>NC_088990.1:11680893-12280893 GCF_963932015.1 Anas acuta | reverse complement strand
ATTATGTGCTGTGATGAATGTCACCGTAGCAGCGGTATTTTTTCACATGCCTTGTAACAGCAGTGTGTGATGACAGTGCATTTACTTTACAAGGTTTTGTGGCAAGGACTTGCTAGCATATAATACCCACAGGACAGTAAATGTACCTTGTGCTGTTCCATGAACTCAAGCTAATCAGAATAGTCATGAAGCTTATGTTGTATTTTTCTCCCTTTACCATGATATAATTGCCAAGGTGCCTGTGCTGTTAGTTGCAGTGGGAGAGCACAGGGTGTCCAAAACAGGCCATTGACTTCAGCTGGCTTCTCACGGTGTTTTATTGCATTTCTCAAATGAGACCATTTGTTCAGCTCCCCGAAAAAAAGCCCAGTTTGACACTGCAAAGAACTCGCTGTCTGGACATTATCATCTTAATTTTCTGCCCTTCCCATCTCTTCAGGTAATGACCAGAGATCCTGAACATTTCCTAAATTGCCAGGGAGTAAGTGATTTTCCCCACTTTAAGATCTTACTACTGGCAACCTTGCTCAGGCTCTCTTTTACCAGTTCTCTGAAAAATCCATTTCCCGGGGGAGTAACCATTTGCATCAGTCCCTTCTCCCACATGTGGGTCTCTTTGAAATTATCCCAGTGCGTGATCCCATTTTATCCCAGGTTAGCAGAGTGTCAGTCTGGCTTCCTTTCTGAAAAGCCTTGCTGGAAAGAGCACATGGGACCTGTAAACCCCTGACCAAAGTCAGTTATTGTCAGATGGCTGAATTTAGGCTTTGTTTTTAAATCCAGTGTGCCCAACACTTCCAAGCCATCGAGGAATCAAATTTTTTGTTTAACATATAGGGGTGCTTTAAACATGGACTTTGGGGTCTAACATTAGGTATCCTTTTCTGAAATGTGTACATCTCCAAGAATGTTGTGTCCCACTGCTAAAGCTTTGTCTGTCTATCTGTCTCTTTAGAATGACTCCTGGGGGAAGCAGTATTCCTATGCGCTGTTCAAGGCAATGAGTCACATGCTCTGCATTGGGTACGGGCAGCAGGCGCCCGTTGGCATGTCAGATGTGTGGCTCACTATGCTGAGCATGATTGTCGGTGCCACCTGCTATGCCATGTTCATCGGCCATGCCACAGCCCTAATCCAGTCTCTGGACTCCTCACGGCGTCAGTACCAGGAGAAGGTAAGGACTGGGCTTTGCAACCCTTATGTGACCCAGGGGTGGTTTACGTGTTGTCTGGAGGAAGTCAGGGCTGTGAGTAACTCATGTGAGAGGCCAAAGGTCTGATGTCTTTGTCACCACAGCAGTTTACGGGTAATTTAATTTGTTTATCCAGACAGACCCGTGGAGGAAACAGATGTGGGATCAGAAGAATAATAGTAGGGCAACTGGGTGATTCTTTTTGTATCAGACTATCTTTTGAGATTGGCATTATCAATATCACTGGTATCTAAAATTAAAAGTCACTTTTTCCTTTCCGAGATCTTCTTCCAAATCCCAAGTAAACACTCAGAATGTGCAGCTTTGTTTAGCAAGCACTTCCTTTAAAAATATCCGGATTAATCTCTTCAGTGCTTGTGAGGGAAGCTACCTAACAAACCCCAAAGCACAGATCAAAGCTCAGGAGCACCAGTTAGGTTCCCCAGGTAGCTATCAAATTAATTGCACGGTGGTTGAATTGCATAATGTAGGGCACAGAGAGAAATGTCACCATTGATCAGGTTACCGCTGCAGTGGCAATAACGCCTGGTGGTGGCTTTAAGGTGATGCTGCGAATTTGTAAGAAGTTAAGGGGCAAACAGGGGCACTCACTGTGATACAAAAACTTATGGAACTGCCTCAATTCCTTCACTCTTTCCATGCCTGCAGTATATTGCTGTCTGTACAGTGGCATTTTGTCTTCTAAAGCAAAGGAGCTGCTGCTGCAGTGATGCTTTTCCTTCTAGGACATGGGCAGGAAAAGCTGCCTTCACCTTCTGGTTGAAACAGCAGATCTGCACCTCCATGAAACAGGAGGGCTCACTGAAGAGTGACTGTGTGTAACTGAGAGCAAGGGCCTGGCTGGCTCAGAGGTGTTACAGTCAGGATCAGGTGAAGATTAAGAAGAGGAAGAATGAGGTGCTAGTACTATTCTGACCTTGCCTGGTGCAATTAGATTAGGTGAGAGGGTAGCTGGTGTTCAAGTCCATAAAGTACGGCTCGTATGCACTGGCTTAAGAAAGGTGAGGTTTAAGTTGCTGCATGGAAGGGGGTGGGAGAAAGGCTTTATTAGGTGGCCTAGAGCAGGTCTGAGACACGGGGATTACAATGCAGGGCCACGGAAAGACCTTGCAGGAGGGCAGAGACTGAAAGCAAAGACCAGAGGGTGAATCATGCTTTTAGGATAGGGAAAATTTCAAACCTCAGCTTGAGCTAAAAGAAAAAGCCCAGGAGAAAAAGCATGGAGGTCTGGGGTGCGTTTTGCCTCTGTTTTCCAGATTGGCTGGACTAAGGCTAATTGAGACTAAGGCATGCCAAAGAGAAGGACACTGCAGCACTAGGAATGCAAGCTGATAAAATCTGTGTATGCAGAATATTTATTCAAATGTGTTTGAAGTAGCATAGAAGTCAAGGACTGATTTGCAAATCCAGCCACCTGGTCAGCCTAGCCGCAGCCAAGTTTACACCTGCAGGACTGGGCAGCACGATTTTTTCCCCAGCCAGGTCTGAAGACAAGGGCAGAACTTGACCCTGGACATTTGATTCCACTCAGTGCTCAGTGAAATCAGTCATCAGTAAGCCAGCAGAGACTGTAGCCAGGGTGTCAGAAGTGTGAAATGTTAAATAAAGCCTGATTAGAATGTGAAGAAGTGAATGAGAGGGTTAATAGATCCAGGAGAAAAGCTTTGTGATGAAAGCAGTGAGTAGAGGGTTTAACAAAGGGTGTATTTCATGTGTAGTGGTTATAGCAGGTTCATTTCCCAAGGTATTCTCCTAGGAACAAAGCCTCAGGGACTGAGTACATTCAATTTCCTCTTGCAAATGGGACAAATGATGGTCTAAAAACAAATATGTATTTACTTTCTGCATTCCTTAGCACTTGAATAGCCATGATTAAAATGAGGCTGCTTCGTGATTTGCAGCCCTGCAACTCAATTTAGTTCAGTCCTCTTGGGACAATGTGTCTGTTGAAGCATATTATAAGCAAAGAATCTCAACAAGTTGGCAGGGTCGACTGGGAGAAGCAGGCAGGAGTTTGGAGACTTCTGCCGAGTACCCCTTCGGGTGCAGACAGGGCTCTGCCTCTCACCTCAGCAGGCTGCAGAGATTTTTGCAGCTGTTCCAGGAGTAGCCAAAGAAAGGGGGTACAGTTGGGAGGGAGAGGAGCGGCAGAAATTACCATTGTAACAGGACAGAAGAGTATAGCTAGTAACTTTATTGGCAGGCTTTGTGTAACCTTCAAGACAAGGTTTGGGAGGGAGTTTGTAGTGAAATTTCAGATTGGTCTGTGTCTCTGCCAAACAACTTGTTCTTCCCTTGTACAAACAGGGCTTCTGAGAAGAAGAATAAAAGACAAGATGTGCTGGCTGTTGGATTCAATAGCAGGCTTGTCACAGTAAACAGTACATGATTTAGCCCCATCTTTCACTCTTGATTGGATTCATTGAACATTTGGAGACACTATCCCTGTTCTGTCTAAATCCCCTTCTGTAGCATCTGAACTTCATGCTGTGCTGGTTTCTGCAAGGCAGGGAAGCCATACAGAATCAGCGCGTTGGTAGGAAGCATGGAGATTTTGGAGAGGGAGGTTGGACCTTCCAAGACAATTTAGTGCCAAGGTTCCCAAGTACAAGCAGAGAGTCCCATGTGGCACAGAGCACTCACACCAGCGCAGGCACTGGAAGTGGCACAGCCATCATGTAAGTATGGCTCTGTGCCATCCTTAAAAAGCTCTGAGGCAGAATAGCTCTTTAGCTCTGGCACTGTGAAGTGGCTGTTTTATTTCCAGTCCCCGAGACAAAGCTAGAACAGACCTCTCTGTCCTGTCCTGCATTGCACAGTGTGTTACACCCTAAATGACTTGCCTGTGGTCACACAGGGAGAGTCAGTGACAGCAGGGTCAGAAGCTGACTCCTATCTCTGTAGTGCAGTCTAGTGTCTAGCTTCAAAATCTCTTTGCAGCCACGACTGGTATCCTTCCTCTTACGTGTGTATGATGGGAGAATATTACAAGTTCATCCTGAGGGGTTCTGATAGAAAAATCTTCCAAAGTCATGGAGTTAACATTTTATAACTGAATTGATCTGACAGCTCTGACCAGAGAGGGGAAGCCTTGCACACCTGGAGGCCTGTTTCGGCTGTTCTTGTATCAACTCACAACTTAGCATGTAGATTCATCATTGACTGCAAAATCATCGCGCAACCTGCAGTAACTGTGGCTCACAAGTACTTGGAAAGTACAAGAGTGGGAGAGTGCTTCCTGCTCAGGAGATGAGTAAACTAGTTGGATATGAAAGTTATTTTCATGCTTTTTGCAGGTTGCCCTATTAATTTCTTTCTCTAATCCTAAAGCTCAGCTGGATTAACATTTATGTCAAGTCACCACAAATGCACACACACACACTCACTCATTCTTCCCGGTAGGCGCTGTAACCTTGAGGCTTTGGGGAGCAGTGATTATGCTGCTGACTGCAGCCATGCTCCTCGGAACAAAGCAGAGAGAGACTCTGGGCTTTACTCTTCCATCGCAGCAGGATGCAGGCAGTGACGGGCATCCTGCAGAGAGGCTCGGCTCTCCCGCGTTATCTGCTCAGGTACATGTAGAAGAATGACTGATGACAAGTAGGAATTGCTGCTGTCAGCATTGCAGAGCCCGGCAAAGCTGTAATCTCTT
This sequence comes from Anas acuta, assembly GCF_963932015.1. Lineage (NCBI taxonomy): Eukaryota > Metazoa > Chordata > Aves > Anseriformes > Anatidae > Anas > Anas acuta. The sequence continues at coordinate 12,276,028 of NC_088990.1, read as the reverse complement.
CTGCCAGAGCCTCATCTCTGCTCAAGATCTGTCTGCTACACTGGTGTTCTCTCAAGCTCTCTGTTCTCCATATTCATTCCCCTGCTCCCCCTTCCCCCGAACAGTCTATCCAGTGCCTGTTGTTCTTAAAATACAGATTGAAACCGGGTAGATACTTACATATGCACAGCGTTGTTCCGAAGAAGCACCTGCTGCAGCACAATTGCAAAGGGTAACATTACAGAGAGAAGTGCTTTCCAAGTCCTGCAGAAGCACTCCTGATATCGTTTGTAGTTCCTGAAACAGCCCTGTTCAACCGCCAGCACCCTCATTCCTGCAACAGACTCATCCCATTCTCTGGCTGTCCACGCCAAAATGCACTTTGCTGTCCAACTCTCAACATTTCAATCCTTCTGTCATTGGCCTGAGCTCAGCAAAGAGGATTTTGATACTGGTAATTGGGGAAAATGTAATAACTGTAAAGGCTGAAGCATACTGTCTGGAAAGTACAATCATTGTTGGAGGACAAAGCAGATGTTAGACCAATATTCATCAGGGCAGAAGTGGGAGACTCTTGTCAGGCAACAGTTTGAACCAAGTGATGTTGTGTGATCCTTTCCACAGCATCCCTGTGGCACAGTACAGGTCAGGGTGATCTCAGCGTACTGGCTTGATGCCACTGGCCAGAGATGATGGTCTCCATCCCTCAGACTGTCAGGCACAAGTCGTCTCCCCAGAGAGCCACACTAAGTCTGCAGCTTGAGTTATTCCCCTGAGAATGGAGGCAGTTCGGGGACTGGATCAGCCCTGCGGACTGAAGTTCGGTGCTCCAAAAACTGACAGAGCCAGAAGAGCACACACTGCCATTGTGCCTTACTGCTACAGAGGAGGCTGGGAAGCCATCTCCTGGGCTTAGTCAGGCCTTGCCCTTCCTTGGAGACCAGCAAGACAGAGTTTTATTACACAGCAGGTTTAAGAAGTGATTTTTTTCTCCTGGTATGTAATTAAACTGTGAAACTTAGTGCTACAGGGTGCTGCGGAGGCCCAAAGTTTAATGAGCCTTAGAATATTTAAATAAATTCACACAAGGAAAATCTTTCAAGTGTTACTGAATACTAAGATGCAGCCATAACCCCCGGCAGTGGGTATCCCTCATCCTCTTTTGTCAGAAGCTGGGAGGGTATGGCCAGGAGCTGGGCTGCCCTACGCCTCGTTTGTTCTTTCTCCTCTTCCTCAAGGCATCTGAAACTATCAGAGACAACACAGGCGAGAGGAGCCCTCAGCTCATCCTTTTTGTGTTTTTAAGCTGTTGGACTACACAGTTTTCTGAACGGGCTCCAAATGAACGTGTGCATGGAATTTGGTGCAGAGATCCTAGCTGGAGTCCTGGACAGGGTATAATCACATTAGCCTGGCAGCACGCCTTTGCTGATTAGCCCCCTTCCCTCCCCTCTAAGCAGAGCTAATTAACCCAAACGCAGCACTGCACCGAAGCTGTATTAATTCTTGTGGCTCCAGGGTTGGTTTAGCCAGGGCTACCTTGGGGATGACACAGCGCAGATATATGAAGATAACTCGTGTCAGCTGCTCTGCTGGTGTGGAGTTGGGCAAAGACTGCTGCTGTTCCTGCACGCACTCTGTCAGATGCGAGATTTCTTGTTCATTACCAACCTGGACAGGATTTGTAGTGTTATTCCCAAGACAACAGGTCACCAGCATTGGTGGTTCCTCAGGTGGTAGTCTCAGTTTCTTAGAGTCCAAAGGGGCAAGTGTCCCCCCCAGCTAGTGTCTCAGTTCTGGATGGTGGGAAGGCTGCAGGACTCCCTGACTCTTGTGGTAGGGTGTGTAAAGGAGAGGCTTGGGAGTGTGTAGCACTCCAGAAATTGAAGGTGTCTGGAAAATTTAATCAAATGCAAAATGTAATCAAATTTCCTCATTGGAAAAAAGTTTGGAGAGCCTTGCTTTATCCTGTTACGGTTGTGCTTGTTGCATGTTACCTCAAGCCTGCTCAGAGATGGCCTGAGAACTGTTATGTCCCATGCTACCGTCAATCAAAGCATTTGGGATAGATAACAAGGCTTATAAATGATGTGCTTTACTGATTGCGTCTAGCTGCAAGGGCTGCTGATGTGTTCTGGGCTCGGTGTCTCAGGCAGTGCCTCCAGGTAGGTTCTTCTGTGAGCAGGGCTGGGTTTTCTGGCAGCTGTGCAGGCCAGAGTCAGCAAGGGAAAGGAGCAAGCCTGGATGCAGCTCAGGATACCAGGAAGGGTCCAGCTTCCCCCCGTCATGGTAAAGAGTAGCTGGAATAGCAAGGGGCCCTTATCCCCACCTTTTTTTGCCAAAATTTGCAACCTGGTGTAAGTTGGCCATCCTTTGAGAGGGGATTTGGACCAGGTGACCTCCAGGGGGTCCCTTCCAGCTTACATTGTTCTTTGTGACCCAAAGTCCCTGATTGCTTCAGGCAACAAGCAGTCAAGATTTGGTGAGAACGGCTGGCTCTGGATTGTGCATCCAGTGCTGCAAGACAGCCCTCCTCTTATGGACACCACATCCACCTTGATTTGAGAAGAATGTTTGTAAGAAATAGTCAATAGAGTGGTGCCAATAATAGTTCATTCAGTTCAGGGAGTCAACCGGAAAATCAGAAATTTGTGTCAATTGTTTTAAGGTTATTAAATCCTTTTCATAAAAGAATCCTGCGTTGATTAAGGAACGTGGAAATGCTTTCTGAATGAAAACCCAATGGTTTCTTTCAAAAACATCTTGCAGTGGAAATTGCCTTCTCTTTATGGCTGTAACTCAACTGGGATCAAGTAGTTTTTTGGTTTTGCAGAAGAGTATTTCATGGTGAACTTCCTTTTTCTTGAAAGTGTTTACCCAAGCTTTACTAAGAGAAGCTGTAAAACATCTTCTTGATACCTGTGCAGTGGTGATCAGTCGGCACGAAGCAGGCAGTTCAGTGCCCAGGTGGGAGTGTGTCCATCTTAGAGGCAGCAGCGCCCATACAGAGCATGTGGCTGGGTGAGGGGGATGAAGTGGAGGTGTATAGGCAGTGCCCTCTCCATGCTCAGCAGGCGAAGGAAGGATTTGTTGACATTTCCATGTCTTTGCAGCACGTTTTCACAGAAGGAAAAACAAAGCTGCCATGTAGTTTTGCTTTCTGTCAGCAGGTTTACGTAGGGAATTGGTCTTGGTTTGCTGTATCAGAGATACAGTAATTATAGCTAAGATTTTGACATCTTATTTCTGAGAGGAGAAACCAGACAAATAGTTTTATTCTTTAAGCAATGTCAAGCACAGCCTGGTCTGAGCGGTGTGTTTGTGCATGCACAAACACTGTGTGTTGTCACGGAAAGTGCTCTTGCCTCAGCAGCTCTTTGTATCCCAGTGTGGGATTTCAAACTTCATTATCAGTTTTGAAATTCATTTTGGCACTTGAACTGTAAATAAAAAAAGTAAATACATCATAACACGAAGAGCTAAGCCTCCCTGCTGAGCCACCTCTCCTGGCAAAAGGCTGCTCCCGGCAATACTGATTTCAAGCTCACAGACTCACTCTTCCCTTTTCCACATCTTTGGCCTTTGTCTGCTGGCAGATTTTACCTCATCTCTCTTGTCTTACTCTGCTGATGAAAGTAATGTTGTTTTCTTTTTCCCCGTCACCCTTCAAGATAGGTGGATCCTGTGACATGGCCTGACGTCTCCAAAATATCCTGTTTCACAATGCTTGATGAATAATAAAAGATTCCTTGACCAGGTCCAAAAGTGCATGGTGCAGGGCAATATGCTTGGGCTAGGATGTGGCCTCAAGCACAGCGAGGCGTTCTCCTCAGGTGCCTTTCCCAGGCAGAAGTTGGTTGTGGAAAACGAGCTCTTTCCATGGCCATGACGTTAGGTTTGTACGCGGTACCTTGCCATGGTGTACAGGCTTAGACCTTAAGGCTGAGCACCTGTAAAAGTGGACAAACAGGGCATTGCCACAGCATTTAGATGTGAACAGGTTGATCCCAAGGTGCTTGGATCTGATTTCCTAGGACCCCTGAAGTTCTCAGATGTTTCCATTGCTTGCAGATGTTTCCATTGCTTGCAGCAAAGCAAGGCCGTGTCCCCCCATGGTGTGACTGCTAGCTCAGTGCTACGTGCTGAACGGCTCTGTCCCTGTGCTGGGATTCCCTGGTTTGTGCTGGGGCCACTGCAGCACTGCAGCCGATGGGAGGAAGTAAACAACTGTTTCATCCATCAGGCTCATAATTGACCCTGCTCAGTCTGTTGACATGTCACAGCCCAGAAATGGGATTGTCTGAAGCATAATCTGTGCCTGAATAGGTACTGATTAGCAGCAAGGGGAGGCAGCGACAGCGGCTCATCATTGCAGCCATCCTCAGTATAATCAATGTTGTATAGAAACTGGAAAAAAAGCTCCAAGAATTTTCTGCTGGAGTCTGTGGTATTCGTAACAGAGCAAGAGATAGAGAGCCTGATTCTACATAAAATAATACCTGAAGGTATCACTGCAGTGAAGCTAAAAGCTTTCCATGTATTTCAGCATGTAACATGCAACACCTGAAAATCATCCTCCTGTAGCAAATTGAGCTGGTGCTGCGGTGCCAAAAATAACCCAGTGTTTGGAAGGGCTCAGACCCAGGACAGCACAGAAGGCTTCTTGCAGAATGAAGACTGGATCTAGAGGAAGTGACCGAACAGAGTCCAAAGCTGAAGAGTAGACAGACATGGGTTTATGCAGAATCCTGCAGAATCCTGCAGCCTCATCCCTAGCACCATCCTCCTGCTGCCTGCAGGCCAAAGAAGATGGAAAGGGCAGCATATGCCTGCATACAGCACCCCTCAGGCACTTTCCCATCACTATGGACAGCATGGACATGTTCAGATGGCGTTTTATGACTTCCCTTGTTCTTGTTGGAAAACTGCAGGGCTGTGCTCAGGAGCACGAGTGTGTATGTCAAGCCAACTACATTCCTAAGTGTTGGCAGGTCAAAATGTGACAACCTGCACCAGGTACAGACAAACTATCAGGCAGAGAGCAAACTTCTATAGGCTAGGACTGATACTAAATATGCTCCAAGTTCTGCAAGTTCCCTTTGAAACCAGGAAAGATTGCACCAGCAGTGTTGGCGTGGTGTTATTGTGTTACAGAAGTTCTGTTTTCTTCCTCTCTTTCTCCTCATTGGACTCCAGGAGAATGTACCTCAGCTACACTGAGTAGATCTCCTGGTCACAGAACAAATCCGGAGGGAGGGAATATAAATGACGTAGAAGACAAAAAACAGAACTCAGCATTTATTAGTTTTTGATGATTACTAAATGCTGTGGAGCTGACATTGCAGCACTGTTTTACTCCTAACCATATGTCAGATAAAATAAACAAAGATGCAACTGTGTCCCATCAAGACACTCCATCTGGTCAATCTTGTCATTTGATCTTTGCCCTTATGAAGCACAAATCCACTTAAGAGATCCACAGCATTGTCCATCATAGCTGCTTCCATGTATCTTAATGCAGTCTCACAGGATGTGCACTGCCATTCCCGTACAGCATTCAAAATGCTGTCAGAGCATCAGAACATTTCAGTTAATTGAAGATGCATTACTCTGCTCGATTCTCCTTTTCTTACACGAGTGCATCTCTGTTGATCTGCAGGAGTTTGGATGTGGAGACTGTATGCGAGATTAAAGTCTTCCCCACAGCTGCCTCAGCCTATTTCTGGAAGGATGCAAGCAACACAGCTCTGTATAGGAAGTGTATATTGATGTTCAGGCAAAAGGCAACTGGCATCCCAGGGCCTTTCATTGCAGTAGGTTATGTGTGTGTGCCCGTGTCGGTGAGCATACTGTGAAAGCGTGTAAGCGTGTTTGAATTAACTGAGTTGCAAAACTGGAAATCAGCATTTCTCTGCATCTCTGCAGAGTGATGTCTGTGGACCAAAGAGGACTCAAAGAGGTGTCTGTGTCAGTGCTGGGGTGCAAGCAGCTCTTCTCAAATGCAGGATCTTTTTTACGTTCAGAAGTAGGACAAGGAAGTAGCCCAGCTTTTCCAGACAGTGATTTATTACTGCCAAAGGAGGACTCATGACAGAGATCGAGGGTATGAAAGGAGTTAAAAATATTTTGTTCTCTTTGTAATGTGAGTGATGTGAGCTTTGCCAGAAGGGAGGGGAATGGGGAGACAACTAGGGAAAGCAGCAGGTTCTAGAAGTAAAAATACTCATCTAAATGGTTCCCTTTTGATATATTAATGCCTTCTTCAAGGGCTTATTCGAGGAAAAACAGACTTAAAGAAAATGAGTTAGGATTTAAATTGACTCAATTGTCTTCATAGAGATTTAAATAATTCCTAAATGAGTCTTTCCATTTGAACTCAGAGAGGCCACGAATCTCTGCACAGGTCCTCCAAGCACAGGTCAGACTGAGCATGTGGAGACAGGAGGGCTGGAATGCAAGGGAGAAGGGAGGCAAAAGGAGGCTGTCAGGCTATGGCTGGCCACGTCTGAAAGGCACCTGACAGGGAGCCAACTCCGTGGGCATCAAGTGGCTTTAGGGATGGGGTCTGCACCATCCGAAGGCCTCAGTTAATATCCATGCACTCTGGTGGTTATGCTCGCCTGACCCTGACTTAGTTCTGTCCCCGCGTGTTGCTGGTGGCCTCAGGAGCGATCTTGTCTGGAGCTGAGGAGTGATACGTACTGCCCACCATGGACTGAAAGGTCCTCCCTCATGCAGGTTTTTCTTCCATCACACACAGAGAGAAGGGGCTGATGCTCTCATCTGCGAGCAGCTCTGCAGGACTCCGTCTCTACACGCAGGAGAGCTCAAAAACTCTCTACCTGGCATGGGTGAGGGGAGGTGGCACTGCCAAAGGCAGGAGAGCCAAAATACCTCCTTCTCGTCAACTGTGATTTCTTATTCTACAATTTTCTTTTGTAACCGTGTTTTTAATTTGTGATCTGAAGCAGAACCTTTCATTCCGGTGAAGTAAATTTGTCCTGCTTTTACTCTGAGCCTTATCTGCGGACAGTGACTGTAGGAGAATCTGACAAGTCCCAGGGATTTTGCAGAGCCGTAATTTATTGCTCTTTGTTACAGAGCAATAAATCTGTATACAGTAGTGAGTAAGCAGAGTCCGAGTCTCCCCATCCAAACTGTGCTTGTGAATTTGAGAAGTTAGGGATATTTTTCCTGAGAAGCAGAGGTCAGCTGGAGATTGACAGCAAGTGCTTATGGTGGGGAGAAGAGGGACAGTGGGCTGGTGGCTGGGAGCAGGTGATGAGTGGCATCTTGTGACATGGGGCACACTCAAAGGGGTCACCTGGAGCTCTGACCAGCGAGTCTCTGTGATGGAACATGTGTTGCGGTGCGTTTGCTGTGTGGTAGACACAGTCCGATACAGGACACGGGGCTAAAACTGAGAGTCTGAAATGAAATTTTTGGCAAGTAGTTTATTGAACAAAAGCACAGCATTAAAACAGAGCTGTTTGTGGATTCGAGATAAATTTCATAAACCTGAGTCAGCAAAAGTTGGGCCCTTTCCATAGTGCGTGTCCTGCATGTCCTGCATCTGATTTGCCAGTCCCATGGATGCCCCAGGTGCCGTGGTGCATCTCCAGAGGCAGCACACATCTCTGCTTCGCCGTCTGAGCCAAGCCCTTACACTTGGTGCATTTAAGAGCACAGCCTGCAACATCCACGACTGGCTCAGACCAGGTGAGTTCTCCCCACAGGAGCTGATGGTTTCTGCTGCCTTTGCCACCCATGTTGAGGAGCTGCGGACTGTGCAGCGCCCAGCACAGCCCACTGCAGCTTCCTGCCAGTCTCTACAGAACTTCAGCAATCCAAATAAAAAAGTGCACCGTTCATTGCCAATTCACCGCCTGGCTCCCGGTGGGGAGGTGGTGACTCGCTTGACTTTGATCATGCTGTAGTGATCATGAATATTTATAGCCAGCTCCTCTGCTGCAAGCGACAGACAAAAAGCTCTGGAAATGCCAGGAAACCCCGAGTGTCCCCTCTGCCACCTTGGCTTCTCCGAGTAATTCCTTCTCCTCTCTGGTGCAGATCAAGTTGTTAGCATGCAAGGCAGTGCCAGCACAGACTGTACTGAGAGCTGAGTGACACTGGTGTGTGCCGGGGAGGTCTGTAATGAGCAGGAGTTCGGTAATTAGGCACTTCAGCACAAGCTGCAGTAAAGGGACATTCAGGGACAGATTTATTGGGGGAAAGAGGGGAAGGGGAGAAAGAAAGGGGGTGCGTGATCCTCTTATCAGCATTATTTAGTGCAGTACATGCTCAGGATCATGCTCTGTGTTGCACACTGGGGGAGGGGGCATGACCAGCATACACACCTTGTTCCTGCAGCACCTGCAGGGCAAGTGGGCGCATTTACAGCCCCGTGCCCTTGAAGAAGTGTCAGGTACTGATAGAAAGCACCATTCATCCTCAGATACTGCTCTGGCATCAGGCAGCACGCCCTTGTATTCCCCTCTAAGTGATGTGATGGAAATGCAAATTGTTAGGCAAAAATACAGGCAGGTTTGACAGCAAAAGTGCATGGGCCAGCAGGGACCCAGAAAAGGTGAAAAAACCTAGACCTGTGCAGCTGTGAGTGGGAAACAAAGGTGATCGGCCTCATAGCTGGGTGGATGAGAACACAGAGGACAGGAGAAGCAGCCCATGGGTGCTGCAGATTCATGCGAATAACTGTCAGGTTTCTGCACCTCCTTCAGTTTGCCTGTGACTGTACATCCACAGCAGGACTGCATTCTGCTGCTTGGTGCGGCACCTGGGACAGTAGGATCCTCTGCTGGGCTGAGACACCAAGGTGCTACCCATCACTTACTGGTCTGGAGCCAAGCTGCCAGGACGTGTGCCCCAGCCTCCATTCTGCACAGACTTCTCACACCATTATTGGCTGAGCAGGGCACCCTAGCTGGTTGCTCTTTACCCCCATCAGTTTTATCTCTGTGTGTTAGTACCCAGGAGTTATGTTCATGGTGTAACTGGTTGAGGGTAAGTTTAAGGGTTAAAACTTTGGGCAGCTATTTGGGGAATATAATAAAGGTATCTGCAAGCTTCCCCTGTGTTCAGGCAATCGCTCTATCCTGCACCAGGTTTACCTGCCTCGGCCAACACAGCGTGGCGTGAAGGAAGCAGGTATGGGGATCAGCCTGGCATGTAGTTGTCCATGAGTGGGTGCGGTGCCATTTACTGCGTGTCCTGCTAACTCCTTCTCTTTCTCTCTCCCCCGTGCAGTACAAACAAGTGGAGCAGTATATGTCCTTCCACAAGCTCCCTGCGGACATGCGGCAGCGCATCCATGACTACTACGAGCACCGCTACCAGGGGAAGATGTTCGATGAGGAGAGCATCCTGGGAGAGCTGAGCGAGCCCCTCCGAGAGGTGAGGAGGGGCTGCAAATGGGCAGTGTGTGTTCCAGTGAGGAGGAGACAGATGCTTCCCCTGCCCTCTTTCTTCCTGCTCCAGTCATCCAGATCTTCCTTCACCGCTTGGCTGGGGAGCATTGTGCTGGGGAGATGTACTCAGTATCACTTTCTGCTGCTCCCTGAGTCTGAGCTGCCATGGCACAGCAGCTCCTGTGCGACGGAAGGTGCTGTCACACCCTCCAAGTGACACCAACCCACAGGAAGAGGCACGGTCCCTGTCTGCTGTTTGACAGCTGAACAGCTGAATTGGGCTTTCTTCATCTGAGGTTGATGAGGCAGCCCATGCCCCGGTGACTGGTGGGCACCTTTCCCTCCCTCCTCTTGACACTGTCCCCAGCTGCCCAGGATAATTATTTCTCTGAGCGCCTTGGCACTTTTGTGCTGTTTAATATCTCATTGTCAAGCAAGGGCAACAGAGAACGTAGGGCTGCCAAGGTGAGTTATAACATTTTCCCAGAGAGGAGCCCTGGGCATTTTCATACAGCATTTCACCAGCACTACGCACCTCTCACAAAATCCAAGGCTTTCTGAAGTAAGAGGTATATTTTATGTATTTGTCGGCACGGTGGGGTGTTCCTGTTTTGTCCCTGCTCAGAGAGAAAGCATATGAATGAAGGCAATGAAGCATGGTGTCAAGCTATCAGCTTCAGCTAGCACTGCTACGTGCTGTGTCCCGAGGCCCATTCCAGCCTGCACTGGGGGCGCCAGACAAAGAGGACAGCATTGTTTTATTTTTGACTTTTTAACATACACATAAAGTGGGGAAACTTCATGGGTTATTAGATGCTGACTAAACATATGTGTGTGTCTTTTCTGCTCCCTGTCCCGTGTGTTCTCCCTGCCTCCCTCCCCCCCACCTCTCTCTTGTTTTTACTCACATTGTCATCAGGAAATCATCAATTTCAACTGCCGGAAGCTGGTTGCCTCGATGCCCCTCTTCGCCAACGCAGATCCCAACTTTGTGACATCCATGTTGACCAAGCTGCGGTTCGAGGTGTTCCAGCCCGGGGATTACATCATCCGGGAGGGCACCATTGGCAAGAAGATGTACTTCATCCAGCATGGCGTGGTGAGCGTCCTCACCAAAGGCAACAAGGAGACCAAGCTGGCAGATGGCTCCTACTTTGGAGGTGCGTGTTAACGAGTCACCCTTGTGTAGTGAGACCCACTGGTAGTGTTCACATTTTCCTTCGCTTGTCATACACAGGCAGGGCAGAATGTGGTATTGATACCCAGTCACCTCCTCCACCCCCTATCTCTGTTTATCTCACCTGTCCTGCAGCTTCCCATAAGTAAATTGTGCAATGAGTGGTGGCTGGGAGTCGTGGGCAGTGTGGGAGTCAAGGCAATAAATAATAACAAAGTGGAGAAGGAAAACTTAGTTCTTGTAGTTTCATTTCCTTTTGCCCCAAGCAAACTGACAGATCTGTGAAGCTGAGAATCTAAAGGAAAAAAAAATGGAGCATTCTCAATTCTCCAAGCACATTTATAGTGTTGCCTACTCCTACTGCCTGGCATCCATCATATGAGGTACTGTATAAACATGGAGGAAAAAACATAGTCCATCATCTCCCCAGTCTGTGGCTCAGCAAAATGTCGTGAAGGTCGGCAGGCAGGCATAATGTATCAGCAGCAGAGGCCTGGAACAGTGAAAGTAATACAAGGTCAGAAAACACCATAAGAGAAGATTTAGGATATTGCTTTTATGAGTAGCACAGAAACTCCTGCTATCACAGCCCCACAGAGACCTCACTGACACCCCAAGACAGACAGTTCTCTGGCAGATGCACATTTCAGTACAAGCACTGAATGCGTCATAATTAATCACCTACCAGGAGGGGTAGAATGAAACCTGACTTTCCTTCCTCTCTGTAAGAACCGTTCTCTATTAAGAAATCCCAATCTTGCATTTCCTACACACTTCTGTTATTTCCTGCAAAACAACATGTTTGCAGCTACCTGCACAAGTAGCTCCTTGGAGAGCTGTATCCCTTGGAGACCCTGATCCCTTAGGGTACAGGGATTTTGTACATCACTAGCAAGTTGGGTCAGCTTCCTGGGATTTGGTGTTGGAGGGCTTGAGTCAGGATACCCTTACTCTGACAGATTTTATTAAAATTGCCCATGAGATTCAATGCACTTCAAATACCACACGCACAACTTCTCACACATTCAAAGACAGCACAGTTTCAGAGGCATTATTTCCTTAGGAAAGCAGCCTAAAACTCACAACCTTGTAGTGCTGCTGTACTGGCACTTTGGAGTGCACCCAGAATGAATCCTGAGAGTGGTGCTGGTAGATTGACACCCAACAGCACAGAAAAGCATGCTGTGACCAGACCTTTTGCCTTTAGGTCACACCATCTGTCTTTAAGTGCCTGTCTTAGGTGCCCAGACTCTGTGTGTAATCAGTGGAAAAGCAGGACTCAGGAGCTCTCTGCTGAGTGCTCAAGGAGCGTCTGTGCCCAAATGAGGCATTTATGTTAGAATCAAGGACTTTCTGTTCTGTAGCCAGCTGAGCAACCTCTGAGAGTAGCTGACTGCAGTGTAAATACACCAAGAGTTAGTAAGTGGGTACCACTAACTTGGCTTATCCTATCTGTAAGCTTGTGACACATCTGCAAGTAACTTCCAAGCATCTTTGAACAGATAAATGTTCTGGGTTTGAGGATCGCTGTTTCTACCAGGCACCAAGGCCACAGGTCAGCACAGAGCCTTTATTGCAAATCTAAAGAGAGAATTAGCTTCAATGAGGGCACGGCATGACCTTCTGCTCCCAGTGCCCATGAGGAGTTGGAGAAAGACAGCTTCTCCGCTCTGAATGCACAAATAACATCTTTGATAATCCACCATAACAAAACTTGACTGGCTAATTAGATCAGCAGAATCCCTGAGGTACAATTGTACGCAGCAGCTGCCACAACTGAGCCCCCTGGTATTTTCTTGTTTAAATGTTACTGCATATGGAGAACATTACCACTGCTCATGCTTCCAGGGGGAGAGCAGGTAGAGTCTACTGGAGGGGAGACTGGGTGGCAGGCAGGACTACCCGTTGAGTGGCAGTGCCAGGTTTTTGTATGGCAGGGGTGGTGGTGTCTGTCCCCACGTTCTCAGGCTGGGGTTCTCATTCCAGAAATTTGCCTGCTGACTCGTGGCCGGCGCACAGCCAGTGTGCGAGCCGATACGTACTGCCGGCTCTACTCCCTCTCGGTGGACAACTTCAATGAGGTTCTGGAAGAGTATCCCATGATGCGGCGAGCTTTTGAAACAGTGGCTCTCGACAGGCTGGACAGAATTGGTAAGTAGAAGATGTGAGGGTTTCCTTTCCAACTACATGCTGCTCTGGCATCCTGGGCCCAGACTTGGTCCTTTTGGTCCCTTGTTCCTTTGCTGCATTTGTGAACTGAAGGAGATCCTATGCAGTCTCTCCTTGTCTGGCTTCAGCTCCAACAAGAAGCCCATTTATGATCAGTTAGAACCTCATCCTTCTCTCTCTGTCTCTCACATACACATTTCTGCCTGCTCCTGCTTCATTTGTTTCCATTTCCTTTTAAAGAACCAAGATCATTCTGACCCCATGAGAACCATCCTGGTGAGTTCTCTAGATTTTGAATTTTAGCTCAGAATGTGCAAGTACCCAGAGCCCCCTAGGTTCAACAGAAAATAGGCCAGGCTGTGACCTCCCCCAGGTCCTGTGAGCAAACTTCAGTATTTCATTGAAATGTTCTGCAGCAGCAATCATCCCTCAGCATGAGGTCTTGGGTGTTTATTGGAGGGTAGCCTGTCTTTTGCATGGATGTTGGTTGGGCTATGGCTGAATGGGTTAGTGGTATTACTTTTTAAAAGACAAAAACTGGAGCCACATTGATGAGGAAGAGTCTCCTCTATGAAATGCAGACCATAATGCAGCTTTTTGGGACAGTTGTTTTTCTGGTCATAGCTGGCAAATAGCTGGAAAAGCAGAAAGTGCCGTTGGGACAGGAAAGCTTGGAGTGCTTTCTGGTGTCTTGTGCAAAACCATCAGCAAAGCACAGCCACAAAGCACTTCCCAGCTGTCCACAGGAGTCCAATATTGTCAGTAGAAATGGGCACCAGACAGAACAAAGACATTGAACAGTTGATAGAACACTTAACCTCCCACAGCCCAGAGTAAACACAGGTAACCAAAGAGCATCATTGAAGTGTAATAGCTCACGGTCACCCATGCCATGATGCCGTCCTGTCCTGGGGGAGACATCACCTGTGCTGCAAACAGCCTTGTCTGATTAGAGGAGACCAGGTACCCGGCCTTGGTCACAACCAGAGGCATTTAACATAGAGATTAAGTGGCTTACACAAGGTCATGCAGGAAGTCTCTGCTGAGTTAAAGACTGAGCATTTCAGAGTGCCAGCCTAACTTCTTTAGTTTCTTATTCTACATCACTTAAAGCTGCACACATTTTCATTGCTTTCCAGAATCAAAAAGGTCAGTGCAAGTCTTGAGTACAACGCAGAAAGCAAGGAGGATAATGGGGTGGGGGTGGGGGGATAGGGAGGAAGCTGGCATCCCAGCAAGGGGTGCAGTGTCCCTGGGGCTTTTCATGCCAGGAACATTGTATTCTGTGCATCTCATTACCTGCTTCAGACCAGAAAGTGTGACCCCTGAAGAAAAGGTTATGAGCTAAATATGTAGAGTTTGGCCACTAATGAGGCCCTAGTGTAAGTGGCAACAGTCTCCTCACTTAGGTTATTTAAATTAGACTGAACAATCTTCTAGAAAATGTAATATCGAGCACAACCAGGGATGGGCCAGCTTGACTTTATCTGAAGTTCTTCATCTTCAGATGGTCAGTACTGCTCTGCTTCCTAGCCTGGTGCTCTTTGTAACTGTACATACAGGAGGGCAGGGCATCGTGTGCTCCTTGTCCTTTGCTCTGTGTGCAGCCGCATGCACAGCCAAAATTCAAGGTAAATGTAGCACAGACTGCTCTCAGCAGTGATGCTGAACTTTGAGGACGTTCCCAAAACCACTGTGTAATTAGGTAAATCCTTGGGTGCTTAACCTGCAGTGGTGTTACCAGAACCTGAGGGAGCTAGTCTAAAGCTAGCTGGTGTCTTTTCCTGCTGCAGTCCTTGAACTGCTGTGTAGACAGAAGAGGATGAGAAGCTACTACTGATACTGCCCTGCAGCATTGCTTGTCTCAGTGCGAGGATCAGAGACCAGCACTTTACTGTTGAAGATCTGAGCTGTCATCCTCACTCCCAGCCATCAGCACTGCCTGTAGTCGTACCACTGGTGGCAATCATCAGTCAGGCCAGATCCCTGGGTGTAAGAGCTGGAGGTGTGGGAGACAGGTTGCAGGTCAGAGAGCAGGATTGTGCTTGCTTAGTGGCTGCATCACAGGCATTCAGAGATCTGCAGTGATGTGCACACCAGCCACTGTTCTGCCACCGGGGTGGTGGCTGGACCAGCTGAATGCTGATTTCCTTTTGCTCCTTCCCGGAGTCAACTTGAAGGAGAGAAAATGCCTCACTGGTCCCCTTGCAGACTGCGTCTCCACATTAAAGAACTTCCCAGAGTTCCTTCACCTTTCTCACTCTGCTTTGCTGCTGTTAGTTTGAGAATGGATTGCAATCGTTTCTCATACAGTGGCAGGACAGTGCTATTCTCCCCATTATACAGAGTAATCTTAACCCAGAGCTACCCAGCTGTCCAGTTGCTGTTGATTTCAAAGTGATAAACACTTGGGAGCCTTTCATGATGCAGATCAAAGCGAGTTGCCCAAAACTGCATTAATAATTGGTGTTAGGACAGGGAATTTTACAGTGGAGAAACTGAGATGTGGGGAGGTAAAGCCAACCTGCTCAAGCTGACGCTGAGTCAGAGGCTACAGAGAATAAACTTTGCTGGCTCAACTCATAATCCTGTAAGCCCAAGGCAGTGGTCCCTTTCCACAGCTCCATCAGAACTATGCCTGAACTATCCCTGTGATGTTACTCAAGTTTCCAAGGAACAACACTTAGACCATGAGTCAGACCGCTCATCTGGGGCATTTCATTGCAGGCAGCCTTTTTGGCTTGTAGCTCCTTCCCATTTCCAGTGTGGAGGCATGCAGGAAAGGCTGCCAAAAGCCAGACAGGAACCTCCATGTCTGTGCAGCTGTGGGAAGCCTTCTTTGCAGTGATGGTCGAGGGGGAATGCTGCTCCTCACAGCTCTGTTTTCTCAACCATCATAAAAAAACTCATTTGTTTCTTCCCCTAGGAGAAATTCCCTTCCACATGCAGCTGCAAAATGTCAGTATAAGGTCAGTATAAGGTGGCACAGAGCTACTGGAATAACATGCCCTTTGGTGCAGAGCTCTGGCATTGTCCTCCCCTGCTTTTGCCATTCTGCTGACCAGAGCCAATATCAGTCCCTGCACCATAAAAAAGGCACAGACCGTTAGAGCCATACTCTGGAAAATCCTAGTGCTCTCCCTGTTTCCCTGGCAATCAGACTCGACAGCTGCCTATTCTCCAGCTTTATGTCCTCTACCATTGCAAAATAGCATCCTCATAGCACCTTCCAGCCCCCTCATGTGTAACATTCTTTGGCTGGAATTTCCCAAAAGAGCCTAAGGGAGTTATGCCCGTCCTACTGGAATTGGCAGATCCCATGGAAATCCCTGCCTTTTATAAATAAGACATTTCTTCACCTTCCCCTGAAATGTGCGCCATCCAGAAGCAGCAGCACAGTAGCTGCATAACGGCACGTGACTGGTTAGGGAAGTCAGGAGCACTGCACCGAGCTGAGACTCTGACAGTAAGGGGATTGTTATAGGGGGCTGAGAGTAAAGGGCAAAGGGCCAGAAGGGCCTGGTATGAACAGAGGAACTGTATTTTTGGCTCATGCTGCGTTCAGCTCAGGATCTGTATGCAGGATGGAAGCAAGCCTCTTTCCAAGTCAGTGTTGCATTCGCTAAATTCCTTTGACCCAACAACACACCCTTGAGAAGCCCAAGCCTCGCTGAGTACATGAAGTGATTTGGAGGCCTCCATCATTGCTCTGGTACCAGTGTAGATCCGTCCAGTATTCTGCCTGTGCAGTGAGGAATCGAGAGCAGGGAGAAAAATCTCAGTCCATCCAGCCACAGGAGGCATGCTTACAGGATTAGCTGCTATACAGAAGACTTGGAAAGCATGGTCTGAGCTCACCTTGGTGGCAGAGAGACAGGGTAAGAACGTAAGACCCCATCCCTTGAAGCACCAGGAGCAGTGCTGGTTGACTGGAGGTGCAATGAGGCATTCGCTTTGCAGAGCAAATGCACTTTGAAAGCCAGTGGCTAGACAGAGGGCAAGGAGAGGGGCAGATGCACGCAGATCTGTGCCCCCCATCGCTTCCTGCTGGTAGCCCAGCGGTGTGGTGACATGGAGGGCACAGCCCTCAGGAGCTGTCAGCTCCGTTGATCGCTTTGGCAAAGAGCATGTTGGTGTCTCCTCCTAACCTCTGTCGTTAATGCGAATTGATATTGGCATCCTGCCTGGGCCATGCGTGGCTGGGGAAGAGGTTTCCCAGGTGTCTTGCACTTGCAGAGCTCTTTAAAGACTGGAAGGGATTAGTCTCTGAGAATTGACTAAGGCCAGGATTCTGCAATGATTTGTGTCCCTGCTTAACTCTGTTCTCTGAGTAACTTCAGACTCTAAAGAACTCCTCAGGCTGCAGAAAATCACATGCACAGGTCTCCACAAGCTCAAAGCCTGAAGATTGAGACTCAAGGAAATCAGACTGACCACTGATTAATAACAATTTTACCACTGATTTAATTTTCCTCTTTTTCTCGTTCTTGACCAAGCTGTAAAATTCTTCCTAGTGTAGTGTTTGTGTGTTGAAATGATTTGTTCATTTCTCCAGTGAGTAATTCTGTGTCTGACAAGCGTTTGTGAACAGCCCCAGTTTGTGATGTGTCGGTTAGTTACATAAGTCGCAGGATTCTGTTCTTGTCTGGCTTTGAAACTGGCTCTCGGTGACCATTGAAGCTTAAAATTAGATTTTCACAAGTATTTGCACTTGTAAAACACAACCACTCAAATGTTCACTGAAAGTAAATACAATACGGGTCGTGGATATTGTCAAATTGAAATTCACCGGTGCATTCCAAAAATATTGGGGGACAATTATTTTCCAGTGCTCACTGTGCTGTAATAAATACCATGAACGTCTGCCATGAGGTTGCTCACCATCCGTATCAAGGTCACCAGTGGGAGCTGAAAGAACATTTTGAAGGCAGGGAATGTTATTTTTTCAATTTCTTTGGGAATACTTTACACCAAACAGTTTGAAATACATATATTTTGAATGCCAGTTGCATATATTTTGATCCAGGGATCGCAGTTAACCCTGGATTAAAAATGCCTTGCATTTCCTCCAGGCACTGCAGATGCTAAAAAAACAAAGCTAAGGCAACAAAATACCCATCTAAATATTATTACGTAACATTATTACAGTACAAAGTGTCTGTTTAAGATATTGTAGTGGGAGAAGTTTTAAAAGCTTTGTCATACAAGCCACAAAAATAGCTGTTCTCCAACTTTTTCTCTGGGCACCCCGTTTGTCAGCTCGTGATCATGCTTCTGCAACTGAAATCCCGTTGGGTTTGCAACCCCGCGTGTCTGGGTCGTGACTAATGCTCTGGGATCTGCTGCCTCAGAGGTAGGACTGGCCTGGGTTAGGCTGGGCGAGCTGTGAATGAGAAGCTCTGGGACCTGTGCCAAGCTCTGCCACAGATTCCCCGTTTGTCCTTGTCATGCCTTTGCTCTCTGCCTTAGTTCCTCTTCTCTCCTACAGGGAAAACAATACCAGCAAAGGTGGAGCTCGGTCTCTGAACACACCTTAGCTGCTTACTCCCTTGGGGCAGGTGCCATCAAAATCACATGAAACTGACTGAAATGAGTAGAAATAAAACAATATGTACTCAGCATAAAATGTCCACACTGAGGTCCCAGATTTGTTTACTGTATGCCAGTGAGTAATCCCCAAAGAGCTGCACACGTGAGAGATGAGCAAGCAGATTTGGTCATAAAGCTCTATATGCCTCTTACTGAGGCTGCTGATCCAGGCACAGGTGATGTTAGGACATAAGTTCCTGTGACCTAGGATTTGTACCGTGCTACAGTGTGTGTGCTCTGGGAGAAAGCTTTGTTTCCAAGTCGCATTGAAGACTGCCCAGCCCTTTAAGTAGACAGAAACTTATTATCCACATAGTGAGCTGCTGCAATACCGGTGCCTGACCCCAAATCCTCTCCCATAATTTCTGACAGTAAGGCGTGCAGATCTGAATCTGACTTACAGTCAGCAGAGAGAAAAAGGCATTTCTGGAGTGTGATTTGGCTTCCCTCAGATAGCTATCTAAAATGGCCAAGGTAGAAATGTGATCTAGCTCAGATATCGGTGTCTTCATGGTAGGAGCTCAGACTTCAGCAGGAATTCAATTTGTGAATTACTTTTTATTTGGAAGTAAAGTCCCAGATTTGGAGTATTTTAGCCTAAGGAAAGCTATCAGCAACTCATCAGCCGTGGGTGAGTGCAAGTGACTTCATCTTAATTAAGGAGAACTGCCAACCCTGTCTGGATGCAGAAATGCTGTCTCTCGTGCAACTCTGGAAGGAAAATAAAGCCTAAGACACCCCAGTAGAAGGGGTGGTGGGGACAGTGGTGGGATCTTAGGAGACCTGCCTCTGACTTTGTAAATAACCTTGAGCACCTCGGTTTATCCCAACCTCACAGGTTGCAAGTCTACCTCACAGGGTGCAAATTCTCTGGGAAGAATTTGGTGTTCTAGGCAGATGTCACTAGTACCACGGACACTTGGAGAGCTGGGAGACATTCAGCAGAAGCAAGAGAGTTGGAGAGTGGTAGGAGATGCAATATAATTGTGACCCATCTTCATGGGTCCCCCAAGTTACCAAATTCCTTTTGCATTTAGAGAGCCATGCTCACAGTTATTTGCTATCAGTATCAAAATAAAACACCCATTCAGATATTTTTTTCCCATTCCAACACCTTTTTGACTCTCTAATGTTTTTGACTCTCTAATGACATGAAGTAGGATCTGCTTGCCAACCACACCTGTAAACTCAGGGGACTTTTCCTGCCTTGAGGGCAGTCTGGTAGCTCTCTGCACCCCGACCACACTGCTGACAGAAAGCAGTGCCAGAATGTCACCAGCCCAGAGTCTTCCAGAATCTGTCCCTGTCACAGCTGTCAGCTCCAGCAGGGCACTGAGAATTGAATGCAGAAGCTTTGGCTCCAGATACAAGCACTCTTGCCACTTGAAGAGAAGGCTCTTTGGCTTCAGTCTCCAGCAATAATAAGTAGCAGCCACTGTGTTTCAGAATTGCACAATTCTTACACCCAGTCACGGCTATTCACAAACAATTTGCTCTATAGAGCCCTATAGGTTTGATTTTTTTTCCCATATGATGGGCATAAATGTGACAAGTGAGAGGGAAGAGCATCATCAGCTTAATTTATTTCACGTTTTGTTTAACAATCATGAGATTCATCAGATAACATCATTCTCTGTGTATCGTTTGACCTACAGCAGTTTGGCACAGTTGGAGGCTGCGTTCTGTCCCTTAAAAGTGATGCCCCATACTTCAAACAGGTGTATGGGAGAGGAGAAGAAATCAGTGGTAGGCCTGAGCTGTACGGGGAGAGCAGACCTCTACTTGGAAAGACAGGGGATTGTCTGTTGTAACATTTTAAACTATTGTTTGTTAAGATGGTCATAAGACAACAGATTCAGCTAACCACCCCAGTGCAATGGGCTCTATGCTGATAACATTTATTTCCCTTCCCATATGGCGCTTGGCTTTCCTGCAATAAACCCCTTTGTACAGTTTTATCTCCAGAGAGGCTTGTGGAGGACAGAGCAGGGGAAGAAGGGAATATTGTACATTAAATGTACTTCAAATGATGCGGCTTTGACAAGAAAGAAATAGACTGCATTAAGCAGGTGGGTGCTGCCTTGTACGTCTCACGGCATAAGAGCACACATATGGCAAGTTCTGCAGAGCAGTTCATCAAGAACTGCACATCCAGTTTGTAATGTGTTTACATAGCCTTGCTCTCAGGAAGGTTAATGTGAATTAGTTTGTAGAGCAGATTTGTTAAGTGCACGGAACTCCTGTGTGGATGCACTGAGGCAGAGTTCAAGCTGCTGGGATCCAGCTGGCTTTGCCTTGCTTCCGGGAGCTCCTTCAGTTCTGAGCTGACCCCTTTACAAGGCAGCTGATAAAGTGTGGGGTGACCTACACTGGGGAGGAAGGCAGGCTCTAACAGCAGAAGAGTACATACGTCGGGGGCTGAGAATTACTTTGAAATCTCTGCTCCAGCTGATTTCCCTGTGTGTGCAGACCCTAAGACAGCGGCAGGAGCTGGTGCTGCGACACCCCCCAGCCATCACAGTCCCAGGGCAGGAACCCCCAGGGCACAGAAGCAGCTGTGGCAAGGGAGGGCAAAGACCACCTCCGTACCTGCACCACGCTGTGAGCTCCCTGCAGTAACCAGTGATCCGAGCAGGGCGTTCAGTACCCAGTCGTATGAATAATAAGAAGAGAAGACCTGAAAGAAGTAACCATGTGGTGCAGGGGGCAGCCACTTTGACAGCAGGCCAGAGCATAAGCCAGCCTAATAAAGTGAGATTATTTCAAATGCATGCAAATTCAGAAAGCAATTCAGTGACCTGAATTCTTAAACTGCAGCCAGCTGACTTAGACAGAACTGAAAAGAGAAATGAACAGAAAGTCACAGCTAATTTCCCCTGTGTCTGTGCGGAATTTCAACAACAGAAAGCTAATTTTGATTATTTGATAGGAGAATTATTGTTGAGTGCTGGCTCTTTTTATGAAATCACGTGAGCCTTTCTCCCCGTTCTTTTGTGTGCTATCTACAGTTGAGGAAAATCTGACTTTGCAATTCTTTATTAAGGGAGAAACATCTATTAGCTTGGTTTCCATAATTTCACATACCCCACTCCACTTCAAAGCACCAGCAGCTTTGTTATAAACATCTTCTAGGCTCTAAATATCTTCTTTCCTCTCCTGTATTTAGTCCACTGTTGCAGTGAGGAAAACATGGAGTTTTTAGAGCACACAACACTGCATTAATGTTACTTATTTCTGTCTGACCATGGGAAAAAACATTCTGTGCTAGGAGCTGAACAAAGAGAACAAAAAGGTGAATTGTGCCATGGAGACCCTTCAGGCTACGTCCTTTAGTTTTACTCCTGTAGCACCTAGACCTCCTGCCATTGGCTGTAGGATGAAGAGAAAGTGGGGGTGGTAGGTCTTGCTAAGGAAAGAAGGAGGGTCAGGAGTCAGGAAATCAGGAGATGTGGGACTGGAAATGGTGAGTTGGGTCTGACCATGGAAGAGGTTATTGGGACAGACAGGACAGGCACTCTTTAAGAGACAACTTGGCCCCTGCTTCCAAGCCTTGCTTTGGTTCCTGCACTGGACTAGGCTGTCCCTGTGTGCATCTGTAGGTCAGAGGTCTGCTGAGGTTGAGGAGTGGCCTTCCACGAGCTCACATTAGTACAGATCGAGATTTTGGGTGAGCAGGACCTGAGCTTCTAAACAGTCCACAGGTGTATTAAACAGATTCAGTGCTCTGAGGCAGAATCTACCTAGGGAGATGTAACTGCCTGCTCCAGAGGAAGTGCTAAAGCAGCATATGGCAGGGAAAGGTAAAAAGCGATGCTTTTCCCCTCGAAAATCAGATGAGAGCTCTAGAGACAGATGTGTGGCAGTATTCATCCATCAGACCTTCACCTCAGAGGACCTGGGTGCAGATTTGAGCAGGGCTTTGCAGGGTGAACTGGAAAGACATGATCCAACCAGGAAAAGGGGAAAAACAGTAACCGTCTGGAAAGGCAGCCCTGGGAATCATTTGTTAGCAAGGGCCCCACGTGAAGTTGCATAACCTGACTTAATGTTTATCCCTCGCTGTAGCTACACACACTCTGAAGGTATTTCCTCCTGCACCTCTCCCCTGAGCTCTGCCAGAGCAGTTGCTGAATTGGAATTAACTCCCTGTTCTCTACAAACCAGCATTTTTGGAGAGTGGAATTTGGTGATCAGAAGCCAGCCACCTAGAGAGGCTGGGCGACCTAAAAGCCTCCCTAACCCTGGCAGCACGGGCAGCTTTCCTGAGGAGAGGTCCCTGCTGCTCCAGAGACATCCTTTCACCCCACGGCCCAGACCCAGCACTGCTTGCCAGGGTTTCCCGGTTCCGGAGCTGGCAGCACAAGGATGTCAGTGCCCTTCAAGTTGGTGGAGCGTGGGATGCTCGATGTCAGAAAGCTTTAAACTCTGGTTAACCATGAGTACTGACTCCCGGCAAGCCCCCAGTCCTCAGCCTCTGCTCACAAGCAGACCACGTCCGTTCAGGAGCCCCTTCCTGAGCAGTTTGCAGGGTGCCCATCGGGGCTTTGCTGTCCTCCTTCACACACACATGCAGACCAGTCCCAGAGCCGGGCTTACAGAGAGCAGACCTGCAGACTTGGCTCCTGGTTCCTTGTGCCCTGGTCTTTGTTTTCCCACGAGGTATGTTCCCACCAGCGGAACCTGAACACTCCAGGTCTCGGGTTGGCCTCGGGCAGGGTCACCATGTGTGTGTGTAGGTTTCTCCAGTGCCAGGACTCCAAGGGAAACATCCTTTACATTTTTACTTGTCCAAAGCAAAAGTTCTGCTGAATTTCCAGTTCACAGGATATGACAACAAAATGCTATAAATTAGAATTACAGCTTTCTTTAGAATCTTGTTAAATTTATGTAGTATTTTGGGGTTTAGGAGAAATGCATGGATGGGTTGTTTAGTACCTGAGATTCTGCTCAACACTTTCTATGGGATAAACAACACAGAAGGAGAAACTCCAGTAGCAGCCAGCCTCCATAATCACGCCATGATTAGGGTGAAGGGGAAGCTGGAGTCCCCTTTCCTCTCTCCTAATGAAGCCTCTCCCTGGCTTAGCAAGAACACAGGGCTCTGTTGCAGTTCACTGAGTATAGCTGTAGGTTGCAGGACATAGTTTTAATTAGGGTTACACAGAGCCAAACTAATCAGCCTTTCAGTCTTCAGATTGCTGTCTTGTTTGCTCTCCTTTTGAGGCTGGTGCAGTGACAATAAATCCAGACAAGGAAAAATGAATTTGAAACTGAAGCAACTTCATAAATAAGATGGAAGGGGGGCAGAAATAATCTCAGAACCACCAGCCCAAGCAAACTGACTCCCACTGCCTCATTCTGCTCTTGGCTTCTGTTTCATGCAGGACTTCAGTCAGACCTGCCAGGAAAATGTTTTTATGCCAGCAGGGCACTGCTGTGTGCCTGTTGTAATCTGGTGCTGGCTGGAAGGAGAGTTTTTCTCCAGAAGCAACTAATCAGACTTGTATCAGGGTGTGGAAGCATCATATGAGTGATGCAATTAATTAGAACAGTGGAAACAATTAATTTTTCAGTCTGCTAACCAGTTACGAGTTTGAAAAATTTATTTTGAAAACTCTTCTCTCCTTCAGTAATTGAAAGAACATTTTCAGTATTTTCTTTTAATGACCTGGAGCTGAAATCTGAGACTTTCTTGGAAAAAAAGACGAGGAAAAATTTGATCTAATGAAACAGTTAATAAATTCAAGTTGGGTTCAGAAAAACAGTAAAATGTAATGTAATTCCAAAGGAAAACTGAAATGTCCTGTTTAAAAAATAACAAAAATAGTCATTCCAAGGCTTTTACTGGAATTATTTTATCAACATGACACAAATTTAAGGAGCTCTGATCAAACCATTTTGCAGTAAATCGTATGTGCGTTTGGAAAATGTTAGTGTATTCTCCATTTAGTGATCTGCCAAAGAAACCAGTCTGCTGTTGAAGTCTTTCCGTGTTGTCAGGAGCTCCGGTTATGAAAACATCAGTCTCCTCAATTCATCCGTGCAGCCCTGATTAACATCGCAATGGGCTCTCGTTGGAATTGAGGGCAGCACTGGAAATGGCAGGCTATTCAAGCACAGACAAGCAAATCAGAAGCCAAAGACAGGTGACATGGAATTAAAAGAGCGAGATGAGGTGCGGTGATGGAAGCGCAGAGCAGTTGCTGGTATCGAGCTTTTCGGAAAGCTGCACTAGCAACATCTGCTGTTTCTCCTCCTTCTACCCAAGCTGTCCCTCCTCAGCCCGGTTCTGCTACAAGCTGTTATCAGGAAAGCAAATGCAGCAGGGCAGTTTTTTGCCTGTCTGGCTCGAACTCAGCATGCCGTCTCCCATCCACATCCTGACCTTGCAGTTGTGCAAGATTCCCCATGCTGGGATTTGTACCTTCAACTCCAGAAAGAAAATGATTACAAACCTGCAGGCTGAATTGCTTTTTATCTCAAGTGTGCTGGCCAGATTTTCTCTTACCTGTCAATTTATTTAGATTGGTTGCTCTTTTTCTCCAGACTTGGAGCAGTTAGCATTTCTGTTTCTGTTTAAGCAGCATTTTGTGATCTAATTTGTTTGTGAGTGGGTGTGTGCTTCTAGAAGACGCTGCCTGGAAAGTAGCATTTGTGTAGAGTGTGACCCTCTGCTCCTTCACTGCCAAAATGCTCTGAATTTTAAAGGTGACATTCGTGCTCCACTGGCGTGCTTGGCAGGTAGAGGCAGGCTCTGTTTAGGGGATACCTGGTGCTGTCCATGCCAGCTTGTTATACAGTGAAACAGGTGTAGTATAGGTATTGTACACAAGCATTTCAGTGCGGACGGGCTCTCTAGCCCCTGCAATGGCATTAGCAGCTCTGAACACTGGCTGCCTTCAGGTCTGTGTCCTTCCAGAGCTCTAAGATCCATTCCTGTCCATCTGCCTATCTGCTTTTTTGGAGGGAGTAATCAGCAGCAGGTAAACCACAAAACCATTAAGTATCCCGTAGCTCTACCCACAACAGATACGTCCTTAAAACCCGGTCAGCATTTTGGTTTGGTTTTATGGTGCAGTTCAGCCCACTGGAGGGGTTGACCAGGGAGCTGTGGATTTTAAGCTTTACCTGCTGTGAACAATTGCATAGCACTATTGCATAGCACTCAGTTGTTAGAGCCCACACCTCCTCCTTTATAAGGAGAGAAACGCTTGATTTTGAAAAGTACAGTGAAGGAAAAACTACAATTACTGTCAGATTGCTCCTTATCTTTTTTTTCTGAGCTTGTCTAAAATCACAGTATCTTGTGGGGCTTTCTGGAACCAAAGGGAATGTTTCTTATCAGCTTCCTGCGTCTGTGAAGTTCCCTATAAATCAGTATCAAGTCACCTCTTGTCCGAGAGAAGCTGAATACATAGTACTCACCCACAGATAGTTTTCAAGCCTGATTTGTGGATATTTTCTGCACCTTCTCCAGCTTTGCAGCTAGAACTAAAACACTGGATGCCTTCCTGGCATTGTACGTGGTAGTGACTAGAATCTCTCTTATGATTTATAAATTCCTCCTTATTTCTGCAACAATTGCTTCCCCTCTTTCTTGTGGTAGCTTTAGAACTCAGCTAGTTATCTTCAAAACTCCCTCATGTCTGAGTTACTTTTAGGACACCAGGATACCAGTTACTCTCCTCTGAGTGTCATTCAAGTCCTTGGCTGCCAGACGTTTGAGTTTACATTTGACTAGAGTAAGAATCATGTCCTTCAGCTGTAAGCCTTTTACCTGTTACAGATGTAAAAGATACACCATACAGTAAAAGAAACAACAGTCTGGATGACATCTAGGTGCAAAGACCTGAGATCTCAGCAGCATAGGATTGAAAGGAAATTCCTCTGGAATCTCACTGGGAACTAATACCAAGGTGGCAGTCCACTCCTAACCATTCCTTCTTGGAAACTATCAGCTGGCCAGTTTAAACTAGAATGCCATATGGGACAAATTAAATACCATACTGTGGTTTTAGTTGGTAATAACAAGGGCTGACTTACCTTGAAAGCAGTGATTTCACGACAGAGTAGAGACAAACTTAATGGATAAGCCTTTGTTTGCAGCAAACTTGTTAATGGACAGAAGCAGCACTGCTGGCTTTTAATTCTTAAAACATGACATGATTTGGGGATTAAAGTACTGAAAAGAGGCCCCTCTGGTTCCCCAGCAGCTGGCAAGATGCTGTGCGCTTACCCTGGTCCTGTACAAGAACTCAAAGCTATCAGAACCAGAAGAAATGACATTTGAATCGGAGCAGAGGTTTGCTAGTGGGCCTGAGGAAGCGTTTGGTTCAAGAGGAAGGTTAGTTCAGGTTTTGGTCTGATCCAAACCAGCCGGCATCTCGTCTAGAGGTGACCCTTCTGCACCCCTGAGCTTCAGCTGCAGAATGAGCTGTGTGCAGACACACAACCAGGGTGCACACAGCTTGCTAGGCTGAACCCTTCACATCCAAATGATTGCAATAAATAAAAGTGAAAAGGCAGCCGATAGGCAGGTGCTGTCATCAGTTCAAACTGGCATATGCTGTCAGGATAGAGGACCCTCGAAAAGGCAAGAAGAGAGGATCTAATCCACACCAGTTTTGTAAGAAAACCATTCAAGCCAGCATACACCAATGCCTTACAAATCAGTGCTGGCACAGTTACCCATGCACAGACTGTTACAAGAACCCAGATACAAAAGTCGTTACACAGAGTGCCTATCCACATCACAAATCCTGTCCTTTGAGAAAGCATTTGTGCTCTGGTGAAAGGGCATCCCTGGCAGCATCTCATCCCCCTGCTTCAGTCCAGGAGAGATCATCCCTTCAGTGCCAGGTGCACACTCAGGCCAGACAAACTCATTATGCCACATTTTCCAGCCCATTGAAAAGGCAAAGCGCTGAGCTAATATTTTGCTGCAGGCTAGAAAGTCCAGCTGGAACATGAGGTTTGCTAGCCTGCAGTTTCCTTAAAGTTTGGGCTAGAAGGACACAGCCAAATAATGGTAGCTGCAGCGTGTCTCAGGGCTCTTACTTGGGCCACCTGGGCTTTTCCAGCACGTAAAGTCCTGCCCATTTTTCATAGAGAAATTCCATTTCAACTAGAAACAAATGATCGACTTCAGAATGAGCAAGATGCATGAGACAGATGATGAAAAGACATGTCTGGAGAGTAACTGACGACTCAGGAGACTGCACTGAACTTGTGTTTCTGAGGTTTTCCTTTGCAAATACAAAAATTATGGTCTTTGGTTTCCTGCTCTTTTTCTAAATGGAAATTTAGATTATGAGCTGCAAAATGACACTCTTCCAGATTCATAAGCTTTGCTACCGGTCTGCCACACTTCTCAAAATTGGCCCTACTGTCTAAGACTATGTGTCCTGCCAGGCAGTTTTATGGGACCTTGATGTATGTTGATCATACCACAAAAGCTGAAGAGACGGTGTTTATCATCTTGTTGCTGGAGCACAAAGACCGTATGCAGAGCCCATAATGACAGTGGAGGGGAGACAGTGCCAACAACTCGAGGAAGGTCTGGCAGGAAGCTTTGAGGAAGCCTCCCCTACTTTGCCATATCAGAATGACCCTTTCTCTCTTCGCTTTCCCTACAGGTAAGAAAAATTCCATTCTGCTGCATAAAGTCCAGCATGACCTCAATTCAGGTGTTTTCAACTACCAAGAGAATGAGATCATCCAGCAGATTGTGCAGCACGACAGAGAGATGGCACACTGTGCTCACAATGTCCAGGCTGCTGCTGCCGCTGCCGCTGCCGCCGCATCCACCCCCACGCCTGTCATCTGGACTCCACTGATCCAGGCACCCCTGCAGGCTGCAGCAGCCACCACTTCTGTCGCGATAGCTCTGACCCACCACCCGCGCCTCCCCACAGCCATCTTCCGGCCCCCGGTGTCCGTCCTGGGTTCCCTGGGGCAGCAGTCCAGCCAGACCCCGAGGCAGCTGAAAAGGCTTCAGTCTCTAATCCCATCGGCCGGGCCTTCCGCCGTCGGCTCCCCCTCCAGCACTCCGTCCCAGCTGCACACACCGGGAGCAGAAACCCCGTCGTCCTCTTCCTACCACATCCAGCAACTCGCAGGATACTCGGCCGCCGCTGGCTTAGGCCAGTTCCAGGTGGGATCCCCTCCTGCTGGCTCGAGCCAGACGGGTTTGAGTGGTGCGTCCTCCATGGCACTGAGCCAGCTCCAACAAGCACCGTCTGGATCACCTTTAGGGACAGCTCAGCCCACCCAGCAGCAGCAGCAGCAACAACAGCAGCAGCAGCAGCAGCAGCAGCAGCAGCCACCCCTTCCCAGCAGTGGATTCGGGCACTTCCAGCAAGCCACAACTAGCTCTCCATCAGCATCACTCACCCAGCTCGCATCGAATTCACCCCCCGGCCTTCTCAACCAGTTCCAGCCCACCACGAGACCACTGCAGGGGGGACAGTTACAGCAGCTCTCAGGCAGTGGGACTTTGGGGGGAATTAATCACTTCCAGCCCCCTCCTTCTTCCAACTCGCCATCCGCCAGCCTAAGCCAGCTGGCACAGGCCTCTGGTGGGCCGTCCTCAGGCCTGTGCCAAACACATCCAAGTGCATTAGGGTCTGTAACTGGCACGATAGCCCAGCTCCACCAGGAACGGTCGCCTTTTGCCTCCATGTCTCCTCTCCAACAGTCTGGCATCGCCTCTCCCTGTTATACCCCTTCTGGCCTTAGTCCTCCTACTCAGAGCCCAGTGGCAACAAGAACTTTTCAGTGTGGCCCTTCTGGGGCCTCAGGCTCTCACGGCTCTCTGCTCCTGCCTCAGACGGCCAGCCCACCTCCGCAGATCCTGCAGTCCAAGAGCACGCCGCCCGTGCCACCCGGACGCCTGAACCAGGACATCAAGTTGATTTCTGCTTCCCAGCCATCTTTGCCCCAAGAGCTGGCTCAGACACTGAGCCAAAGTTCTCATTCCTCTAGAGAATCTGTTTCCAGCTTCTCTCCTTTTCCTGGTGGAGGGACTGGACTTCTCGGGAAGCCTTGTAGCTCAATTCCTGGGCGCGTGACTTTACCACGTCAGATGTCCTCAGGTTCTTTACCACATCCGCTGGTGTTTGGGGCCAGCGCTGCGGGCACTGCTTCCCTGACTGCTGGTGGGCGGAAAGAATCCATAGTGCTCACGGGGGATCTGGAGCCTGTCAGATCCAAACTGCCCTCCAATTTGTGAGGACTCCTGAGAGCTGTTTATGTCAGCCGTGCAATTCGGTTCCCAATTAGACTTTCATTAATCTTTCTTTTTTTTTTTTTTTATTTTCCCTCTTTTTCCTCCATTTCTTTTGTTTAGGTTTAACTGTGATTAGAAACAAACAAACAAACAAAAACACATGAAAAACAACAAAAAAAAGAAGATAACCAGGTATTCTTAGAGCTATAGATTTTTGGTCACTTGATTTTATAGAATATTTTAATACATGGAACAAAAGGATATGAGCAAATTTAATCCAACGAGGTAACACACAGACGAGGCGTGTGCCTGAGCTGGAACATGTGAAATGATCAGCCATAGAAGCCACCAAAAAAGGTTTTCCTGTTGAGACAAAGATCCGAGGTTGACGTGGGCCAGAGAAGGGAGCATCAGGTCAGGCCCGTAGCTGGTGTATTTGGAACAGCTCTGGTTGGCCTCAGCTTAGCACCGCTTTGCACCAGCCTGGTGCACCTGAACCTGGCTCGTGGCACCGAGACATGGGGGGACTCGGACGGCTCACCACACGCATTGGAAAGTTTCACTGCCTCCCAGGTTTTCTCCTGGGATCAGCAGGGCTCAGAGGAGGCAAGAAGAGGGGCGAGTTTCACTAATGCAGTCCCCTCTGAGGGTTTCAGAAGAGCTGAGTTGTTTTTTTGGACTCCATCTGAAGAAGAGGAGGGTGACCAGGAGATGGATGGATGGGCCTGACTGCAGCTGCTTGTCTCGTTCCATCAATGCTCTGAGGGAGAAGTCCCATCGCTGCCAGCCTGCTGGCTGCAGCAGAAGAATCACAGAATCGCAGAATGGCTGAGGTTGGAAGGGACCTCTGAAGGTCACCTGGTCCAATTCCCTGCCGAGCAGGATCACCTAGAGCACCTTGAGGATGGCAGCCTCAGCGTCCTCGCGGTGTGCACAGCGTGCGTGCTGCCCTCCAGGCTGGGGCGTGCAGAGCAAGGGAGGGATGAAGAAAGGCAGCACATTAATCTTCCCTCTCGGTCTCGGTGTCTCGGTGTCCATGGGCTGACTGCTCTGAAGAGAACCGGGTAGGGTAAGATGGCAAGGTGGGGTGCAGTCGCCCCGGCCCTCCTCCCCCTTAGCCCAGGGGAGTCTGAGCTCGGAGGCACTGAGGGCAACACCGGTGCCCAGCCAAGAATCCTTCAGATTTGCAACTACATTCATACCATTAAAACAGATTAAACCAGAAATTCGGCCAGCCGTGGTCCATGCTTCTCCTCTGATGGGGGAATCGAAATCGTTTGCTTGATTTCACCAGCAATAACAGCCTGCACCTGATTGATTGGCTTTGGTCTCGCCCTGCAGTTGCAGCATCACTGGACACATCTGAGGCCTGGCAGGCACCTTGAGCTGGAAAGTTTGGGCTCCCCTGATTTAAGGCAAAGTGGGATGAAGACAGAATGGGGCCTTTTGGTGCACACAGCACTGAGAAGCTACAGCCTTTACCTCTAGAGCAAATGTCTCCTTTTCTTTTGATTCTTTCTTTCTATTTGTTTTTTCAGTAGGCCAAGAGGTGTCTCCAGCCACCTCACTGTAAAGAGTCAGGTGCTCAACTTTTCTAACACTTGTTAGAAACCCTTGTCCGGCTTCCCTCTGTTTCTAGCTATCTTGGAGTCCCTCCAGCCCACAGAGGGAAAGCGGAACTTCACGCAGCAGTGCCAAAAAACTTAATATTATCACAGTAACGATACAGGTCCATACAACCCCCTCTCTTACCTCCTTCCCCCAAAACCACTGGCTGACAGTTGATTTTTATACCGAATTGTTTGCAAAACTCTTGACATGTGCCTGTATCTTGAATGTTGCTGCAAGCATTACTGGGCACTCTTGCTTCAACGTGCTTTGGTGGCTCAGAATTCAGATGTAATCAGCTTCGGTCTTCCTTAAAGGGTCAGGGGAGCTCTAGAAATGTTTTTTTCTACTAGCTACATACAACTATGTATGTGTGAGTGTGTGTGGAGGGAGGGGTGTGTGTGTGTGTGTGTATAGATTTTTATATATATATCTATATATACACACATGCTTTTATATATATATAGTATACAGTTATACACATATGTAGTCTATTTATGCACATGTGTAAGCACGCACACACACATACACACACACACACACATTTATATATATATGTATCTCCTAGTTTTAAAATACATGTCAGTTTTGACCCTCCTGTAGGACTGATTGGCAGGTGATAATTGTAACGCATAGCTCCTGCTTTTCCAAAACATGTACAGGTTCATCTTGAAACAGAATCAGTTGACGGAATTGAAGCAGAGTCACAGACCCTCTCATAAGTTCAAAGGTACGAGTTCCTAGAGGAAGACTCACGATATCCTTTCAAGTATTATATTTGTTTTAACAACCTTTTTTACCCCGTATGCCAGAGGGCCCCCTAGAGCGAACATCTCAAGAGGTTGGGAGTTAAGCTGGTTGGGTCTGGGGAATTCGATA
Source organism: Anas acuta (assembly GCF_963932015.1). Taxonomy (NCBI): domain Eukaryota; kingdom Metazoa; phylum Chordata; class Aves; order Anseriformes; family Anatidae; genus Anas; species Anas acuta. Next base: position 12,243,975 of record NC_088990.1, on the reverse strand, counting down.
CAAGCGGGTGGGAAAGGTCTTCAGCCCAGCAATGCCAAGCCCTCGTGGATGACTGTCCCGTGACTGCTGCATTGGTACTTGAATCTCAACAACCCCTGTGGACACTCAGACAAATGGAGGTGCACAGAAACACCCTGAGGGCTGTCTCTGGTAGACGTGCGTTCCTTCCGCCAGGCCGGTGAACATCCTGCGTTCGGTTGGGTTCCTTCGCTTTGATTTTCACGGGGGTGCTGTTTGATTTTCCAGTTCTTAGCGGTGCAGTAGCCAATATTGAGTTACTCCGACTGGACCCCAGTCAACACTAGGCTTGTCTCAGTAGGTGGAACTATATTAATTATTATTGTTATTTTTTGTTTTATTTCGGGGGGAAGGGAGGGAAGAGTTCTAGGGGTGGGGTTTGCAATATAAAACACACAATAAAAAACCTTAGTAAATAAAAAAGTAAAAACCCAGCCCTCTGACTTGCTGTCTGCTTTGAGTGTTGAAATTCAGGCACTGTGGGAGGAGGTTTCAAGAAGAAAAAAAACACCTCGTTTGTCATTTCAGCCCTCCCTGCCCTACTGGAGAGAGATGATGAAAGGTTTTGTCTCACTTCCTATCTGTATTTTCCTGCTGTTTTCACAACTTTGGTGGCATGTTTACCTGCTGCCACCTCTCCACCTCACACATGCCTGTAGGCAGTGTATGGTAAGCCACTGACAGTAAAATTTCTACGCTTTTGCCTACACTTTAATTTTTAGCAGCGCAAAGGAGAAACCTGCAGGTTGTTTTGCTAAAAGTGTATGAGATTCCTTCACAGTACTGACAGATCTGAATCTGTGGCTGACTTTGTGAGCCTCAGAGAAGAGCTCAGGGAGCCTTTCCACAGGATGCAGAAGTTAACAGCTTGGAATCAGGACTATCACAGAAAGCGGATGAAAATCTGGACAAAAAGTCACCATTTCCAAGTCTTAAACTAAGCTCAGTGATGATGCCAGAGTCAGGACCTGAAGTACTTTTGGAAGGTAAAACTAGCCTCAAGCCTTATCTTTCACTTCACAGCCTTATCTCTCATTTCCCTCCTGTGAGATCCTTTTTGAGTCTTTGTCCAAACCCAGACTAGGAAATGGGCACAGAATGGATTGCTGGGGTCAGTAACTCACACCGCAGCCGTGTGGCCTCGTGCCCCTTCCTCAGAACCCGCTGAACACAGAGCAAAGCAGCCCAGCTGCTGGCGTGTGTACTGCAGCCCGTGGTAGCGAGGTGCAGCTGGACATCCTCGTCCCTGCACCAGGAGCCTCCCCCCTGCCTTGCCGATCAGCTCACGTTCAGTTTTCTTTCTCTGAAATCTCATTGCTTTGGTTCGTTCTCATCCCATGGCTCTATTTAGCCCTTTAACCTTACAGCTCACCCAGCCTCTGGAAGGCTTTAATTGCTAGCACATGAGCACTGTGTCCTCCTTGCTGGGGTGAGAACAAGGTCCTGGATGTTCTTTAATCAGGACTCCCAATGCCAGAGATGGCATAAATAAGTAAATAAATGAACAGGAGCCCAAAGGCTGTGAATAAAATCAGGATTTTGCAGAGAAGGATGCTCAGGGACTCGCGCACACTTTCACCAACACAATGCAGTGCAAGCCAAGCAGGATGCTCCTTTTGGCTCTCTCCTCCTGCTTCTGATGATACAGGAAAATAGGGGACCCTGATGGTCTCCCTCCATCAATCCTCTGACCTTGTCTGGCTGTAAAGGAGCAGAGCTGGCGAGGAAAGAGCAAACTAAACCTTTTCATCAGAAAATGCCATTCCCTTGAAACCAGACGGCTCTGCCCTGGAAGGTCAGTTCTGGGTTTCACAGAGGGAAGTGCAGGCAGGAAAATACTTGGTTTGCCTTTTAAAATAAATGCCTGCTCCAAGCTGTCTTATTTTGCATGCCGTTAGCATTACAGAGGAAACGGGCTGGGAGTCAGTCCTGCCCTATCGAAACATAAAAGAAAATTAATTATACTTCACAGAAGATTTGGAAACTTCCAGGATTTTCATGAAGGAAGGAAGGGCTTGGAAGGGCTTGGCTGGATTAGCCTATGCACTGCTGCCTCCTTATCTCACTGGAAGGACTCGAGACTGAACTGGGACTTCGTGGTACACACCGGCAGTCAGGAAGAAGCTGTGCAGGTACCAGAGCCAAGTCACCCTCCCATCCAACAAGGTGGTTTCTCTACCTCTCTGCAGTGCCCTGTGAAGACCCAGCTTGCTGGGGTAGGGACTCAGAGCAGGAGAAGGCAGGATCTCAGCTCTGGGGATTTCTCCCTTGTCCCAGAAAACAGTCCCAGGCTGGCTGCCTGCCCCACTCACCTCCCAAAGACAGATCTTGGGGTGGGGGGGGTGATTAGCCCAAAGGGAGAGGGAGGAAAATGAAGCCAAAGCTGCACTGAGAAGGGGCTAGGGCTGGGGTTGTGCAGGCAAGCAGCTGAGTCCTTTTTTTATCCCCACTGCAAACCCCAGGAGCTCGCAGCACGGTGCTGGTGAGCGCAGAAGGCCACGGGGAGCCTGCAGGGTGCTCCAGCGCGTGCCCTGGGGAAGGAGAAGGGATTTGCACCTTTTTCCTTGCTGGGGGAGCCACCAAGTTCAGAACCACAGCTTTAAATAGATGAGTACATTATAGTGTGTATTTTATTTAAAGTAAAGAGAACCACACCCTGATGTCAGCATTCACTTGGTCACTCCTCTGGGGCCAAGCACCTACCTGCCTGCCCGCAGCACCACTGAGCTGCACACTGCGTGGGATCTGCTCTGTGTGATGTGGAAGGGAAACCAGCCACAAGGCAACACTCCCACCCACGTGCAATCCACAGCAGATAAAATACAAATTAAAATACCAATTAGCTTTGCTCTAAGCCTGCAGGATCACCCTCTGCTGCCCCACCACCTTCAGGCAGAAGCAGGAGGAAAAAGCCTCCAGGCAGGAGGTCCATACCCTCAGGTGATGCGCTGGGCAGAAATCTTTCCAGCCCGGCCCACCTCTGTCATGTACCTCGCTGGGACAGGGGTACAGAGCAGGAGCACAGCCCCCAGAGGGGCACAGGGAGGGAGCAAAGTGGCTGGGGAAGCCCAGGGAGGGAAAAGCAAGGGGCCAGGGCATCCTCACCAGCCCCGGTGAAAAGCTGACCAGGATTTTCTGCTTCCCGTAGGCGAGGGCGGTGTGAGAGCCAGAGACAGCACCCGAGGAGGCAGGCAGGACCTTTCCCCACGCAGGTAACTCCTCCTGCCTGGCACTGCTGGGTGGCAGCCACCTCCCTGAGCCCCAGAGAGCTTCATCCTCACAGCCCCTCTGCACAAGGCAGCTGGGAGAGCCCACGCACTGCGCCCGGTAGTGCTGCGTCCCCTGCTTGCCCCCACACACACCCAGAGCCATGCTGGGTGTTGTGTGTGCCTTAGGCACCTCCACCAGGGTGTGACCGCAGCCTCTTTGGTTTCTGGACTCAAACCCACTCTCAGAAACCTGCAGAAGGTAAGCCAAGCCTCATAGGCACGTGGTGAGCAACGCTACCCCCTTGCCAGTGCATCGCCTTGGCTGCCAGCACCTGATGGGAAGGGGAGGTCACTCTGCCAGAGCTTGTGCTCTGCTCCCAGCGATCCCAAGGGACTGCTGTCAGCCTTGGCAAGGTGTCTTCAGACAAATCCCCTGGCTGCCTGCTGGCTTTTTCCCTGCTGGCGAAAAGGGGGTGAATTTTCACACGTGCATGTTGCCTTTTGCCACTGACAGCCATTTGCTCACCAATTCCAGCACACTGAACCCGTGCCTAAGCCCCACTTTCACTTTAGGCTGTGATTTCCAGGGAGCTGAGTATGGTACTGCCTACCCCTGACAAATTAAAGGGAAAAAAAAAAAATCCTAACTTTATTATGCCACTTAAAATTTGCAGGAAGGTAGATTGATTTTTTTTTTTTTTTAATACTCTTTTTAAGGAGTGATTGCAAACCAGCTGCCTTTCAGCCTCCAGCTACCAGCTGACCCTAATCACTAGCAATGACAGCTCTGCTCAAGTCCACCTCTTAGCAGGCACCTGATTAGAAAAGACACTGACTGAAGTCACTGGGAAAAGGTAGAGGCTCTTTCATGTTCACGGAGGAGAAACAGCAGCTTGATAGCTTATAGTGGGAGCCCAGCAGACAGCAGGCCCTTCGCAGGACTTCCCAGGCAATCTCTTGCCCGGCATGAGCTGTGGCTACTGCAGCATGCTCAGGGCCAGCCACCTCCTCCAAAATCCCCCCAACAGAGGGGACCAGACTTGGGAACCCTGCCTGGCTCCCAGGAGGGGAACAGGAGCTGCCTGAGGCTGCAGGCAGTGCCAGGCAGGAAGGCGTTAACAGCATCTCCAGCCCTGCGTGCCCAAACCTTCCCCTCCCTGGGAAGCTGCTCTCCCTGGCTGGGCTGCAAATTAGACAGCTCCTCTGGGTTATTCCCCCCACCTCCCTTTAGTTTATTTTTTTTTTATGCACCTGCCTTCCTCAGCTGTGATGGGCACGGCTGGGGCTCGCCCACGCACAGCTCGCAGCACGAGCACGCTTGCTCTGCCCCTCCAGCTCCATCAGAGGTGCCGTGGGTGGCTGGCAGGAGGGCACGGCCACTTGCCCTCCCCAGGCCCAGCGCTGCCTCTCCGGTGCCCTGTCCACCCACACTGGCCTCCTGCTGCGGCCAAAGGCTGCTGTCAGCTCTGTCCCCACGCGTACCCATCACTGCCAGCTCCTCTCCGCAGAGGCTCGGTGCTGACAAGCCTCTCCCCGCACCGCGGGGGCCAGCATGGCCCCTGGGGGGGCTCACCGGGGATGGGAGCAGCTCTTTGCTCTCTCTGGTGCTCCGTCAGTGGCCTGGCACTGCTGCAGCAAACCCAGTGGAGGTAGGAGGGACCCGGGAGTGACTTTTTGTTCTTGAGGGGGCAGGAAGGATAAAGGACAGGGCTTCAGCACTGCTCCTTTGTGAGCATTTCTGCACCGTCCCCTGCATTGCGAGGGGCACAGCGTCCCAGCCTGGGGTCACACGCTGCTGGCCTGCCCCGTGTCTGCAGCTCCTGCCAGGCAGGAGCAGTGCCCCTGATGGATTATTGGCCTCCCTGCTGCCTCAGCCCTCTCTTGCAGCTCATGATTTGTGGCAAAAATCGAGTGCCAGGACAACTTGATATTTCATGTCATTATAAGGCTTGTGCTGCCGGAGAAGCTGTGGCAATGGAGGAGGTGCACACCTAGCTCTGGGAAGGGGCTTAACCTGCAGCTTTTAATCAGCTCTACCAAGAAGACCCCAGAGAGCACCTACAGGAGCTGCAGATGCCCCAGGGACCAGCAGGGGCACCTGGAGGCACTTGTGCAATGACACATGACATGGATTGTTTTCATCCCCCAGCAAAACCGTCTCCAAAATCAGAGGATTTGGGTTCAAGCAGTATAAAAACAAGCAGCTGCCTGTCCTGGGGAGTCAGGGATATCCCCTGGGAGCCCGTGAGTCACAAGCACTGGGGGCTCAGCATCCATCACATTTGCCGTGATGCTGTTGTTTGCTCGCTGCGTTTTCCTCAGTCTCAGTGCCTCGGAGCACATCTCACGCAGCTCCTAAACCACTGCAGGCTGGAAATGGCTGCCCACACCCCAGCCTTCATCCCCAATGCCAAGCCCCAGCTCTCCAGGCCCACCTGCACGTGAGCCTGGCTGGCTTGCAAAACAGAACCAGCCCCCAGTGCTGGATTAGGCACCTGGGTTAATGCTCAGCACCTGGGAAGGGGCTGGGGGAGGGAAATGGGGAACACCTGGGGAAAGGGGCAGGCTTCAGCCAGCTCCTCACAGGGAGCAGAGAGCTCCTCCAGACCTGGCTAGGTAAGAGCAGCAGTGGGGATTTGGGGGGTGGCTCCCTAGTTGCAGCTCACTTTTGGGGGTGTGGGTGGCTCTGTTCAGCCCTGGTAGGAGCAAGGCTGCTGGAGTTTGTGAAGGGGCAGCAGCAGGGGCTTGTGCAAAGGCTGTAGGCTTGGTATTAAGTGGTTGGGAGCAGGCTGAGCTGGGAAGAAGCACCTTGTTTACCTGGGGGTAAGAGAGGCCAGTGAATGCTGTAGGATCAGGGAAATCAGCCCCGGGAGCCCTTGTGCAGCATCTCCTCGTGGGGCTGGATCCCTGGAGTGTGGGGGTGTTGTGATGGCCACAAGGCTGCAGCAATAGCACAGCAGGGGCAGGCAGAGGTGGGGGAAACCCGGAATGAGGAGGGCAAAATGTGACTGCCAGAGCAGTCCTGCTGCCTGGGGCTGAGAGCGTTTGGGAGGTGACACTCCCACATCACTGATACCACAGGGGCAGCCCTCAAGACTGAGGGCTTCTGGTGGACAGACAGGACCAGGAAGAGGTGCAGGTTTCCTTGGCAGCCACAGATTTCTTTATTTTTTGGCCACGAGGCTCCAAAGCCTCACTGTGGGCAGGCAGGAGGTGGCTCAGAGTGGTGCGTGACCGGGGCTCTGCCTCGCAGCAGCTGCGGGGGAACCCCTGCACCGGAGGGAAGCCGCTGTCAGCACGGAGCTTTGCTGAGTTAAGTGGATGCAGTTCCCATGGTGATGGTGCCCACGGAGGAGCAATGTGGCCTGGCGTGCTCCTCGCGTGCAAGGAGGCTGGGAGGTTGGCCTCAGGGAGGGTGCGGGGTGGGAAGGGGCTTTCAGGCACGTGGCTGCCCCCGGTTTCCCTGGGGAAGCCCCTTCCTCTCGCACTCCCTGTGAGACAGGGTCAGTGCTTTCCAACCCGCTCCCAGCTCTGCCTGCAGAGGCTCTGCTGGCCAGGAGCAGTGACTGGGGTTGCTCCTTTCCCCCTCAGGCCTGAAGTCCAGGACAGAGGCCCTCACCCCACCCTGACAGAGCGATGGAAGTACTCGAGCTGGATGTGCTGGCAGCCTGAAACAAAAGGGATGCAGCAAAACTGCCAGGCGTGGTCCAGTGGGTGCTTTCACCTTGTCTGGAGCCTGCTAGGTGTGAGTTATCCTGGTTTGGGTTAAGTTAACGTGATGAATTTATTGCTACATCTCTAGCACGTCTCATTGAATTCACCCAGCCTTTGCAGCAGTGGGGTTGCTGCTGTTTTAACCATGACTGTGCTGAGCCTGGTTCACGTGAGCAGGGTTTGCAGATAACAGAGCAGCACCACCCTCCTGTTTGACAGAGGGTGGGGTGTCCTGAGACAGCCAGGCTGGGGAATTCCCTCCTAAGATATCACCAAGGTTTGCTCTGAATTGCAGTCCTCTGAGAGTTGTCTCTCTCGGCTGCTGTCCTGAGAGAGAGGAAGGTCTGGAGGAATGGCAGCATGTACTGGAAGAGAGGGGGGTCTGGGGAGAGATGGGAACTGAGGGAAGAAGGTGGGGAAACAGGAGCTGAAAATGGGGAATAACTGAAAAAATGAAAACAAACAAAAAACACTAAATCCTGCTCTCCTGGAGGACAGGGGATAGGTTCTTGGTCAAGTGCAACTGCTGCCGGGCCTGCCTGTAGAGGGGAAATGGGCCTGGCAACTGCATGTGTAGGGAGCCCTGAGCAGGGAGCTGGGCTGACCGGTTCAGGACACTTTCCCCTACAGCAAGTTTCTTTGCTCCCCCTCATTGTATTGTGTTCACCTCCCAGGCCAGCTGCCACATTCAGGCTTTTCTTGCCTGTTAAAAAGGCAGGTTCCAGGAGCCACCATCCCCTGTGCAGTAAGAGCAGGTGTAACCTGACCAAACCCTGTGGTTGGTTAGGGGAGAGCTGCCCCTGCAGAAAAATTGTACTGATTTAATGGTTTTGGCCAAAGCAATTTAGTTAAAATCACGTGTGCCTTGATAGGAATGCTCTTATTTGAGATGAACGTTGACTTACTGATAGTTTAAAGCCAGCCTTAATTCCTGCCTTAAGACAGGAGGCTGCTTTTAATCGGAGAAGTCTGCAAGTGTTGCACCAATTTACCAAAGGTGTTTGAGTTGCTGCAAGTCAAACCTTTGTGCCTATGTTGGAAGCATAAATGCTATCAAGGAAGGACACAGCGAGGCATGAAGAAACCTAGTTTGCTGCAGGAGCTCATTACTATGCTGCTGCTAACAAAAGAACATCACTAATTTCAGTCTCCTTAATTAATGTAGGCTGAGGAGAAACAGTCTCTTCCAGGTAGATGCAAAAAATGGTGTGTTTGTGGTTTTGCTTTGCAGCTTTGCTTACCAGCAAGTCATCGCTGCCATCTAGCGTCCCTGCCGTGCACTGCCCAGCCTGCAGAAGGGCACAAATGCAGGTGTTCCTTCTACCTGCCTTACAACAGACTACGTGGCCCTCAGAAAACCGCCACCTTTCATCTGCCTTGACCTGCGATGCGAGTAGCCGCGGAAATTAGCTGTGCTGGCCAAATAAGAGATGGTCTTTCACTTCCAAAGCCAGAGGTTAGTAAATAGAGGTCACATTTTTCTGCTGTGTCAACTCTTTGTGTCTGCATCTCAGCTGTGCCTTGTGGCACTCCCAACTACATCACTAACACCTTTGTTCCCAGCTCCCTTACACCTCCCACCAACTCTTGCCTGGCTGAGAGGCCCCTGCCCGGCTGCAGGGTCACAGCCTGCCTTCAGAACTGCGGGGGGTGTTTCCACTCAACCTCAGCAAGGTTGCAAAACTTTGGAGAGAACACTAGAACCTGCCTAGCAAAATAGGGATGGGGGAAGGGAGTGCAAAGCCATGCAGTAGCTTGTTCTCATTTGCAGAGGTCACGGTGAGGAAGGGTCTAATACCCTCAGGAATGCAGGATGCCAGTAATTAGGGCTGGCTTGTGAAGAAGAGACTGATGACCAGCGAATCTTTTCAGTATTGGAGAGTGGAGTAAGCGTGGAGGTAAGAACAAGGATATCGCTTACAGCACTTTGAGTGCTATATTTAAGGATTTAAATCGTTATTTTTTCTGTGATTTAATGGCTTACTCTCTTAAACATACTTCCACTGGCTTGAAATCCTGCTTCCTGAGGCTTGCTTGTTAGAAGATGATATTTTTGCTATTGAGCTTGCAAACAGAGGGTAGGGAGTTAGCCAGGAAGACACTACATGCTCCACACCTGTGTAGGGGTGGGAATAATGGTGTTAATGGTGTCCTCCTGTTCCTCTTCTTTCTCTGGAGGAAGCAACCTGACAAACTGCAACAAAAAAGGTTCGAGTAAAATCCCAAACCTGGTCACCACCTTGGTTAGGAAAACAAGGTAGAGGAATAGTTGAAAAGAGAACAAACTCTCCAAGCAGACCAGAATTTGATTGGATTAAAAAAAGTGTATTGGATGTCCAATACAAAATAATAAACATGAAGTTATTAAAAAAAGCCATAGAGTATACAGCAAATACTACAGAAAAGCAAAAAAAATTGTACAGAAAGGTAGACGTCTACAGCAGTCCTCAAAATTATTCTACATGAGAATCATAAAACAATATACAGGTTTTTTTTTCCCCAAATCTCTCTGAGGGAAGCTGCCACTTAACAGCTCGACTATGACACTACAAGAATACACAATGTCCAAATTTAAAATCACAGGATATGTAAGAAAACGTAGCATTAAAATGTGAAAAAGTGCAATACAGATTGTACACTGAATTGAATAAATGTTTTTTTTAGTTTAACCTTAAAAAACCAACTTTGAACAGTTGTTTTATCATTAAAAATATTCCCCTCCCCAAATTCAATGACAATATTAACATTCATGGTGTTATACATAAGTAATATTCACAAAGACCCACCAGCTAAGAATACTGTGTATGTAAGATGCTATTTCTTTGGGTATAGGTAAAAAATAGGCAAAGGAAAACATACACCCGTCCTTTCAGGACAAGGTGTGTATTTTATTATTTAAATACATATTCTGTAGCTTATTTTGCCCTGAATTGTATTGATTAAAAGTCCAAACATCAATTTTCCAGGTGGCCCACGGTGCTCCAATTGATTCCCTCCCTCCTTTCCTTCAAATAATAAATAAATCCAGCAAATGTGCTAGACATGATGGCACAAAGAGTCCAGGTAAAGAAAGGAAGTAAAACTACAGCCCGAACCCCTGCTGCTCTCCAGAATGATTCGTGGGCTCTCTTTTTGTGATGGGGATTAAGAAAATGGGCCCAGAGCTTTAGCTGTAGCAAAACATCCATTAAATATCCATTATTTTAATCCATTAAATATCCAATAAGGAGTGGGTGGGAAGCAATCAATTTTTGTTTGTTTTAAACTTAAAAACAGATCCTGGTATCTCCTGTTCTGTTCCAGCAGGTGCAGCTGTCTAGCTGAGGAGCTCTGGATTACATTAGAAGTGCCCCACATCTGAACTGCCTGCCACCTGCACTGCCTCCATCATTAATGCCGAGCTTCCAAGCTAGAAATCCCATTGCTCAGGAGGAACGGAGTCTCCACATGAATCATCAGTAAGTTTGGGGGTTTCTTTCATCTTATCTTAAAAGTGAAAATACACACAAGGTTCTTGGGCAGATGGGTTTTGTTTATTTTTCTCACTGAAATAGTCTCCTTTTCTGCCATTCCTCCTCACAGAGTATGGCAGAGCCAAGCAATGATACTGAGAAAATAAAAAAGCTTTTCTTTCCCCTCATACAGGAGCTCTCTTTTAACTTTCCTTCCTTTCTAGACAGATAATGTGAACAGCACCTGAGTTGCTAATACTGTTTTTATTTTTAATGGTTTCAAAAGTGTAAAAAAATACATTTTGCCTTGCTTATGTCTCTCAAGAATCCTTAAGAAGATTCTTGTTTAAATGGCCTGGGATAGAGAAATTGCACTGGGGTTGGACGTGCTGCTGAAGGAGCCTGTGGATGTGATGTGTTCTCAAAGGCATGGCGTAAAATGTTTAGAAGAGGTCCACAGCTCTCTGCTTGAAGAGGGCCAGGTTGCTCAAACCTCAGCAGCACCAGCAGCGAAGTGCTGTGCCTGGGCGCTGCTGCCTGTGCCAAGTTCTCCGTGCTGTGTGAGTGTTAATCTGCACTTCAGTTTCATGATGTGGTCTTTAACCTAACAACAACAAAACAGAGCACTGATGCCAAAATAAGCTGTAGTGTCATCTAAACGTAAGGAACCCTACTTTACAGGAGGAATTTTTTTTATGTTTCTAAATGACTCTCACTGCAATTCAGTAACCAGAGACACAGTATGCTGAAGTTACAAGGAAGGACGTTACAGAAGATGCTTTCATTTTCTTCAGTCTTTCGAGTCAATGTAGAAAGACAGGAAAACAACAATAATGAAACCTCCCACTGGATCCCCTCCCCTTCCCCATCTACTTTTCCCCACTCAAAATATTGAAACTGCACAAAAAGCGACAAACAAGCCTTTCAAATTACATTTCAATTCAAACAGACTGGTAATCTCACAGTGATGAGAGGAGAAAGTCAGGCTTTTAATAATTATAATATAAAAATAATAATAAAAAAAAGCTTACAAATAGCAGTGCAGCATCCCAAAAGGCCATGGATTAACTGCCAGAAGGGGACGTAATTATACGCAGAATAAAAAACAAACAAAACAACCCACACTGGCAATGAATTTTCATACACAATAGAACAAGCAGTCAAATGTCAGTTTAGGCTGTGGAAAACAACAGTTTCTCCTTTTTTTTTTTTGATTACATTAGTTTTTTTCCTTTTTATAAAAAAAAGATAAAATAAAAACACAAAATTGTACATAAATGCGAATGTCCAACACTGAAAAGGCAGGGCAATCACACCACTGAGACAAAACCTGACCAGAAAAAAAAATGTGAAGTCCACTTTTTTTTTCCTTTTGTCTGGATGCTAGATTTCAGCCTGATGCGTCCCATCCTGCATGGTCTCAGCAGGTAAATGGAATTCAACCTGTCAATGACTTCATTGCAGGATGATGACAAGAAAGGTCATCTCTCTTCGAGCTGTAGCACAAATGCACCAGTTGGTTCGTTTGCTTTCTGTGAATGCTCTCAATGTGCTGTCCCTCTTTTTCTGTATTTTTTACTCTCTGTACAATTCCTTGCATTCCAAGGCTGAGTCCCAAGACTTGTGATACGATTTGGAGTCATGTCCTGGTGAAGGTGGTCATGCTGTAGTGATGGCATTAAGGTCCTTCATAAGTCCTTCCAGGTGGGCCATCTCTTTGGTCAGCTCATCTGGTTCATAATTCTGTGGGAGATGGAAAGAGTTAGTTACTGACAAGGTGACATGCGGTCTTTGGAGAGAGACAGAGTAAGGAATAAACAGTGGTCAGTGATTCTAGCATAGCTTGTGGCTCTGACACACGAGTAAGCAGAAGCAGGTTTACTGAGAGTTATAGAACTAATACGTTGAATAACACTACTTTAAATGCACATCTTTTTGCATTAGTGATTTATGGTTTAACTGACTGTTAAGCTGTGATCATCTTATCTGTTTCACCTGTGTCAGTTCCTGCCTCAAGGTAACAGCTGTCTTTGAACTGAAGTAGGTATTTTAGAAAGAGTGTCCTGGCTTGATTGGAAAAAAAAAATGAAAAAAATCATACAGGTAAAATTGTTTTAAAACACACTTAGGCTTGCTAAAAAGATCATATTCCATTTTTAGCCTCAATTGACTAGCTTCAGCTATTGTAATTCTGTAATCTATACAGGTACATAGACAGATACCATGAACTGGTTCATCTCAAAACCTTTTCTAAGCCAAGTCTTTCATAGAAGGACACAGAACTCTTTTCATAGAAGGCAAGCCAGGCTGCTTGTGGTATTCCAGTACCAGCTCTGATAGTGCCAAATCAGGAGCCCCAGAACTCCTGTGTGATCATTTCTGCTCTGTATAATTGAGGCCCATTATTAGACCTTCTGGCTAGAGCCTAGTATTAAAGCTACTGCTCAGCTGACTGCGTACCCCTAAACTGGAGTGCTCAGACCTGGCAGTGTGCTCTCACTTCTGTGTTCCTAGATACAAACCTCTTCTTTCATTTAAGCAGAAATGAGCAGCAACTTTCAATTTACCAAGCTAATCTAGACTGTTTTGTACCAGAGATGTCCTCTCTGTCCTGTGTCTAACACGCTATCTGCCAGCAATTGGCAATGATAAATATCAGTGAGCTGGAAGTATTCAGACTTACTCTTCTCATAAGGGCTAAATCAATTCAAATCACCTTCTAATCCTAATTCCTAAAACTCATAATTTAGCTAGCATATAAAGTGTGCATGGTGACTTTATATTGTACTAATTTATTAATAAACTTATTCATGAATATATTTAAGTTACAAATTTAATTGATAAATAACTAATAAGTATTTTGGCACCAACTCTAAATAAACAAGTAAGATAGGAGTGACAAATAGAAAGAGGAGTGAAAGTATACTAGATCAGGTATGCATATAATCTAGAGAGTCCAGCACATACGGAAGTAAAATCAAGAGGATGAATTAGAGACAACAACAATGTGACAAAGGCATGCAAGAAAAAGGAAACATGAAAAAAAATCATTCAAAATGAGCATTTCCTGTAACAGTAATACAATAGCTAATATAAGAACTTCTTGGCCTGTGATTTCAAAAAAAATAGCTCTTGCCTGACACCTGGAAGATCCTCACCTCTTAAAAACTGTCTATTTCCAAAGAAGCTCAATAGTTGCATTTTTCTCAGAAAGTCAGAACACTTTCACAAGAAGGAAATCTAAATATTTGGGATCATGGCTTTACTTAAACATTTTGGCTTTAACACTGTATTTCATTCGCAATGACACTCTGGATGCTTTAGTGGCTATGCAACAGCACAGGAAGCTGCAGCTGCAGGACTTTAAAAGGATCCAGGCATGGTATGCTTGCAAAACAGATAGAAAAAAATGACATCTCAAAGTGAGCATGAACACAACACCTTAAGCTGTACAGAAGAGCAAGTGGAACCATTGGAGGCCTTCAGCTCTGTAAACAAAGATGCTCTTTAAGCCAAGATAAGCCAAAAAAAAGACATGCAGGGAAACTTTCACAGCTCCAGTACAGAACCTTGTGTTCTGAAGGCCAAGTCATAATTTCATCATCTCCATTAGGTGCTATGTGTTGTAAAAAATTAGAAGACAACTACTGCTACAGGTGGTATCTGGCTTTACTCCCTTGTAATTGTGAGACCGTTACTCTATGTTCAGCTAATAGCTTCAAGACAGCCAAACTTGCTGGAGGTTTACCAGTTTTGACTCAGTGGGCCTTGTGGACTGGAATAGATGGAAACACTGCGTCTGTTTAGTGGTGTGTAACGAGAAACAGAGGTATGCTCACAGGTAACTTTCAGATTTAGAAAGTACCATTAATACCTGCATTTATGTGCTTATTCTCTGAATTCACAGCCTTGTATAGAAGGTTTTGGCACTGGGTGATTTTTTTTATGTGGGTTAACAAGCAATGGCACTTGGTAGAAGTCAGAAGCCTCATTATCCTCTACCTTTGAAAGTCTCAGTGCAGTCATTACTGAAGTTTACAACGATCATACACACAGAGGTTCACCATTTTGATACGCACTGCCAAATGAAGCTGCTGGCAGTGTAAGAGTACCTACGCTTTCCGAGTCCTCGAGCATCCTGGTGGTCTCCTGCACGTCAGGGGCACTGGGAACTACCACTGGCATAGGAGGTCGAGTTCTTCCTAAGGTCCCAATTGATGCAGTCTTCACCGAGTGAACGGGATGGTTAGGAGCTTAAAAGAAATTGTTATATAGTTATGCCTCAGTTAATTAGTATTCTGCCTTTTCAGAAGGCTCTTGGTAGTAGGAGAATAAAGAGGATTCTATTAGAATAGAGGAAAACGAACACTTCAAATAATGAAATGCTGAATTTTAATTTTTGTCTAGTTAATTTATGTACTGAAAAGGGCCTTGAAAATAGTATCAAAAAAATTCAGTCCAGCGTCTGACACGTTTCCTTTGACACCCAACTCTCCCTATCAATTTCTGCTTAAAATCTCCTTCTTTCTTTCTCTGTCTGACAAGTGTCTCTGGCAAGTTTTCCCCTGCTCACCTTGCTGAGTCAGTAACGGGGTGCTTGGCAATGCAGGGTCATACGTGGAACCAGCTGGTGGGACTGCTGGCACTGCAAAACTCTTCAGCGGGTGGGAAGGACGAACATGTGCCGTGGGGAGGTTCTGAGCTGAATCCTCCTCTTGTGCATTAGCCAGGTAAGCTCCTGTCGTGCTTTCGGGATCCTGATGGTCAGCACATGTCTGAGAGGAGGAAGCCGGCATGGTGTCCGTGCTAGGTGTGTTTCGAACAGATTCTACAACAGACAAGAAGCTGCGGTTTATTTCCTTTTACATAAATTTTCTCTGTGGTCACATGGGAACAAAGCAGTAGTGTTTACAAGCACCATTCCCAAGATTGCTGCTATAAGCTAAGAAGCAAATTCACAAGTCAGCTGTGTAGCAAATAACACCAGTTCCATGTAACCGTCCTGTTGTAGAGTGAACGGCAACAGCTGTTCAGTAACAAAATAAGCTGGAGAACTGAATGAGTCCACAGGTATAAGACCAAATCAACAGCTTTGTATGGGAACACCTACGTGTAAGAAGACAGACAGCAGCCTGGGCCTCAGACGAACAGCACGGAACACAAATCTTCAGTCTCATTTTACACTTCAGTATTTCACAACACAGGAATTCTTATATAGGTATATGTTCTGCATATATCACTGAAATGCATACAGAACAGCCTTTTTTTTTTTTTTTTTTCTTTGAGACAGATTTCAAATCCCTTTACTTGCTGAAAACTGAAATGAAATCCTAGGCTTCATTTGGCTGACTGCAGCAGCTCCACCCACATCTCAGAGAACAAGATGGTACCTTGAATTTAGGGCATCGTGATCCTGATCAGACCATGTGCAGGAAAAGATCTGGATGGCAAGAGCTGACACTTCAGCAGCATAAACACAGCAAGAGGAACCTCTGCCTCTAACATATCATCTGTGTGTTTGCGACCTTGTGAATTGTTTTCAGAAGGAAACAGGAAACAATACTGTTGGCTCTGGCACCTTAACTAAAATTTAGACCTTAAGCTACAGAAACCCAGAATTCACTTCATCTCAGGATATTATCCACTTGCAATTTAGCAATACCGTTGCTTCAGAATTTTTAAGAAAACTGGAGACATTACAAAAACTATTGCAAGCAATTGTGCGTCAAGCCTGAAAAATGCCGCGTAGGAAACACCACAATTTTCTTTGTGCTTCAGGAGGATTAACTAATAGCTCTCAGTAACAAAATCTGGACTTCTGTTCTGTCTCGCTTTTAAACACAACTAATTAGGAAAGTTATTATCACATTAAATAGCTCATATTAGATGTAAACTGATGTTTCAGACTCCAGGGCTGAAGGTTTTATATTAAGGAGTCTTCCTATTTGAAGTTGTATGTATATAAAACATTAAACCTCCTTTTCCAAGGGCATTATCACCTATCGAAAGGATCAGTATCTGAGCTACACGAGAAGCAGTCTACATAAAACGCAATCTAATTGTCAAGAATATTGTCTGTACTTAAACCCATCCCTCTGCCTCTTAGGGAAGTACTTTTTCCCATTCTTCCTCATAGTCTTCTATTGGCAACAAGCCCGGAAATGCTATGGGTCACCTACCGAAGCAAATACACACAGCGCTAGTTGCTGTCTGCCATTATCTAAAAACCTCAAAAGTTAATTTTACTTTCATTCAGCACAAAGAGACTCAAGGAAAGGAAGAAAAGTATCTGTTGGGACAGTTTGCATTCCTTGGGCTAAGACCAAAATGGTGACTGACCAAGTTAAGTTTCAGCTGTTGATTCCACATTTCACTCATTGTTCCAATACAATCAAAATCTACCTGCATGTTTATATCTCACCTGTGGAATTGGCCCTGTCTGAATGGGACATGGATGTGCCAATCGGCCACGGGTTGACCTGGTGATGGAGATAGCTGCGAGTTGGAGAAGCGAGGCTGCCGGAGTGGAAATGATGGTGAGGGTTATCGAGTGAATGGATGGGATGAGCACTAATCACAGCTGTGAATGAATATAAGACAGAAAAATGCTTAACATACAGACAAGCATGCACATGTACTGAAACGCACCACATCCCTCCCTTCTCCCACAAAGCCTCTAAGCAGGGGAGCCATGACAAGCTCCCTCCATGACAAGACACAAACCCCCCAAAGAAGCAGAATCCTCCATTTTCCTGCACAGCGAGTGCTCTTCTCTTGGCTGCGTCTTCCAAGAGTTCTGTTACACTCCCTTTAGAACTTCCACATATTTCATGCTGTGCTATAAATGTCAGACCTAATACAGGAGACATCTGAGCTCAAATTCCAAACTATTTGTGACTGCCATTGAATTTCTCAACATTGTAATGGAATGTGGCATCACTGGTTAATTAATTAATGTAAGACAAATAAGCGTAGGACATGACACCAAAGGCTCTATTCATTCCCTCTGTGCAGAATTAGTAAAGCTCTGCTCCTATGCACTTAAAACTGAAAACAGTTTTTTCATTTTTTTCCCATTTTTTATCTTGCTGTCTTTATTGCATTTATTCCTGCTTGAGACACATGAATTTTATACTTACTGTAAAATATCCTCACCCTCTTGTGATAACAGCAAAACAAAGTCCCACTACTCCCCACATGGGAGGAAAAGTGTACAGTTTAGGTCTTATGAGAGACTGAAATACTGAGTTGCTTAAAATCACCCAAAAGAAGTCTCAACACAGAAAACAGAAGGAAAAGGCCAAAGGTCAGTGCTAGCATTAGTACCATAAAGAAAAACATGGTTGTAGTTGGTTGGTTTGAACCTTTTCTGGAAATTCTCCACATGTGGTGCCTTTGAAAATTACTTTCTAGGACTGACGATGCACAAATCTATCATTATAATGGTAATCCAGTTAAGACTTCTTGCATTGATGCATGCTGTTTGAACTCAAAGGCTGACTAAAGAAATCTGAACCCTCTGACTTCTTCATTTCCTGGAAAATAGCCTGTCAGCAGGACAGAACATGGGAATTGATCAGAGGAGGCAATATGTATACAGATTTTCAGCTATTTGTAATAACCATTAAGTTAGAATAGAAAGCCAACCCTATTATCATCAGCCTCCTATAAATGAAGAGTAACTACACTCTGTTACTGAGCATTTGGTTCTAGATTTAAATCCTAGGGAAACATGTCCAGGGATAGTCACAGTAAAATACCAGCTATTCTCACTAAGAGCCTCAAGGAAGATTACAGTGTCACTTTGTCTCACAGGGAACTGGCAAATCAAGGAATAAACCACAAGAACTGGGTGATCAGAAACTGTGGCAGAGATGACAGTCATCAGAGACACCGGGAGTTCTCCTGCATGTCAGCAAGGTAGGAAGCATGTAGACTGTAAGGCATAAAATTTTATAAGCGTAAACATTTTAATTACTTCTACTTGTAAAAACTACTGCTGTATCAATTTGGTCATTATCAAATATAATGAATGTCACTACAAAAGATTGCCTAGACATTTCTGCAACTGCAATAAAAATTTTGCACATAACTCTGTGCCTCAGAAGACACTTCTTAAAAGCTTGGGGATGGAGAAAAAACAAGACCACAGTAGTTCTAAAATACCACCCAAAGCAGAATCCAGTGAGCGAGTTTGAAAAACTTGATCCAGTGAAAAGCCAGGTCCTAGGTATGTGCACCTTCTCACCTAGCCATCCAGCTAGGGCAACTCTGCAATTACTTTTCTGGACACCTAAATCACACAAAGCTTTACAGTTCAAAACTCAGTATGCTGTAACACCAGATCACAATGTGCTATTTAATTTCAAGGAAGAAAAAAATTAATAGGAAGAACAAGACAAAGAAAAATGTGCATTAAGAAATAAATAGGTCTTTGCTTCCTAATATCCTTCAGAAGTTTTGTTTTCCAGTTGTCAAAAGGTAGGGCCTAACTAGGCACGCACCATTCCTGTTGCACTGCTGGAAATTATACTGAAATTGAACATACTAAGTTATCCTAATTTAGTACTTAAGAGGAAAATAACTAGATTTGAACACTACAGTACAGGGAAATAAAGGAACAGGAAGGTATCTGCAGCCACAGGCTTAAACACACTAAATGGTTCTGCCTATGCTGCTTATTGAAAAGAGCCTCATGTACCAGAACGTCCATTTTCAGTGGAGCTTCTGCAAGAAAGTATCTAAAGACATCACCTTAATGTTTTTACTGACTGTTAAAAAACCTACAGTTGTAACTCCTTGGAGCTTTTGCAAACAGGACAAAAACTCAAGAGAAAGTCACAAAAACAATCTCAAGCCCTAAGGCACCAGAGGACCTTACTTATCCTTCCTGACATTTAGTGCATCGTGCTAGCCTGTTGCACCAAGCCAGCTGTGTCTGCAGCTGGTTCTTTCATTCTGGGCAAGGCAGGATCTATTTCAGGATGGATGGGAAACACATATGTTTTTCAAGCAAACACAGCAGGACTGGCATTAAAAAAAAAAAAAAAAAAAAGATGTCAAAGCTAGGTTTGGTGCTGCAAGGAAAAATCATATCCACAACTGTATCTGCCAGCATAATCACATCAGCTTGAATACCATTATAAAGTGGAACTGGAATATGCTACCTCCATAAAATATGTACCACCACCGTATCTGTCACTCTTGTCAGCTGCACATCTTCCCATCCTGTGTGGGAGTGATCGTGTAAAGTTGCCAGATCTTTCTCACTGAATTTTGTAGCATGAAACGCGTGTTGCTCTGCTCTTTCTGTGCAGTACTCAGCATGTTTCAGCACTGGCTCCTGTACTCATTTGTATTATGTTGTGTTATGCTGCATCCCATTTACAGGAAGCTGCACTTGTCATTATCAGAAAAGTGCAAAGGAACTCTCACTGCAGTCTGATTTTTTTTGTGGGGTCACACAAGTCTGAATTCATCACGTTCCAGAACCTGACATGGGACAGGGAATCATCAGAATCCAATAGCTGCCGTGTCCACCGTTAGACACCCATACATGACAGCAGGTAACAACAGTAGCAATTACCTGAGTTAAACACGAACTTTATGTTCATGAACAAGACATGTCCCTGAACAACACATGTCTAAAGCTCATACCAAATAAGCATTGTGTAATTTTGTCTCACAGCTCTGTCGGTGCAGGTAAGCTTTTGTAAACGTTCGCAGTTTTACTTGTGCTGAAGTCAAGGTTTCAGTCTAGTTGTTCAGAGGATTGGCAAAGTCCCTTTTCATCTCAGAATTTTATCATTTGAAAACAACAGGTATGTTTTAATTCTGAAAATATTTCAGAATAATAATTGTATTTCTGTTACTTCAACACAATTTCTAAGTCAGCATACTTGCTCAAATTGTCATTAATTAGCAGCAAAATACACAAATAAGGAACAACAAACCAGACATCCTCCTCATTTAAAAGTCTGCTCTGCCAGACTCACAAAAACTCAGCCTCTAGCAGTGATGCATCCACATTTCAATAAATTAGTATAATAGACACATTGTGGAGCAAAACTACTGTACATACTGCAGAGGCTTTTGTTATCTTTTCCAAAAAAGAAGACAACTAATGGCAGAGAAGAGCCTGACTGAGATTCACCAACCCAGGAATGCAGCAGGAAAGGCAAACACAGAATGCGCTACCGGGTCCTCCCGTACTGGAACCACAAATCTCTTGATGAAACCAGTAGGAGACTGGTTAAAAACAGACTATAGAAAGAACTATGTTACACAGCAGGTTTTGAACTTCTCGAACTTGCTACCACAGGAGACGAGAGGCAGACAGCAATTTCAGAAAGGGGTCAAGACCTGCTCAGCAGGTCAGTAAATAGAGCACAGAAGTCTCAGCAGCGATGTACCCTCTGCAGTTCCTATCTAACAGCTGGATAGTGGCAGAATACAAAGGGAATGGACTATAAAAAGCAGCCAGGCTCCTAGGCTCTCCCTAAAAGCCACCTGCAATTGTTGCTGCTGGAGACTGGGACAGATAGACAGCTGGACACATTCTAACTCTTCCCCCTTTTGCAGCATGCCGCCCAGTACAGCTATTCTTTCTAACTCAATCTAACTCTGCCTTCATGATAAGGGATTCAGGATGCCTTCTTTGAACTGTTTCCACTGTGGATATGACAGAAGGAGATGTAAGCAGGGAGACTGTAAGTGAACGTGTGTGCCTGTGCATACAGCATCCGCATGGCTTGTTTGGGTGCTCCCAAATCCAGGACAGCTGGTAGGTGGGCTGCTGACTTACGCTGAGGTGGCTGAGAATCAAAAGGCATCATCATCTTGGGCCTCATTCCCCTTCTTCCTGCCAGCGTGGACATGCTATCCTCTGACTCATGCCCTGAAGGAAGAATACTGAAGGTTATTTACCATGGAAGCAAGACTTCTGTGATACCATACCATGATGATTTCAATCCTCCTCTCATTATTTCTGAGTGCAAAAGAGGGCTCTCCCGTCTGTAAGCAGTTTTGTGACTCACAACTGACAAAAACAGCTCTCCCATCCTTCACCACGAAGTGGGGAGGAGGAGGAGTGTTAAAGATAGCTGGTCACTCTCCAGAACTCACCAGGCCATCAGGCTAACACAAACCTCTGGTGATGCAGCTCTGGGAAATGAGTGGTAGAACAGAGTCATGCCTGTGGGTAAGACGTGCTGCATCACCATGTAAACCACTCACAGTGTGGAAACTCAGCCAAGCCTCAGAGATGAGCAGTAGCTGGCTAAGGTGCTGAAACCTGATTGTGTATTTGCTGAAAGAAATGTGTCACACACTTCTTACATGATCTTCTGATTACCGATCAGTATTTACTAAGGGAAATTCATTATTTAACTCTCATGCATTCACTTTCCTCACTAAAACATGTGGTCCTTCCTTTTCATAGAGCCTTATAAACCAGGAACAAGACAAATTCGGTACTCGTGAAGTAAGAACAAAGGAATATTATGGTAACCAAATAACATGCCAATAGAGTGATTTTGACAGATAAAGTAAAATATCTATAGTTTTAAGAATCAGGATCAAAGTACTTGCTGATAGCTCACCTCTGTAGGAATTCCGCCTTTGATGGATATTGCTGTCCATGGAATTATCAACTGGGGTGATGTCTTGGGAGTTGCGAGGGATTGGGGTATCTGTCATGATTGGATTGGGATCTGGAGATTTATCAATGGGTTTTAGCTCCAGTCTTTCATGATGGATCCAAAGGTCAGGAGGCTTGACATCTTTGGAGTTTCCTTTGTACTTGTGGGACCCGTTCACTGATTTGCAGGCAGCTCGTTTCCTTGGGAAGGAAAACAAATGAAATGTTCTTAGATGTATGCTTCCTTTCACTTGTTGAAAAAGGCAAATTTTCATTGAGATTTCTTTCTGATCTTGTATCCAGCTGAGCGAAAGCTACCCACTGGGCAGGAAGCTTTGAATTTTACATATAAGCACATCTGACATCTCAAAGCATACCCCTGCATATTCTGCAACTCTGATGCCATGAATTTTGTCTCAAATGGTACCACATGCTGTAGAACTGTGCTCTACAGACTAAGCTTTCATTAACAAAAATTAAGTTTCCAGTGCTTATGGTTATTAAAAGAATATTCTAAACACGAAGTGTATGTACACCATGCTGTGCTGTACTCCAGGGTTTACAAACAACCTCAAACAATAGCTGCAGAAGGAGTGTAGAAATAGCCAATTATCCCAACAGGATGGTTAACACTAAAGATTAATGACAAGAACATTCATTTTACCACTGCTCAGGTTAGACACATCTAACTAATGTGCTTTTTCATCACTGTTGAACAGCATCAGCAGCCAACTGGGGAGAGTGCTTGTGGGTAAGACATTTGACAAGAAGGAATTTGGGAAAAATGAAATTCAGAGCTCCAGCACTGCCCCCCCTACTCACTTCTCCTTTTGGGCCCTGGCAGTGCTGGAGGAAGGCGTCCCTTCTAGGTAGCACATTTGCTAGGAATGGCTAAGATATCTGCCTTTATACAATTTTGAAAGTATCGTCAAACAGAGCCTCTCGTGTAGGTGATACACAGCCAGACATGCTCCCAGCACCTGGCTGTGAGCTCTGTAGTTGAACAAATGAAGCAGATCAGAAGGTTGTGTGTTGCTGCATGTGGGAGGTGGCATTCAGAAACTGGGAAAGCAAAGGCAAGATTTCACAGGGTTATTTTTGCTGCTTGAGAAACAAATAACCTCTCTTGGGCACAAGACCCTGAACTTTCTCCTCTCCCAATCACATCTCCCAGCTGCTAGACTCTCATATCCACGTTCTCTTCTGCCAAGAATCTGCATTCTTGCAGGATAGTCCAGCTTCAGCAAAAAAATGGGATTACCTTCTAAGCCAAACTTTTTATCACTTTCTTATAACCCTTGTTTGCATAAAACAGTCTCTTCAAACTTAAAAACAATAAAAAGCTTTCAGCTCTGTTCAGTTCTTTAAAAGAACACGCAGAAACAACTTCCAGTAGCCTTATGAATGGCAGCATCACTGCTGTCATCTTAATTCAGATGTCTGTGCTCTAAGTGAGGGTAGAAGTCAGACACACAGTTGTATTTAGGATTCTGGAGCACTTTTCTAAGGAGTCCAGCTCCGGGTCCGGATTCCACTCCAGTAATCTGTCCAAGAATTAGCTATTATCATGCACAGCTTGGAAGCCTGCTGTGCACAGTGGAGGACATACTAAGAACAGAAGTGAGAATCTGCCTGAGCTGTTGAGCTCACACAGCTCTACACAGATGTATCAGCACAGGGTTGGAAACAGAAGAGCCAGGCCTGCATGCTGCTCTGCCTGAATTAATTCTGCCTCTGATCCTGGCGCAAGCAGTAACGGAAGCTGCATAATGAGATGTCAGCTCTCAGACGACCATCTGAGCTTCCAGCAAGACATTCACCAGAGATTGGTGTGATTACTGTAAGCACACAAAGCTGATATTCAGACAAGAATGCAAGATAATCCCAGTATTTTAAATAGTACTTTCTTCTCAGAGAGAAGAAGTGTAGGTCTATATGAAAGCATTGTTATAACATTTTTGTCTGTAAACCTTTGATGTTTTGTAAACGCTGAAATACTGATTAAGAAAAGCTGATGAACATCATCACCGACTTCATGATAACATCCATCAATACAGCTGAATTATCTGCCAAACACTGGAGTTCAAACTCATGTCACAGCACTGCATTACTACGTTGGTGTCAGGACAGAGCTTCTACAGCTCATGAGGCTTAAAAGTAATAAACTCTACATCATAAAGATATATCTATCATAAAGATCCATACATCATAAAGAACCATATATCATAAAGATTTATACATCATAAAGAACAGATTAAGTGAGAAAAATAAAAGAATTCATTGAGAAAGGTAGGACAGGGCTAAGTGCCCTTACTTTTTCTGGTGAGAAGTGGTACGACGAGTGCAGAAGACAGCAACTATCACCACGATCACAATGGTGATGACTCCAACAGATACGATGATCACAAGGAGCATGTTGCTATCCAAGGGAGAAGTAGGGCTTCCATGGGGACTGTTACTGCCTGTAAGAGTAGGGAGAAAAGGGTTACTTTTTATTAAGACTTTACTTGGAAAAGATCCCCAGCAAAAGCAAGGAATGCCAATACCAGACTGGGAAAAAGATCAGTAGAATAAGAAAGACAGTTTATCTGCTAGGATTTCATGTGAAATGCTTACTTATTTTTCTGTCATTCGCCAATCGTGTTTCTGTACAACTGTGTAATCTGTAAGGTGCTTTATAGATCCAGTTCCAACTATTAGTCTATAAAGCCTCAAGTTCACCCTACTCTAATAGCTATCATAAAAAAATTCAATAGTTGAGTCTGAGGAGAGTTAACCTGGGACCATGCTAGAACTACAGCACAATGGGCATTCCCCTGGACCCAGTAATCACAGGATTTGTATCAATATTCTACAGTGGTCACTTTCCTCTGAAAGAAAACACTTTTTATGTAACACATTATAATGAGTGTTACCTTAGGGCAAGGCTCCACATTGCCCAGTGCTAATACAGAGAAGGGGTAAGATGATTTCTTTCTATCCTAATATGTTCTCACTGAATAATTTTTACACTTGTGCACTAGAGCAGGCATTTAAAACTAAACCGAGAACACGATCTACTGTCAAGACTGAAATGAAAAGGAAGGGGAAGGTATTTTTTCCAAATACCCTACACAGTAGGCAAGAGACAGAAGTCTGATAACAGTTTCTCGAGTGGGCACAGCTACCATCATAAGAGAAAAAAGTTATGGAAACAGATTTGGTCTGGGTTGTAAACAGTGTACTATTTTTGGTGGGCTGTCTCATCACTCTGAAATACCACAAGTCACTGCATTTGAATTGAAAAGCTTTGTAACAACACTTACCACCGAGTGGTGGTTTGTAATCTGGCCCTATGTCCACTGGGCGGCTTCCCTTTCCTGCAGATCCTGAAGCTGAAAAAGTCACATATATGGTAATTCTATAAATACATCTATACACGTACATATACAGACACACGTACACCTACGTTCACATCAACACCCACTCTAGAGCTACAAGGCAGCTCCTTTGGAATTTCTCTCTGAACAATTGCGAGCATTTCTTAATCCTTTTCTCCCCGTACATAAAGATACAGCAACTATGTTTCTCCAGGAAGAGAACCACTTCAAAAGAGCTATTAGCTTCCTGTGCTAGTATTCATTTTAAACAATATAACAAAAATTATTTGCAGTAATACACAGGAATATATTGAGGCATATGGTTTTGCCACACTTGTACACACAGCTAATCATCCTGAAACAGTAGTTATAGAGGTTTCTTTTCCTAATCCCTAATAACGATAAGCGAGGAAGAAAAAGCACAGTAAATATAATATTAAGTCCCTTCCTAACCTTAAAAGCTTGCTTTAAAATTCTCCCCAATTCTTTTCTGTTTGTTTTGCCTTTGCCACAAGTGACAATGAATTATCACGGAAATGTTTTTGGCAAAACCCAGGGAAAACAAATTAATTAGTTTCAAAGCATTATGTTTATAGGCTGGCAACAGAAGTAAACGTATCTATATGTTAATTATTACAATCTGAGGCAAATGGCACAGCCTCTTAGCAGAATCTCCTGGGTGCTAGATGCAAGAGCCGACCTACCCATGGAAACGCCATCCTCTTGCTCCTCTATCAAGCACTTCCCCTCATGTAAATCAGGTCTAACTCAGATTGTTTGCTGCCACAGCAAGAGGCATGAAGTCACAAGTTCACCTCTAATACCAAGATCTCTCCTGAGTTAGCAGAAAGCTTCCAGAAGAAAAGGTGCACAAAACATCTGTTTTTTCATCACTTATGTGTTTTCATTAGAATACACTAGTGCAAAATGACCACAAATGATAAAAACAACACTGTAAAGGGGGGAAACGTAATGCAACATCCAAAGAAAAATGTTCCTCTTAATGGAATTTGTTATACTTGACACATTTTTACAGAGGTAGGCACAAAAAGTCAAAACCACAAAAAACAAGTCCCCAGATACAGCAGTTTACGTCTGGAAGAAGGGTTTTCTCAGTTAACAATCCACACTAATCAAGAACTAGTAAGTGCAAAAGTATGTGCCATGAATGGAAATTATTAATCTGAAGTCAAAAGTCTGTAAATTAGTAACTGTGAAATAAAGAAAACTGATAAGAACAGCAAAGGCACCAGCAAGACTACTGAATAAACCCCAAGGAGGACAATAAGAAGGAATGTTACACGTATACAGTGAGGAATTAGATGTAGTCTGTAATAATGGGAAAGGCGTATTGCAGGACAAATCTATAATGAACAAGATATATTGCACCTGCCAGCCCAGAGAGGCCATAGCATTCAGTTAAACGAGTTTTCTCTTTGAAGTACTGGACTGGTAATTTTGCAGCATCGATGAAATAAATTAAACAGAATTTTAATCAGCTGGTATTTAATATATTTAGATCTGTATGACCATATAACTTGCACCAAAGAGATGTGAAAAAAAACTGGGTGAATTCTCTGAATCAAACCTGGCACTGAAGGCACAGTGGAGTACCAGAGAAGCTTGGAGGGGGGCAGAGGAGGAGGCAATAAAAATAACTGGCAATATTTTAAAAAGAGAAATGGACAGCCCTATGCATTTTTAATGCAGGAGCTGGATCCTTATAATAGGCAAGATCATGGAAAAACTGACAGATAGAAGATGGGGGCATACTTCATGCCCATCTTTCTGTTTTACTGAAAACAGGTCTTTTCAAACAAACAATGTCAGACAATAAATTTAGTTCAGAACAGAAACTCAGAAACTATGCAGACATACTATATTTAGACTTCCATAAAACATTTCACTGAGCTTTGTTAAAAATAGCATAATAAAAAAGCAATGTGGCACATATTAACAAGATTAACAACTAATTAACTGATAAGAATAAGAATTATAATTGCAGAATCATTATTCACAAGGGATATTTCTAATGAGGTTCTGCAAAGACCTGAGCTTGGCCAAGTATAATTCAATATCCTTAATAACACTGTGAAAGAAAATTAAAATAATTGCTACTAAAGTTCACAGATGGCATAAAATGATGGAGTAGATAATAAGATATGCAAAGTCACCTGCACGGAGCAGCAGGGATGACGTGTAAATGTGGGTGTAAGACCCTGAGTCAGGGCAGTTTATCATGGGCCTGCACTCACTACCATACTGCCCCTGGACACATGCATAGGTGACAAGAGTGTAAATCACATTTTGATGATAAAAACGCTGGAAGTCAGAGATAGGGAGGAAACAATATTCCAGCTGTGGACATCCTTGGAACAACCACCTGCATGCGACCCTCAGAGAGTGGGCAGCTCAGGGACACCAGGCGCTGGCACCGACCACGTGGCCTCCGTGCAGCAAGCAGTGTGCACACTGCCAGCCAAGCAAGGGTATCTACAAGGCACGAATGCCAGTTTTCAAAACATGGTGAAATTCAGGTACCTAACTGACCACGTCACTTCTCAGTGTCTAATTCCAGAAAGCAGGGACCAACAGCACAGCCTGTACGTGCTGGGGAGCTCGCTCCTGAATACAGGAAAAGTGCTGACATGGGGGACAAGGAGACCAGAAGCACTGTGACCAGAGACTTGGTCCCACGGGACTTTGTTCCTTCAGTCTCGAATAACCTGTTCAGTATTCCTCAAGGACACAATTCTACAATTATAGGACCTTGTCACAGAGCAAGCTCTTCTGCTGTTCAGCTTGTGTTTTCCTTTTCTACATTTAACCTATTGCCGTGATTTCTGATTTCCACGTTCTCTTATAGGAATTCTGAAGCAAAACTCTCTTGGCTTTTATGTAGGCTTTATGAGTTATAAATGTTGTAAATTTATAAATGTTAATCAAATCGTTAGTAGAAGAAAAGATTATTTTAGTTGGATGAGAAGATTTAGTTATCTGCTGAAATTAAGTTAGAAGACTAGAGCAAGGGTAAACAGCAACTTTTAAATAAAACCATTTAATCTTTCCCTATTCCATTCTACCTGCAAGAGAGGACTAACAACAACATGGGGAGCCTCTGCTTCCCCACAGACAAGCCTGACTCTCAGCTAGCATCTCTGTTATTCTAGTCTGAGTAAGAATTTACTTTGTAATTGCCTAGTAAAGCATATTTAAGAAATTACTTCCAAATAACAGGTTGAAAAGCAAGTTAAAAAAAAAAAAGATAATTCTCAACCCCTTTAGGATCTATTTAATTGTATGTCTAAGCTGCTTGCCAATGTCCTTTTAAACATCATCCCTTTAGACTAATTCTTCCCCTTTTTATTAGGCTTGCAGCTTATTTGGAAGCAAGCAAAAATAGCCCTGGGACATTCCCCATATAATGCAATGTAGTAAACTCAAAGCTACCATTTTTCAAGCAAGTATTTGAAAGCCTTAAGGCTTTTCGTAGCTAATGCTGTGCTCTTCAGGAGAGTCTGGAGTCTAAATGAGCTGACAAACAGAATCTCTCTTGCAAAAAAGCTTTCTAGAGCAGATATACTTTCCCTTATTATAAAAATAATTATAGACATAGAGCTTGCAAAACAGCACTTGTGCTAATTAGATAACTGTCTGATCTTCCTCCATATACTGAGATCTTGCATCAATGGTCAGAGGCTGGCTGGAATATCACTTAATCCAAATTCATTTTGACAGAATGATTCACCTCTGGCACAACCCACTCGTCCCTTCATGTGACATCTGACTACAGAGATCACTTTATATTCCGAACACCCAAACCACAAATAGAGCTTCCAGTTATTCCACTATTAAAAGCACAACAGGAACTTGCTCATTTATATTTAGAGCAGCAGATACTTGTTTCATTTAGGAAATGCAACAGCACATGGAAAGGAGAAAAAACAACACATGGAAAGGATCGAGTAAAAGAGAAAGCATGGCTCTTCATTTACCTTGATCATTAGGCATTTTATCTGAGGATTCAGCTAGTGGGACAAGCACAGGGAAGGAAAAAACAAGAGAAAGATCATAAGGCTTGAAGGAATGAGAGACAGAATTTCAAGTTTCCCATAGCATAAACAGACTGGCTAGAGTAAAGCTTTCAATTTTAACCATGAATACTCGCATGGAAAAAGCACCGTTAGATTCATAACTTTTTATTCTTCACCTCTCCTTAAAGTACTTTTTTTTCCAAGGTATCATGTTTGTACTATTTCACTAGGTAGCCCTCAGCAAGCACTTCGTGATTAAAGAGCCCACTGTGTCACACTAGTTCCCATTACATCAACCAAGCCAGCAGCGAGCAGTATTTCACTGGCTACCAGCTCCAGATCCTGCTGCCTTGGACCATTTTATCATGAGCAGACATGACACACAAGACCTAGAATCCTGAAGCAACTGGAAAGTAGTTTTCTAAAACACACATGTGGGACACGGATCCTCAGCATTAATAACTAGATGTCCTAAGGGCCCACCACTAATTTTGAAATAACACAAATAAGCAAACAGTTGAGCAAAATCTGCATATGTATTAACCATGTGCAAGAGCAATCAGAGGGAAAATTTTATTCTAATCCAACTTCATCATCTCCCTGTCTTTTCCAGTTTAAATATAAAATTCATGCTACTTGGTGCCTTATTCCTATAGGGATGGCATTCAGAAAACAAGGAAGCTATTTAGCTGTGTGATACTTTACCTTTTGGGGTTCTGAACTGAACTGCCTCAGACATAGGCCCCATGCCCTTGGAGTTGCGGGCCTGAATTTTGAAATAATATGGTGTATCGAGGGTCAATTCTTGTATCTGATGGGTCAGTCTGTTTCCCACAACGGGTTCAATAACCCAGTCATGTATTTCAGCATTCACATCCGTACTGTAGTAAATGATGTACCCTATTCAAAGGAAAGAAACAAAAGAACTTTATACATAAAAGAACAGGATAGTCATAAGATCTAACAGCAAGAGTTCTATCGGCTTTTAATGATATTTGCACAGCTAAATGATTATGGGTTTTTGAAAGTGTATTCTTACATTTTCAAAGACTAGGAATGTATTCATGTATTCGACAGCCTTCCCATCTAAAATTTTAAGCTATTCAAAAGTATGTTGAGAGAAAAAATCTATTTAAAGTATCAAAATTATTTTTCATTACTGTTCATTAAGTATGGATGAATTCCTCGCTTCCACCTCTTTATCTGTTCATGGACCAAGTAATGTAAAATAACATGAACCTACTCTTATAAATACATCCTCGAAGTATTAATGTTTAGGGAAAATTGCTAACCTTGAAACAACAAAATATTCTCATGTACAGCAAAAGAACTTGTGCTTATGAGTTCATATTAAATCTAATTGGTTTATTACTTTTTCAGTTTATTAACAAGGAAACAATCTGGAGAGAACTGAAGCTATCTTGCAGGTCCTAGGAAAGCAGTACAGGAGGAGTATGTGATCTGGTGTTCAATATACTGCACATTCAAAGCAATACGAAGTAAAAGCATTGTGATTTCTGTCCCAGAGAACATAGAGCCCCTGGCATTAATTTGCCCAAATACAGGGCTAGGTCAGAGGCCTCATGCACAAATTGCTACTGCCCTTGTCCCACTGCCCACCTGTCTGTGGGGTTCAGTAGGAAGAGGGAGGCAGGTTCTCTGGAGCAGCTTTCAGTTCTTTAGAACAACAAAAAATCTTGCTGGTACTTCGCATTCACATAATTCCCAGCAGCCAGTATGGCATGGAGGATGATGCCTGAAACACCATTTGGAGGTCTGGTAGGTTTAATTTCTGCCCTTGGTGGCACATTAACCTCTGTGGGCTGAATTTAATAATTTGCTACTTGTACAGGTCACAAAGCAACCTATCTGTAACTTGTCTAGGAAGAGACAACACATGCACACAGCGACAGCTGAAAGCATTATATACAGCATAGTGGCACCAGATAACTGAGTTTCCTCATGACTGTACTAATTAGTCAGCAATTATTATGATGCAAAAGCATCTGGAATCCAGATTAGCACATTTCAGAATTTCACATCCATCTTAGCCACATCAAATGAAAATAGGAACTGCAAAGACAAGTAAGTATTCCACAGACATGCTATCCAGAGCACGGAATTACTTCATTGCACAGCATTTCTGCTATTACTGCACAGAATGAATTGTGCAGGGTTAATCAGTAATTAATTACTCAAGTCTCTGCTTTTCTCGCTGGCAGTGGCTCTGTCCAGCAGAGGGCACTCAGCTGCCACATCCCCAAAAATCCCTGCCTGGCTCCTTTGGCAAACGCAATCTGATCTTTGGCGGACGCGTAGCCCTATCGACACATAATATTTTAGAATTTAGCTCTTATGCAAATACTAATGAATACCGTGTGTTTCCATCCAACACCTATGAAAAAAATGCAAGGTTCTCCTTCCCAGTATAGACATTGCAAAGAGATTTGTTACCTGGAAAGTGTGTATGCTAATTTTGCTAATTGCACTGTGTAAGTGAATGCTGATCTTTTTGTATTATCGCCTTCCCTCCCTGATATACCCACATGATGTAAGGTGACAGGCTTATCTTTTTAAGAACACATATACGCTGGGGTTATTTGTGCCCTGCGTTTCACACCTGTCAATGACCCTCATTGACCGTTAACAACCAAGTCCTTTAACCTGCAGTAAAGATAAAGGCTCATGCTCTTCCAGTCAAGCTTTCCTTCCCATATGGAAGAAACATTTTGTTGATGATAAAGGAACGCAGAACTGGCTTTACAGGGACAAATGAAAACAGAGAAAGGTCCAAACAGCTATCTGTATGCACAGACAGAAATGGCTCAGGCATTTTGGCGCAGTGCGAGCTGCTGCTCTGTAGGAGTTGCATCCCCACAGCTGCACCTGGAGCACACAGAAGAGCAGTGTGCTGGTGTGTTTGCACAACCCTCCCACACTGTTGTTTTAGCACTGACACCAGGAAGACAGTGAGTGCACCTGGCACAGCCACAGCATCTTACCTGCAGGCTCTGGGCTCCAAGCTCAGTGCCACTTTGCTTTTTAGGGGTCTTTCTTACATTAATACTTAAATTACTGTAATTAAATACTTAAGAATACTTATAACAGTAAGTGTATTACTTTTATTAAAGGCAGTCTCCAATATTCTGCCTTTTCAAAGGAATCAGACTCATTTTTGTATCCTGTCTAGAACATGGGCTGCAGCACTGAGTACTGTATAATCAGACTCTTGCCTTGGTGACAGGTTTCAAAGGTTTGATTCTTGTACCACAGTTAATTCTGATAACAAAAGCAAAATCATACAGTGCAAACTGTATGCTGATAAAATCTGCTTTAAGATTAAAGCCTGGGGGGGAAGAAAAGAAAACTGAAGTGTATTATTTCAGAAAGCCTTTAGAAATGGGAATCCAAACAAACAAAACACTTACAGAAAGGAAACAGTAATTATTGTTTTCTGTAAATGATTTACCCTACATGAAAGTGATGCAGTTACCAAGTCAAATAACAGTTTGCTCCTAATGATTATGTCAGGGGATTAATAAACAGGCTTTAAGTCTGTTCTGCGCCACAGCAACGGCAGGAAGATGACAAAGAGCACTGGGACAGAGACTTCTAAATAAAATACTGACAGGCCGGATGCATTAACAGATGTATTTCAGGAGGCTTGCTATTAGAATAGCACAAACTGATGAGGCCAAAAATTATTGAGATATTTAAACTTTCAATTATATTTGTGGTTAGACTCCCATTTCATACTGCAGTTACAGTTTATATCTTGATATATATTTTACTGGGTACAGAAGTAAATAATTAATCCGAGCTACTAAAAAGATCGGCAAAGAAGATATAGAACCTGTGGATAGCTCCAGGCTAAATATGGAACACGTTCATATAGTTATGTAGATTACATTCTGCTGTTAACAAGCTATCTTGTATCTGCCTTTGTAGCTCACGCAAACTGCACCTGTAATTTTGCCATTGGCTTCGGACGGAGGCTGCCAGTTAACAATTATTGTCCGAGGTTTTCCCTCTTTGCTCACCACAGTCACATCTTTGGGAGGAGAAGTAGGAACTGCAAAGAAATGAGAAACAGGTTATCAGAAACAGTTTGCCCAATTTCACTGGATGTAAGTAATCTCAGCACCTTCACTTTTTATTAGAAGAAAGGCACGTGCAACAATAAAAACCCTGAACATTCACAGTCTTCAGATAAATCCACTATACCAGTGCAGTGGTCTTACTGATTTACTCCATTAAACTGGCAAATGCCATCTGGTGCGCAGTATTTCCTTTTCATGGCAAGTTACCTGATTCTAAAGCCTTTCTGTCACCAGATGCTGTGATTCATGATTGAGCTCATCTATCTTCAAAATCACATCGTCTTCAGAGAACTCTAGTAGTTGGGGTTAGTGACTTCTAACATGAATTTGTTTGCTCATCAGAAAAACTGCATGAACTTGTGGAATAAACACATTTTATAGACACAGGCCTATGAAATATCTCCATATTTTCAGGTTTATAGTGGGACCAAGACCCAGCAATGCAAATTTGCCACTCAAATCTGAATCAGCAAAGTAAATCCACCAGAGGTTTAGAAGTGTAGCCAGTAATTCTCAACTTACTTTACTGAACATTTATTTGTGATTTGCAAGGAAACCTGCACCACAAAAGCATGTCCAATCCAGAAATACTGGCAGAACACACCTGTCCAACCTTGCTCCTTGAGTTACCAGAGAGCAAAACTGGGAGTGGGAGAGAGGGAGAGCTTTCTGTTCCCATCAGCCCCTCCTGCCTAAAACTCAGGAAATGGCACAAACCACTCCAGCCAAAGACTGAAACCTGAGACCTTTCTCCCTGCACACTCAAATATCCAGCTGGGGCTTGGATTAATGGCTTTCAAATGCACAGAGCCCATGTCTCCAAAGGTGCATTAACCAGCTACAGTTTGGAATGCCACATTATGAAAAACATGAAAACTTTTAATTAGGTAACTTTTAGCAAATTATATTTACCTTGGATATTTAATACTGTAATAGTAACATTTAGCGCTTACACAGTGCTTTCCATGTTTAAAGAGCTTTATGTATACTACTTATTAGAAATTAATTTGCACATCCTCTGAGGTGGCTACCTATTATCCCAATGCAGAATAATAGGTGAAAACCAGTGATGGCAAAAGAGATTCAAAAGTTACTGTAATCATTATCCTAGATACTTAAAAGCATGCTCCACAGAAATGATGTAAAGCACTACTCAAGGCCCTAGAGTTAGCTTCAAAGAAAAAATAAACCTCAGAACTAGCCCTCAAGAGATTAGTAATGCAGAGAACAACACTGAAACCAGTTATCCTGTATTTTTCTTCAGTCTTAGTTGAGGAGCAAGTCCTGTACACGCTGCAAGTCATGAGTATTCAAAAATAATGAGTCACACACTCAGGAATTTGGCGAGTAATATAAATCACAAGATCCGTTATGAGAAAATATATTTAGCTTTTGCTTTTTTTTTTAGTTTGCCTCTTAGCTCCCGAGCTTTTAGGTCACATTTACAAATATTCCTTACAAGCACCCCAACTAGAAATGCACACTATTTAAATTGAAGAAATGTAACTGCCTCTATCTCACCCTTGCTCCTGCACTTTGAGTTTCAAATTCTCTTCAAAGAACTTTATCTGTGCAACTTTTACAATCCCTGCACAGAATTATGGATGAGAACAGTGTGTGTACTAAATACAGTTCGAACACTGGATGTGCCTAGCAATCGGAAGGGGAAGCGAGCCTCCATGCAGACCTGGGCTAGTTCCACAGCTCTGACATTCTGTTTTTGGGGGAGTGCATTCTGACAAAGCCACCTATCTCTGGGCAAACACATCACTCTCACCAAAAACGAAGACAATGTTCTCAACAGCAACTGATGCTCACTAAGGGTTATGGGACTTCAGAATAAGTTAGGAGCTTTCTGATTTCATCTTTTTCTTAATCCTTGTTTAGAATACTTGGATGACCTGACCAATTCTTTACATACTTGACTTTCTGCTGTACTTTAATCTAGTCTGAGAACTGCAGGGTAATTTTAATAGGCTCTTTTTTGTCCCTACTCTTCAAATAAACAGAAACACCAGCATAATGAACAGTAAATTCAACTACGCAAAGATCATTTCACACTGTGGGATGATGGGGGCTAATGAGGGACAGGTCAGGAGAGGTTCTGGAGCTCCCAGATATTCACAGGGCCCCAAG
This sequence comes from Anas acuta, assembly GCF_963932015.1. Lineage (NCBI taxonomy): Eukaryota > Metazoa > Chordata > Aves > Anseriformes > Anatidae > Anas > Anas acuta. The sequence goes on along the minus strand of NC_088990.1, from coordinate 12,208,315 downwards.
TTCCTCCCAGTGGCTACAAACCCTCTCCTGCTCTCTACTTGGAGAGTGCATCACTTCCACAGCTCTGGGAAGTGCAATGCCTATTCACGTTGAAGAATGATTTAGGGTTGATTTGGATGTCTTAATTTTTATTGGGATTTTGGTTTTGATTCATTTGTCTCATGCACTTCCTCACTGTAATAATAATCATCATCATGATACTGAATTTAAATTATTACTTGCTAAATTATTTTGTTTGTATGCTTCTTTATTCTCTCCTGCCTGTGAACTGTGGTACATTATTCATTACTTCTCTGTAATTTGATGTAAATTCTTTTGCATGCAATCATCCCTTTGAATTTTGGAGTATGTTTTTCTTTTTTAATCAGAATTTCTGACCAAACTAGAAAGAACCCCCCAGCAAGTACGCCTCAGCATAATCATTTTAAACACATGCTTTCCCTCCTCCAGGATTCTGGCATACAAGACTTTATTGATCTCATCACAGATGTTAACCCTTCCAGAAAGGCACAGATGATTACCTAATTCAAAAGTTGTTCCATGTGCTGTCATACTCCAAGTACTTGATCTTCGACCTTTAGTCACCATCACAGAGAATTCATACAAGGTATTTGGTTTTAACCCAGTCACTAAATAGCTCAAAGTGGTTGCATTTGCAGTCTGAAAGAAAAACAAAGTGTCAGTAACTTCTGAACTGAGAACCATCCATCACCAGCTCTCAGACACCTGTCTCAGGTAATATAACCACAGTCATCAATTCTCTAACGTTTTTGCTCTGTCATGCAATTCATTAATCAACTATTAAGGTGCCACTGTTTTATCCTGAGCTAGAAATTCCTTCTGCAAAGAGCAAAAACATTTAATATCAATTATAGATTAAAAAAAAAGAAACAACAATATGAGGTCCAGGGCACACTTAAGCAGCAGGCTGAATCACTGACTACTTGGCAAGGGGTTAATTTACAGCATTTCATTAACTGATCTAACTAGGAAAAGCAATGAAGCACAGCTAACAATAGAAGTCCTTCATGAAATCCACATCTTCCTTCCAAATTCCTGTTAACATTTTCAGTGAATTTTTAACATACTTAAAAATAAATAAATAAATAAAAATCAAGTGAAGGTACAGGTGCTGAGAGACTCAAAGATGCCAAAGCTTTATTAACACTTAGGTTTTATCAGAAAGGATTGTTATCTAGGACCAAACACTGAACCACACATGGTTTATACTGTGATTTGTAACTCAGCCATTTACCTAGTGTTTTTGACCTTTAAATCAAACTATCTGATGGTTGTTATACGTGACCTAAACATAAATAGCATGTACTTGAGGCGTATGGAAAAAATAAAGAGGTTTCTGTATCTATCTGTATTCCTTACCTAGACCTACACAAATCTAAATGTAGAATTCAAAAACTAGTTGTTTCCAAATATGGCAGGGTCATACAACACCTGTATTATAACAGGTTTTATGACTATTGCCTTCAGAAAATAACTGTTTTCAGTGATTTCTTTTTCAAGGAAAAGACCACTTATAAATGTATATTCCTTGAAGACTCGACAAATAATATGGCCAAATTCTGCAGAGAAATCCCTTATTTCTCAAGTATACAGTGACACATTTTTGCTACACCAGGTGAAAGTTCAAAAAGCTGTCAGCCAAGTGATACTTAAATTTGTACAGAGTACTTTGCTTGTTCACAGAGGAGCATTTTGCCAGTTAAGACATCATAGGATTCGACAGATCATAAAGACATCATAAAACCAATCAAAATCAAATCTTCCATTACCTTTAAACCTTAACTTGTACAGAAGTTCAGTGTAGTTTCAAAGGAAATGTGATTGCGGCTGAATGGTTCAAATATTTAAGTGTAGAGTAGAACGGTTCCCGTATTTGTTCAGTAGCAAAGCTTGACTGAACACAACCTCCCTAGTACAAATATATGAAACCATGAGCTCAGAAGAGCTTTTCATCAGCTCTTGGGAGTGCCAAGCAACATCTTCTCCAGGCTCTTTGCAGTGCAGCTCAGGGACATGAGGAAAACAGTGATGTTACAGTAGAAACGGCAAAAACCTCTGGCCTAGACAATAATGTAATGTCAAGTCCAACAGAGAAGTCTTTTCCTAATGTCTTGCATTACAAGCTGGACTTACCCCTGCAAAGTGCACCCATTTCTTCCTCTCCACAACTTCTGGAAAACCCTAACACCATTTAAGCACTCAATTCTGTTTACAACACTTTTTAGCTCCTAGCTTCAGCCATACATGGCAGTTGGAACCCTTTTTAAAGGTTAAAGTTATATTTTCATCTATGACTTTGAAGCTTGGTATCTTTTAGTTTCAGTACACATCTTTCTGAATGTAAATGACACATGAAAGGCCAAACTGGAGTGCAAGACTTCTCTGCTTCCTTCTCTATTTTTATGCCATTTACTGTTTTTAAGATCACAACATATCGCATTATACTAAACCCTGCTCACCTACTAGAAATAAACATCATAAATATTACCTTGTAAAATATATTTTCTTTTTATACAGTCCCATAAGATCTAAGTTAAGATTTAATATTTTAGCTTATGCTTGAGAGCACAGCTGATATAAATCACAGGAAGCCTGCGCATAGGACAACCCCTTGCCACCAACAAAGATTCTTTGAGAAATGCTCTCTGATCCACATGAGTGAAGCTACACGGTTCAAAGCACAGTGGAGTATTTCAGTTTCAGGAACTATATTACATCTGTTCCTGTGTTTATATGCTCTGCATGGACACAACCCCTATACAAACTTAAGAAAATAAGGCTCCTTGAGGTTTGTACTTGCATTTGAAGCATGCTCCCTCTTCTTGATTAAGTATTTTGTGAATGTAAGCATAGAAAGTGGAAAATTACGAAACAAACTATATCAACATCCCATCTATTGAAGGGAGTGGTGGAAGAAACAACACCAGGTTGAACAGATGTAGCTCTGGATACCAGAGAACTGTCCTGAAGATAAGATTGCTGTGTGCGAGGCTGTGTAATGAAGAAGCTTTGATGCAACTCCGCAAACAGCCTCAAAAGGTGCAATAGGTAGCAAAGCTTCTAGAGCGATGGCCATGATGAGCAACACACTAGTCCGTAACCAAAGACCTGACTAAAATACAGCAGCTTATTCAACAACACTGCTGAAAAGAGGTTTTGCCTGCCTTAAAATTGCCATTTGTTTTTGTTCAACTGAGCAGGACAGATTTTATCAGTGAAACAAAGAAAGAAAAGCCGGAAGCAAGTTCTCCAGACATCATGGTTTAAAAATGATGATTTAGGGCAAATGTTTCATACTCAGGTCCTCTGAGGCAAATGCTTTTTTAAATGAGTAATTTTGAACTATATTCCATCATTACATATTATTTTTGGTTCAGAGTAAAACTTCTTGACCACTGGCTGCCAGCACTGAGAACAGTGGGAGTATTTCATTTACCACAGAGTGTTTTTTTTAAGCTCTTAACTAATGAAACTGCAGTATTATATAAATCACTCCCGAGACATCCTCTGCACATGACTCAGGAATGTGGATTCATAAATAACTTGCCTTTAGAGGAGGAACACACATACATACATCTTTTCATTTCAATCAAAAAAAAATATCTGGTTTGTAACAAGATTGCTCTCTAAGAGCATAAAGGGAGCTCCACTAGCTGGATATTTTAACAACCATTTCCTCCGAGTCTCATTTCAAATGTGAAATTTGCAGTCAGCATTTTTCAGGTCTCCAAACAGCTCTGGAAATTAAAAAATGCAACCAACCGACTCAAAAGATCCAAACTGAAAAATCCAACCCCAAATTAGATCTCCAAATCAAGGCAGGCAACAATATCATAAAGTTATCGTTATGTATTTTGTGCCCATCAGTTCCCAAAGGGAAATTTCACTATCAACTTGGTATGAACATAAAGGGTTGTAAAAACGAAAATAAAGACTTAAAATTATCAGAGTAAATATTTCCCAGTGCATGACTCACCACACAAATTCAGAGTCCTCTGCTAAGTGGAGAGAAGCCATGAGTAACACATACCTTATTAATGCATTATTGGCTCCTCTAAGATAAGCCCACGTGTCGCAAAAAGCCATCATGTCAAGGTGAAGAACGAAGTAGGAAACTGTCACTGTGTCCACAGCTCCTCAGCAGAAAGTCATTCTGGAAGTGCCTTCCTTGCCCAAGTCAACTCTTCCATTCGCTCACACGCAACACCCCATCTCAACCTCTCACACCATATACCAGATACCACAAACACCTACTTCCACCAAACCCAGAAGAACTTTTGAGGCAATGATTTAACTAAGTACTACTGATGTGTGAACACAAATAAAACTGGATACACATCTATACTGCTTTCTAAGCACTTCTCTTGACTCTCAGCTTTTGCTTAACCGTAATTTGAACATGAAACTTGTCATTAGAATATCCCAGCTGTGCTAGCATCGTTGGAACTCCAATACCTTGTACTTTGTATTTGCAGGAATATTGGTTTTCCAGCGAACTGTGTAGTAGCGAGCATCAGTGATCTTCTGGTTCTTTGGCAGAGAGTTGTCTGCCCAAGTGATCCTTATGGTGTCATGACTCAGAATGGAAGCCTGAACTCCCACCGGTGGCATCATGGGAGACGGATCTGGCACTGGAGTGTATGGAGCATTAATAACAAACAAATCAACTTCGGAAGTGTCTAGGGAATTGATGGGTAAAAAGTCGTGTATTATAATTAAAAAGGGAGAAGGTGGCATTTTAATGTAAACAAAAACAAAAAAGGGGAAATGCAGGGTAATACAATGAAATGAAGGTGAGAAATGGAGAAAAAGAGAGAAAAGCCAGAGTTAATAGGTGACATAAGACTGGCTAATACAATTACTGTTGCATTGTGTTCCCGTAAGACAATGACGACACATCCATGCTAGTTTGCCACCTAGCCATTAGCATTGAGTGCATGCAATCATGGCCTAAGAATACCAGACATCCAATAGTTTTAATTTTGACTTTGTTTGCCTCAGAACATCCACTGATTCCTCCTCCAGAAAACACTGAGGAAGAAAAAGAGTGGGACTTCTGGATGGGTAAATACCACTTCATAAAAGTAACTCCCATCATCTTTTAAAGAATGCTCATGGCAGGAAAATCCCATGTATCATGCAAATTTGCAGTAACTGAAAAAATGGAATTCCGATGTCCCCTATAAAATCTATCAGAATTCTTACTTTTCAGCAGATTAAAACAAACAGAAGTGTTAAACATTTGTACAAAATAACTAAATAATGTCAACAGTCTAGCAGGGAGCACAGTGAGCCATACACTAGTAGTAGCTCACTTGCAAACAAATTTCTCTTTGTATTAATGTGTTACAAGACGAAAAACAATTAAGCCAAGAACTTGTTTAATATAAGTAATGGCAGACTGAGACTTAGACAAAGAAAGTGAAGGCATCATATTCCAAAAAGCTCAGTGTAAAGATAAAAAAAACCCTACACTTGTCCCTAAAAACAAAACAAGAACAACATCTTTAGAATTGTACCCATACAATTTTTGCTAATGTAATGGTAACTTTTAAAATAAGAACATCTGTAAGTTGTTAAAAGATAAATTTTGTAATTTAGAAATAAAATCAAAATTAGGCAGTTAAATAAATGGACGAACCATGCAAGACAATCATTGACACGGTAAGTCCAATCAGTTAAAGAAATTGAGAGTACTTGATAACACTGAAAAACCACACGTTTACATGAAATATAATCACATTTTCTGCTGCCGTGCAGAAGGCACGTTACTGATTTTCAGCAATGCACAACTTCAAAGCAGCCCCTTGCCTTTACCTGAATGAGGCCTGGTCACCGCGCTCTCATAGAGAGGAATTCCTTCACCAACGTTGTTGAACGCTTTCAGAGTTATAACATAGTGGGAGCTCGGGTCTAAAGGAAAAAAAACAGTAGTATATTTTCAGTGCAACCTGTTTGTGAATCCTGTGGTGTTCTCCCCCTCCCCCCCATGTTTTCTCTGCTTTGTCCAGTATTTTGTTTTTTAAGTAAACATATACGAAATAAGAAGAATAAGTTTCCAATGGAAATTTTTCCAGAGACCTTCTTTTACTGTACAACAGCTCTCATATAGCAAAAGTCTGTAGTCCGAGCACATCCACCTTAAGTACAGTCAAGCTAGTAATGAGAAAAAACATTTTAAAATGCCCATTTTAGGTTGCTCTACTAAATATTATCTAATACTCCAATTTTAGGGAATTTCCCAACAGTTCCCAATAGTAACATTTATTTTGCTATCAGGATATCTTACCTACCACAGGCAATTCTGTGGAGGGTCTATCCTGTATTTTAAAGTAGATGCCACAGTAACTTGATGACATTTTAGTTTATTTTTCTGCCTGAAGCAAACTGCTTTGCAGCTCCAGAAGGAGAATAAGGAAGTGCTGCTCGGCATGAAAGTTTTTGTAATAGTTCTGGAAGGGAATGCATCAAATCAAAATGCACTATGCTTCAAGCTCAGTGAACTTAGGTGTGGTGTTTTTTTTGTTTTAGTTCCTCTGCCTCTTTGACATCAACAGAAAAATGAGTTTGTTTCAAATTTATCAACCGTCTGGCATCCCAATGTATTATCTTCATAATGATAAAGATGCTCTTAGAAAACATGCTGATAGTCTTATATCTTTGTCATATCATGATTAGAAAGCGGGAACATAAATTAGAAGTGAAACACTGGCCCTGGTGCTGATTTGTTTTCCTTACCTAAGTTTTCAATGGTGTAGTATCTTTGTTTATAGTCCACCTTGATGGTCTGTGCATGAGGACTGCCAATGCCATACCCTATAGCATAGCCTCTTACCACGATGTTCTGGTTTTCAGGTGGAGTCCAGCTCACCACGATACTGGTGACAAGTGGACGGACATGTAAGGAGCTTGGAACTTCAGGAACACGAGTTTCTGTTAAACAAAAATAACGGATTTAAAGGATTGCTCTTACATAAAGGTAATTACATGAAGAACCATGAGCTGGTATGGTAAAATGTAGCACTTGTACTGTGCTCCTATATTAAAATGAGTATGGTCCAAAGGAGAGAGTTTTATTGTACAAGAGAGAGCAGAGAGCTCTCTAATAAGCAGATGAAAGCTAACATTGTTTTGTACACTACTATATTTTAATAGATACTCTTTTTAAAGAAAAGACAGTCATGCTGAAGAAAATATCAGATCTGCTTCAAGGCAGATTTTTTTTTAAATATATTTGTGCATGTCCTTTCTAATTTGTAATTTTTTAAAACATTCATTCAATTATCACATTATTCTCCTCCACAATCTGCTTTTAGTTCCATCATATTACCTACTGTTGGCATTAAATAACTACCTTGAAAACACACTCATGATGAAATGCACATTCCTGAGCTCACTGTAGGATTAGATAGAATATTCCAAAACTTTAACAACTGTCAGTAAATTGGATATTGCATTTGTGGCAAAGGTTTGTTGCTATTTGTCCTGTACCTGATGCCACCTTTCTTGTCACTGCTTAAATCCTTACGTCCCTTTTACATAACTCACAAAATGTATGCAGGGACTACATGTTCATGCCTCAAGAATGAAAAATATTCAGAGTCCATGTCAAATGATCAAACCTTACTCCCACAAGCAACACAAATCTAATCACAATTCAGCAGCAAGATGGAATGTAGATCCCTAAAAACTGAAGGGCTTACTTCCACGGTATCTAACTGCGGTCCCCTAATATTTTTACTGAAATGACTTTTCCCCAGTGCTGAAAAAAACTTAAAAGCAATCTGAAAGCAAAACGGCATGTACTAACATCCGTACCTTTGACTTAACTTCTCAGAAAAGAAATAATTGCTTTTGTCAGGTCACAGGAGCCCGCCATATGGTGACAGATATTAAATATTTTGTGCAATAGTAAACCAAGTTCCCCACTCTAAAATAAAATCTGTTCAGAGAGTTCTGCTTCCTGCAGGGATTGCCTTTTAATGAAACATGCTGCATTTATCTAAAAACATTTAATAAAACACCACAACAGTATTATTTGGATCATAATATGCCATTGGCCTGCTTGCCGAGGGAGTTTATTGCCTCCAGCTGACACAGCTGATCAATTAAAGTTCACAACTATTAAATACAGAAAAGCTACAGAATTGCAATATAAGAGATGACATTTTAAACTGCACAGAAGTTACCGTGCTGGGGATAAACTTTGTACAACTGTTTAACACCTTTTGCATATGAACTCCTTGTGGGACTTGCACCAACTCCGCAAAATTACACAGCCCTACTAACACAGACTTGTAACCGTCTGGCTCCCATTTGCATTGATGACATGATAAAGTTAATTATGCTCTATTTAAATTCAAACGCAACCACGGAATGGAAAGAAATTACATGTATAGATGTATAGATGCGTACTGAACTTGAGAAATTAAAGATTAGTTGTAAATACACTATTTAAAACATCCACATGTTAAAATTGATGTATTAAAAACATTCACGTGAGATTACTAAGGAAAGAAAAGCAAAAAATATCCATCATCTTCAGCTGGAGGAATTAGCTGCAAGGTTGTGTCATATCCAGCTAAAGGAAGACAGGCACACACATGCAAGTCATTTCAGCTCTAAAAAGCAAATTTTAAATAGCTACAAAACTGAACTCTACTGTTAACATTAGTTTTTCTGCTGCTCTTGATTAAGCAATGGTAAGTAAGAAATAAGAGGACAAATATTAAGTTGAGCATCAGCTTTGCATAACACAGATTGAAAAATGGGCTCTCAAGGGGTTTAATCAGCTGACTGTTGAAGCAATCTTCCAACAGTGTAGAACAAATATTGGATCTCTTTTGTAATTCTGTCTTCCAGCTGCTAGCATAACTGAATCTCCAGTCACACAGATGTGAAAGACATTACTGGCAACCTGCAATATTAATTCAGCTAGAATAGCCCTCAAGCTACTTTGTAACACAATGAGGAGGGAGAATGACCTGCAAGAAGCATAAGGAACTTGTGTGCTAAAGAACTGATCACATACTTTTTTGAAATAGGAAGTGCCAGAAATACGCTGCCCAGAATCATCAGCAACATTTAGGCAGTTCCCAAGTGATCTGCCATTGCCAGCCTGTTAGAAATGGCACTTCTCTGCTGCAATTTCAATTGCTTGTAGTCAAATTCTGGGAGATGCTCACAAATTTGCTTATTGGAATTCTGCAAGAATCAGGTTCCCGCTTGCAAATCATCCTAGTGTAGTAAATATCAAACCTTTGGGCCAATTGACAAAGGTCAAAATTTTTCACAGAACTTTTTCTACTTTTACTGTTAACCTCTCCACTGAAAACAAGATGTTAGCATGGTTCTGTATGCCACATATCATGAATCTATAGCTTTGGTAGACAAGTCTTCATTTCTGGTGGAAAACCTGATCTATGGTAGTCTACCAGCACTGGCAATATAATCAATCCCTTTTTTTTTTTTTTTTTTAAGTGGCAAAAAGTAACAGTTACTATAAGCCAAATGTCCTCTTCAAGTACAAGAAAGAAAAAAATAGAGGAAAATGCTTTTAACAAAGCATAGTAGCAATAAAACACAGCGGTAAGATTCAGAGACCTACAGACAGCAGCGGTGTTCTCCACTGCTCCTTTCCTACCATGGCATCTCTCCTGCATTCAGCAAAGTTTACACTTACACCCCAACGCTGCAGCCACCATACAGACACCAATACTCCGTACTGCAGTCAACAGTATGAGTAGTCACTCGTATCTCTGAATATCAAATCACTATGCTAAACTCTCTGAGCAATGCTTCAATGGTTTCATTAGCATAATTTAGGTGTGCCATAAATACATAATCACTATTTTACTTCCTCAAGGAAAACAGTCCTCCTACCTCCACTTTATAGCCTGTAAACAACTGCATGATTAACAAGACGAATTTTATTGCAGTATAAAAATCAAGCCATTATTATTACATAAATCTTATCATGTATTATAATTTAAATGTTGAACCACTGGCACTGTCATTCAATATTTAGTATTTCTTAGAAGGAAAAACATAGCGCTAACATACAGTACTAGAAAGTGTAGAAGCAGAATTTAATTTTAAGCCATTTTATTGACTTGGTAAGAATTTCATAATTAAACAGAAATTAAATTCACTTCATTATAAATATAAAATGTTGCGACATTAGAATACATTAAAAACAACTCAAAAAAATCATCTCTGCCTTTTAAAAAAGCAATCAGACTTTACTGTGCCCTGTCTTTGGTGTCACAGATAGCTTCACACTTATTATCTTACCATCTAGATCACTCTCAAATGTTTCTGCTGATATCCAGTCAGTAGCTGGTCCAGTACCGTTGACAGTCAAGGCAGCTACTCGGAAGCTGTATTCTGTACCTCGTTCAAGACCTGGGAGACAAAGAGCATCCAATATATCAAAACAACAATTCCAACCACAAACACAGGAATCACAATTCTTAATTAAAATAGAGGAATTTTCTCCATACTTTTCTTTCTGCCATTCAGGCAACACAATGAGCTCAGCACCACCTTCTCCACGCAACCCTATGCCTTTACATAAAGGTTTTAAAAAAGGCAAAACTAGGGCTAAAGAACAGGCTTTAGTTACCACTAGCCGGCCCAGACTACCTCAGAAGTTACAATCACTCCTTTTAAGTGTTTTCATTCTGCATTTACATGTAAGAACACTACATAAGCCTGAAGATAAAAGTCTCTGTGCCTCGGCCCACTGAAAGCACCTAAGAAACCCCTATGATAACAAACGCTTGCAAATGACAGCTCACCTTCAATTAGCTGAAAAAGCTGGGTCCCACCGATGCTCTCAGTTACATCACTCTTACGGGACACTTTTCGGTAGCGAATTTTGTAGCCTGTGATTTGCCCACTGTGTGTCCCTGCAGGAGGAGGCTGCCAGTGTAGCATGATGCTCTGTGGAAGGCAGAAGAAAATTACAAAGTCATTGCCTCTCAAACAGCCTGAAAAAAAATACTCTACTGCTAATACTTAAGGAACACAAAGTGGGAAAACATGCAAACAGAATACACTGCGTTTTCATATATGTAAAACACGTGCTGTCTGTAAAAAGAGAAAAATGCTATCTGTAAAAAGTAAAAACTGTGATTCAGCAGCAGCACAGGTCATACAATTGCCTATAAGTTTGCCTCAAAGTGCTTCAACCCTATTAGACCTCCTGATTCCAATTTCACAAACAGCCTCTTGGGCCATTTCCCCTTCCATCTTATTTGGGTTATATTAAGATACGGTTTACTCGAGGGGCTGTCCTTAAGAAGTGGTATTTTCTTCAAAGGGTACAAGTTATCTGAACTGTAGTTTACGTGCATGAAGCTGCTGGGTTTTACCATATATGCAGTAGAAGACAACATTGGGGAAAGGGGCTAGAAAAGGATTTTTTTTTTTTTTAAATCCTCGATCATAATCACTAAAGTAATAATGGTTAAGTACATAATTTTCTTTTTTAAAGGGCCCAGGACCTTGTAAACACACATACATATGCATACGCCCTGTAAACAATAGTTAATCACCAGGAACATATTCAAGCTCTGGTGCTTCAGGCTTTTGTTCCTGATTAAACCTCTTTCATAACTAGTCCCCATGCTTTGGAGTACTGTCACTGCCTCCATGGCATTCTGCTGTGCGCAGCCCACAACTGGATTGGAATTTCTAATGCCTTGAGTCCCACATTCAGATATTTTCCTGTTGGGCAACTCATAAGCAAACAGCTGAAAAGCAGCATGGTAGAAGAAAGACCCAAAAGCAACTCCAAATTGTGGCTGATTTAAGACCCAACCTTCTATTTACCCATAACAAAAAACAAATTCTCAGCATCTTACCTTGGAATTCCGCACCTCCAGCGTTAGATTCTGTGGTGGAGCACTGGGGACTAGAAACATTAAAGGAATTACAACTGAAACATTTCCAGATAATGTATCCCATACTGTATTTCCATATACAACTACTCTCTGATATCATTCGTTATGGAAGTACAAACCATTCAGGTTTAAGACACAATCTAAAGTGACTACAAAATTCTACACATGCTTTCTGACACACGGTGACTGGTTGGCTTAGGAGATTTACTTACTTTCATCACAAAAAATTAACTCACTTTTTATTCAGACCTTTACTTGTCATAGGTATTTAAATAAAAAGCCTTACATTTAAAGGGACGTCCTGTTAACTCTAAGAGATTACGTTCAGTACTTTTCCAAATCAAGACTTTCATTTAGATGCTTGATTCTGGGAATCCACAGTTAAAATTCTAGCCCTGGATTTTGTCTCACGACTTGCTGTAACAGGAAAACCTCAGTCAAGATGTGTCTGTGCTACTGAAAGGCACAGAGGTGAAGTGCACTGCAAAGATGGTTTCTGCTTCTGACTCTCCACTCTTTGTTAGTTCTTTATTTGCTGTAGCAACTCGCTGGTCAGGACCATTGAAGTCCATTACACAAACACGTTACATATGAGAGAAACTGAAAGCAAGGAAGTCTCTGCAGCTCTCCAGAGGTGAAAGACTCACAAGTGTTATCTCAAAGGCATAGATAAGGGTTCCCTGACAGGAAGCTGAGGCTCCAACAAAGTACAAGGACAGGGAACTAGAGGTACAACAGGACTAGAGATTGTTCCAGCCACAATAATCCATTTTCCAGATAACACACACCAGGCAGAACAATGCCTAAGAAAACAATCCTGAGTGCATAAATGAGTGAAAGTGCTAAGTGAAAGATACCCCAGGGCGTGGTTTAATACCCCTCTCCCATTACCAAAAGGGAGGTAACGACGGTTTATTTTTCCTCCCCTCTTGCCAACTGAACTGAGTCTGAGATCACCAGACCTAGGGACTAGGGGCTACATCCTTTAAAAAGCAAGAACACCAGGTAAGAGGAGGAAATGAAATAAAGTTAAGCCAGTTCTTGCTGTTCTTGTTTTATGCAGTTGGTGCCTGCTTTCAAGACAACCTAAAATGTCCTGGGTTTCACAAAGCTTGATTAATAATTAACACATATATCGCAAACTTGGTGAGAGACAGAAGATTGGCAGGACGCAGGAAAGGATTTATGCATGTAAATACATATACGTGTACCTTACTACATGCAAAGTTCATTTTATGTCAAAGTAATCCTAAACTCAGACCAGATTACCAAATTAACCAGATCAACAAATAAAATGTATTTCCTACAGGCTGATATTCCATGCTCAGGTAAGAAAGGCTCAGCCCATTTTGGTAGGCTGTGCAGCAGGAGGACCTGACATGCTGCTGGTTCAGAGAGGCCGCAAGGACGAGCTGGTAAGGGACATGCCCTCTATCAGGGTGTGATGCACTGATGGTATTTCTAGTTGTGACACAGCACTGTTTCCTACAAATTAGGAACACTTATGAGGAGAGATGCAATCCTTACCAGCAGCACATAAACCCTGGTTCAAATTGCTGCACCTGAAGAGCTAATTATTCTGCAACAAACCAGTGTAACAGACTTAGGTTAGGAGCACAAACCTACATGAAAACAAGGAAGCTTGCAAAAAAAGGTAGCTAAGAATGAATTATTTGCAGGAGGCATGGAGAGGGCGTACTGACACCACAACAGGAAAATCCAGGAAGAAAATGTGCATTGTTCATCCAGAAAGATTCAAGAGAGTGAAGGGGGAGAACAGCATGGTTAAGCAGCAGGGCTACACAACTGTTAGAAGCAAAAGGACATTCTTCAGAAAACTATATAAAATGAATTTCAACATGTTAAATGTGGAAACTTAAGTCAAGGTGACAAGAAGTTCAGGAAAACTTGAAAATGACATTAAAACTAATAATGCATTCTTCCTCAACAAGTAAGGAGCCGGAAGCCCTTTAGAGTAAGCAGAGTTACAGATGATCAAGGTATCACAGGAAAAGAAAAGGTAAGGCCAGATGAACTACCTGCTTTGCATTTGTACTGAATGGAAGGCAGCAGAGGTTTCCATGACATCCTTTACAACGTACTTAGAGCAACTCTCCAACTGAAATGTCAATAGGCAGGGTTACAGAAGCATCAGGCATAAGCTGCAGCACACTGGCAGGGTTAGATGCTATTCATCCAGGATTTCTAAGGGAACTTTGGAATGAAACGGTTGCATGACTTACAGCAGGCTGTAACCGCTCACTTAAAGTTACCATGATACTGGGAGATGCCAGTATTTAGAAGGGGTTCTGCTGGAGCAACTACTGGACACCTCAGGTAATAAATCAAAAATCTGTATTAGCAAAAAAATCCAAAACTATAATAAAGTGTGAAATTCATAGATACGTGGTGAAATATGACATGTCTGTCACTTTTTAAAGGGAAATCTTGCATCACAAACCTTCGGAAGAGCTCTTAAGAAACAAAGCAACCACGGGATAGGAGGGAAGTCCTTCCCGAGTACACAACTGGCTAAAAGCAAGAGAAGGTGAGAACGTACATGGTGGGCGATGACCTGTGGAGCTCCAGCATGGCACATGCTGACACCCCTGTCACTACCCACGTTTCTAAGGGATGAAAGGGGGATGAGCAGCAATGTGAAAAATATCAGTACAGACAAGATCCAATGGTAAAGAACTGCAGAAAGACCTGGGGCTGTTCTGTGCCTGGATATTAATGTGACAAATTAAATTCATACACGGGAAAAATGATCCTAACTCCACATGCAAAGCGATGGCTCTAAGCAAACCAATTCCACTTAAGGAGCAAGATCACTCTAGCCCAAAAATGTCGCTTCAGTGCTCAGAATGAGCCAAAAAATGCTGGTAATTACACACTTGCATCTTTAATACAATTTTGGTTCTCCCTACCTCCATTTTTAAAAGCACATAAGAGACAAGAAACCTAGAAAAAAGTTCAGAAAAGGGCACTGAAGCTTGAAACAGCTTCCACAGCTGAAATGAGTACCCATTTCTGTCTTAAATCTGGGAAAGAGATGAATGAGGGAGAATACAGCAGAGGTCTATAAAATGAGGAGTGGGACAGAGAAGGCTGATGGAGACTGATTATTTCCTCTTTCAGGCAGCACAGCTGTTGGCAACGAGTAACACTAACACAGACTAAGAGGGATCAAAACAGACTAAAAGGGAGGGATTTCTCATAGAAAGTTTAGTTGTGGGATACCCCGCTTAATGTTGTGGATGGTAAGAGTTGACATGGGTTTAAAGAGGATGATTAGAGGCTTCATGGAAGGCCAACTGTGTTAGTGAATACATAGAAACCACTGCAGGGACAAGAAGTCCCATAGAAACAAACTTCTGGATGCACAATTTGGGACAATAATCATTCTGCTTTGGCTCAGTCCTGGAGAGAGGATTCCAGGCTAGGCTCATTTTGGGTCTGACAGTTCTTATGCATAATTAAACTTCTGTAGAAAAAAAAAAAAAAGCTAACATTAACTGTAATCATTCTACAATTGTTCATATATCCAGATTTGCTCACATTACTTTCTTATTTGCCTTACAGGAAATGCTGTTACTATCTCCTGCTTTCAGGATTACAAACGATTGATTTAATAATGTCTGTGTTGGAGTCCAAACAAAGCCATGCAACAGTTTTCCACATGACCACAATTAAAATAAAAACACTCCAAAAGCAGAAGTCTGCTCATAGGTAAAAATATTATAAAAGCTAAAAAACAATTTGGAGTGGTTGGGTTCAATATAATTATGTTTCTGTCCACTCTTAATACTTTGTAGACCCAATAACCCATGAAATAAACTTCTGTTGTTGAAATTAAGGACACCGTTGTTTTGTAATTGGAATACTGGATACTTTTGCAGGTATATTAATTTTCCTTCGCTCAATTTGGAAAGCCCCAGGGGAACTTTCGGCATGCATGGCCATATGCAGAAACCACGTTATTAATAAACCAGCGCAGCGCTGAACAATGACCTGAGAAGTCTTTCTGGTTTGAAATCCACTTAAAGGAAATTACCACATAATTCCTGCAAAAAAGCCTTGGAATAAAGCAGCTTACCATCTGACAGCGTACGTACAACAACATCTTGCGTAGAGACGCCAGGGCCATGTTTATTGTAAGCTACCACTCGGAAACTATACTCTGTGTATTTCTTCAATCCATTAATGGTGTAGGAGAGTCCTGCTACATCAACATCCTGTTCATAAGCAAATAGACATACGAGTCAAGGTCAGAATCAGGTCTGCAGTTACAAACCTCTCAGACTTTCAGTTCAGTAATACTCAAAGCCTAAAGCAGGAAGGACACCCCTTGCACTCTGTAGCACGTGCAAGTCAAACCCCCAGTCATATGCAGCCAGGACTTGTAAAGATGCTATCAGTCAGCTTGCAAGAGGGAGTTCTACCTATTCAATTTAAGTCACAACATGGACGCAGGTTCTACAAACGAAAAGGGATCTAGAAAATTTGTCTATTAGTAAAACTATTATATTTTTAACAGTGGGACACAAAAGTAGAAGAGGTAATTTTATCTGAGGAATACTCATTCCTATTAAAAAAACTGACATCAAAATATTTTAACTAATATGCTAACTAACAAACAAAAATATTCTTCCCTCAGGATTTTTTTAAAGCTGGAATTGTAGTTACAAACCATCATGTGGGAAATTAAATGACTGGGTTTAATTCTCCCAAAGCTGTGATTATATTTCAGGTGACAACCCGTACTTGCATAGAACATGCTGGATTCTTCCACTAGAATCCTAAGCAAATTTAATTAGACACTCACCAATATCAAAATATCTATCACCGGATCAACGGACTCAAGAATTAAACCATTTTCTAACAAACCAAGTTTTAATTTTAAATATTTCTGTATTTTAGGCTAAAAGCTTCTGTCTGTCAGAAAAATGAATTCTTGGTAAGGTGCTTCTAGAAATTTAAGGTAAAAACATAATAAAAGAAAGAACACTGTTACTGGCATTGTACATCACACAGGAAGAGCCATGCTCTGTACCTGCTCACTGTCCTGTCCCTTCTCCATGTAATACAGCTTGTAGTTCTGGATTTCTCCATTGCCAGACAACGGCGTTTCCCATGTGACAGTAACGGAGGTGGGTGAATTGGCGTATGCTCGGATGTTGGGTGCTGGACCAGGAAGCTGAACTGCAATGTAAGCATGAAACTCCGCTCGTCACCAAGCCTAACCAATACATTTTCAGGAGCTAAATATTTTGGCATCAACTTCACAAGTAATGAACTCGCATTCGAAGATGGATATTTTTCTGCATTTAAGCATTTCACATGGATTCACTGGTAGGGGGTAAAGGTGGCACCAGATTTCTGAAGGAGCTTCTCCTCCTTGCATCAGACTCCCAGTGTGTCCTGAGCAACTCTGACAAATCTCAGCCTTTACATTTTCGTAGTTTTCTTTATTCTCTGTCAGTCTATGATAACTGGAAAGTATTCTTTTATAACAAAGTTTAGAAAATTCAACAAGAAATGCTTTATCAGTTCTTCTTAAGAGTGAGAATAAAGCACGTCAACGTGGTAGCGTGGAAAATCATTTTGAAATTCAGGTCTGCAAGTGCAACTTTTAGGAGTATCACCTCATTCTGGGAAAGGCCACGAACAGAAAAAAATGGCAATCACAAAGCCAAGAGGCTCGAAGTATTTATAGCTTACCCTCAGGCTGAGTGGCCACCTTCAGCGGTGCTGAGCTCTCTCCAGGGCCATGCTTGTTTTGAGCCACAACTCTGAAGACATAAACCGTTTCTGGCATCAGGTTCTGGATCATCACTTGTGTCTCTCCAGGACGACTCGTATTTTCAACACGTTCCCTTTGGGAAACAAAAAGTTTGGGCACAGAAACAATCATTGATTAGCAAGAGGGTTTTTGAGGGGTAGGTAAAGAAATGATTGCTACTTGGAACAAATCTAACATGTATCCCATTTGAATGTATCCAGTGTATTAATGATGTGGTTATTTATACCACCCTGACTACACAGAAACAGTAATCTGCCAAAATGGCTGGTGACAAAGCTTCTAATTTTGTAGCTTGTCTTTGAAAAAATACACACTAAACTAAAAGAATAAATTATACTCAACATCAAAAAATTCTAAGTAGCTTCATTGTTTTTCTCCCAACAACATGCCATAATTCATTGTGACAGTTTATCCTACTACTCAGAAGCCACAAGAAAAAACATTTAAAAATTGTACACAGACTCTAGTGAGATTTAAAGACATTTCTGTTAATATAGTGGGGATGCTTTCTGTGTATTTTTCGAAGAGGCTGCTTTAATATTTTCTTCCATCTCCAAACTTTACTTAGTTCCTCCCTAATATTTAGATTTTTTAAAAACATCCAAAGGCTCTGACTCACACAGGCTGCGGCAGACAGCTGTGGCAGTTGCGGTATTACCACACAAGTAGTGGAGTCAACAGAAGGCAACGTCTGCCCATGGCTCTGCTGCTTGAGACCATCCTTTGGCAGCGGTGCGCACTCCTATCGCGGGCTGCCAGCGGGACACATGAGGCAGGCTGCTCTCAGGTGCTCCAGCAACATGCAGGAGACAGCTCTGGGCTTCCTGCTTTGCCTGCCAGAGCCCTAAGGAACTGCCTGCTGAGTGGTAATGGGCATTTCTCTTCGATTTGGGAAAAAGGCAGGCATTTTGCAAGCTGAAAGCTAGAAGCCAGCCGGGAGAGCTCACCTGGTGTGCAAACCCAAAGATTACTGCCCTGCATCTAGTGAATTTCAATTACAGCCCTCAAGCACCCTGTGTGAAAGCCTGGTCTGGCAGCGATCATAGTTCAGGAAACGCAATCACTTCTTATCAAGCTCAGGACTGAGGTGAAGACCACGAGATTAATTATCAACTAACTACAACCTTTATTTCCAACACATTACTGTTGTCACCTGAACCTTCACACAGCTACGTTTGGGCAAGGACATCTACGGCCAGTCCTGGCTTGAAAAGAAGCTATCTACTCCCTGAAACAGAAATAACAGCACCATTACAAAAGAAGCAGCAAAAAACTTCCCCACTGAGGAAATAAACACAAGGAAAATGTGAATGGTTTGAATACGATCCTTCCCCTTTTGTCTGGGAGACTTTGTTTAGCTCTACAGCAGAGGGCAGACGATTCTCATCCCAACGATTAGCTGCTATTAAATCATTTTTAATGCAGAAGCCTGGGCAAAATTATTCCACAGTCTCCTCTTTCCTACCTCCCAGCCATTATGATTTAATTTATACCATGGAAATCTGATGCCAAAATTCCCCTTTTTAATTTATTTCTTTTTAAATCAACTACTAAGGTTGATTTAGCATAACTAGGTTTAAAACATTTTCGAATCCCTGTTCATTTCTGCACTATTATACTGTATCTATACAGAGGAAAACAATATGCTAAATGTAACTGAAAAGCTGTTTAAACACATTTTCTAGAATATTCTCTTTCATGACAGTTGAGCTAAAATGGCATTGCATACACAGCATAATTTATTTCAGATTTTTTTTTTTAATTTTCATCTTTGAATGAGCAGCATCATTATATATGAATTTAAGAACTCTGCAAAGGATTCCTCTTCTTTTAATGTTTATAAAGTAATTTTTGCAAGAAAGAAGCTGGCAGAGAAGCGAGAGAGACACTGAAGCAATATAATTCCTGTTGCTGAATGAAAGGGAGGGCAGGAAAAAAGATAAATATTTTCTCTCGCTAACTTTTCCAGTTATAGCTAAAGCAAAATGTTTGCTTGAAAACGCATTTTCAAATGGATAGCTTCCTTTAAAATGTATCTTAGCTATAATGAAGGTATCTGAAAACCCAGAATAAGTGCCAACTGATTCACAGCTGTGGAATAGCATTCATCTCCCATTGACATGCAAAATACATTGCACTTTCTGCCT
This sequence comes from Anas acuta, assembly GCF_963932015.1. Taxonomy (NCBI): domain Eukaryota; kingdom Metazoa; phylum Chordata; class Aves; order Anseriformes; family Anatidae; genus Anas; species Anas acuta. The sequence continues at coordinate 12,188,435 of NC_088990.1, read as the reverse complement.
CAAGTTTAAATGCGCTCACTGATTTTGTCTAGAAAAAAGTCAGCAATCCAAGGTTACTATTTAAAATCACCAAAAAAATTAAATTATTTTCAATGGAAACACAACATTTATCAAAAAATAAATAGATGAGCCAAAGCAATGCAATTTTCAGTAATAAGTAGGAATTGTGCCTTCCCTCTCAACAGTATATTAAAAATATGTTGAGATTAATCTAATTAAGTGCTACATGAATCTCTCCTTTATGCCCTTTCTTAGGGAGCCTTGAGCACCTTTTATGAGCTCTGATGCGTTTAGGTTGGCATAATAGGTAGCAAAACAGATGGTCTATATGAATAACTATATTACCCAACAGAACATTATGACTATTCTAACTCATTCCAGTTTAATCCCCAATTAAAGAGCTTTGCAAACTGGTATTAAGGCTTAAAATAGCTGTCACATAGAGGGGGGAAAAAAGACTACAGCTCAAAATCAGAAGCGAGAGTTCATCTGGAAAAGTAAAGTTTGAAGTCACACTTCCAAAAACAAAACCTTTGGGGAATTATTAAAAAGTGACCAGCATCTATGCCAGCCACATCAGCTGTGAAGCCGAGTAGTGAGCTCGGACGGACATTTTGACAGTGCCATTATGCACAACTAAACTCCATTTTGTGTTTGTAGCACACTACATTGCACCACAGGTTCAATATTATTTGAATCTATGCGTTGGAGCAATGTGTTGGCCTTCTCACAATTTTCTGTCCATATCTTGAAAATGTGAAGTTCTCTTGCCTGGCCGCTCACCTGAAGTTTCACAGAAATAAACCTCCCTTTGTCATCCCTCCTATACATCTGAATTCTCATACGCCTTCCAGGGGACCTGTCTTGAATTTGGAATGCTAATGTAACCATATAATCTATGAGGAAGACAGGAATTTGTATCTGACCAGATTACTTGAGTTCTTCTGGAGGTATGGCAACAAAGCCATGATGTCCTCTTCATTCCTACACAGTCTCCTCAATAAAGCCTTGCAGTTTCTGTTACAGAGCAGCCTCCAGGTCCTGTATTCTCACTCCTCCTTGAGAGACACTATGGTCCACCAAACTGAGCTTTAACCATTTCAGAAGCAAGGACCATTTTAGAAGACTGCCCTTTTTGCCGTAGTTCCTCATTTTCTGCTGCTAACAACAACCTTCTGTAGCTCCCAAATTCGGCCAAATTTGGTGTGCAAGCACACTCTGAGTTGAAAAGGGGAAAGGAATTCAGTGCTGCAGAATGGCTGCAAGGCAGGTGATTATGTTCCATCCATGAATATACTGAGGTCCTCTAAATCAGTCCAAGGTGCAAGTAAAGTAACACCTCACCGTGTTTCTTTGTGTATCTCACTGCACTGGAAGACTGTAAACTAAAAGGAATGTAAGGCAGCTGTGGCCGAGGCAAAGCCTCTCCCGGGGCTGCTACTCCATGAACCGCACACCTCGTGTGCTGCAGAGATACGTAGGGCTGCTACTGTTCACCATATCAAGTTGACTCTGCAAACCTTTAGTGATGAATTAGAGATGTCAGAATATCGCGCTGAGCTGTTCCACATCGTATGGACTTTCCACAATCTCTTAAAAGCCCAATTTAAAAGGCAAATAAATCAAATGACCCAGAGTTTGATCGCTGCTCAAACCCAAGCAAGGAAGAGGCAACACGTAGTTTACTGTAAGGATCCAGTAATGCATGCAATGAAAAAGGTACACGTAGGCACAAATCTAAGAGTTTTAGGAGATGGTACATATGCACTTAAAGTCGCAGCAAAGATGTACGATCATGTATAATTCAAGCACCACAAGGCAGGCATTTAAGCTGTGTTTTATAATGCTGAGAGAGAAAGGAGGGTTGTGCATCTAAATCTGACTTCAAAATTTTCTGGTTTCTGACTGCTTCGTCATGTGGGACGCTCACACCTATTTTTTAGTCAATAACTAAGCAAAGTCACAAAAAAGCAAACAACTAGGCAAAACATACTATATATCATCAAAAAAGGAAGAACATTTGATGAAAAATTGCTTGCCTTTTTAAAAATTACTATACTACTTACCGTGCCTTTAAATTTCAAGCAAAAATTCCTACCCACTTTTAAAAGTTTAATCTCTACACAGTTGTTTTCTGTTGGTTTTGTGCCTCTTCCTTAAAGCCATATAAAACATTTAAATCCAGTCATAAATCAAACACCCCCACCCATGCACACACCAAAAGAACCCTAGCTAGCTAATGCTGGAAATTGGGATTTTTTAGACTCTTGAGTGCCAAGTTCAGATAATTTATTGACTGCACAGAATTCAGTTTAGGACTGGGAGTGGATGCTACCATGCTAATTATGGAGGGTTTTTCTCATTCTTTCATCCCAGGTGCCTTCAAATACAGCAGCAGACAGAAGCAGAGAGGCAAAGATCTCTGCATACCCCCAGTCCATTTTCTGTACCTCTCAAGGTGAACCTCTACTGGGTTTGTCATCTCAGTTTTGTCCCTCAAAAATTAACTGGGTTCAGGGTGGAAGGGGTTTTAGTATCACTTCAAATATATTCAACATTTGAATTAATTTGAGCCATAATTTTAAACATCCTCTCAAATTCTCCAAGGTGTTTTTTCTGACCTCCCAGGTAGAAGGAAACACTCAGTTCAAGTTTAGCTGTTGTCCTATCATAAAAAATGTATTACACTCAATTATTTGCTTAATTCAGCTTAACAGCTCCAAAATTCATGCCCTAATGAATTGACACTGGCAAGCTGTCAGCACCATCAGGGTGGATCTAACTTGACAGAGATGAAGTAAACAGCAACCGTACTTGCTTTCAGTATGAAGGTGGAGCCTGCTGACACAAAGGCTGTCCAAGTAGGATGCATTTGTTCTCGTGTGGTTCATTGCTGTTTTTTAATTCTATTGTTCTCATTCTCTAAATGCAGGTTTCAGGTCAGGATTTCACACTACTTTCACACTAACCTGTGAAATGCGTGATACCAACCGTACTTATGAGCATAGCAAAAGACTTCCTAAAACAGAGGAGCAGCAAAGGCCAGAAACTCGTGACCACCTGCCAGTGAAAGGCTTCCAGAGCCTGCCTTGAACCCTGATCCAGAAGAACATGTAAGCAAACAAAGATTTCATTGCAGCTTACATGTAAGCACCAGCTCAAGTATTCTGCTGTGCAAGCTTTCTGTGGGGTACTTGAACCCCGGAAGGTTGCTTTTTGCAGGGTGTCCTGTAATTTCTTAAATTACTCCTCACAGATTAGGAGATGCCTCTCTCCTTTTGCTCTGCACAATGATTCTGACCCAACAGGGTTATTTTCTAGATTTCTGGAGTCCTGCATGTAGTGGAAGGGAATGCATTTTGCTTTCTCCAAAAGCAAGACCCAGTATAAGGAGAGGAATGAACCACCTCCAGCAAATTACTTTCTGAAAAACCCAGGGGGGAGATCAGTTACAACCAGCAATATGAAGGAGAAAAGGCTGACAGCAAGGATAGCTCACAGGACACCACCATTTTTGCTGTCTCATTTAAAAATATCTCCAAAAAGAATTAATATTACCAAAATTAGGAACTGGTAGAAAAAAAACATTTGTGAGGCACAGAACATTTTACTAATTGCCCTAATTAGTCATTTTCCGTGAACCTAGACTCTTGCCTATCTTCAGAACTAAGGAAAAAGTGGAAATTCTCCAAGTACCAGTGCATTTGAGATTTTTTCCAAATGACTTTCCTAACTTTGCACCTCACTCTCTAGACAGTAAGTAGATAATTTTCTTTTGAGTAATAAATCTGATAATCAATCTAATTTGTAATTAATTAAGCACAGCTCAAAACGCCTGTTAGCTTTAACTTCTTCAATCTTATCACAACAATTGGAAACAAATTCTGAGCAGCAGATCCCATCAGTAAGAGAAACGTGTAGATTGAATTAAACCACCGGGACAGCATGTAAAAAATTCATGAATGCTTCACATTCACAAAAATTCTATTTGCAGGGATTCCTAGATGGGAATCAACATTTAACTGACACCTACCGTGTGCCTCTCTAGAATCAGGCTATAGTTACAGGGTTTTAAAGCTTGAGCTGACTGCCCCCTCTCAACAGCACATGTAATACCTGGAGAGTGTCTACGTGCCTGCAGTGGGTGGCATTTACAGCCGTCAACGTTCCTGAAGAGGTGTTACAGCCTCTGTGTTTAGCAGTCTGCTACAAGCAGGTAGCAACTGTTTGCAGTCAATCAAAAATAGGCACAAGCATTACCCCTAGCAGCATGTCTATGAGGCAATGACACAAACAAAAATGCCTATCCCCTAATCAGGGTGCAGGAGGGAAGGGAACACAGCCCCTCAGACTACAGCTTGTAAGATTTTGAGCTCTGAAGACTTAAATTTGATAGCACTTCTAAGCAATGCTAGTGTGAAGAAGTGTCATGAAAGAGCACAACCCGCTTTACATGCTGAGATCTTTACCTGTTTATACCTTCCTTGGTGTAGAATATTGAGTAGGTGAGGTTGTCTCCCTGAGGGTCTGACACAGGTGTCCGCCACGTCAGCCTGATGAAGCGAGTAGAGACGAGGGTGGCCACAACATCCCGAGGGGCTGAAGGCAGTGGTCCCGTTGTAGCTGGTGCTAGATGGTCATTAGTGGCACTGGTCAGTGAAGTGGGAGGTAATGTTGGGATGGCAACATCTTGTCATGTGCAAACATTGGGGAATATGAAGGGCAAACATCACCACGGTTTTAAAAAAGAAAACAGAAAAAAAAACAACAAAAGAAATAAACAAAACCACGATGGGAAACAAAACAAAATGAACACACACAAAAAAGGCCATTAAACTGAAGGCTGACATGCAGGCAAAGGTAACTACTGGAAACTAATGGGAAATATTAAAGGACACGTCACTGTAGAGCAAGCAGACCAAATCTCCACTGTAATGGAAGTGGCAAGGGAAAGGGAAAGGTGAAAACTGAGGATAAAATATGCCCTCGTAAGAGGGCATACCAGCAGTAAACAGTATTTTCATGTCTTTGTAAACCAGATGTAATACCAAGCATTTACAAACAGAAAACCCGCCTGTAGTGTTTATTCAAAAATATATTCAAACCCAATTTTCTATTTTATTTCATTAACATGCACAATTAATTCATACCATTCTTAATCATAAATAAATGACAGATGGAATATCCCAAATTTGTTGAAGGACTGCAAGCAATTGAAGGCTGGGGTGAGCTCACATACGACCTGCTTTCTGAACTGGCTGGCTCCTACTACTGCCAACGTGGTGACAGCCTTGGTACGGCAGGGCAAGTAGAGATTTGCCCCTAACTTTCCCTAAGATCCCTGTTTTCTTTCCATCAGTGTTCTTCCTCGCTCTCATAATATACTACATCACTTTACAAAGATACTAGCAGGCACAAGCAACTCATTTTGTGTTACATGGAGGCTTTGCGAACTTTCTGCAGTCGGTCATGCACGTCTCCCTGTGTTACTGCTTTAAAGCTAGGCTAAATCTCCAGGATTATTGCATTAAAAGGTTGACAAGTTAAGAGCAGAAGTTGTAACGTACAAATAGCTGTTCTCCAAATCCTATTAAAGCAATCCATCCAGTAAATCTAACAGTAATATTGTGAGCAGCTGGACCCCAATTACCACAGGGTATTACAGGAAGCACAATTGGTAACAAAACCCGTAAGTTCAGGATACCCTGAATTTTTCTGGCTTCTTAATTATTTACCAAGCTTAAGCCATCCGACTGCATTTTCCACACTGGAGTCTATGCTGCCAAACACGTTTATTAACTTGGTAATCACAGAAACTAAGTAAAATGGCTCAGGTTTCCCCAGGAAAGGAGCTCTGGACGAGCACAGCTTTGGTGAGAGCTGCAGCATCTCCACATAAAAACTACCAGGACACAGGGTCTCGTGTCATGAGAGACAAAGGAGACACCTGCATGTGAAAAAAGGACTAAACCAGCAAATGCTTCCTAAGCAGCCAAACCCAGGGAGTTTTTCCATGCAGACACACCGAGAACATCTCATCTCCTGGAGAAGCCTTATATCAATAACAACTTTATTTTAAACTCTAAAGAAAACCACTGCCAACGAAAGCATCACCTCACATGTAGGTCTTCAATATGCAGAACTCATTTTTTCATTTTTCAAGCCACCGCTGATGATGGTGGAAGGAGAAAACATCTCCTTTTATCAGACATGCACAACGTGATAAAAGCATGTGGGCACAACTATGAAACAATTTGGTGTTTCTTATGAAGCATGTCTCTATGCAATGCCACAAGGACCTTCCTGAAGCATTCCTGCTTTGTCTCCTCTCTCAGAGGCTGCCATCTGGGAAGAGGCTGCCATCCTCTCATCTGGGAAGTTTCACTCCCCCAGATACTGCCATAAACACCATCATCAAGCTAATTACATTTCAATTATGTGCTTCTTCTTGCTTTGATACTCAAATCAAAACTTTTCACTTCAGTAACTGTATTTTAGAGGACTCTGCAAGACTCCCAGAGCCAGCAAAATACATGTTTGGCTACTGGAAATACAGCTCACAGACAGACAACTACTCAAGAATATCTTCTTAATTATCCTTTCCACACTGCAACGGCCACAGACCACAATTAAGCATTCTCCAACACCCTCCTCCCATCAATGGGCAATGCCATTCACGTCACATTCATTGCAAAATCTAAACTATTTTTAGGTCCCCATAATTACATTTCTTAAAGGAGCACACCAGGTTTTATCTCCCAAGAATAACCATGTTATCACGGACTATGCGGAGCAGGATATTTAATTACACAGCTTCACCCCTTGTGCATGGTATAGTATGATATACCAAGGGGCAAAAGCCATATCTCATGGGCACAAAAGGTTCTAGTTGAAGTTACCAGTGCTTAGAGTTACCACAACAACTTTCCTTCAGCCTACATCACCTCCATTTCCCAGAGCAGAGCCGTATGAAGGGAGGTGTGGACAATTTTTTGAGCCCATTGCTGGATGGCCCAGCAGAAGAGATGCTCTCCCAGATTCGCTATTAAAAAGATGGAAGATTTAGAGCAGAACAGAACAGTTGCACTTGGAAGTGACCTACAGAGACCACTGAGTCCAACAGTCAAAGGTCCGGTGGTCAATGGCAGCTTTAGCTGGTGACTCAGATGGTGAGATTTAAGTTCCCAACGATGCTGAGGAAGACACTTGGCATAACCAAGAAAATGGACTACAGGAGAAGAAAGTTGTGCATGTTCATGGGACAAGTGCAATCCCATGGGCAGCCAGGACAGCTGGTTGATCTTCAGGAACGGACAGCACGAGAACGGTCTGTTTGTAAGTGCAAGGTACAAGCAGGCATGGTGAGAGGCCAGCATGGCTCAGCATGGAGCTCTTGGCCAAGCTGAAGCTCAGAGAGTGTGAAGGAAGCAGAAATGGAGATCAAAACAGCTAACCAGAAAAATACAGAGACACTATCCAGGTTTTCAGAGGTGGAATTAGGAAAGCCAAATCCATCCTGGATGGCTGGTCAGTGGGGTGTTTACATTTGAGTCCATGTTAATGGATTGGAGGCTTGACCACTGCACCTTTCTTTATTCCTTCCTCATAGCTTTTGCCACTGAGGATCAAGGTGCAGTGCCCTGCAAAACACCTCCATGGTGCCCATAGTTTTCTGCATCTTTCCCTAAGTGCCTGCTTCACTGGCATCCATTTCATTTCAAGTTTTCAATTTCTGTTCACTTTACAGTTCAACTGCCTATCTTTCTCTTTCAGAAAGCTTTAATTTCCTATCCCTTTATTAACTAATTACATTAGTAATATTATTTAAAACCATGCAACAGTTTGAGGGAGGCTGTTATAAAAACAAACTCGTGCAGTACAGCTGCATCAGCCAAATGCCTTCTGAAGTAGCATCCTCTCAACCAGTCTGGTGAACACTTTGATTGACTGCTTCACACATTTATTAAAACTATTTAACATATGAAATGCCTCCATTTCTTAAAAAGAAAATTAAGACATTTCAAAAATATTCAGCACTTCAGTGAAGAAATTTCTTATATCCACCATTTCAGCCTGCTTTAACTCTAGAAAGACTGCAGGAAATTAACCTCTACTGTATGACCACACAAAACACCGAAGAGCTGTATCAGACTTCCACTCTTCAGTCCAGCAGCTCTTTTAGAGCTGGGATATCTGTACACACTTGAAATGTGTGAAGACACATACCTTCCATTACCTTCCATTAATACTTTGGTTTCCTCTGTTTGTCTTGGTAATATTGTCAGGTGATCTACTTCATTTTACATGCTCTTGATGCAAGGAATGCACCTTACCTACCTCTGAATATCCCTGCCTTTGGTTTAAACATAATACAAATATTTTAAGAATAATTAAACTGAAGTAAAATGCTGAAATTTCTCTACAAAAAAAATGTTCCTTATTTTTTTTTCTTAAATTCATCTGGTTAATCTAAAACACCTCCCACATACTCACGTATTTGTCTCCCTATGTAATGAAAAAGATCCATCTTTTATTTAAGTAATCTGCACACAGTGCATGAAGAACCTGCAGGCATCAAGATGAAGAGCCTGGGAGAGCTGCCAAGATTTCCCAGATTAACAGAAACTCAGTTTTCTCCTTGTGCAAAACTCAAAACTAGAAATATTCCTTCTGACAGTGTTATAGGTATATCGGTCAAACACAACAAAGGACTAGTAGCATCAGAAAAATAAACCATGAACCAAATAAAAGCACAAAGGGCTTGTAAATCGTACGAGTAAGGTAAGCAATGAATAGGCAAGAAAATTCACCCATTGAAAGCTGCAATTAAATACCAGCTTGGCAGCAATTTGGTACTGCTGATAGCCGTGGAATGTATTTAGAAGACTAGGTTATTTCTTCTCCTTTCTCCTCCATTCTTCCTCAAAATGCCTTGAGTGCCATTACAAACCGATTTGTACACAGCCGTGTGAGCAGAATGCTCAGCAGTGCAGAGCTGTGTTAATGAGTAATTACACTAAAATTAGTTTTAATGCCAGTAAGGGAGCAGCTTTATTACTTCAAGCTTTTAAGCATGGTGTAACAAGTAACACGCAAAACGAGTCTTTTCTTTCCAATATATACTTCACCACTTTTCAAAAAGCTACTCTGCTCTGGGATAGTCTTTACAGAGATATGCCGACACAGTTTCACATTAATCTCATTTTAAAAGAAAGTAAAATATGCATATTCAGCAAGTGACATACTAAAAACATGGGAAAATAATGTTGCACGCCAGACGTATATATAAAATAGATTTATCTTTTCAACCACTGCTGATAAATCAGTTTTTCTGACGTGTGTTTTTCTAAGGGACCAAGACAAGATCTTTGCTCGATTTGGCATCACACAAAAGCTGTAGAGTCAAGATATAGCACATTGTCTTCAACAGCATTTCAAAGAAATCATTCAGCAAAAGAGCTGACACAAAATGAACCGCTCTCCCTAAACACTGGCTCCAGTGGAGCTGGGGGATGAAGGGGGCAGACCGAGGTTAAATAACTCAGTGTTGCTAAGAGGATGCATTAAAACTGTCCCAATACAGTTTCAAATCGGGATCAATAGAGAAGGAAAATGGGAATCTGTCTGCATCTAGCCAAGTTAAAAGCTAACTAAAAAAAAAAAAGTTAAAAACATAGCAAAATATTTCAAATGGTCCCCTTTCTCCTTTGCGCAATGTATTTCCTAATGCTTATGCAGTAACCTGGGCAACAAAACAATGTCTAAATTCCTGAACAAACACAAATAGCGTTCAACTACTGAAACAACAACCATCACAGCACATCCAGAAATCCACCAACGGGAAGAGGTAGGCAGAGAAATTAGACTTTTTAGGATTTTTAGGCTTAGGAGGAATTAGGGCTTTTCTAATTGGCCACCAGAACCATTTGTTACCCGCAGTACTCATGGGCTAGAAGGGAAGCCATCATGTAGCTCTGTACTTATGTGATGCCCTGGGCTGGGGCACCCTGGGCGCCACACAAAGACTTCAGCTGTAGCACAAATCCCATGGTCCACCTAAGAGAAGACTCCTCACCACTCTCTTGGCAGATCTGCTGGCAAACCAGGAGGTTCCCAGCTAGTTTTGGTGTGACAAATGCAGAGTGAGCATGGGGACACACACCTGGACTGCTAACTGCTCAAGCCCCTCCTGTCGAGCTACTGTGGCAGGAGTTCCTCTCCGAAGGCTTCTTCTGACCGGACATCACCTACTGCAAGTTTATTGCAGCGTTTTGTGGAGTGAACAAATACCCAACAAGGATTAAAGACAGAAACGAACGACTAACCACCAGTGATTTCTCTAGTCTGAATCCTCACCCTCACAGGCCAAATCACAAGGTTTTAATTTTTCCAACATGATGCTGGTAAAGCCTCAGAGGTGTCTGTGGTGTCTGCCAGCCTGACGCACGCTGCGGTAGCGGCTTTTCATCGTGTAGGAGAACTGGCCCACGCTGCGATGAGCGTAATTCACTGCAGCCAGATAACAAACAATTCAAACACGGCTGTGATGCTATTCGGTCCTAACTGTTTCAGGATATTGATGGGATCTTTTAAAAACAACTCTGTCAAACATACCACACCTGAAAACCAGTAATTGAAATGCTTTATCTGTTAGCTAATCAGCAGAAATATTTTCCATGTTGTCCAGCCCCTCCGGTTTAGATTTCCCTTTTCCTCCTCTTTTCCTCCAGTGGCATATTCACAGCTTCCTCCTGCTGTGGGCAATAACATCCCAATTACACCAGACAAACTACACGAAGTGCAATAGGAATGTTATCTGCTTTCAGCTCTGCCACTGCATGACCTGGGACGAGTCCAACATCCCGTGCCCCAGCTACCTGGTGCTAACGACACGTCACTCCCACAGCCTACCTCATGAAGGTACTAGTGACATTTGTGAAGCTAAGATGCAGAAACACTTTAAAACCTACTGTGTGGCCATACTTAGAGTCATGGCCATATTCAAGTGCTGGTAAAGTCGCAGCACCAGGTATTTCTGAAGTGTAGTTGAGGTGTGTCTATGTCAGAAGGCAGCCAGAGAGGAACTGGAGGGGGAGCAGCACCCACAGGCTCAGCTGCTGACCCTCTGCATTAGCTCCTGTGCCCAACAGCAAATGCAGAGTGCTTCCAAGTCTAGTCTCTTCCCAAAGACAGCGAGACTGTGCCAGGTCCAAGCCCACACTGAGGCACAACTTGAGGGGCGAGCAACAGGGATGTAAGGGCTGAGATCCTAAGGGCTCTCCTGGAGCAAATGGAAACGTCCCCGTGGCTGCATCCCCAGGGCATGGACAGTGAGGCGAGTGGAGAACACGACAGAGCCAGCCAACAGAAAGTGCTACGGGGACAACTGTGCTGTTTGGGGCACCAAAGAGTGGTTCATGTAACAGCAGTGCAGAAGAAAAGAAAGGCCTCTTTATAAGGACTTCAGAGCGGATTTTATAACTTTTGAGTATAAATAAATCTTTGGCTGAGGCAACAGAGACTTACTACTGCTCCTAAAAATAGCAAATTACTATTTTGCCAAAAAATCTGCTAGAACAACATGACCTAAGACACTCAGATCTCTGAATGCCTTGGAAATTCTGTTAGAAAAAAATACCTGAGAAGCACCAACACATTCAAATTTTGATTTGGTGCACTCAGATTAAGCTGTTTACTAAATAACAACATTTTTCACAAAAATTATTAGTTAACTGATTCCAGAAAGGTAATCAAGAATTTCATATGTTTTTACTACTTTAAACGAGTGTGATGTTTTCCAAAATTTCAGCTTTAGTACATGGTATCATTTCGATTGCCTAGCAGCAGAAGGATTTAGCTTTGATCAGCGTTAAGAGGTTGTGATACTTCAAAGAATTGTATTCACACAAAAAAAAAAAGAAAAAAAAAAAAAGAGAGACTTTTCTAAAAACGCTTTTCCTCACAGTATTCAAAAAATGTAACAGGGACTCACTGCAATGTAGCAAGTATGAAATAATAACATGAGAAAGTCCAGGCAGTGAATCTATCCTTTATAATTTTGCTGTCATCTTTTTTCCCTGGGTTTTTACCCATTTATCAAATTGCTGTCCCTCTTCATATGCCTAATTCATAAATTTGCGACAGAAGGGACATCATCTAGTTATTCCGAACAGTCCCCTGCATCATACTGTAGCCAAAGAAAAACATATTAACTGGCACAAATAAGTTCATATAGGACAAACGGCTGAAGTTGGTACTTTGTCTCAATAGATCAGTTATAATAACTGAATTACTTCCTTCCCTTGGAAAAACTAATTAAAAGAAATAGATCAGACTGCTATTCCTCTGAAATGCTCTTTCATGAAAACTGAAACATGGAAGAAGCAGACATGGAATGGAGTGTGTATTAAAATAATTTCTGCTGGATATAATAACACATGTTCAGGATCTCCTGGGCTCCCTAAGGGCATCACCAGCACCTCCATTTAACTGGTGTGAGACACAGACCTGTGCCTGCTCTATGTGACCATAGAAAGTTGGCAGAATTCAATCATTCACAGAAAATTCAAACCAACAGTTGTATACAAAATTGTGCTTCATGAGGTAATCTGAACAGCAAAACCTTTTGTGTGATTTTGCTATATAAGGACATTTGTCAAAAAAAGAAAACCCATTAGAAAATTTCAGGCAACACCTACAAGAAAGCCCAACAGTGGCCAGCTGGACCTAAAGCCCACTAACCTTGAAATTACTTCTAAAACTAAAATTGCACAAGCCATCCAGAAAGGAAAAGCGCAACTGACCCTATAAGGAGTGCCTCATGCATGTACAACTATGCGAAGTGGTGTATAAGGGACGACAGGCTCAAAAAATGAAACAGAGTTTGTATGTTTTCTATTGTGGTGGTTTATACATTCTTTGCTATGATTAACCAAAAATCTATTACTATCACTCACCGTTGCATATATAAGACATTTGGCAACATAAAGGATGGGAAAATAACAGCATCTTGGATGCAGTATTTTTCCAGTAATGATTTTTTTCACAGCACCTTCACATAGCACAAGCATCTGCATGTCTTCCTTTCATCTCTCTGCCTGGCCAAGGAAGGATCCAGTTTGCGAGCAACTCTCTGTGCTGGACACTTCTACCACTTCCATACTGGTCTCATTAAAGACAATGCTTTAAACTTCTGTACCATTTTAACTACTACAGAAAACTTTCTTTAAAAGTACCCATTATTTTCATAAAATGAAATGGAAATACTTAGTCATTTCTCTATTCTGACATCTTCTGCCTAACGCAGACATATTTTTTTTTCTGTAATTGCTTTAGATTAATTTACATTACCACTGGGAATGAGAACTGTTATTTACTCTTCACTCAACTCATACTATTTGCAAAAAGCTCACCAAAAAGACATACAAGCAAATTCCTATCTAATACCAAGTGATTATGAATTTTTAAGTGTTCATTTAGTCCTATAATCTAATGTAAAATGGACACTGAATAAACTGTGGCTATATAAACAAACTGACAAACACACTTTCCAACAACGAGCCCATTTTTCAAAGGAAGTCATAAAAGCGATTATGATAAAGGACACTCCTCCCTTTCTCATTTCATTACCAAGTACCCTGGTGTAGAGGAAACAATCTGATTTTTTCCCGTCTCGCAGGACAGCCCTTCCTGACGCAGCGCGTGCAGCAGCAGGGCCGCAGCGGAAGGCAGGAACCCCGCTGTTCACATCAGAGAGCAGTGGGTCAGGGGAGGATGTGAAGAAAAAAAGCCCTGCCTGTCTCTGGATCATGGGACTCGCACTGTAAAAAAACGAAGGAAAAAAGCCAAACATATCTCAAACTGTCCCCAAGGGGTTCGAAATTAAATACCTTTTAACACATTTTGTTATTGGAAACAAAATTCAACCCATAATTACGTACTGCAAAATGATGGGCTTACGTAGTCATCACTGAACTTTTAAGATTAAGCATTTGAAATGTCTAGCATTTTTGTTTTTAACAACTACTCCCTGAAAATAGAGTCAAAACCCTCAACAAAACACAGATATAGGGCCCAAAACAGCACAAACAAAAGTAAACGCATCAAAAAAATAAAAAAAATGGTACAGGTTGTCTTTTTAATGTAAATACTCATAAACTGAACTCCTAAGAATAAAAATCTGTTTATAACGGTGGGGTCTGCAACAACATACCATACTTTGACTATAATATCTCATAACAGAAAAGCAATTATTTTGTTTCAAGAGCAAATGTGCTACACCCAAGCAAAGCTCTTTATGGAAGAGCAACTAATAAAACCACAATATATAGATTTTGGAAAGTGGTGGTTTTTACAGTATGTGGAGCCATTTGCATGTTTCAGGAGTTAGGCAAAACTGCTCCCTTGGTGTAAAGTAACTTGTTTTCTCACCTTGAGGGGACAACTTCACCATGCCTTCATTTCCAGCCTCACCTTTTGTGTTTTTTCACAGTTCCTCAGTTTTCACTTACTGTTTGCACACCCAGCATAACAGGGCCACAGTTGCTGTCAATGCTGTAAACACTACAAATGATTAACCACAGCAGTTTCGACAAGGCAATTTTAGGACTCAATAACTGCTCTGATGAGAGAGCAGTACCAGTATACTGGTATCACGATCAAACCATGCTACCTGACTATTTAAGGATGGTTTTTCACTGGAAGAGCAGTGGTTAATTGCCCCCATTCTCTCTTTTCTTGGTAGCAGCCTAAACTGAAATAAATAAATTAATCCATCTGAGAGCAGCAGTTGCTGATCCACCAGGTGGAATTCCTGATACCACCCCACTTCTTGCAGGTAACTTGGATAACCCCTGATTTTAAAGCAAAGTATTTACATGACCACAGAGTTTCTCCAAGTTACCTCTGGATATAATGTCCATCTTCCCATTCAGGACATAATTGGGTACTTCTCTCCTGTGTGTCTGATGTGCATCGATCCAGAGGCGGCTAACAGTACACATAGGATTTACCTGAATATTAGCTTATATGGCATTCTCTGACACTTGGAAGTGAAATATAATTTCCTTCAGTCATGGATCTGTTGACACTTCAAGCAGCGCTGCAGCAACACTTCTGCAAGCTGAAGTTTCAGCAGATGAGACTGAACAAGCTGTTCATATGTCAAAATTTACTCTTCATCAAACATCTATGTATTTAAATATCTACTTCTTATATGTATATAGTACACTCTCTTTCTTTCATTTAGGTCAATGCACATGATTTTTTAAAGGGAGAGAAGATACCAAAAAAAACCACACCTATCCACTTTTAAGCCATAACTATATTTATAGCAATACTACTGTATGTGGTATTCAATGTTTATATTCATTTAAATTGGGTTTCTCTGTTAAAGACCGTATGTATCTGCTGCTTGCTTACCCTTTGCAGGCCATATCTGCCACACTGTTTTTACAGCAACTGGGTGAGCTACCAGAATGTTTGGGAATTTGGGATACTGACACCTATTGCTGAGACACAGTGGCACCTATTAGCTCTGTGACTTACAACTGAGAAAAGCAAACCCAGGTATGAATTTTTTCTTTCTCATTATTTTCCTTTAGCACCTTCAGTACCAATGCGTCGACAGGAAACCATGCAGAATCCATTTGTCTTTTAAAGACTGTGACTCCACAATTATCAGGTTCCTTTTTTTTGTGGGGGAGAGGAGGTAAAGGAGAGGGAAAACAATAATTGTAAGAAAACACTACATAGAATACTTCTAACACAGCGAGAACACTGACAATCAGCAGAGTTTCAATACTGAAATTAGGCAAATTTGAATGTATATTATTAAAAGGAAAGTCAGATTGAGTTGTTAGGTATGTGCTTAATTTCCATGTGGTATAAAACCTATAAGCCTTTGTAGGCTATCTTGTCAACACTGCTGGGAAAATACATGACATCAGAAGTAAGAGTCTTCTAGATTCAGTTACTCGACCGTATGAGTCCTATTACATATGCAACCAAACTGTAAACCAATCCTTTCTGTTTTTTCTCCAAATGGCATTCATCTGTCTCTGATATTACTGTATAATTTAGCAGCTCTGAAATATAAGCAACCAATTAAGACCATATCCACGCGTTTGTTCACCCCCTCTGGTGCGAAACTGACAAAATCTGATATTTTCCTTTACAACATGAGACTAGGATCAATTACAAATTAAGGCTACTTCTGTCAATCTTCACAACCCTTTTTGTGAATTATAAAGGCAGAGGAAATGCTAAAGCTAATCCTTCCTATTATCCCCTTCACCTTAACAGGGAACCAACAAAACCCCATAAAAGCAAAAATCCCTCACGATGCAATGACTGCTTCCTCCTTCTGCAGTCGATGTTTTTCACCCCAGGTGTTTCTGTTTTCACCTTGTAACTCCGACCACGCAGCAGCAGAGAAACAACCAGCCACTGCTCCACGCCTGGAGCTGCTCACACCGAGCATACGGGCGGTGCTCCATCATCAGAGCCACTTCCCCTCCTTCCCACTTCTCTTTACAATATGACCTATAATTTCTTCAAACACAGGTACCTTTGAAAACCAAAATCAAGCAGCTGACACACAGCCCAGCTGTTTCAGAGTATAACTGTGTGAGCAGCAACCGGCGGAACCCGTATTTGTGCTGAGCAGTCTTAAATTTAAAAGTTATGGTGCACAACATCTGATATGCACATCTTCACAAGGCTTCAAATTTCTTTGCCAATTCAACTGTAAATACAGTCATAAAACAAGAAATGAAAACTAATAAGCACAATCAAAGCCTCCTATAAATTCCGTTATGCCTTCCTGCATTCACCGCGCACTGACAAACATTAATCTATTACTAATTTAATCTAAATTAGAGCAATTTATTTAAAGCACATGCCAACTTTAAACATGAATAGTTCATTGAATGCAGAATATAAGAGCTGTTTAGGTCCCTATTTCAGTAACTTAAAATGCGAGAAGTTTGAGATCTACAGCAGTGTAGGTTAATCAGTTGGACTTCTTGATACCCCCATGTCCTCAGTGAGCTCGCTGAAGAAGGAATTAATAATGGCCAGTTCTGAAACAGGGGTGGAATCAAGAAAGGAACCTGACTGAATTACAACAGCTTGCTGGCAATGCTGGACACATGTGCAGCCATGAGAAACAATAACACTGATTTCATGGAGGAAGACTAGCTGAGTAACATAAATTAAAATCAAAATTAAAATGAAAAAAAGTCTTCCAGAGTTGAAGAGGAGAACATACTGCTATGTTTACAGAAAATTAGCAAGGAAGTGTACACAACTAGTAGCAAAATATTCCCAGAGTTTGGCTTTGGTTTTATAAAACACTGTCTGAAGTCAGTTTGAGCTTTCAGATGCTGTTTATGTTCCTGAAACACAACTTTCAAAATGAGACTTACAAGCTGTTCATCTATCATTCAGATGAAGCCATTTTGATATTTTCAGACAGGGACTGAGACAGCAAGTTTGGAAAAGCTTCCACCTACTTTTAACACAAGCACTGTCATGATTTTTAAAGATTTCCTTACCCAATCAGCACTGAGGCCAGATTTGGTGCATTCATGGAGTTTTTTCAGAGAACTGCAGTATCTACAGTACCCTAGGTTTGTTTGTGTTTTTTTTTTTTTTTCATTTAAAAAATTAGTATTTATGTATGGACATAATTTTATAAACTTAAATATGTGTGCACACGGAACAACAGCGTTTACAGGCATGTGCAGAGGTGTATGAGGAAATAACTTGGATTTTATAACACAGTAACAGCCCCTGAACAGCCCAATTATCTTAAAAGGCATACACCATACCATACAGAAGGCATTTAGCTCAAATACCACAGTTCCGTAACGTTCTGCACTGTTTACTAAATTTGAAAAACAATTTTTGATGTAAACTGTGACAAATCCTGTATGAATATATGGAATGGGATATTGACATTAAGCAGCCGTGAATCTGCTGAGCAAAAAAATCCACAGCTACATGTTGAGATACGACAGACAAAAGTGGGATTTCTCCAGGGGAGAGGAAATTCCCCTGCTATCCTTGTCTCTAAGGATACCCATCTTAGTGGGTTTTCTATTTTTTTTTTTTGCATCATCTCCCCATAGGAGACCAGAGTGGGTCCCTCAAATCCCACTGGGTTCTGGTGCTAGCAGAGGTGGGCGCACATGGCACCAAGCAGCTGCTGAGGCTCATTACCATCATCTGCTCCCCTGAGATCCAGGATCCATTTCTTTCGAGTACTTCTCCTCTTTACAGAAAATTTGAATGCTTGGCCACAAGGGTTTGCAGCCTTACTATTCAGTTGCAATCCACAAATCATTTCTTCTCTGGTGGACGCTGTAAGACATCTGAAAGCCACTTGCATAACCACAGGGACCTCTTCTGGTTTTCCTTTCGTTAAGACATGTAAAATTGTACCAGACAGAAAGAATGCAAAGACACTTCTATATGAGCAAAAATGTAGAACAGTTTTCAGTAAAAATACCCAACAGAGTCCTTCTCTTTGATTCAGCTGGCTTTCTTCATCTTGCTTTGACATTTCATCCACAACACCCTGCACAGTTTTCAAGTACTTCTACAGTCTCGGACAACCCTGTAACTACATGAATTGAGAAAATATTTACACTATCACCTTGAAAACAATACTGAATGTTCTTGATTCAGTGTGTGGATGCATAAAAAATACTTTAAAAAAAATAAAAATTACCTCTATAAATGTGAAAGAGCCTGAGAGATTACACTTGTTATCTGTGCAATCATCCAAAAGAGGTCCTGGACATGCAAGCTGCCTGCTTCAGAGTTTGAACCAGACAAAGGCCAGCAGTTGATTCTACTTTACTTCTCACATATGGAAAATCCCCAAAAGTGCAATCAAGTTTTTCAAATCAGAGCACAAGCCTGTTAATGCCAACTTCCATATTTCTTTCAGCAGAAGCCAAAATTTGTCAAAGAGAAATCGTATTTGCCTCCTACAACAGAATAACGGAACCTACAGATACAGAAAATGTGGAGTATTTCATATATCTTGATTTACATAAGGCTTTTGACATTGCCTCCCAGGACATCTTGAAAAGCAAGCAAATATGTTCCAGATGAAGCTACTACAAAAGTGGATTCATAACTGGCTGGAAAAAAATCACATTCAGAATAGTTCTCAATGCTTCGATGTCAGAACGAAAGGTGATTTTCAACCAGGATGTAAAGGAGGGCATGTTGACTTCCATAAGATTTTGTGTGTGTGTGTGTGTATACACACATTTTACCAACCCAGACAATGGCACAGAGAAAACTCTTAATATTTATAGGAATGCAAAGTCAGGAGGGCTGCAAGCACACTGAAGGACACGTTTAGAATTTCAAAGCATGTTGTCAAAGTGGAGAAACAGCCTGAAAACAGCAGAGGTTCACCCCGGACAAGTTAAGCAAAAAATTCAAGTCTCCATAGGCAAAACTGCACAAGGGAAGAGCCAGTGGATGCTTTTTTCCTCAGGAAAATAATTTAATAATCAAGTTATGCAGACATTTATCAGGAATGTCACAGGTTGAATTGTCTCTACCGGGTCTGCATGACAACCTCTACTCCCTTTTTCTCTGCTACTTTCCATGATAACACGCAGAGAACTCATTTGAGAAGTCTGCCCCAAAATTTCAGACTTTTTTTCCCCATCATTATTCAACAGTCAAATGCACAGGGAGCAGTGGCGTCCCTTGCAATGAATTCCACGCGGTCATTCTTTCAACCACTGCAATGGTCAACAGTAATAAAAATTGATTCCCATAGTGGTAAATCTGATGCAATTAAATTAAATTTTTCTCTCCCAAGATCAGAACATTCGCCATGAGAAGCACTAACAAACTTATTTCTCTATGCTTCTTGCTGTGCTAACAAGTGCATGGAAATTCTGTCCTTCAGGAAAAAACACCACCACAGCCTCGAGCAATGCACTGACAGCTCTTTATTTCAAGCAGTAAAGCACTCTGATGTATTGTTTCCTGGTTTGGGGAACATCTATGGAAGAGACTATCTGCTGGTTAGTCTGCTACTTTACCTGTTTTTTTCTGTACCTGAAACACTTCTTGAAAACTAGAAGAATCTTAACAAATGGCTTTCTGAATTGTGATATTTATATGGCATGGTTGAATAGACAGCGGGCTCCACCCACGGAAAGGATCCTCTTTCACAGAGAAGTTACATCCGAGGTTTGCCTAATGAGAAATCCCGCTAGAGCTAGAAACTCCTCTTGACTGGCATCAGGCTGAGACAGGCTGTGGGCACGGAACCTGGTGGTAGCTTACTCCCATAGAAATCTTAAGTCTGTATCAGCCTGAGGAAACCTCAATCAAAAAACGCCACTGCAGTATTGAAACACCGTATTTTGGCACCATTCTAGCTGAAACATGCTGACTCCAGAAAATGCTGACAATGGGTCTGATGTTCTCCACCTTGGTGTAGGAGGGGAAGCCCCGGCCCCACCAGAAGTCCTATAACCTCACTCTACTGCTACCAGACTTGAGAGAGCTGACTGCCAAACTCTGGCAGAGAAGCACCAGCATACAATGAAATTATTCATGCAGCAGTGGTCCCGCACAGCATCCAATTACACAAAGAGAGCACAAATTTCAGGTCAATAAATGACGTCTTTAAAACTCTCTCAGAATTAGGATTCACATAAGGAAATTCAGTGGAGGAATTAAAATCACACAGTGCAGCCCAAGCGGTGTTATGCTTTAATCAAATTTGGGTTGCAATGTCAAACTGTGCCTTCAATACAAGACATTTAAATTTCTCGTAAGGAGATCAGTAGAAAAACACATACTACAGAATGGTGGTAATTTGACTATAAACAAAGAGCTAAACAGGATCCATTCACACCTCTCGGACTGACACTTTCTGAATTAGAATATTGCCAGTTGGGAGGGATCTCAGCAGTTCATCCATGAATATACACAGACCAGAGCCACTTCTGAGCAGGCTGCTCAGGCCACATCGAGGAGTGCCCTATATCTCCAGGAACAGAGGCATCACAGCCTCCCTGGGCAACCTCGTCCCACTGCAACCACCTGCTCTGTGAAACTGTTTTTTCTTACCTGATTGGAAATCCCCTTTCCACAGCATTTTCCTGTTGCCTGCCAGCCTTTCAATGCTGGCTCTGTTTTCTTGGGGATGACCTCTGAGCTTCCTGCCAGCCGGTCGGGTCCCTCTCTTCCCCTACTCCTGCTGCTCCTCCCAGGCTGTTGCAGATGCAACACACCACCAGCACTACTCACCCAGCCAGACACAGACAGCCTGTGTTAAGAAATCATCTTCAGCACACCCCAGAATCCTCCCGTACTGCCAGCCCCACCACCCAGTTGCCATGCTAGCACGCACCAGATGGTTAAAGACAACCACACACGTACCAGGGCCTGCAATCACAAGGCTCTTTTCTACAGTTGCATAAAGCAGGCTTGAACTGCCTCTTCCCATTCATTTAGCAGAGGTCTTTAGCAGAGATGCACAAAAACATCATCCTTCCATCCTCAGCTCTTGCTGGTTCATTGTCCTCTCCAAGGAAAAGCTGTAAGCACCACTGTCGGTCTCTGCATGCATGGCCTGATCCTCTTCCTTGCTTCCTCCCTGCCCCTCCGAAGGAGCCTGCACCCATCCCTTGGAGCTATCCCAATGCACCTGTGTAAGCCCAGTGCTCTGCAGCCACACACAGACTCCTAACTCCTCCTCCTTGTTTCCCATGCTGGTACTATGAATTTACATGTGCTTTCTTGGACTAGTTTTCAAGAACATTTAACGTTTAAAGCAATGGACAGATACAACACAAAAACCGTGACACAGCACGCTACTGGATACCAGCTCAATTCATTCACTCCTATGCAACTCAAGGATGACAAACACTAATTTCTGTAGTACAGAAGCACAGAATTTGCTCAGTGTACTACGCTTTCTTTGGAATTTTGAAGGTGATGCGCTGCATCTCAACTCATGTTTTGAAATTGTTCTCTAAATAACATGGCATATTTGTTTACAGTCGATGATTTTTCTTTATACAGCATTCAATAATCACTCCTTTTTTTGGTGCCTGAGTACTTGTCAAATGCCTATCACAGAGGGGTGACAGGGAACCATCTGCCTTCCTCCCCCAAAGGCACCTCCTTTTACTCATTGCCACCTGTTCTTTTTTCAGTCCCCAAATGGCAATTCTGAGCAATGCCAGAATCACTGGAAAAGGCCAGGTTACAGGTCCTGGCTGAATTTCTCAGTCTTGTCACTAGCATTTAACCTCCACAAAGAAAACCCAAATGTATCCATTACTGAGGTTTTCACAGAAAAAAAAGTTGACACAAAACAATGCTGTAAAAATGACGACAAGAAATAGCTTTGTTATGATTAAGCGAGCATATCGGATTTGTGCATTGGAAAACTGAGGTCAGATGCTGACCTATCAGGACATAATTGTAAGTTAAAAAAAAATAAATGGCTTTTTTGAAAAAGGACCAATGAGAGATTTTGAGATCCCTAACAAAGTTACACCCAAGGCACAGCTAGGGTTCTTCCTTCTCACTGGGATATGCTGAGTCCTCCATGGTGGCATCTGATGGAACTACGGGGATACCATCTATCTGCTTCAGCAGCAAGGCAAAGACAGAGCAGCGAAACCCCCATAGGCTGGCAGAGGGCAAGTGCAGAGTAGTGCAGTAATTCAGGTCAAAATCCCCTTTCCTTAAGTAATTCTTCTCTTCTAAACTTATTAACAGAGAATTACAGAATTTAAAATAAAGCCGCCGCCCCAGTAAGCCTTCCATTTACCCTGGCATTTTTAGCCAGTCAATTCTTTATTTTCCACAAATCCCAAAAATATTGCAAGCTTTTCAGAATTCAACACAAATGCAGAGAAGACCAACCCAAGAGAAACTTGTGTTACAAGTTACAATTATTTTAAACTGAGTGTAGCAGCTGAGTCTGCATGCGCTCCAGTCCGGGTCGCTCACGCACACCTGCACGCTGAAGGGCCAGGGTGCCGAAGACAATGAGGTGAATAACCAGACCTGGTTCCTGGGAAGCCAGTGATCAAATGCAGAACACCTCCTGCAGCTAAGCATGTTGTGTACTTTATGGCTGCTGTATTTAAAAATGATGCTACTAGGTAAGACTGAAAAAAACACAGGCGTGGTGCTTTCCTTTCAGACCGCTCCGCAACCTGTCCCGCGCACCGCAGCCCAGCTACGGGTGAAGCAGCAGCACTCCAGGCAGCAAAAAACAACATGCAGGAAGATTTCTATGCAAAGGGTGCAGAATGAAACAAGGTAATGCGCAAAAGAGACAACTAAGATCTGATCTGATCTAATAGGCAAAGTGCAAATAGAGGACACTTTTATAGGTTTATTTCTATTTATCCTTCCTCAGAGTATCTCCCTCACAGTCTGAGTGAGTGCCTTTTCCAACTACTCACACTTATCCCTTATGGCAGCCAAATATCCCCTTCCTTGTTGTCAATTATATCATAGTCAATGCTCTACTCCATGTACAGATGACCAAAACAGTCACGGTCCATTTCTTCAACAGTGGCCCATAAAGAATGCATGTGGCCTGGCTGTCTGACAAACTCTAAAAGGCTTCTATATTTTCTAGTATAAATTTCCTTTATTAAAGACCAATTTAATATGGAAACTGAAAGGGCTACCTGGAAATAGCTTGTAATTTCTCCAGATGTTTTCTAATTCCATTTAGGAAGGAGAAAACAGAGAGCAGAAAAGGAAGAGACATCCTTGCCAACTGGGATGGAGAACTTTGATGAGCACATAACCAACATTTTTTCACTGAAATTACTTTCCAATTGCCAAGGTAGGTATTTCTCATCATCAGGTGTGAAATTGAAGAAAAATAGCTTTCTGAATTAATGAGCAAAGTATTCAGAATAGATTTTTTTTTGTTCAAATTGGTGTTTTTTGTTTTTGTACCAAGATGGTTGTCATGAAAGAACTATCATACATCATGCCTTCACTTTCTTTCCCTGAACATTTCTTCCTTCTTCACCTTTCATATATTGTGACAAGGTGTTAAAATAAGATCTCAAATATCTATATTTTCCTTGACTGTGTACATTATACCTCTTTTCATACATCAGGACTGAATAACACACAACACATTCATGCCTAATTGCACTACTTGTTATGCCACTATTCAATAGCAAAAAAAATAAATGTACTTTCAGTGAGGTACCATGTGATCATCTCTACTGCTGGAAAACAACAACTAATATGCATCAGTGTTACACAGGGAGTGCATTGTTAAAAACACTGCAGGCCATGTAACAGCACGATATGACTTCGTGGGTGTATTTTTACACCCGAGACTCCATCAACACTGCATCCATAATCCTTTGGCAGCATGCAAAAGAAAAAGGACAGCATTATAAGGCAAAGTCCTTTAGTGTAACAGGACAGGTTGCCAGAGTAGAACAGGAAGGAGAAACCACTGGGCAAACAATGGGGAGGGAAAGGAAGAAGAGTGAGACCACAGGAACTAAAATAATAACAGTAATAGTAATTTATAAACCACTACTGGGAACTGGGTGAAAGTACAAACTTGGGCAGGGCTTCAAAACCCAAGTACATTAATTATTCAATATTTTTCAAACACAGAAAATATGGAATAATGCTTCCATTTGAAAGATGTGGAAACTACTCAGGTGATTCATGCATACAGCAGAAATAAAATTACTTTTAATAATTTTTCTGGCAACATGATGACAGTAGGCCAATGCTGGATCCAGCCGCCTAACACCAGTCAGAGGTGAAATCCCATGGCTGCGTAGTATTAAAGCTACTGAATCCAGTAGAGGGCACCTTTCATTCCCAAAATTGTTGTGGAAAGTACATACATCCCTTCAGCCAGCAAGGAAACATACCCGCATCCAAAGCAGAATTCAGAAGAAGGTAAAATTCAAACTACTCTACAGAACAATCAGAAAAGAAATGGGAAATATCTCCCTTAATGGCACACTTGTAACAGTTCACTCTCTGTACGCTGAACAACAAAACCAAGTCTACCAGCAATCTTAAAATTTCAAGTGTCAACTTATATCATGTCCCTGGTCATATGTAACTGTTCCTTCTAAGTCTTTCCATCCAAAAGTTTTGTTATATACAGGGGAAAAAAGAAACGGCAATTTTGAAACAATATCCAAAAAAGAGAGGCAGCACTAAAGTCAAAAAAGTATGGAGTTAGTATTTTCTTGTCTGACTTATTTCCCTTATCCTTCTTTCTACTGGTTTTCTTCATTATGCTATTAGAAATTATTTTCAAGAGCTGTGTGACCTGAAAGAGTGAAACAAGTTGATGCCTTAGTAATGATATTTGTACTGCCTTTTTTTCTGGAAGACAGTAGTTCTTTTATCCTAACAATAATTATTCTCTTATAGCATTCAAAATATGCAATGCAGAATACTGTGTGTTTCAATGGCAAACAGGTGAGCACTGTTAGTGATACCACTGACCAGAGCGCAATAAATATTTATCTTCAACTGCAGCAGCTGCAACTCCACCAATTCTTTTACAGTCACAGTCTGCAGAAATGACAGAGCTTACTACTACTTTGTTTGTTAAAACTGATGGCAGAAAAAAGCTTCTGACACTGGAATGACTTCAGTGTAAAATACTTCATTTGTTGTGAGCTCTGTAAGAACTTATTTTTCGGTTTTGGAATTGCAGTGACTATTTTCATATTGGATGTCCTATTGTTTTTCAAAATCTCAGCATACACTTAATATTTCAGATTTACGGCTATGGTTTATTATTGCACTAGGTATTTCCAACATATTTTCCAAAATGCAAGGTGAATCCTGTAGAACTCCCCAATTTCTCCTCTCCCTAAGTACCTGTAAGTGTAGAGGGAGAAGATGACACTGAAACCTTCATATGATTTAAAAAAATCATCCTAGTCAATCTGAGTTATAGGTAACATGTATCATGTGGAAAAGGTCCCCTGAAACTGTTCCTTCCCAACTTTGGCACTATACTGTCACTTTTTATCTTACCAAGGTCAAGTATTATCAGCTGGGCTCCAGCCTGTGCATTTCCAACATCATTTTCTGCAATGCATTGATAGAATCCTTCATCTGATTTCACCAGACCCAGAACTTGCAGATTATGTTCTTTCTGAGGAGTGAAGGATAAAAACAATACTTAAAAATGGGCTGTGACTGCAAAAACAATGGTGTTATTATGACACATTACTATGATAGGAGAAACTTCTGAACAGTAATACACAAAAGTGTATTTCGAGCTCCCATCAGATTTCATCTCTTTTACTTTGAATCCTCAAATTATACAGCATCAAAAAGCAGCAGAAGCTCTTACTAATGGCTATCATTTTCTAGCATCACATATCACTGGCAAGTCATAACATTCCCACAGCCATTTTTATGATATTTTAAGCACTGCATATAACCGCATAACTCACTGTTACAATCCCACAACCTCAGGTATACCCAATTATACAACCATTAAGTTCTAAGCTATGTCTCAGTAATGACTTTCACTACATCTAACATTTCCCACTAGAAGTACCAGTGTGCCAAAACTTACGATCCACAACTCAGGTATATTTATATTTCAATTTCTGTTTGAAATTGTAATTTTCATCAATCACAGATGACTGCAGAAAACAGACGGTGTTCACAGTGAGCTTGCACTCCAACGGGTTCAACCAACAATTTGTGCTTTGCCTCTCTCCCTCATGGAAAATCTAAGCTACCAAGAAATAGACTCACAAGCAAAGTGTTTTAGAATTTCAGTAAAATGACTGAATTACAGAGCATTACAGAATTCAACATGCCAATTAATTCTTCCAGGCCCTGAAAACATCAATAGCATAAAAATAGGAAGGTGGTCCTATGGAAGAATCTAGCTTCCGTATGTTTGTGTTACAGGACTAAGGGTCGGGTCAAGAGCTGGAAATGGGCAAAACTGACTATATACTTACAACAATTTTGAAGTAGTCACTTGGAATCACCATGTCTCCATTCTTGACCCATTTCACAGTTGGAGTAGGTTTTCCAGTCACCTCACACTCAAAGACAATGTCCATAGATTCATGAGCATAAATGTTCGCTGGCCGCTTCAGAAATTCAGGAGGAACTTAAAATAAAAAGAAAGACAAAAGATAGTGTTAGCATCCACAAAAGCAATTAGTTTTGCTTGTACATGTAAAGATGGCTTCAGGGATGGCAGCACAACCAGTAGCAATGTTGGCAGACATTTTCAAATCAAAGTTTGATATAAGCTGATACAAGCTCTGTTATTTCAAAATTGCATTTAGGCCAGTTAAATAGCCAGCCAGTCTAATTTGAAATGACCTCTTGAGAATACATGAAAAAAGAAATTGAACCAAAATCTATAAAGTGTAATATAAAAAAGTATTTTTAAAATCGAGACATATATACTATTTGGAAAAGAACACCTGGGTGGTTGAAGACCATACTGCTCTCATATCTGCCTTAGGCACGATGCTGCACGCTAAAGAGCAGCAGGAGCAGCACGTACAGGGAGGATTTCAGAGAATATTCACACTTCCTTCGCTAACTCAAGAGCTCATCTGAGCAAATCATTTAGTGCTTAATTGTGCAACATTTCAATGCACCTTTCACAAATAAGGAATCTTGTAGGCTAAGCTCTCAGCAAGACAAAACCCAGGTTACAGAAAAGCCTTCACCCTTTCCTTCAGCAAAGCTTGTTACTTTATGAAGTGGGAAGATTGTAGTTAGATTTGAAATTTTAAAAAAAACGGGCTTTGACTGAAATTGCTGTGTAAAACTTTCTTGCAATTTCCATGTGAGGTGCATGACAAGCACCCCCTTGGAGGTCCCCAGAACAAAGAGCAGTGGCACTGCAGTCGGGCTCCATCACACCAAGCACATCATGATCAGCAATGTCTTATTATTCAGCCAAACCTCTGCAGTTGATACAACAGAGGGTTTTCAGAGAGTTCTTTGTACTTAATATTTAAGTCGAAAGGTAGCAGAAAGGTCAAATTACATTAAAAAGACTTTCTGAAG
This sequence comes from Anas acuta, assembly GCF_963932015.1. Taxonomy (NCBI): domain Eukaryota; kingdom Metazoa; phylum Chordata; class Aves; order Anseriformes; family Anatidae; genus Anas; species Anas acuta. The sequence goes on along the minus strand of NC_088990.1, from coordinate 12,160,358 downwards.
TCAACGGGCGCAAAACTAAGATGAAACTTTCCTGGGGTACCCATTCCCTTGTGTTTCTGTGGAGAAACTCAGTACATCAAATAGAGAGCGCTGCATTTATCTGAAGGCTTTCTTCTTTGCCTTGTGTAGGCACAGCCACATTTCACTGCAAGGTATAGATCCTTGTCTCTTATATGCCTATTCGTATCTTCGGGCATCTTAAAGGAATTAGACCTCCAAAGTTAAAAATAAATACCCCCCTTGCAAGAAGCACTAGCTGCAGAACTGCAGACACAGCTTTGTACCACATCAATAACATGCTCCAGGCAGGGGTGCCCCAAGATGTGTATTTCAGAGCTCAGTAATGCACAAAGGTTCTTCCTGAAAGAACATAAAGCACATCGCTAAGTTGTCATCTCTGGGTCTTGACCACCTTTTGAAAGGTCTTTTATGTTCAGAGTAAGGTTAGTGAAAATAAGGAAGTTTAAAATCCAGGAGAACTCAAAGATAGAGAATTCTTTGGCCACGCAAGCCCCATGCATCCAAAATTTTGCAAGTACCACTGGGGCCCCAGGAAGCATCCAGGAGTGGGAGAGGACTCCAAGCCTCTGCAGCTCACTGGTGGAAGAGCCCTTTCGAGGCACACAGAATTTGAATATCATCAGTTGTGAAACACATTCACCTATTTGTTTTTATTAATCTCGCCGACATAAGGGCAATTTGCTTACTTCTGGTGGCAGGTCTGATTGTTCAAGTTCCAGGAAAGTCAAAAGCAGCCTTTTGCCCTTTAATATTTATCAAAGAAAGTCAATATGGCTGGGCTACAGAGTTTAGGCAAACATTTTACATGCTTCACTCATCAATGGGATTTATTTCACACTAGGGAATAAGGAATACTAGGTTATGTTATACCTTTTTTCTGTGATATGATCCGTTTTCCTTCATGTACAGGTTTGCAGGTGGATTTAATAAAAAAAAAAAAAAAACAAAAAACCACAGATAGCTGGAGACAAGCTGCTCTCCACAAACTGATCTCTCTTCTGATCTCTCAAGTTTCAGACCAGAAATAAGAGAACATAAAAATATGAAAATATTTACTTATAGAGTAGGAAGATGACTTAACTCTCAGACATATGTAAACCTGCACCAGAAACTACAAAAAGATGGTCACACACATTTACAGCTTGACCTCCTTCATATAGGGTTAAAGATCTGTAACAGGCTGAGTCCAGTTGCTGCCTATGACTTCCACGATCCATTTTGTATAATCATTTTCTTAAATTTACCAAAACCTCCATGAACTCCAAATGAAAATGATTTAAGTTCTTTTGTACTTAGTATCTGCATCGGATGGCTGTTGCAACTGTAACTTCAGTCCTCTGAAGTTACATTTGGAAACTGTCATCTGAATTTATTCCTGACCAAATTGCAGTAACCTATTATTTTATTGTAAATTTGCATTCCTCCCGGGTGTTTATCCCTTGGCATTTCTATTCTGAAGGAGCTGTGCTTTTCCTCTACTCCCTTCCCATATCCCAGCCTCTGTTTTGGCCACTCAACAAGCCGTGTTTGCTCAGGTTGTTCTGGCATGACAAGCCACCACACCATCACCAGTGACCCTCTGTATTTGCTCTACTTTGAATTCATCTTTGCAGTCCGTAGAGCTTCAATTACTTGCATGCGGTTTCAGATGTGTCTTGCCACTGACTTGAAAAAACAGCATAAATACAGTGTTATCGCTACAGCAAACATCTTGCCCAATTCATAATGCTACTGTATTTGCCCTTTCCTAGATGCAACATGCTGATCTCCAAGTCCGCAGCTCTCTCATCTTTAATCATTTTTAACTAATGAGTAATTTTGTCCCAGGCTGCTTTATCACTTCCTTTCAATCTCTCCTCTGCACACAGATACAGACATATACACACCAAATGTTGAAGCACCCATGTGGTTGTAAAAAGAGAGCATAAAAACTGGAAACACAGGAAGTTGTTTTTCTACGAAGTTGCAGTACCCTTATTTTCTTACCGTTCTCTACAGGGTGGCATTAATTCCTTAACTATTAAACTTATGACAGGAATCCTACTAAACACAAGCAAGCAACGTTCACTGTTAAAAGCATAAAACTTGTATAAAAAATTTATCTGCTGATGTCAGAAGACAAGCAATTCACTGTACCTAGCAGCTATGCCACAAAACTCCAAGATAACAGGGGGATCACAGAAGCACAGGATATCCCGAGTCAGAAGGGACCCACAAGGATCATTGAGTCCAACTCACATGTAGGGATATACACCAGAGGGTCAATAAAATAACGAGTGGCACTTAATATAAACAAATAACTGCTCTGGGTTCAAGATAGCCTTTGCTAGAGTGAGTTAGTTTCTCAAAAGCATTATGATACAGGGTTATCTTCAATTAAACCATGGTTTTCCTTTATCTGATCTTCCACTTACTTCTGTGTGTTCATTGGTTATTTCTTCCCAAAGCATATTTGGCCATCCTTTTAGTTCAGAAACACCCAGCATAAACAGCACAGAGGAGACAGCAGACCTTCCCTCACAAAGAAATGCGTCCTCAGTCTACGGACATTGTCTGTTCCTGTTCTCATCACTGGTGTTTCCCTTGTAATGAAGACCTTTGGAGCCCCCTCAAAATCTATAGCGACTGGCATTGCTTGAACTCAGGGCACCATCCACTAGCAGGCATTAATACTGAATTATAAGATTTGTCATGAAAATGAAAGTTGAACTAGATATCCTATTACCTGCTCTCAAATATTTTTCACTTAGGAGATTAAGAATTTGAAACACTTCATTTTTCAAAGTGACTTTGCTTTTCTGGCTTTTGGAGGAAATGCCACACTATTTACAAAGGGAAAGTAATATGAGAAGTGCTCACTTTATTATCCTTTACTTTCCAGTTAATGAATTAAAAATGCTTTTGAAACACACTTTTATAGTTTAACTATGTCAATGTTTAGCATTTGCACCGATTAACACAATGTAAGTGCAGATGTTTGTGGTAGAGAAGTTAAATTGATAACCAGAGAGCAAATGAGCCAATTACCATATAAAATAAGATTTGTAATGGAGGATTATGTGTTCCGTTACCAAACAGACAATTAAACTTCAAAGAAAACTTGGCAGCTCACCCTACTCTTCTATCCCTCCGAATGGCAGCATGCAAATAACTATTGCAACTGCAAGATGCTCGCACAGAATTTCACATGCACTGTAGCACCCTAAGAGAGTCTTTACACAACAGCATCTTCCACCCATCTGCAGATACAAAAGACAAAGCATTTTGATCCCAACAGTGATCAGAGAAAAGAATGAGGGCAATCTACATCAGCAGGTGACTTATAAGTTGGATCCCTGAAAAGTGAAATACTCTAAAAATAATATGCTTTTTTAAGCCCACGGGTGTAAGATGATGAGAAGAACTAAGGAAGTACATTAGTCGAAGTGGAGACGGGAATTGCTGGTGGGCACAGATGCCATTTTGCAAATGCAGGTGACCAGAAGGAGCAGAAAACCAATTGAGCAGCGAAAGGCAATGTACAGGACTGACACTCACCTGATTCGTGCTTGTGTGCCAGCAGGGACCAACAAAGAAAAACGCTGGCTTAGGATCCACATTGTCTACAGGTTAATTTTTAAATGGTGAAGTATTAAGAACCTTTGAATAACTATGTGATGAACATTAAAGCAGCATCATTTATTCTGAGCCTTACAGAATGACTGCTTCTTCAAGTGTCTTTTCAGTGGTCAGCAGCTCTTGCCTGTTCTCTCTCATTAAGACCGAAAGAGAACAATTTGGTGGCCTTCAGGGCCGTAGCCAAAAGAATCTATTTTCAATTCAGCCATCTGTACTGCTTCAAATGAGAGAGAAATTAATTACATTCAGTCCTCTCCAGCTCTTGAAGAGCTTTCCTTTCAGTTTTACAATCACGGATGGAAGAACAAAGGTTCCTGGTTTCGCAATCTCATTTCAAACGTGAAACTATAAATGTGAAAGCTGTAACTAAACAAGAAAAGGAAAAATTCAAGTTCTGCACAATTAAAAAAGCAGAACTTTCTGCTTGCTTAGTTACAAGCACAGTGAACCTTGTCCTAAAATATTCAGACCAAAATGCTGCTATTCTAGTTAATATCTAATTTTTGCATGCCTTCCCCTTTCACCAAAGCTGAATCCCTCCACATTGCTCCCCAGAAAGAAAAGAAAGATGGCAAAGTAGTGTTTCTCAAGTCTGACTATCAGGAAACAAAAAGAACCTTGCAGAGGCAGGAGTGCAAGTAAGCAGGTCATTTAGGTCTTCAGAGTAGTAAAAAAAAAACAAACAAAAAAATAAAAAAAAATCACCTGAATGTACAATCTCCTTAAAAAAAAATCCAAAGCTGAACTAGGCATTATATATCCAGTATTCCTCAAAGAACAGGCAGCTGCAGCTGTGCCATTATCTCCCTTCTGAATAGGTGTAAAAGTCTTACTCAAATTGTGTAAGAATAGTCTGATTTTGACACAACAGAAACACAGATTGCAAGCCATACTTTAGAAAGACTTGCTTTCTTTTTAAAAAAGCATTAGCACAGCTGTTGGGCAAAGCATAGCATCAGACAAAAAACAACTTACACATGATCAACTGCAAGAGGTATCTGTCACAGCATTTTGCTGTTTCCTCCAGTCCTCTGTCACCTCCCTGCTTCAACACGCTACGGCAGCCAAGGGGCTGAAATGCAACAGCTGCGTTTCCAAACAGAGTGGTCAAGGACCAGGCTGAAGTAGCCATTTCCGCTTCCTCAGCCACTTACAAATGCTCTCATTCCACAAAAATTACAAGTGTGTTCCCTGAAATCATACCATTAAATCTGAATTCTTGTCAATGTCTCCTCGCAGAACCTTCACTCTCCTCTGTACACACTTCTCTGGATGACCCGATGATTTCCCTTATCAATCAATGCCAATCGTTCAAATACAAAAGCATCTTCCAAACCCACAAGTTCTTGCGTACTCCCCATATTGATAAATAAAACCCTGAGCAGACTAGATAATTTCTTGTAGCACATCTCTGATTAACCACTTCTTAAGCATTCTTGCTCAAGTGACTTCCATTTTATAGCTAATACTTCCATTTCATAACTACACTGTGGGTAGAAGCCCAATCTTGTATTTCAGTAAGCAACTAAGATTACCATTATTATATAAACTGGGCGTTTTTATTATTTTTATAAACAGCCTTTCAATCAGCATTTCAAATAAGCCCAGGGGAGTTTTACCTTCTGATCCTGGGAGGACAAATACTCTACTAGGCTATGTTACAAATCCTTCTTTAGGATCCTTACAACATTAAACTTAATTTTAACAACTGAAAGTTTGTTTATAGGTAGGGTATAACTCTGGAGCGTGATGATCACACTGTTAATCCTTCAATCACGCCTTGAATCAATATTAAAATGCTCACTGTATCACTGCAGTACAGAACATTTTCTCCAAATCTACCTGCCAAATGGCAAAGCATCTCACGCTTCCGCAGACAGCAGCCTTCTGTTTTAATGAGACATTGTACAGGATTTCAAAATCTTTGAACATTTTGTTTTAAATTCCCCAAGCAGAGGCTGCTTTAGGGGACAGGTCCACCTCTAGCTCAGACTACAGGACCCATTTCACTGCCTGGGATAGCTCAGCTTTTCAATGCTAACCACAGAGGAATGTCTGAGTTACATACAGAGTGCATTTTATTTAAACTAATAGCAATTTCCTTGGTCAGTTAGCTGAAACCAACTAATTTCTGTCAGCCAGTTGCCATGACACAGACTTAGATGAGAAGGTTTTACGTTATTTGCATTAGCGTAGTGCTTAGGAGCACCCACGGAGCAGAGCCATTATGTTACAAACAAAAGCAAACTATTTAAGTACCACAATGCAAACAATGAAATTAAAGAAATTAAGGATAAATTATAACATTAAACCATTAAGGAGAGAGCAGTCCACTCAGCTATGTCTTATATTCACCTAAGTCTATGAATACATCTTCTGCTTTGTGGTATCAAAGTGTAATCACTTCGGAAGCCTATTGGCCTTCTAAATATGTCTTTTTCCAAAATTTTGATTCTGCCCCAAAACAACATGACATCCTCCAGCTCCTGCCATTATTACCAATACAGAGGAGAAGTTTCAATTAGCTTTTAATTGTATCTTCTAGTTGTACAAATTAGTTGGTTTCCTTCATGTATATCATAGAAGGAAAGGAAATTACACTTTCAAGAGAACTAGGGAATTATAATCTTCTTTCTTAAGAACAACAAAGGTATACGGAGATAAGTACTTTATTTAAAAAAAAAAAAAAAAGATTTAAAACCAAAACAATGCCTCAGGAAAGTCAGAAGTCTTCCCAACCTCTGAGCAGGGCTGACACGTCCTTAAAACACACTTAATATGCAGTTGGAAATTTGCACAGCAAACAAAAGCTGACAAAATGGAACTTTTTAGAGAAATAGCCACAGAATAGAAAACTGTCAAATGAATATAAAAAAATCAGTGTACCAAGACAAAAAAAAAGATTATAAAAATGTAAACTAGTACATGCGCAGCATTTCTATTGCACAAAACCCAAAGTTCCAGTTTATGCACAGGAACTGCAGTCAGAGGATGAAAGTTTCTGATGCAGTGACACAGTATTACTTCCTCTTACCTTGTGAGATAATGACTTCACGTGTCTGCTTTTAACAAGTAAACCACTGATGGTTTTATTATGTTTTAGACAATTAAAGCTAACGTACCAGTAGGTCAACAGTTCACTGTCTGTGGGATGCTTACCAGTGTGAGTTCTCTGCTGCTTCTTTAACAGATGAAGCAGAGAAAGAGGCAGCATTTTTCTCTAAGTGCAGCCTCTGGGAAGCTACCCTAAACTAGTGAGATTCTGCCCACCAGCTGAAATGGCAAGGCTGAGCCCTCAATATGTTCTAAGCTCTTGCTCATGCAGAAGGGGCTGGTGCTTTATGGCTTCATCCACAACCACTGAAGCATCCACGACCTGGATTTCTGTGGCTGGGGGATGGCAGCGGGTGGCCTGACTGCATTCGAATTGATTTGAAAACAAATATTTTACATTTAAAGTATGAAATGCTCTTCAGAGGCCAGTCCCTACATAAATATTTGGAAGCAGAAAACACACAATATTACAACCACCAAGAAATCAGATGAGGGTGAAGAGTATACATTATAATGAAAAAATTTCCTAATCAACTAGAAAAGGAAAATAACAATATCAGGATAAAAGTCAATAAATACGTATTTCTTCTTCAGGGAGACATATTAAACTGGACATTTACGGAATACGACATGATAGCAATGGTAGGAAAAGGTCTTAGAAATAAGAATTTTGCCAGAGATCATAAACATGACCATGACCTGAACACGACTCCCAGTATCCTACTGGTATGAAAAAAAAGTAATCATACAAGAAGCTGCAGCCTACACCTCCTGAGATTCCTTTTCCATCCAACACCCAGTAATCTTCAGCCGGCGATGTTATTCGAGCACCACATTTCAAGGAAAACACAGACTCTGATTTACAAGAAAGCTCTGCAAATGATCAATGACTCAGAAAATTGGCTCTAAAAGAAAAATGGAAGCCCTGGTTTTGGTTATTTGAGCAAAGGCAAGATTAAGCAGTAATAAAATCGGAGACCTCAAATAGGTAAGAGAGCTTAATACATAAATACTCCCTGAAAAAAAAAAAAGAAAAAAAAAAAAAAAGGAAAAATCAGATGTATTTGTCATTCTCCCTACGTTCTTGCCCTACTCTAAAAATGATAAAACAATTAATTGTTCAGTCTCCAATCTGATACGGAAAGGGGTTCTTCTCAGTATGAGCTTTAGTAAAATCAAAAACTATCTTTATATATAACTGTTCTGAACTTGTGCATATACAGGACTGCAGAGGAACTATCATTAAAGGCTGTGAGACGTTAGCTCAGCACATGAATTTGGAGAGCAGACAATTAGAGGTTATGTATATACATACCCGCAAATAGAATTGTCTGGGAAGTTTTCCAGGTGCAGAAACATACGGTGAGTGCTCTGAGCGTGCCCTATACACTAACAGTAGTTTTATTATGGTTTTGACTTGTGGGGTGCCTTAGCAGTTGCAGACCAATTCAGTACCCTAATTGCATGCTGGCATTAAAGCTGTGGCAAGATTGCAACATCATCCACACGTCTCTTAATCCTATCTATACAAAGATAAGCATAAAAATTGGCTGTAATTGTCAGCTGATCTGTTCAGCAAGAGCAGGAAGTGTTTAAAAAATACAACTCCCTTATCTAAGCAGTATCTGCAGATGGAGCATCTGCTTCGCAGGGCTTTCAAAGTCACCCTACCCTGATAACCTGCGAACAAAGGTTGCTTATCAGCAGGACATATCCAGCAACAAAGAAACACAGGGAAGGTTGCACAGCGCCAAGCGGCAGCCAACTGCAGGCATCAAGGAGAGAATTGTGCGAGGAGTGAAAGCATAAAAGCAATAAATACATCTCCATTCATTCTCCCAGTGTCTAGCAATCCCTGGATGAGGGAGTTCCTGAGAAAGAAGAGAAACCTTTTTATTTGCTGGTCCCTTGCCTGCCCTTGTTTCTTTCTGGACCCAGGTAAGTTTTCAGCAGCCCCAGTACTCACAGCATCAAGTTGCAAACTTCATCGACACTCCCTAAGAAAATTCACAGGTTTTTGCATGTCTTTGAGTTAATCAGCCGTGCGATGTCTCGTGGTTCAGGCAACCAAAGGGAACCAAGCATTCATTCCCTATTTGCTTTCCCCACGGCACTCAGGATTTTACGGAAAAGAACAGTTTTTGACATTGCATGTGTCTTTGATCATCCTTGTTACATTCCCCATACCTTCTTCAGCTTTACCAAATCTAACAGCTTTACTACATTCGAGCAGCAAGGGAACCAAAACTGCTTGCAGCATTCAATATATAAGACCATCACAGATTTAGTCAGTGCCACAAGGATTTTTCTATTTAGATGCCTATTCCTTTCCTAGTAAGTCCGAACATTTAATTTGTTTTTTAAAAGCCTACCTTTTCCAAAGACCTACATATTACAACCTCAATATTTGATGCCTGTGCAAAACCAGGCAGGTCAGAGACCACTGCCATACAAGCAGAGTTTGAACCGCATTTAACCGAACGTGCTGCTTTATAGCACACTGAACTTCACCTGCTGTTTTACTGCTTCATTGTTTCTTGCACAACGAGGCATTTCTACAGCTGACCCCACAGTCAGCACTCATTCCTACAACCCCAGTCTGCTCAGAGCCAGCAGCAACGTTTGTCACCTTACAGCCCTCTTTTCAGATCGCTTACAAAAATGCTGAACAGTGCAAACCCGGCCCCACTGGTGAACAGAAGCCCCCGGTCCCACTCAGATTTTCTGTCTGTTCAACATCCTTACTGATTTTCTTTCATCTACACGAGGTCATTCCCTCTTCCTACACAGCACCATTGTCTGAGACTCTCAGCAAGACTGGCAGAAGAGTTGCAAATGGAGGAGCGCACATCCACCAGCCTGAATATCCCCAATTTCTCAGCAAATCTCAGCAGTCAGGTGAGACTTTTCTCCCAAAATATACACGGTTTCCACTACACTGTACCTCAATATGTCCAGCAACACTATACGTTTTTTTCTATTTCCATCAATTTAACCAGTCTAAATGCCAGATTACCTTGGCCACAGTTTCCCAGAGATCCCCCAACAGACTCTTAAAAAAGTGATGTCATGTTGACCAAATATCTTTAGTCTGATTTTTTCAGACTGCCTAGCCAACTTAAGTGATAGGTTACACACCACACTCAGGATTTCACACTTAAACTCCTTGAGAAATGTGGAGTGAATGCCATCTGGTCCGGATGATTCGCTACTGTTCACTTTGTGGATTTGCTTTGAAATGTATTTCGCTAGCTCGGCAGTTGCAGGTAGGTCCTCCAACAAGCACACTCGTTCTAAAAGGGAGGGGAAAAAAAAAAAAAAGCAGCAGCTTCCAACTCCACGAAGAATTCAAGAACTCACTTCGCTTCAGGCCATCTTCTCACCCCTTTCCCTTCATGTTCAGTCATCTGCTGACCCTGCGCCTTCTCTGGCAGACTTCCCGTCTCTGACAGGCTTCGCAATAAGGTATGAGAGATTTCTGTGTTATTAACAAATGGTTCCTCAAAAGCTTTGTATTATTTTACTTGCATGTAGATGTGAGAAAAATGTTTTTCTTTACCATGCTGTTAACAGATTTCAGGGTCAGTGGTTTTTTGGTTTTTGTCTTTCCAGTATCATTTCTGACAGGTGTCAGGCATTCACTGTGAGCTTCGCACAGCTCCTTAAATGACTGCCACGCCGCTTTCCAAGCTTCACCTTTTTGACTGTGCCTTTGGATCTTGTTTTCAGTCAGCTTTCTCTTACCGCACTTATCGCCCCCCCCCCACATCTTTCAGTTTATTTTATTTTTACAATTCAGTGCTTCTTTAGGACTTAGGGTTTCTACTGGTCCTGTAAACATAATAAAGTCTGTTATGAACACAGTTACAGGAAAACAGACAGTAAACTTCTGAATCAAGTCACATGCGCTGCTTGGAATCAAGAACAAAACCTATTCCTGAGTTTCCAAATCAAGCTCCAGCACAGAACGCTTCCTCTTGGCAAACACTGCTCCCACGTTGCTTCTTGCCATGCTCAACCATACTAGATTGGTGTTTGGAGTTGATGAGACATGCACGAAAAGCGCAGGTGAAATTCTTCCCTCATCCCACACTTGACTCACTTAAGAAACTGAGTTTTGCAGTGTCATGGTGTGTGATGCGACTCCCCCGCGACACAAATGGGTGAAGAACACAGACCAGCCTCAGATAGCTCCTGAGGTCCCAGACAGGTTCTGATAGCTTTGGGGACAGCTCAAGTGCATGCATTTAAGTGTGCTGCCTTGTCCTAGGATGCACCTTGTTCATATAGAAAGAAACCACCCTTAAGGAGCCCCATCCCACCTGAGATGCCCAGCTGGGGCCCTGGGAGCACTTGGCTCCATCATTGGCCACCACAGTTGGTCAAGGTGTATACAAATAAGTGAAGGAATGAAACTGGGAAAGCAGCACAGCTAGCAAAGGTTTCCTTTGGAACAGTAGAAAAGCCGGGTATGGGCATGCTGTGCTGCCTGGCAGCCTGTTTGCAAGGTAGTGCAGATGAATGTGAAAGAAAATTACATGTAAAATTTGTAAATATTAGCCAAAAGGGCAAGTAATAGTAGAGGTGTTTTTTGTTTTGCATGAATTTTCTCTATTCTGTAAATTTCCCTTAAAAAAAATGGAGGCCAATACTACTGGCAAGCCCGTGGAGACAAAATCCCTAAAAACACGGAGGCTGCCCTGTGTGAGGACACTTCTGGAAAGGGTCAGTGCCTGGGAACATCCCATTACAGCAGCTGTTAGAAGCAGTAGCAAAATAAGGATGTAAAGGGTCTGTCAGTAGATGAGGGGATGGAATGTGGCAACAATTCCTAAACCATTTGAGCTAGGGAGCAGAACTTGGCAGAAGCTCCCCTGCCCTAGTTGTAGCCTCAGTCTGTGAAATACAAGTGAATGTGTGACAAAACCTGTACTTGGGAGGTGTCAGCAGGACCACACAGGGGAAGGACACAGGACTAGCAGAGTTTGGCTCTGTGCAAAAGCTGGGCAGAGGCTGAGTGCGATGAACCACAGCCAGGAGGACACAGCAAGCAGGAACAAAGTACGGTAAACCCCAGCATAGGTCACGGAGCAGCATGAGACTATCATTGCACCAGAAGCAGCAGGAGAGACAGAAGGTGGCACCTGATGCAGGGGTCCTGCCTAGAAGACCCTGCAGGGCAGTGCCAGGCCCCAGCTGTCAGGGGCAGGAGGGGGGCAGCAGGCAGCTCTCCCCCACAGCTGAGCCCTTACTGAATCCAGACAAGCAATGGCACATTGTTTGGTGTCCTTTCTTCCAAGGGAAAGCTTGCTTCCAATTCTGCACCTCCTGTTTCAGTCTGACACTGATGATTTTTCTTTAGGTGGTTTTTTGATTTAGACTCTCCGCACACACGCTTCCCCCTTAAACTTATCTGAATTATGTTGCCTTTTACGTGAGGAGTTTGTTACGTTCAGTAGATGCTGCCTCAATACCATCTGCACTTCTCATCTCTCCTCCTGTCCATGTAGTAAAACCCAATATTTAATTTTAAATACCAAACATTTATTTCCTTTTGTTAGCATTGAGCCTAGCCTTTGTGTATGGACACGCTGAAAAAACTTCTGAACATACACTCTGGAATTAGCATGCTGTTATCAGTGATGAACTTTACAATTAAGGAAGAGCTCAGGACAAACAGAAGAGATGACATTTCTGCATTAAGATAAGCAGATCATATTGTAAAAGCTTGTCTATTGCAAAAAAATTAGAATACAACATCTCCAAAGTGCTTAGCAGCAGCTATTATAGATTATCATTCAAAGCACACCTAAGGTAATTTCCAGGATTTTATTTTTTTATTTTTTAAGAATAATTGATTTAATCACCAGGAATGCAAAAAAATTTACTATGTTCATTATTTCTTTGTCTAACTAAGCCTTCCTTCTCCAGTCCTTGTAGCAGACATCAAGCTTGTTTGACCCTGAATCTACTCCAAGTACCATGGAAACATCTGAACAACAAGAATGCTCATCAAAATTTAAATTTCTTACAGCAGTACCAAAGGCAATGAAAATTTTATTGAATTCCACAGCCCTAATTCTCTACGCATAGAACATACGGCGAAGAGGCTGCAGGCACAGCCCTCTGCAAGATGAAGGCCTGCAGCCTCTGGGCCCTCGGTTCCCCATTTCCAGCACAAAGCTGAACCACCGAACCTTCGGAGTTTCTACTTCCAGGTTTGTACCACCCCAGCTCCCATAAGCCAAGATGCAGGAGAACCACGGGAGATGATGATTCTGCTCAGATTTCACCCCAGCTTGCTAAAACACCTCCATCTAGAAGCCATGAACGCGCATCCCCCATTCAGACTAATTAAAGGATTTGCAGCACCGCTTCGATCTCTGTGGCAAATGAAAAAAACATTACTTCTGGCATTTACAAATACTTGTTCCAGATACAGGGATATTTTCCTACCTGTAAGGTAAGTTTAAAGCAATTGTTTAAAGCAGATGTGTCACGACACACTAGTTCAAACTTATTGACCCAAAGGTTTTGGTCTTCAGTGAAGTGTTTGCTCTATCACGCTATTTATCCCTACTCATTTATTACTGTAGCACAGACTTTTTAAAGATGATTACCACAATTAACGCAGTGGTAAACACTACGATGCCACCATCATACCATTCTGTGACTGCTAGAGACCAGCCTTTCCACCAGATGCAGAACAAAGGTCTGGCTGTTTTCTGAATTACTGTTACAGGCACGGCTGGTGCCTCCACCTACACCGAATGACAACCGAGTGCCTTGGTAGTAACAACTTTATGACTTGCCAAGACATGAACCTGGCCCAAGTTCCTCAGGCATTTTCTTCCTTGAATTGCATTTTTCAAAACCTCAAATTTTAAGTCTACAAGGGCTCAGATCAGTTTGATCAGTGAAGGAAAAAATGGATTTATTTTGATGCATGACAGAAGGGGGATGCCAGGAGAGAGGAGGGGACTGAAGAATGGCAGTGATGACCGTGGCAGGTGAGACGGCTCAGGGACAGGCTGGGACATCAGAGTAACACTGGAAGAAATTCGGTGAGAGGTGCCCAACAAGGCCAGTCTCCTCCTCAGGTATCCTCAGAAAATGGACTTAAGTCTCCCATTTCCATGGGCTCCCCTAACCCAAAGAGCCCCCCACTGCTTGGCACACAGAAGACAGGTGTCCTTGGTTATCCTCCCTGCCTAAGTGGCAGAGATCAAGCAAATCCAATTTCTGACAGGTGACAGCCCTGTCACTTGGGTTTCCGCCAGACAGAGATGGAAGGAAGCTGCTGACCGGTCTTGAGCTTGTGCCGCCAATCACAGCTCTAAAGGGATGTATTAAGAGATGCATATTCTGAAAAATCAATGCTTAAGCATCTCAAACTGGGCACTGAAACAGCTGGATACATTTCATCTTAATTTTTCTATGTCTGAGTCAATTTTTAAAATGGATTCCGTACCACTTCATTTCAGCAGAGTGCAAAAATACATTCATTAGTGGTTATGAATGATTCAGATTCCGCGGTGCTGAATACCAAAACAGAAATAAATATGGATTTGAGCTGAGCACAATAAATAAATCATGGTACTATCCCCCAAATAAGAAGAAAAATCAAATATTGAATATTTTCTCAGTAAATTAGTACTATGAAGCTTATGCACTGCACAAAGCGGTAAGATCCTGTCAAGAAACAGTACAAGAACACTTAGTTCAAGATTTTCGTAACTTCCTCCCATAACAAGTGGGAAGGAGGAGATGACAGATTAAAGACAGCTAACAATCCTGGCCTTGAAGTTCCTTATTTTTGAATATTTTCCTGTGGAGCCTCCACAATGGGGCAGTAAGTTTGTGTGCAGGAGACTCAGAAGCTGGCAGAAGGAGCATGATTTCAAGATAATATCCAAGATTAAACTGTTTACTTAATGAATACAAACTGGTGCAGTTCACTTGGGGGGGGGTGTAAAACAACAACAACAAACTAGGTCTGCAAATGGTAAAAATAATTGATTGGATCCACTGCTTCGGCAGGTCCCTCTCATCTCTACAGAAGTGCGATGCGAACTTCCGACAGCACACTACTGCAAACTAGGCATTTCCCCAGCAATCACCTACTAGGAAAGATATTTTTTTTCTGATCGAGACCAAAGAAGAGCTGGTGCGTTTGTGCTTTTCCTTTTTTAGCTTGCAAAGACACAAATTCTGCAGGCTTGCTCTACACATCAATTAAGAGTTATCCAATCACTTCATTTCCAGATCAATGCATGTGGGCCTATCTTCACATCAAAGTCTCTTCTAATTTACAAATCCCCAAAATAACCTTAATTACAATCCACCTCAATAATAGCTTCCATATAAAGGAACAAGTAAACATCTAGGACTGCAGTCTGAAGGAAACAACTAAAGGGATACAACAAAGGCCTACAAATTCATGCATGGGCTGGTGGGGGGAATAAGAACAAATTCCTTCAACCTTTTCCCAGGCAAGCTAAGAAAATTACTAAATAAATCTACGTTAACACTGACTGGTGCAAAAAAACAAGATGGTGCTGGTCCTCACAGTGTCATGAGATGCTGTGGATATAAGATGTTTAAATGGGTTTGGGGGACAGAGTGATTAATAGGAAAGAAATCTACTGAGGATTGCTAAATAATGGAGAAGCCACTTGTGGCTCAGAAAATCCCCAGTCTGAGATCCCAGATCAGTCTCATCCCCAGTGATGAGTGAGACTGTATACTCAAGGGAAGCAACATGTACTTCTACCCTCCACATAAATTCTCTCAGCCATCTGCTTGTGGACACTGGTTGGAACAAGACACCAAATACAAGAGCCTGTCACTTGGTCTAACACAGCCACTTCTGTATTTCTGTGCTCGTGTCTCTCCCAAAAGCCGTGCAGCAGGAGGCGTAATGCTGACACCCTGCTCAGCAGGGTAAGGCGAAAGCCACAGGCCCTCTACCAGCTTGTCTTTGCCAAGGGAGCACACAAGGAAAGCTCTTCAAACCGCATTACAGCAAGCACGGTCCCAAAGCACAGGCTGCCCTGCCTGAGGGGAACTGGCTGTTTGCATCTTGCAGTCTATTTCAACCCATATGGCAAACCCTAAGAAGAAAAAAGCATTTTGCAACACTGAAAGATAAAAATCTTACAAATTTAGATGTGGGTTGAATTAGAGGAGGGACTGATCTGGAGCATCTCTCAATGACTGAACAGAAACACCACGCCACTACAACCCTGCGCTGTACCACATTTGGCTTTGTGGCAAAACATCAGTTCCTAACATTTTAGCTGTGTAAAGATACAAAAAGAAGAACTAATAAGGCAATCTAGCTGTAAACTGTATGATCAGATGCACAAAAGCACATCTTCTAATTAACCTTTCAGATTTCTAGCGTTATTTATGTTGGAAGTTATGGGTGTATTAAGAAGTCAAGGAAGACATTATGAATTTGAGATACGCTCCTTATCCATCAAACAAATTTTCTAACTTCAGTGTTTCAGAAAATAATCCTTCCTAGCAACCAGAAACAGACTATACCCTTTAGTATTTTTTCAAACAAAGTTTTTACACATCTCTGAGCTATTCTAGGCAAACAGGAAAACACTATTCAACTTCAAATAGAAGTTCAGAAAAATGGTAGCTATGGAAAACAATAACCAACAATTATAATTCAACCTCAAACTGAGGAAACAAAGCTTGAGTTCTGCAAAGAGACAAATGAGCCTAAGATTTGAAGTCACATTATTTTTCCCAATTACTTAAGTTACTGGTTTAACATTAAGGTATCATTAATATGATGCAGAGTTTTATGAACAGTACTACAGGATAAAGCATTCAGTGGAATCCACCTCAGAGGCATCCTAAAATCTTTACTTCTATGCTATTGCACTTTCTTACAATCCAGCTAAATTTTACAAAGTTAGTAGGTTAATTGTTGAAATCCTCGGTTTTCTGCTTGTAATCCTTCAAATCAATGCCAATGCCATTCCAGTCACAAAGAAAAGTAGTAGCAGGGAGATTAGCAGCTCTGAAAAAATCAGTCCTACAATGGTTAAGCGCACTAATGATAACTTAAGCGAATTAGGAGAACAGTAATCCTGCAATGTTGAGATTGAGTTTATGACTGGAAGGAAATCTATGATCGATGCCCAGGACAGACACACTACATTTCAGTAAACCTCTTTAGCCTCATCTCATACAACAAAACCTCTTTTTTCATCTCCACAAAGCCTCCAGTGCTGTTGGGTTTTCTTTCCTTCCCACTCCACATAAATTCTCCAAAGGTCTCCAAAACAAAACTTTCAGCTAATTATTTAATGTACCATTATTTGGGCCTTATGTGTTTTCCACATCAAAGAGAACGCAGCAGGATGTTACTCATGCATTCTAGTTTTCCATTATTTTCTCACCAGAATGGCTTCCTAAAAAATGGGTTCATGTGGCATTTCAGGATGTACTAAAGGAAGCAAGAGGGCAACAGATAAATGCTCTAATTCAGAGCTATGTTGTCAGTGACACTGTCAATAAACAAAGTTATTAATTTTACATGCACTGAAAAGGCAAAGAAAAATTGTTTCCCAGAAGGGGACTGAAATGGCAAAATGGTATTTTAAACATTCCCCCCAAAGCATTGCACACGTGTAGCAAAACATTTGAATTTACTAAAAATGTATCCATAACAGCTTTACTCAACCCTCAGAAGCTATGAACTGCTGAATTCATCTCAGAAGAGATTTTTATTACAGAAGGCTGACATTTTAAATTGCACTTTAGCCTTTGTTGCTTCATTGCTGCCCTCAGGTTCTCAGAAGACAGTAGGCAGACTTGCAAATATGAACCGCATCATTCATTTCTTAAAAGATACCCTATTGGAATAAACAAAGAAAATTAATTTGAAGTTGGAGGCCCAAAATGCTCTTGAGCTAGATGCATTACAGAGCACGAAGCATGACTGTTTTCAAAGGTTCCTAACACTTTCACATGCCCTACAATCCTGTTCTGCAACATCACTACAAAAAGCTACCTTGCCTTACCTAATTGAACTGCTCCCTGAGTACCTAGATCCACGTCTTTCTTGTAAGAAGTACTTTTCTGGAAGATGTAACCTGCATGCCTATGACCGCTGCAGTCAATACAGTTACTCTTTCATAGGGAGACCTCTTTAGGAAGCCTACATTCTGGTGGTTGGCTCACCAATGGCAACAAGGCGACAGTAGCAGCCCCAAGGGGTCGTGTTTGACCTCTCGAGTTTTCACTACACTGTGGCAACATCCAGCCTCCTAAGGACGCAAGGACAACAGGCCATAGGAAAAGAAATCTTGGAGTCATCATTTGAAAACAAAGAAGACTAACAGGGCTGCTGGAAATCAGGACTGGTTAGAAAAAAAAGAATCACGATTTTCATATTCTCAGTATGAAAATATCCTCCTGCCCTTACCTAATCACCAAGTGGTTTGCTGCACACCTGGTTTCCTTCCACATGTGCATCCTGCTCACATCACCTTACAGGCAGGATGCTCAACATCCTTCCAGCATCCTTCTGCAGGGAAGCCTCAGATGTGTCACTGAAGAGCATGCAACACCTTTATTACAGAAATTACACCTGCCTCAAAGGTTTTCACAACGAACGTGAAACACTGTGCTTAGTTTAACTTGACACTGTAACTAAAGAAGTTGTGTTTACTGTGGAATAAGAACTCTATGGCGTTTTCTTTTAAATTATTCTCATCACGAAGAGAAACTAATTAACTGCAAGACTGTTTAGGGAACAAGTCACCACAGATAACCTATCTCCTTACAACAAATTACAGAATTGTTTCATCTTTGTAACTTTGGGATAAACTTCCCTTCCAAGGACTCTGTTTTTTATAAGATGACACCTAGTAACTGCAATAATCTACCTCCCATTAGAGAGATAAATTATCTTGTACTATGAGAGTGAGCTTAACTACCACGAAAATTAACTTGAAAGAAAGTATGCCTTTACTTTATGTTATGGTCTCTCCCTAGAGACTATCTAAGTAATGCATGGTGTTCTTCAGCATTTCCATTTTACTCACCCTCAGATTCCATCTCAAATTTTGTGGGTGCAAAAACAACGCACAAGTGTCTGTTGAAATGAAAAAAACACCTTAGACAACCTATAAATCCAAGAATCAAACTTAAAGCTTGATTCAACCAATTAAACACAGAAGGATGACCCTGATATACAGAGGAAAATACTTGCCATTTAGGGCATGATTTCTATAAAAAGAGTTCTCACTTAGAGGAAGAAGGCATTTTAATGAGCTTCTTAGTTCACACATTTAAATTTCTTGAAAGTCTTTGGCATACACAATTTCAAAATTATTACTGAATCCTTCAGCTTTTATTTTTAATTGCAATTTTAAGTGTCATGTCTTTTGATAGGGAATAAAAATAATAAAAAAAAAGTATACTCTATTTTGTATCTACTATATCCTTCAATCCTTAGGAAGTATTCAAATGCACTTAGAACAAAAGCTGAGCTATCAACTGGCTTACCTTTCCCACATTAACCTATGAGTTATAGCCCCAGGTCACTTGTGCAGAGGGTGAACTTCCCACCCAACGTTAATTATTCCTCCTGCCAAAGTCACAGGGGACCTAGCAGCGTGCTCTACATAGCATGCCACATGTATCCGTGCATGTCCTGCAGGATATGGCAATTCAGGGAATTCAATCTCCTTGTTAAGCAATCTGAAGGAAAGCACATTGCTCAGAATCAAGCTGAAACTAGGTATAATAGAGGTGGCAGGTTTCACTGTATGTTTTCTCAAGATTGGAAAAAAAATCTGTGTTATTTTAAACTGGCATTTTAGTACAAGGAAGAAGTCAAAATGTAGTTGATGAAAGCAAGGGAAAGGGAGAGGAAGGCTGACTTATTCAGGACTGTCTGTCTGTGCTGCAGCAAGCTCCTCTCTTCCCTAATTCACAGCGGTACACACTTCATCAATGCATAACTGACTCCACAGTCAAAGTCGTAAATCTTACTCCAGGTAAATCCCACTTTTATTTAAGGTAAGACCAACACTACAGATTTTTGTCAGCATTTATGCTGCCTCAGAGGTATGGTTCCTGTGGGGTAGAAGCCCTGGCTGTAGATTTTCGACACAATTGTACTTCTCTGAGCTTTTCTTCCTTCTGAGGTCTGAAAAAAAAAAAAATGCTTTGCTGGTACAGCAGACACCAGATAAGGCACATTTGGCTTGCTTAGTGTAAGCAGTACTCCTCCAGTAGTAAATCACTACTCATGCAGACACAGCCTTTTGTAACAAGAACTAAATGTAATGGTATTTTGTTGAGTTTACTC
Organism: Anas acuta; assembly: GCF_963932015.1. Lineage (NCBI taxonomy): Eukaryota > Metazoa > Chordata > Aves > Anseriformes > Anatidae > Anas > Anas acuta. The sequence goes on along the minus strand of NC_088990.1, from coordinate 12,140,323 downwards.
AACCAGCCATGGCTGATTCAGTAATAAGAGGGAAGGAGTAAGTCAGTTCCAAGATAACTGCCATGAGTTATTACCAACAGCATGAAAAAACACTTAGGTTAAAGCAAAGCTGAGAAAAGGATGGATAGAGTGGACAGAGTAACACCTGGATGTGTCTCTGAGTTGATCATAACACCATCCCCACTCAGGACTAGTTGGAAAGGAGGCAGGGTCCCACGCTTCCTCAGCTTCATACCTAGGATTTCGAAGCTGTAGGTCACCGTGCCCCTGCCCAGATTCCTTTTGGCAATGCAGGCAGCCAGAGCCTACAGACAGAAAGGATCACAGTCTTCAGATTTAAATCCAACAGCACGATTCTGGAACCCCTGCCAACCTTGTGCATGCTTACATCTTCACCTAATCCAACTTCTGCTTCCCAACACTCAGAACAAACACAATTTCAAAATTACATCTGTATTTGTGAAATACGTCTGCACTCACACTTACAGGCATTCTTAACCTGGTCCTAAGCAACTCCTTTACCTAAAACTCAAGCGGCATGGATACAGAGCAGAGTTTTCTACCCAGAGAAGCACACTTTTCAGAGTTTGCAGTATGTCAGCACCTCAGGAGAATGCTGGTTGCAGCACACATTCAGAACATTGGAGACCTGCAACCAGTCCACATCTTAGACTTAAGAATTGTACCTTTTGTAAGCATAGCACCTGACCTAGCAAACATCCTTTTCTGCAACAGATAAGCAATAAGGACACCAGCTCAACCCACAGACAACAAGCTAATGCTAAGTTGGGGTGCCTTTGATGCAGATAACAGGGAGAAATGACAAATAGGATGGTGTGTTCAATGCAAGAACATCCATACTGCTTTAGCCATCTGTCCTGTGTGTGTGTGTGTTAGCTAAATAGTGCCTCATTGCCCCAAAAAGGGATGAAAGTGTCGAGGACTGTGTTGAAAGCCTCTGATCTCACGCAGGCCTAAACCTGGATGCAAAGAGCATCTGTCAGGTTTGGTGATTTGTTGTTGTTTTACCCTCTGTCCTGCAGCCTGGTCTCAAAGCTCCCATGAAAAATGGACTTCAGAAAAGAGATGTCTGATTTAGCAATCCTTTATTGAAATACATTTTGAACTGGGAGAAGAGGAATTACATCTAAATATGAAACTCAAGCAAAATTGTGCATCTTTCTAACCAGTGGTCCAGGCCAACAAAGTTATTGATAGCAACCTTAGCTTATAGTTTTTTAAAAGCCATTCTGTGGTAGAATGTCTTTCTTTCCATAAGGCAGCAGCTGGTTCAAACCCCCATTAATATGATCTTAATTTCTTAGAAATTCTAGCTGAAAGAGAAACCAGCTTTTACAATTCCCTTAGTTCAATATCAGTTTCTACACTGTAGATATTTAAGCCACTGCTGCTTAATTTAGTAACATTTTCATTATCCCCAAGGATTACTCAAGAACATTTACAAGGAAAACCATTTGTGTGAATTGTATGGCTTACTGATAATTTGGTTTGGGCTTTCTTAATGGTATTCTTTCTCTACCTATATTTGATATATATAAAAATTAATCACAAAGCTTTTTTATTATTTATTTTAAAGTTCATGGTGAACCTCATTTCTACTGCATGTGCACTTCTGAGGCATAACCTCCCAACTGTAATTCGGTTACGGACACTTTGCCAGATGGATCTCATCTTTGTCCCTCTAACACCTCACCATTCAGGGCTGCTTTGAGATTGCTTCTTTGGTGCCACAAAAACCTGTTTGTAAACTCTCCCCCATCTGTCAGCAGGGGGATATCGTGCTCTGATAGCTGACCATGCCACACTCAACCTCTGCTGCACAACAGCTTCAACCAAGCCCAAGCTACTACTGAAATGAGCACCTGGTCTGCAAAGCCTCCATCCAGGCCAGCTGATGGGCCTGCAGGTGGCTGGTGCCAGAAGGCTGTAGCTCTCTACAGGGCACCAACACAGCCCTCATCTTCATGTCCTGTGTCAGAGACTGCCCTGTGTGCTCCAGCTCTCGCCCCCACCCCAGGAGCCGGGCTCTGCTAGAATGCACACCACCAGCACCGAGGGCAGCCACCTCCCCCATTGTATGGAGAACAGGGCAAACAGCCCTCCTGGTCTTAGAAAGAGATCATGCAAAAAAACAAAACAAAACACCAAAAGCAACTATTCACCAACTACAGAGTAAGATTTTGCAGAGGAGCAGCTGTGAGCTGGGACAGGGGTTCTGCTCAGCCTGCTAAATACTGGTGGGCAGCAGAAGTTAGACCACAGCACCTTTAAGTATCACAGAAGTGTGATGCTTCGCAGGATGTAAGGAACATATTAGTCTTGTGGAAGTTTATGTGTAGTATTAAAAATGATTTCTCACATCTAGATGGGCATGCTTGGTCTCCAGGTAAAGCCTGAGCTAGTGATGTAGTCTTAGAACAACAGTACAATCTTGTCCTTCCAAATCCATGCGTGTTTCTCAGTATTTCTTGAAAACTTTTTCATTAGTAATGTGACAGCTGAACAAGAATTTCAGTCACATAGGCAGAAATGACTGAAAACTATACCTATACTCACATTATCTCATTGAATCCACAGTTATACAAATCCGTAAGCATGAAACCATACTTCAGAAGAGCAGCAAGGACTACTAGAAAGTCTTTTCAGCTACAATGGTGAAGTGCAGAAATACCGACGAGTATTACACTGAGTTAGCTCCAACACCTTCTCCGCATCAGACTCATCTGACTGTATTTCTTTTGTATCACTTGAGCAAAGATCGTTAATGGAAGTCATGTTACAGTTTCAGCAGCAGGAAAGAATGTCTAAAAAGCTTCAGTATTCTTTTTAGTATTAATAGCCTCCCCAGCCAGAGTTTTGAGATAACCAGGACAGAATACTGTGTCCCAAATATGAGCCTTTGACAGCAGCAGGTTTAATGCAGCATCTTCTGAACCTGTAATTGAAGTGCTGCCTATTATCAAGATACAGCACAGAGCTTAATTAGAAACAGAAATCAATAATGATAATCTAGAAGGTATGAGAAAGGTTTTAGCAATTTTCACTGTAGGTTCGGATTTCTTCCTGAGATTTGTTTCCAATAATAATGGAAGCTTAATGCAAAAGTAAGAGTCACCCCAATGTATTATTCTGCTGTTACACGGTTTAATGCGCTTTTCCAACATCTACGGTTTCCTGAGGAGGACGGCCTCATCTCGTCTCGAAGTATCTGCTGCAGATGAGATCTCATCAGACAAATCTTTAGGAAGACAAATCTAACACTGTAAGATGTTAAGGCTCTTCCTTCCACAATTGTTGTGCATACTTTTTCAACGTTTTGTGGGATGTTAAGAAGGGTATGGTGGGCTGTTCAAGGGAAAGCAATCATGCCTGACAGTCTAGACTTAAATCACAACCCTATTTGTCTTAAGTGGAGAAGAACAATAACAATAGGAGGTATGTTGGTCTTCAGAGAAGTACCAAAGCACAATCATCTGCAAACCTCAACTGCGATTACTTGGCTCAGGATGCAATTAGTACCACAGGATACCCATACCCTACTAAAACATCGCACAGGCTCTCCACAGAAGGCAAAGAAAAGCAGAGATTACCTGAAGATACAAGACCTCCAATTTCATTCATCTTAAGAAGCAGAATCATCCTTAAAACTAAATGCGGGTCTTCTTCTGGGTGCACCAAGCCTTGCTCCAGGTGTAAAAACTGAATGTCACCATCTCAGATGTTTCTGCCCCGACAAAGCAATTAAGTGTGCTGCACCGATGGTGTAACGTTCCTGCTGGTATCAAGCACCAACCAGCTACCGTTTGTGCTGTGCTCTCACAACAATCTTTTCAAATCTGATTTGTGTCACTGACTATCAATTTAAAACCTACTGGCTAGACAAAATATAGACTTTATCTGGATTTCTTTTATTATCTAAATTACTACCCAGCACTTACACAGAAAGTACAAAGAAAGGTGTTCTCACACGGCAGGAAAAACACCTTATGTATTTTTTGCTAGAATTAAGGATTCTTCATTAGCATAAAGCTTTTAAGCTACACTGAAAATATTTAAGGCATTTCTTTTCAAAGCACAGAATTGATAATTTTATCAAAGCACTTCTACATATGATTTTTTTTCCCTCTATACGATTTGCTCCAGCAGCATAGATGAGACAGCGATCAGACTACTGCCGTGAGCAACCTGAAATGTATCCCTAAAGATACCTAAAATAACACTTTTCTTTTAATTTTGGTATATCAACACAGTAAGGCATTTAAAGCACGATATTTAAGATGTATCCAGACACTGGTTGCTGTCCTAGATGACTGAAGAGCCAGCTTTCTACAACTGAAGAACAATGAAAGGTAATAATACAGACAACAAAAAAATGAACAACTCTAAATCTTTTCACACAATTGGGAAGTACCCAGTGATTCATTTTGAAGACTTCAGACCTGCCATGTCAATATTTTAAGGAAAAATGAAAATGGAATTGTGTTTTGTTGTTTTATTATTTTGCAGTTCAGAATTAACTGCAGTAAATATTTCAACACAAAGAGAAAACTCCCCCTAAACTCATTATCTACAATATAAGTACCAAGACAGGCGGCAGGAAGCTCACACAGTGATCCAACTCGCGTCACAGTATTTACAGAACTCCCAGGGGCTCTGGGCACCATAATAAATTTGAAATATTTCCCAGATGAAGAATGAACTTATAACCTTCCCGGTATTGCACTGCCACTATGGCTCTTCCAAGTCACAGGATTCAGACTGAACAGAAGCCAGCCGACAGCATTTTCAGTACCTTTACTACTGTTTCCCCAACTTTTCTTTCACCACTTTCCACTCTTATCTCACGGAAATACTACAGATTCTTTCATTGCTGGTGAGAGCACAACAGATTTTTCCAGCGTTCTCAACCCATTACACGTGTTGTGAATAAAGCTGGGACCCAGCACTGTTCCTCCTGCTGACAGGAAGGGCAAGAACGCTGTCAACACAGCTAACAGAAATCTGACATCATACCAAAGGTTTTCAGACAGCGAGTTATTGCCTACCCTAACAGGAAACACCCTACCCTGGCAATGGTACCCACAAGGTACTTGGTCTGAGACCATGCCCACACATCGTGTTTTGGACCAGAGAGTAACTTGAAGAAAAGCACACAGCAGCATATGCCTTTTATCTGTTTCACGCCTGTCCCTGAAGACCATTTCAGATGCAGATGGGATTCAGAAGCATTAAGCTTTAGGGGTTAGGATCATCCCAGCTGTGGATCTTCCCCCCAGGACATTTCATGTTTTCTTCTAGGTTCAAACCACTTCTTGAATGTGCAAGTCAGAAACATGATGCAGGAATCATGGACACGTGAAATCTCAAACTGCACAAATGTAACCAGAAACCTGTATTTTCTGTAACTATTTGGTGCAGAGCAGTCTGGTGAGCTTGCTGCAAGGTGCCTCTGTACTTCAAGGCAGTGTGTACCTCTCTCTTTTCAAATAAAATGCCAGAAAACCACAATTCCAACAGATCCATCCTTGAGCTGTTCAGGCAATGGCTACCTAACCCATTCCAGATCTAAAATAATCAAACCAGCCTAAAAGCATCTGTGTTGAGGTTAAATAAAGTTACCTCACAAACAGCAACTGAACCAGTAGATGACAGAAGGGCCTCAGGAGGAAAGAAATGGGGAGGCAGTGCCCACTATTCTTGCGGAACAGTTTGGGTCACTCAGCAGGAGATACAGAATTAATTCCTTGCAGCTGACAGAAGCTGTGCAAAGTACCATCATCTTCCAAGATGAACTTCAGACTTTCACCATTCTGAAATTCCTGTGCATTTCTCAAAATGAATCTTTGTACCCTAGCATAGACTATCCAGACATAGCAGAGGGCTGAAATTCAAAGATGTTCCACAGATAAAGGTACAAAGAACACAATTAATGAGAAAAACAGGTCTTCCTTTACAATCCTTTCTTTTAGCTTCCTCATAAGTGTAGGCTATGCAGAAAACAGTTTTTTCTTCTATCCAACCCCTCCTGAAATGTCCATGATTTCTCAACTAAGCACACTTTCAGTGCCATTATTACTTCTACCGGTAGCAAAATATCATGTCTTCCTGTATTCTTAGGACCTATATTGCATGGCTTACGGATATTCTTAAAACAGTCTTCAAAATGTTCCATTCATTTTCCACCATCCTTTGAATAAGAATTAAAAAAAAATTTTGCCTAACTCTAACTCCAATATATAAAGGGATAAAAGATTTATTATATTTTATTTTTTTTTAGAATGTACTTCTCAAACCTTAAACACCCTTATAGCTAAGTTGTATAATCATTTCCAGTTAAAGTCATTTTTTCAGGTTCAGTCCTTCTGCAATATAGGTAAAGAAACTAGAGTCAAGTACTTAAAAAAAAATATTAGGACAATATAAGGCTCTGCTAACACTTTTTAATTACAAAGGCTAGCCTGTCCAAAGGACTACTTCCTAGCATGTGGAAACAGATAGCATCTTCAAGTGTCATCAAAACTGAGCAAACTGCATTACTTGAAGGTAACGTTTATCTGAATTCAAACGATGCCAAATTTAACAGAAAGGCATGAAATTACAGGGCTGTTCAGTTCATGTATTTGCGTGCGGTTAGAAATAAGCTATCTCCCATTTCCCTTGTGCAAAAGCACAAGCAGCACAGCAGAATTTACCAGTTCCTCACCACTGGAGCACAGCACGCATTTAGACATGAGGCAGGAGAAGGTATGCCACCCTTGGGGGATGAAGGGCAGTGACTCCGCCTCTGCAGCCAGGGAGGGCCAGGTGTGCATCACACCCCACAGCAGAGGATGCACAGCAGCTTGCTGCCACTGGTATCACATCAAGGAGAACGTATGTGAGCTTCCAGGGGTTCATATCCATAAGAAAGGTTAGAGAAAAGTTGCTTTGTTCCAAGACCAACCATTAGCGAGCACTCTTTTCATTCCATGCACAATTTAAACTTACAACTGGATAAAATGGTTGTTTCTAACTACCTGCAAATATCAGTTGGCATCTTGCACTGCAGGGAAATCTCAGTTAAGAGTCATCAGCAGGAACGCCATTTCACTTTAGCTGTCCTAACACTGTCAAATAATGCCATCTTACCCACACCTAAGTAGAGATTCACAAATGACTCACTGAATTGCCATCATGAAATATTAATCGGGAAGAAAAAGAGATTGACTGCAGTAGTACTACTTCTATTATGCTTTTGAAATCTCCAAACAAAAAAAACACAGGTGCTTCAAAGAGACGCAGAAAAATAGATGAGACATGGGAATTAAATGCCAAAGTCCTAGATTTCTTGTATGAACTTCTGCCAGACTAATTCCTAAGAATGACAGAATAAGCCTATATTAAGCAAAATCATGTAGTTAGTTGGTGGTAGGAGATGACAATTTTTCTGTTCTAGAAGAAAATGATACAATCATCAGGTAACAGTTACTCAAACTATTCAACCCTTCAGCAAATTATAGTAATGGAGAGATACAATTACTCTCTGCAGTGACCTCTCAAAGTAAAGTAGAATTAAGTAAGATTAGAACTAAGTAATAAAACCAGAAACGCAACTTCCAAAATGCAATCTGTATAATCTTCAATATATTTTAATACTGAGGCATTAAAAGAAATCAATTTTTTTTGTGTGTGTGCCGGGTGTACAAGAGAAATTCAGCATAAAAGAATTGGCAGAATATATTCTAAATCGTTACAATGGAAAAAAGAAATTACTTGCATTAGTTCAGATAAGTAGCAAAGAGTGATCTCAAGATCACTTTTATCCCCAAGTGACCTGGCTGTATATTCTACATTAAGGCTATAATCTTGGTCCTATCTTTGATTTTCTTTGCTTAATTGTATGACACCATTAATAATATTAATTTCTGCCATTGCCCATAAAACTGAAAACCTCATGCCAATTCTGTAAAATTGATAATTTGGAACTGAATTAAACACAGCACACAGCGAGATACATTAAGCCATCATAAAGTGCAATGAATCATGAAGCCCATAAGTACTGAAAAAAACACAGCACCTATCTTCATTCCTCAGCCCAAGAACCAAGATAAGAGAAATGGCTTTTGCTGCACGACCAGAATTTGCCTTCAAAATACTTCAAGTCAAAGCAGAGCTATAGTAACACCAGTCCCCAGAACAGGTAGCAGTAAAACACAAGGTGAAGCCTAAATTAGAGGTAACTAGTAGGGAAGAGCACAAAAGTGTCAACCGACCACATGCTCTCAAAACAGTACACCCTCTGCTATGTTCACCAACAAATGTTGCACCTTGTCAGTGTTCAGTTTTACACAGAACTGGACATGGTTATATGGCTGTGATGCAAAAATGCTGCAGACACCAATAAAAGCCTTACTTTATATCCTACTCTCCTAACAAGGTAGGCTTCATCCGTTCAATTCTGAACAGCTCACTGGTCAACTCTCCTTGAAAGCTTGCAGCCCCTTCTTTATTTCTTTTTCTCCCAAGCTAATTTTTTCCAGTTATTCTATACCAGAAACACAGCCCTTTTCCCAAGTGTCAGGTAAGGCATGTAAAACGTAAGTAAGTACACCTCAATTACTAAAATATGGCAAACGTTTTATACACTGTTGAGTGTATAAAGAGTAAGAACTCTGCTAATAACATAACTTTGCATTGCACTGCATGGTATTAGAATCTAAATTACATCAGATTTTTGCCATAAATGTTTTGACTATAGATAAGCCTTCCTTAGCAGTTCCTCCACGATTACTTATTCTTAGTCTCTTCAAGACTTATTGTGAGGACAAACCTTCTCGTACCACAATCCCTTGTAAGACAATTGAGTTGTTTTACAAGGACAATGCATACTGTCACCAATGTGACACACAATTAAATTCCAGCTGAAATATCTTAAACCAATGTAAAGCTCCAATTAAAAAAAATCTTATTTGCACAGGTTATATGAAAGGCTTTTAAATCAACATTATCAACATTTCAGTGCTGTCTCTATTTAAAATAGCTTTCCTGAATAAACAAAACAGTTGCACACAAAATAAAACCTGGTCTTACAAAATAACTATCTCAGCTCTTATCTTCTGGCAAGTTCCTTGAAAACAGCAGTATATTTAGGACTATAAAAAAACATATGATTTCAAAGAGGAACCTAAGAAGTATTTCACATTACGTGAACTTATACAGCAGCTTTCAAACACACTCAAGTGTATTATATAAGCAAATTCCTCATTTGAATATTTATGAAATCATATGCAGTTCAAATAATAAGTAAGAGTAACATAACTTGCAATATCCACAGCATACTCACGTTGGTGGTTTTTTGTTGTTTTTAACTGGGGCATGAAGAAAAACAGCTGACAAACTTCAAGAGCTTTTGCAGCAAGGTGTTTAAATGATTGTACACGAATAAAACTTATGAACAATAATTCAGAGATGTGTTCTCTCTGAAAATTAAATATTCTTCCTACCTTGCACTGCAAGTTCTGCTTGAGCTTCAATCGTCTCGTTTCCATTATCTGCTATGCAGGTATACATCCCCACATCCTCTTCCATAACTTCACTGATCACCAGACTGCCTCCCGCAAGAAACAGAAACCTTTCGGAGCTGTGCAAAACAGGACAGTGGGGTAAATTGATGGACAAATAGATTTAAATGGACAAAATGATTTAAAACCTGATTTAAGTTCACAGAGAAGCATATACAAGTCCTTTGCATGAAATGGCTAAATGAACTTAAGCGTTCACACGCAGTATTTCTGAGTGCCATTTACAAGGAGCATTCCAGAGAGGAATTTTTAACTAGATGGTCACGCTCCATGTTTTGGCATCAGATTTTACAGTAAGATAACTACCTCAATTCCAGGATTACCTGCCAACAGGTCCTAGCTAAGAGGAAAACAGAAGTTTGTCATGAAACTATTTTGGGAATCGCTTGACAGCAGTTCAAGGACAGTAAGTAAAGAGAAGCATACTTATTGTATTATTGTTATAGCCAGAAAGAAGCAGAAGCCTTCTATTATTGAGCAGGAGAAAAATTATTACATAGGATAAATAGGCACTTTACTGGTAATCAAAGACAGTCAAGGACAATCCTTTTCCTATCTCAAACAAGGAAAATCTGTACAAAAGAGCATCAAACTAGAGCTGTCAAGCTGGCACCACCTCCTTCCCTCCCCTTCCTTGTATTTTTTATTTCATCTGTCCAGGTAAATTTTCAAAACGATGCTCTGTCCAGTCCTTGAAGTTCCTGGTCTGTTTATGGACATTGGCAGTCCAGGAACGTGTAAGGGCTTTCCAAACACTGCTAAGGGGAACAGAAAATGCAAATGAAGCTCATTCTGCAAAGAGTATGTTAGACACATTAACATTGCACTAAAAGCATGCCTAAAGAAAAGCAAGTGAATTAAGCAAGTGCCTTGCACTACTGATTTACCCCATAGCCAGCCTCCAAAAAAGTGAAGTCACACACACATGGCACGGCGGCAGGCTAACACAATCCAAAGTTACTAGAAATTGTCACATCAGCCAACAGAAAATTCTCTAAGATCTACCTACTTGAAGCACGCAGTACTGTTTACATGAATTTATCAATTCTGAATTTGACCAGCTTTCTACTTCAGAAAAAGAGTTTTCTGAGATTCTGAGCTGTAAGAAAGGTGAGCAGGCAAAATGCTCTATTTAATGTCCTTACACACATCTTGTACTAACTTGAGGTTACTGTCAGTATTGGAGTTATTTGTCAAACTTCAGTGTTTCTCCTTTGTGTAGAAATTAGTGTATATAGTTCTCAGCCATCTAAATCAGGGGCTATGCTTTTAAAAGAAAAAAAATATTCAAATTGATTATTTCCCTCAAGAAAATTTAGAAGACAGTCCATAGTCTACCAAAATGGGATCCAAGTTCACTGCTGTTAAACACATGGAAGAAAAGAAATCACATCAGACTACTTGGTGATTCCATTCGCATGCCTTCACTGTGGAATACTTCTGGGCTTAAACCAAAACTCCTTTTGTAATAAAGTAAAAAAATATATCTTAATTTTGCAAGGATAGTAAAGCATTTCCACAAAAGAGTGAAGCAATCAGATTTCAGACACTGGAGACAAAGAATCAGCTTAATATAGAAGTGATAACATAATTTAAAGTGTCATTAAAAACAACAGAGATTGATCATTCAAATGTCAGGGAACAGCAAAATCAAATTCAAGCCTTTTGTATGTATTCCGTACAGCCTTCAGTTACCACGTTACACACTCCTAATACACAATTACTTGAGCTACTTTGGATACCTAACTCACATCTTTTTTTTTTCTCCTGGATTTCATTATCACATAATATGTAGTGAACCTTTATTAAAATTCTACAGTCAGTTCTAGCCTGAGGTTTTGGCTTTTTTTCCCCTTTTAAAATACCATTCCCAAAACATCTTCTAATCTCTTCGCAGTCTTGCTGAAGCACAGCAGATAAAATCAGACAGTAAATTAGATTATTTTGTGAATCTACTACCAGAAAAATCTCCATAATTACTCTGCTATGTTTAACCTTCACTGAGTTGGGCAAATGTAATTCACTTAACACAAATCACTCAGAGTGCCTGGCAAACAATAATATATAATAATTAAAAGATCACATATTCATGTGAGGTATTAAGGAAAAAACCCTGCATTAAGAATGTGTTCATACAACTAAAGACTTCATTTTAACACATACAACAACAGCACAAAATTAACACTTAAGTGCAACCTTAGCTTTGCAATTTCCTCGCTTTAGAAAATGATTAACCATACAACTAAGTTTCAGTTTTCTGTGGGCACTTCTTAATCATATAAAATTTGACTAAACTGAACAGCCCAATAACACTGAAGAGTTAGCTTTACTTCAACAGCGTTAATAAAATATAATTATTCCTCCAGGTCCTTTCAACTGTTTATTTTCAGATTAGCCATCTCATTTACTGTGTTGGTTTTTTTAGAATAAGATTTTCTTGTGATGATTGCATTTGAATTTCCTTCCATATATATATATATATATATATATACACACGTACAAATATGAATTGAGTTGCACAATACGTGCTGCCTGAGCACAGACTAGTAGAATGGTGATTTGCATGCTGTGCAAGGGTTTCCAAGTAGAACATCCAAATATTTGAAACTCCCAAAAACTGAAAATCCATCTTGGCAGCCACTTCAAGTGGAACCTCACTTTTCAACTTCAGCAGCATCAAGAGCATAAAATCACTCCTGCATTTACTAACAGACCCTCACACAGTAGGATCCTTAGCCAGACATGTTTCTGGAAAAAAAAAAATCACAGCTTCAAAGTCAGCAAAACTGGAGAAAACTATTCAACCTGTATAAAACATTTCCACTTGAGCCTTCTGTATCAGATTATGCTGGCTGTATAACAGACTGAACTTATTTAGAAAAAAAGGAAGTAATTTTTATACTGATAGCTTCATACTTCAGTGGTTTTTCCCACTTCCTTCCATTCTCTATCTTCTCTGATACTGGCACAGATATTACTCATTCTGAGCAAATAGAGGAAATCCATCTGAAAAAGCAGAATGCACGTTCAAATTGCTGAAGTGCATGTATGGCAGGTCCAGTATGCATCAGTATGGTATTAATAATAATCTGGTGAGTTTTTTAGAATACAAGATCCTATACAGATTCTCCTTAGAACTACAGTCTCACAGTAAAAAAACAACAACTTAATTTTATGTTACATTAATTGCCATAGTTAAAAATAAAAATACAAGACTATGTGCCTAACCAACTTCACAAGGAGAAAAAACACAAATATGCTGAGCTGTTTCCTAACCTCATAGATACACACACATTCAAATATTTACACGTGTATGTGTATATATATATATATATATGTATATATATGTACATTTAAGTCTCTGTATTGTTTGTAGACAAAAAATACTTTAAGAGATTTTGAAAGGCAGAAGGTACATGAAAAACCAGTCCACAGGAAAATGATCCACTCCTTGGGATAAAGAAAAGCCATGTTAATAACAAAAAGTCATACTTTTACATAACAGGGGGACTTTAATACAAATTAAATACAATTTGGCTACTAAATTAACAGAATCTGCTAACAAGCTGCTATTTCACAGCAGTTTAACTGCAGGCTTTACTCCAACAAAACCTTAATTCTTGGTTCTAGAGATTTTTCAGTTCCTCTGTTCAAGAGAATGATATGACAGCTGTTAAGGCAAACCGAGTTTAAGTACTTTTTGTTGTCTGCTGTTTGAATCACTTCTCTGTTAAGCTGTTAGTCATAAGGAGTAGGCTTAAAGTGATCAAACTGCGTGGAAACTCTTAGTGAACTATGAAGCAAACTTCTTCCTACAGAGTGGGAAAAATAACCAAATTTTCTCCTTTACATGCATTAAAAATGAACTGTATAAGGAGTACACATTTCACTGTAAGGAGAGAAAAAAAGCTGTGTGTTGGAACAACTAAAAATAAAAATAATCAATTTCATCAGCAAAGCAAGGTAACTTTATTCATTCATGTTTAACCAGACTAGAAAGATTCTGTAGTACATGAATTCTGTAGTATGTTAAGACAAACCCAATACAGTTTTCCCTGTTCAAAACTCCTTTTTTACTCCTTTCTGGTTCTCTCTCTGAACAGAAGAAAACACGTATTTCAAATTGAAGGGAATTCTTCTTTGTCTTTTCAACTTTACCTTCCTCAGCAAGCACACACGCAGAGGATGTGGCAACCAACAGATTCCAAAAATACACAGGCACCTGCAGTTTGGTGAGAGGCTTTCCTGAGAAGATGCATTAACTCATTCATACAGGAAGAAAAAGGTGCAATACTGCAGGTCTGTGACTGCTGGCTGGGGCCTGGCAGAGAACCTACACAGCTCAGTTGTTGAGTAGAGAGGTGCTTAGTAAAGAAACGTTTAGTAAAGAAAACTTAGTAAAGAAAACTGACTGTCTTGTGGCTCTTGTTCTTGCCTTACCAGGGTCCATGTGGTGATGGAGAAACAAGTAACCATGCTTTAGAAGTGAGCTGGTCATAGCACACACAAGTGCTGTTCTGGCTGCCCATACCAAGAACCTGGCATACAAATCTGTAAGTCTATGGATTTGTACTGAAGCATAAATTCAACTGGAAACCATACTTGTAACCAAAGTGAAACAATGCTAAATTTAATGCTAAATATTCTGAAAAATCACGTCATGCATGACTCAAATTGTGCGTATATTAAGATCAAATATGCTTACTAATATTACATCTAAGCTTTCCAGTTATAAAATTTCTCACCAAATTTTGAAAAGCAATACAATATTTGGGAAGCCCTCACAACAACATGCACAGAAAAGCTCATAACAGACTTAGCAGCACTGTATCCAGAGGAAGAATTGATGTTTTGAGCTTTAAATCAAAAAAGTGAGAAGAAAATCAAACGAGAGCTCTCCAGGATGTGAGCTTCACCTTCCTTGTGCACTGAATGTGACATAGCTTGGAGAAAGATGGCGTAACAGAGGGGGGAGGCAGCCAACATTTGTAAAAATATATGTAAAATGATGTTATGTCATAAGAAAAACAAATTAAGATCTTACCAGGCACATTCATTTTGACATTTCATCATACTCAATTGTGCAATTCTAATGAGACTGTGCCATCCTTTCTATGAGAATGATTTCTTACATTTACAAAAATGAATCAAATAAAATCATGGGCCATCAGATTGACATCAACACAATTTCTCAGAGGTATTAGAACCGTTAGTCATTACCTGCTGAAGCTTGCATTTTCCTGATAAAGACAGTTCACACTACAAGCCCATAGACTTTTTAATATAAGAGTTAACAAAAAAAAAGACGTATTGCTATCGCTGTTGCTATAAAATGACTTGCGTATTCCTCCAGCTGCACCGGGTGGTAGCCATGCCATAGCCCGCAACACAACTTTACCTCTCACTGTTTCACGACTAACTTGTTTCTTCTACATGAATCTCACCAGCTTGGAATGATATAGAACATTCAACTATCTGATTATAATTTTCTTGTTCTTCACAGGATTTGTTCTGCTTTTTAAATACGTGTATTTTTTTGGACCACATTGTTTTGAACGAATACACCAGTGGCAATGCATAATAGTTTTCACTTAACACACTCTTGGAAGCCTACACTTTTTCTTTTTAAATCATGCCTACCATTTTGATATTCTGCTTTAATAAGAAATTACGAAATTCTTCTTTAAGCACTTAAATTTTTAAGGGACACGTAGATGCATATTGGACATTTCCATCACAGGAAGAGTAATGTGAGCGCAGGAATCTCCAGAGATAATATGCTAGCATGAAGACAACTTTGGCTTTTCTGCCATGTCCTCATCCCCTTAATTGCTTCTTTTACTCCAGCGGCAATCTAAAAGTAATTTACTCTTAATAACTTTCCTGCTTCAAATATGACTTCTTGGTTTCAGATGTCTATTAAAAAAGGTACTAGATGTGACTGTTCTACAAGTCTCGTAACTACCCTGTCATAGTGCTCAGTCTAGAAACCCTCCACCATTTGAAAGCCGTTTTACCAGTTCAAAGACTATAAGAAGAGAGGGAAACAAGTTGGGCATGCATCTAAAATTGTAACTCTAGCTGTGTTAGATTCTTACTCTTACAAAAGCAATATGTATTAACCATTACTCACCCTTCTGTAGTAAGCTCTTCTTCATTTCTCGTCCACCTGACATATGGAGTTGGAAATCCTACAGCAACACATGGGAAAACCGCACTTTGCCCAGTAACTTTTGTAAGCGATGATGGTTGCCTTGCAAAGACCAAGCTCTGTGGCTCCTCTGGATCTGCAAGTATTTTGTAAATGACAATGAAGTTACCAGATGCAGAATCAGGAGGTGATCATACCAATAAAAAAAAAATAACATGAAATGTCTGATTTTTTTCCTGCCTCTTCACAGGACTGAATCCTCATGCTAGCTACAAAAGCTTTCAGCAAAATACTCTCCCAGCCTCCCACACGAAAAGCTCTTTACCATTTCCTCCAGACATGCAAACTGACTCAACACTGTCAGGATTCTAACCCCTCAGACTGCCTAGGAAACAATTTCAGCTAAAAGCTACAGCCCTGAAACAGAAACTTCCATCAGATAGTCAAGATTTACGAAAGAAAGAAAAAAAAAAAAAAAGGTTTGACTTTGTCCTCTGGCCATCACCACAAGGCTGTCTAGTAAGAACCTACATATAACAAGCTTACTTCCTACACTGGGGCCGAAAGCTATGGGGAAAGAACATCATTATACAAATCCAGGATCATTTTCATCTTCACCTTACTCTGCCCATCCAGCCCAGGAATACATTCTACAGAATGCACTGGACTCAGGCGTCCCCATTTATATCATACTTTGCTTTATCAGGTGGCTGCTTGAGAAGCTGCCGTTATGCACGTGAAAATCAAGTTGCCAAAGCAGAAAGTGAACCCTAAGAAAACGCAACAATATACTAGACAATTTGCACACTGAAGTAATGCAATCTTTGTCCTAAAACAGGAATATACCACACTTTTCCATCCCTATAACGGTGAATCCTCTCAATTAGTTTGGGCTTTGCTTTGATTTGGACTGGATAGGGCTTTGCTCCTTTTTTCTTTTCTCCTCCCTCTTTAAGAAAAAGCAAAAGCAAAGAGCATATTTACTCAGTCTCTATCAGAAAAGGCCTTCGTAAGAACTGAAAATGTACCTACCAATAAGTACTGTCCAGTAATCTATGCCTTGCACCATAATTTGAACTACATGAATTCCAGATGCAGCATTTCTGCTACATTAATTGTCATAAGTCCTCCACTAACAGCTCAAAAAACTCCTTTGTTTGTGTTACATTAATTGCTGTACTCTCAATAATCAGATGCATGCTTACTGGTTTGGCACCAAGTAAGTTCTAGAACTGGAAAAAACCCTCAACCTTTTATCAAAAAGTTATCTTTGACCACCTAAATGGAGGAAAACTACTCTGTGACCACACCACTTCTCCTCCCTGAAGCACCCACCATGTCCATCAAGCATGGTATTTGGCCCATCTCACCTGGGACCTACACAATACTTGCTGGAACTTTTCCAAGTTGTTGGCTTTGGTGTTCTCCAAATATTAACTGAGCATTTACAGCCCTACACCAAAGGCATGCGTGTCCTTCAAGGTGTAACAAGAAGAGGCTGCCAAAGTATTCAAGAGAACCAGGCCTGATGGAAGTTATGTTTCAGGATTGTCCTAAGCTGAGGGAGCCAAACTCCAAGTGATTTTGGATCACACCATCTGTCCCAGGCCCACGCACAAACCATCACAGCATCTCCGTCCTCATTTCCTATTAGAGGGAGCTAGTCTGCTTGCTCCAGAAATAATACCATGTGTGAACAGGCATGAACGCAGTGAGAGTGACCCAGAGCAGCATATGGAGCAAACCAACTTGTAAAAAAATGGATGTAACAGATTGCCAGCGAGTAATCACTACACTGGGGAGAGGAGCTGGTCTCATTCACTGGAGACAGAACTTGCTTATCCTCCAAGCTCAAAAAAAGGAGTTGAGTTCTCAGGTTTGTGGAAGTAGGATTCAAGAATTATATGGTTATTTTTCTTGCATTCCTACACTTAGAAGTACCTGCTAATTAAGGAGCAGCGCTCAGAAGTGTGTCCTCCTGCATCGTGGCAGATGAAAGGCAAACTGAATGCTCTAAGGAAGCTTGCTACGAGGAAAAGTACTGCACTGTCCGCGGATGAAAATCTGTATTATGCAAGTGTGTGTTGGGCTTATTTCAAAGATTTAGATGCAGAACATTGGAGTGCCTGTCATGCACATATCAAATAATGATTTAAAATTGGAATGACGCCAATGAAGAGCAGATTAATTCAAATCCTTCAATCAAATGCATCTCAAACCTAACAATTATGTGGCTACTCAGGATTAAAAGAGCTTTCTGTGCAACAGTTAGTCCCACTTTAAAAAAAAAAAGTGCCTGCTGGGGGGCTTCACAAAACTTCACTATTGACACTTCTAGACTCACTACCAAGGAAGGAATCAGCATTATGTGTATCTGCAAATAACTATCTTAAGTCACCTTTAACAACACATTACAGAGATTCCGTCTGTATCGGAAATCAAGAATTCAGAAAGATCAATGCAATACTGAAGCATATTAGAAAGTCTTTAATTGCCAAAAATCAGAAAGATCTTAATATTCTTTTGAGAGTCTGTAGAAACACCAAGACCAAACAAACTAAAATAATTCAATTAAGTGTCTATCAAAAAAGCGCTCTTCTTCAAAAGTTATCTCCTTCAATTAAGGAAGATGAACCTTTTTTTCCTCCCCCTGGAATTGAAGAACTTAATGAAACCAATACCTAGTTTAAGCATAATTTATTACCTAAGCCTAGCAGACGCCTCTACTCTAAAATGGAGACAGGTGCAATAGTAAAATTGGGGTATTTTAAACAAAGAAGTGATATTGCCATGAGAAATGGAAATATTCATTGAAAGGGATCTCTGAAGATGTTTGATGCAGCCACCTGCTTCAAGTCCACTGTTGCCAACAGTAGGTAAGGTGAATCATGATATTGCCCAGCCTAGCCCTGAAAACCTCCAAAGATGGAGTTTTAGCTACCCTCTCTGGCAGTCCTCCAAGCAGTAAAAATTTAATCAGAATTCCAACATGAAGACTAAATCAGATCAGACAACATGAAGCTCTGGAAATCATTAAGACAACCATTACAAAACACAACCCATGCTTTCCTAGTTTGGGAAAGAGCGATTCCCATTCCTGTCTTATTCTTGGTCAATTTTCAAAACTCTGTGTTAGAACATCTGGTAAGACACAGTTTTGTTCAACAGTGTAATACTGTTTTAGAAAAAAACACTGTTTCAACATTCAGTGAGAATTGGACTTCTGTTCTCATTTTAAAAATCTACATATTTCAAAACAATATGCATAGGTAAACCTCACAAAATAATGGGTTTCATGGTCATCCCCTTTTTGGGATCTGGAAATTTCCCCGAAGAGTCTAGCATTTAAGAAGAGCAAGGGACAAAGCAACAATTCATTTTGGAAACTTCAACAATATTTTAAACAAGGGACTCAAGTCTGAGGAACTTACACATCACTCACAACTTTTAAAGAGAAATTTTACCCTGAGAGCCAAACCATCAAAATATGGCAAAAACTATTTGCATGTCTGACCTATTTCCAACCACCGCAATGAGCTCAGACACTGATAACTGATTTTGCTTTTGTTTTCCAGATGCAAAATTCAGGTTAGTCTTCCCGAGAGCCAAAATGCTTTATAGTTTAAGTGCCTGCAGTCATTTTAAGCTACTAGGAAAAATAGCTTCCACAATGCATATTAGACTTAGTCCAACTTTAAACATACAAAAATGCAACATGGGGGATTCTCACTTGTTGCCCTTGTAAGCATTCTTACTTTCAGTTGGTTTTGGTTTCCTTATCAGTGGACTAATCTTTACCTCTTTTTTGAAGAAAAACAGATTAATACCTGGAAGAATTTTGAGCTCCGCTTCATCACTGTATTTAGGGGTCCCACCACTTTCAATGATGCAGCGATAGACTCCTCCATCCGTATCAGTAGCATTACTAATAATAAGAGCTCCACTTGGTAATTTAAACACACGATCATCCAGAAAGACTGGCTGACGATCCTGCTCCCACCTCACAAATGGTGCAAGGTCAACATTGACTTCACAGTTTAGGATTGCACTGTTTCCTTTGTAGACCGACGATGATTCTGGCTGACTGGTGAACCTGGGAAGACCTGCAAATAGGAAATACAAAACTTAGTAAAGTGACAAGTATTAGAGGTATTCTGAAGGTGACACCAAAGCTTCGAAGTACAGGTCAAGATTCACGAACCTTCTATAAAATAAGAAGTATGATGTTCTCCAACTCTTTAGAAATCTTAGAATTTGATAGCAAAGTGATCAAAGTGACAGTAAAAAGGCAAATAAATCAGTTGTTTTAGAAGTAAGCAAATATTGGAAAACAGAAAAAAAAAAGTCTTTGGAGTCCTCAAAAACAGAAGCAGACATGCCAGTAACCTCCGCTTACTTCTCCAGAGATGCTGCTTAAGAAATACATAGCACAGCACACAAACATCAAGACAGTATCTCTACCTTGTACAGTATAATAAGTTTGAACCATATTTTGTAAAAGCCATGAGTTCTCACATAGCATTAACACAGAAGCCCCCTAGTATACACTGGAACATCACTACACTGAACAGATAATGCCACACAAGAGAAGGCTTCGTGTACACTTTCCGCTCTGATGTTTACAATCCAGGCAACATTTTGATTTACCACCTACAAAACTACTAAAAAGGAGGATTTTTTTCCCCTGTATTTTTAGATTTCTAATATTAAAATCAGAAGATTAGCAATTAAGAATTTAAGCAGAAAAAAGTTTAAAATATTTTCCACAACTTTGTCACCAACCACGTATAAGTAAAGGTTTAACTCACAGTAAGTAAAGGTTTAGCTTCACTGAAATTTTAACCAGGCCACAGAAAGGAGCCTGAGGGCATTAAAGGACCAAATCTGACTGAAATTCAATGAAAAAGGGATATCCCTTTGAAGCTCTCAGCTTCCCAAAGCCTTAAGCATCACATCATAAGGTAAAAATCGCATTTGCCCATAAGAAAATCTTTATCTTTCTCACATTAGTACCTTTGAGAATGAAGTCTCTTCACAAGACAAAGCTACAGCTGCAACACCAAAACAACAGATCTATGCACAGAACACATTCATCTCCCGAATAAAAAGGTTTTCCACAACAACCTCCTGCACAGGATACGTGATAGAACCTCTGACAGGAAGACCCAAGGCCTCTGAACAGCTTTGCGGTTGTTTGGGTGCCTGGTGCTAGCAGCAACGCGGGTGCCATGAGGCAAGGCAGGCGCCATGAGGCGGTTTCAGCCGGTTCCAGGCGGCCCCGTCACAGCCAAGCCCCTCAGCAGCCCGACTGCAACAACAGTCTCCAAGGAGGATTTCTGGTCTTCTTTATGCTCATAGTTAAAATTAATATTGTCATAGAAACTGCCTGTTGGCACTCTTGACATCTTGCCTTTTCTTCTCCCTTCCTGCTACAAGGAGATTTTAAGCTTTTTCCTTTCAAGTCACTACACTGTGTGCCTTCAGTGCAGAAGATGGAAAGCAGGACTGGGTTACACAAAGGAAACCATCCGAGCACAATTATTCTAGCATAGGAGCAGAACCAGCTGGCTCTGGTAATCTCTAATTCAGGGCTGCTGCCCACAGCCGGGACCCCAGCACTGAAGGCACCAACACCGCCATCTTGCAGACATGGCTCAGCTCTCTTATTGCCTGGCTCTTCAACATGAAGGGAAGGAGAGGGGAAGGACAAGTTACCTACCTTTTGTGCCCCCATTTCCAAGAAAATAACTTTGCCATGTGTGGTATATCAGTTGCATACTGGTGCTTAAACTCCATCTCCTATAGTTTTTCTCTGCCTATCTTCACTAAACACCACTGCCTCAAAGAATCTATACCAAGTAACTTTAGTTAAACAGTATTTTCCATCATTTTAGCTTGAATCCCTACTTAAGGAAAGCCCACAGGGTTTTCTTGTGTTTTTGTTTGGTTGGTTTTTAAACTTGGAACATTTCTTTGCCCTCCAATTTCTGTAGAAATCCTTGGAGAAGCAGCAAGAAGCAACATCTGATGTCACATGTTCAGGCTTTTCCCACCTGAATAAAAAACATTGTTGCTTGGACGGTAAAATTCTTAGTTATTAGCACACACTAAGTGCAAATTTTAACTTGTTTTTCATAAACTTTTAGAATACGTTATTTCCCATAGAACAGTAAGCCTGGAGTAAGCCTGCACCAGGCCAACAGCACTAATGACAGTGCTCTGCAATCGAAGCCAGCCACATGAGAGATTTATTTGAGCAAACTGACAGAACACCATTTTCACACGCTATATTAAACCTATATAAGACCTCTAGTAAAAAGACCAAAATCCACAAACCAGAGAAGAGGTCAAGAATATTGATGCAATGAGCAGGAGCAACATACCTGGTCTTTAGGGCTAACCTCTAGTGCTACAGAGAGAAACAAAACAAACATAAAATATGCATATGACTTGGGGGGATGTGAGGGGTGGATATACAAAACCAGAGATCTTCACAGTCCTTGAGAATATCTGAGCAGACTTCTAGTACACTACATCTCCAACACTGAGATCACTTCTGTTTTGACAAGTAATTCCTTCCTCACACAGGTCCACCTCTAAACACTGTATGCTTCCCCCTCCCCGGAGAACTATCTGCAGGCTCCTTGCACAACATCACTCCTCTGAGAAGAAAATAAGTTTCTAGTTTCCACTCCTACTGTATTTCCAACCAACTTCTAGTCCTTTCATCTTGACCTTGTTTTGGTATTAATTATTTTGCATCTTTCATATTAACCATTACTCCCTCCCTCTAAGGTATTCACATGAATAAAAATCTTCTTTCAACTTTCCTTCTGCTTAGTTAACGAAGCCACAATCTTTAGTTTCTTCTCCTCATTCCTCTAACCATCCTAGTTATCTTCCTTCAAAGATTCAGAATGGCAGAACTGTTTGCGTAGGAAGGGACCTAGGTAGAACATGGTCAGCTACGAGGTCAGAGTGGACTATTCAGGAATTTGTCCAGTCAAATACTGAAAATCCCAATGCACAACCTATTGTGGAACTGCATGCCTTCACAGGGAAAAAAATTCTCAAATCCAGTCAGAACCTCCTTTATCCTTTGCTTCAACTGGTACCCAGCACTTCAATACTAGCTAAACAGAGACCCAACAATTTGATATGCCTATTGCCATTTAACATTTGATTAAAGATGTCCAGGTTAGTATCACAAAATTGCTTCCTTGTGTTTACTGAAAATATCTTCCCAATAGATTTAAGAATCACATTAGCTCTCTGTACATCAGCAGATGATAGTCAATCTTGGAATCAACCAATATAACTAGACTTATCTATAAAATCACCAGTCCCTCCATCCCAACTTAATACAATACCAAGGATATTGCTTGTATCTGCATGACTTTGCACACTGTGCTAAGTTTCACCATCATTCAGTCTATAACCTCATTTAATTGTTCCTATGAGACCAGCAAGGCTTCAGCAAGAGTAACAAGGTCTTCCAAATTTGCCGCACTTGCTATTTCACAACCGTCTCATTCTTACACCAAAACAGCTGATGAAGATGTTAAACATTATCTTCCCAAAACCTAGTCTCTGAGGCCTCTTTCCATTCTGAAAATTTGCCTCTCAATATAAGCCATTAAGTTTTCATAATTACCTCAGATTCTTATCAATCTCAATATTCTCATTTAAATTTCCATCATTTTGACCTTCAATAATTTCTAACAGGAGAGCATATCAAAAGGCTGTGTTGTGGCATGCCTATGCCGCTCTAAGACATCAATTGCTTCATCAAGAAACCCAAATGCAAACCACAGACACAAGTCACGTTACAGTTTAGCCTTTTGTCCATCTTCTTTTGTCTCAATTACCCTCACCTTCAAAATCCTTCTAGCAAGGACATATTGTTGGGATCAGACTAATTGGTCTAGGATCACCCTTTCCCTTTTTGGGCACACATTCTGCATCAGTTATTCTTCAAGAAGAATGTGCTAGCCCTGCATTCACAACTCATTAAGAATATTTACTAACAGACCTGTAAATTAAGGCAGTTCTTTCAGCAGCCTGGACAGGAGATCTGGACGGACCTCCTCATTTTGTCAGATGAGCATTGGGACCTGTGCTTTCATCTCAATCATTGAAATTTTATTTTCACCCAGTACAGTCACTGCATTAGCAACCTACAGCATATGTGAGAATGTTAGCAGAGGACTAAATCCCTGCAATTTCTAATATACAGTTCAATTACACTTTATTTTAAATCGCTTATAAGTACTATTCGCTTTTAGGGCCAGAAAGGCATTGTATACTCTGTTGTGGGCAGGCCCTCCATTAAGGTTAAATAAGCTTTATTTAAGATGGTTTCATTACTCACTAGCAATGAAATTACAGTTCCTTTTTCAGGTCATCTTAAATGCCAGTAAAATCTTTATTTGATCATACTTTTGTATGGTTTTATGATATATAATTTTAACCCAGGTCATAATTTTGTCTCAAGAGCAATTTTCTCGTATTCTAGGATTACTTGCAATTTGCACTGCTTAAAAGTCTCCACTGTGTAGGAGGACCCTTTTGCTTTAACCAACAGACAACCACAAAACAATGACGACGCATTACAAAAAGTATTCAAAAAATAAGCTTCAATTAAAATTAACTCCCAGACTTGTTTATAAATACAATAGCAGGTCCAGAGCACTGGCATACATCCCCATAGCAGTATACTGCTAGAAAATACCCTGCCATCCATCAGCCTAGAGTCTTTCAATTAAAGAGCTTTTCTTTTCCACTTCAAAGTATCAGTAGAGTTCCTGCATTTCCCTAACTTTTTAGCACAGTTTTCAAAACCATGCCAGCTAATTCAGTCCACTTAAATTGTGAACACATTTTTCAAGCTACTCTTCAAACTTAAATTTTGAAAAAAAAGATACATTTTTCTCATAATGGTTTCTATTTCCCGGTCACTTCAATCAACACATCAAAGCAAGATGATCTATTATAATGAAAATTAGTTAGATTTCTAATGAGAAAGCAGCACCCACTCTTCACCCACATGTTGCAAAGCATTCAGTTGAAGATATTACCCCATCATTTACTGAATGAACATAATGATAAATGATACTTTGGGGTTCTGATATTAAAGATAATTTTTTCATGTTTGTACGTACATTAATCATTCCATGGCAGCACAAATATATTATGTATCGATTTTAGGACACTGAAGGAAAATACTCCTGACCTAGCAGGAACGTGGGTTAATAAACTCAATTTGGGAGGATGATTTTCCATTTGGAATGTTGACTAAAAACTGGCAGAAGAACACACAAGCAATAGCGCGATTCTCACATGTATACAATAGAAATCAGATGCACCAGGAACTTCAAATTTTCTTCTTGGACAATGCAAATGCAGGGGTGTGGGAGAAACAACCCTGTCCCTATTTTCTCCTTCCCTTTTGTCTCTCCCCCCACCAAAAGACCAGAGCGATGGTAGGAATGTCAATGAACAATCTACTTAATGCAAATTTGTTCCATTCAAATTGTATTCCCAGTCTAAGCATTGCCGAGATTTGTGGCCCATTGTCTTGATTTCTGAAAAAGCAATGACGTGCCTAGAAGAGCAGTAATTCCCATGCTCCTGGAAAACACAGATGGTAAAAATTCTGGCTGTAGTCTGCTGCCTTCAGCAGAGCCAGTATTTCATCTCCTGTACTTTCCAGGAGAAGAGGAATTCATTACACTGAGCCAGATGCTAATCTAGTTCAGCAGTCTCACTGCAGCCACAGACAGTGCCAATCATTTCCAAGAAGGCTGAAAGAAAAAAAAAAACGCATCCCATAATCAACAATTACTAAACTACTCACTCCTGTGACAATGTTCCTCCCGACTTCAGAGGAGCTGCTTACCTTCTGCTTTGAATACCATCAGCAGTCACTGTAAATGTTCAATTTTTATTTAACGTGGATGCTATTACCATACATGTTTAATCCTCTTTAGAATTCTACTAACCTTTTGGCATCAATCTTGCCCAAACAAGACTGCAAAACAAAAATAGGGAAAAAAAAAAAGAGTAACTTGCTCTTCTCAGGGGCAACAGATGGCTGCACAGGAATTCACTTTTTCCCTGTCTATGACAGGTTTGTATACCCTTATTACACAGTTGCAGGCCTGCTGGATCAAATTTTCACGAACATTTTTTGTTGTGTGCTCAAGTCTCCTCCATTGCTACTCTACATAGCAGAATTTAACACAATATTTTAAGAATTAAACAGTTCTGAAACACCCTACTGTACATGTTTACACAATTAACTGTTTCCCAAAGCTGGTTTCAGGCTTTTTTATGATATCCCAATGTATTCTGCAAACGTTTTCTCCCATATTTCCCAGATTATTTCTATTGCAGTAGGGAAAAAGCAAAATGCTGGAGTAGCTGCAAGTTTTTCTAAACTACTGCTTCCCAAATGCCTACCACAAAAACACTGTTGCCCAATCTTACTCAAGTTTCTTGTAACTTGCCAAGCTTTAATGGTATCATCTACAAATATTGCCATCTTACAGCTAACAGCTGGCACCTTACGATCCTTACACATTAAACTGTTCTGTTCATATACAAAGAGAATGAGAAGGATTAAACAAACCACTGATAGCTTTCAGAAATTTTTCATTTTCCCCCCAGTTCTCTTTTTCCTAATCAAATCTGAACTGCAACAAATTAATACCTCTATTACTACCTTGTTAATTAAAATAGCCTCTTGGGAAACATGAAGATTTTTAGCAACATACGTAGGTGAAAGTGTGTAGAAACATGATGCCCTATTGTTAAAATTGCTACAACATCTGTTATCCTCTATTGAAGCAGAGGATCTCAAAGATGCCGCATATTTTGTTAGCGCATCAGCTTCGCACCCGAACCCTGTTAAAAAATTATTAAGTCCAGCCATCTGTGGACACTTCATTAAATTATCACAGCTCCTCTTCTTTTCCTTTGCTTGAACATTATTCAGCATCATTTGTCTGAGTGGCAGAGGTGTGAAACATGTTTTAAAATACAATTTTGTTAGTAAGACATACTTCTTCAATCTCACTAGCAAACGGATTAAGCTTCATAATTGCAAAACATTCACGGAGAACACAAGTCCAGCATTACCTGAATTAAGATAAGACCAGATGCTTCTTATACGGAATATTCTTAGAATTACAACTTGAAAGAAAAAACTTAAAGTCTCATTGGCTAAACTAAAGCAAAAAGCATGTGGAATACAAAAAAGGCACAAAAAAATTTCAGTGCATACTCAGAATTCTGACTCTCAAACACAGCCTTGGTGAGATACTTAATACGGCACATATTGACTTCATACTATAGTGATTTGTTAATGTATGCCACGACCAGAACTGAATAAGCAGGGGAAGAAGGAGAGGATGTCAGTGTACATGTCAGTAAGAACAAACACTAAAGCATACAGCTATATGCATGTGATGTGCATACATACACTAACCTGGTGTGATGCCAGATCTTTGAAAGAAGCATTCGAACTAGAGATATTCTGAGGTCCCTTCTGAGCTCAATTATCCTATGGGCTACGACTTGGGGAAACTATCCAGAGAACTAGAGATAAAGGAACAGCCTCAAAAACATTTCACAACACTGCACAAGGAGGAACAGAATTACATCTGCCAGAACAGACTTCCAACAGGGAAAGTTCAAGAAAAACTGATCATGCCCTGGAGCACAAGGTTGGATTACAGGAATTCTCAGGTTGCCATCAAGCCCCTTGGACTTGGATCTGAGCATTGCCACAGAAACACAAATTAAAAAACAAAGAAACCACATATACAAAAATTTAAGAGGGTGCTTTGACTAGTAAAGTATATAAGAATATTATTAAGTTTTACCTGGCAAAAAAAATAGTTTTTCATAGAACTTATTTGAAACAAAACACATTTTTATAGTTGTCCTTTATGTACTAGTGTTATTACTTTGCAAAATTTAATATCTTGGAAGCTTAAACTGAAATACAACAGCGTAACACAGCCACGTACACTGTAAAGAAACTTCTTTCCACATTTTGTGTATGTCAACATACACAATAGTATTACAGGTCAATTCTGATTTTCAATCAGAACACAGACATCTCAGAGCACATTCTGACCTCAGCCCAACACTGGAAACAAATAAATAAGATCCTGACTTCCTAAGGAACTGAAACAGCTCTTTATACCATGTCAGCTGCCGACTCCTCTCGTGGATGCTTGATGAAAAGAAATGATACAGAAGATGACCCTGGTGAAACCACTGGACTCGTGACTGACAGCATAATATCGAGCATGAGACAGGTCACATTTCTAGAAGTGACTTTATGATGCTATTTTGCCAAACACTACCTTTGACAGAAGTCCTAGGGATAACAAAGTATTAAAATGGACCAAGAAAAAAACAGATATGATGCACGTCTTGATACTGTATTAACTGGGGTGCCAGTTCCCAACTCAGAAAACTGTAACACCTGAGTGTGTTTGCTCTGTGCCATCACAAATCTGCTGTGAGGATCCAGGCTCGCAGCCCTACGTGCTACAGCTCCAGGAGCAGCCGTAAAGCAGTGCCATGAACAAGTGAGGCTGGCTCTGAGAAGGGATGCACTTCTGGTGCCTGTAACTTCAAAATGAAAGATAGGGAGAATAGAGAAATTGGTTGATTAAATACTGTTTGAGTTGGAAGAAAAAAGTCAAGCAGGCTACCAGCATGAAGAATTTCACATTGAAAACTAATTTATCATTGCTCAAACATATTTGCCCTTCCTGAGCGATGGAAATGCATTTTGACAGCAGGCCACAAACAGGAATGAAAAACAGACAACCTCACCGTCTTAACAAGATTGCTCTGCAATTGCAGAACACATCCTGGCAGAACTTCTATGAAGACAACTGAGTGTGCAGAGGTGTTCAAGCTAGGAGTGAAGCAGCTACAGAAAGCCCTGACATAGTAAGGTTCAGCTATATTTTAATAATAATAATAATAATAATAATAATAATAATAATAATAATAATAATAATAATAATAGGGAAGGAAGCAATGTTAAGTGGGAAGCTAAACCAACCTTCCCTGAAAAAAAAAGTAACTTGGAAACCCCTTGGAGGAAAAATAAAATAAAAATCAGAAGTTAAGAAGTCATCTTGGGAAGGTATTGAAAGTGTTTTTCAGTGCAAGGACAGGACTAGAGAATAGATCAAGGCTAAACAGAAATCCAAATCCAACCAGGTGACAGCTAGAAGAGATCGATACATTAATTCCAAGAACTAAATAGTAGCAAAAAAGGTGATTCAAGCAAGATCTTCGGAAGTGCAGAGGTGGTTGATGATGACCATAAACTACAAGAACAGAAGATGGAGCTGGGGTGTCCACTGTACAGTGGGAGGTCAGGCTCAGAAATACAGAGAAAGTGACTCTGCTATGGTGTAGGTGAAATAATAGGATTAAATTAAAATCAGAGACAGGACTTGCAATTGAAGGGGCAAAGAACAGAGAAGAACAAAGAAACTGCAGTATCCACAACTAATTTCATCTATTTAGATGCTGAGAAACATGGTAAGTAGGCATTTCTAACAGCACATGTAAACGAATAGAGGGGGAGAAACAAATGCAATAATTTAATTGATACTGTTGAAGATCACTCTAACAAGGTAATGAAGAAAGCACTGCAGAGTTTTAAGGGAAAATCTTAAGATAACATGCAGATTGCCACAGCATTTAAGAAACCTCAGGTCTTGATCAATAGAAAGCCTTACAAAAAAAGTACAGCCTCACAATTACTCTTTCTAAAACAAAATCAATAGCCATAACAAAAGAAGAATAAGATCTGAGTATTCTGGTGAAAGAAAAGAGCTTGACAGGTTAAATAATTTTAGATCCAAGCGAGGCTATCAATTACGAAAGCTCATGTGAACAAGCTATTCAGAGAAGATTAATGCACAGAAAGGACTGCCAGGATAAATTTATCATGAAACTGGAGGAAAGATCAGAAAAACTTTCGCAAGCAACTCTATAGACAGAGACAGCTGGTACCTGAAGACAGACATTTAAAGATGGGAAGTAACCTAAGCAATTTTACAGAAAAATGTAGAGATCTGACAAATAGCAAAGAACACTCCCTAAAAATAAAGCACCTGAAGACTGACATACCAAGAGGCAAAAAAAAAAAAAAAGCAGAAAAACGAACTTCAGTAGAATCATTTAGCTGAAAAAGATGAGCTTAACTAGATTATTTGCCAGAGCTGTGGATCAGACACAGAGATGAGGATTAAAATACAAAGATCTGGATTATCACACCACTGGCCCTAGAATCACGGACACTTGCTAACGATTAAGCTCATCATACCAGATATATATACATATATATACATATATATATATATTTTAAAGGTCTCTCAGTAATTAAGCCTTTCGTGGCTTTGTATGTGCAGACTACGAACACTCACAGAAAATGCACTGATGATGCATCTAATCCAGGCATCTGACTTGAGCTGCTATTTAGGAAAGAAGAGCAACACCTTTGCAGAAACCTATAAATGAAGATTTTTTTTTTCCTCCCCAGTGTCCCTCAAAACAGGGGGAGTTATATGCAAATAAGAAGGGTCTTGTTTGCTTTTTGTTTTTATTTCTAGTGTAAGTATATGAATGATGAGACGTCTTACGTTTGTAGGAATATTGTCAAGACCTCAACCTCACTAAAGTCAGACATAGCAAGCTTCATAAATTATTTTTCCTTATTATATATCACTTTCCTCCATTTTGTTTCCTTTTCAGTGTTACTGAACTACCTCTTGAATTTCTATTCTGAAAAATACACCATTTATCACGCACACCCCTGCCATGATCCCTCCTAGCCTTAACCACTGTTGTGTCATCTTTCATTTGGGTAGGTGTGATAGCACAGCTTCTTATAATTTTCAAAATGTAATACTCGGTTGATCTTAAGTCTGAACAATGCCATTGTGGAGATCCATCACTTTTAGCCTGTCACGCTAAAGCTGAAATATCTTTTTGAATCCCACACTCTAAGACACAGTTAGAAAAGAATACAGGCAGTGTATGTAACTATCACTTGCCTGACAGTTCGGGATTTAGAGTGAGCAATCTCTGCAAAACTTGTCAAGCAAAATTACAAAAGGGATTTCTGGTGCTGACATGCAGAACATAAATAATGAAAAAAATACACATTTGAGGGAAAATATTAACAAATGGGAAAGCCAATCTAAACAACATTCATCCAACTTTATTGTTCAGGGGTGCTGATGAATCATCAATAAACTCTCAATTTTCACTTCTGAAAAACCATGTAGAGCCATCCATCAACAGACCGTCTACTAGAAACCCAAGTGACTTTAGAAAAATGAAATTTGGGAGTGAAGCTCCCTTTTACAGAATTCATGCTTCTCCCGAGATAAGACTTACTGCTGTGATATTTTCAAAACCAAAAGGCAAAAGGTCAAGATTTGAATGTATACTGCAAAGAGTATATCTTGATGTCAGTTATAATATAAAGACAACTTTGTCTGCTAGCCAGCATGCACAAAGGATACGGTCTTTGCTAATTACAAGTCTAATCCTTAACAGTGCAAATTCCAAACTGGTAAACCGATAAAACTAATCATCCTGGTTTATAATGAAATGGAATGTTGTATTTAAGATAATGCCTAATTAAGAAAATAATCTTAGTCTGAATGAATGACCAGAGGCTTTAGAGGTTTCAGTGCTGCATGTCTGGGAATCAAAAAGACCAGCTACCACAGCCATCTTCAGCAAGAAGGAAGACTTCCACTACATGTACGTTAGCTGGTAATGGAGATGTGAGATTTCACCAGTTCTGCATTTTCTCCCCCACACCTACCCATCTGAGAAACAGATCCATAATCCCTCCTCCTCTCTCACCAGGCTTAGTTTCACTGCACAAAACATTACCTCCACTTCTAGAAAATATGTACTAGTTCACTTTTTCCTCATCAGTAATATTAAATTGCTATAAAAGCAGAAACTTCAGACATGGGTGTTGCAGATCTACTTGTGCCCCCTCTGCACTCTGAAACAAAGACGACTTAGTTAACTGCATACACAAGATCTTGAAAGTGCATGCAAAAATAAGGGGGACAGACCAATTGGTTCCTACGAGGGAACATATCCTGGATCAAAAGGGACATCGTTTTTTCTAGTCTTACATTGAAAACATGTATAACAGGTCTGAATCTGGATCTTTGCTTTCAGTCCTAGTCCTAATAAAGATCTTTTTTTCTACTTTAACTGGACAAACTGGATTGTAAGAATTCAGGGCTACATACATGTATAATCTAGAACATTTCTTGCCCTCTCTTAACTCTGCAGTTTGTACAAACAGCTGACAAACTGCAGTTTTATAAAAACCTTTCCCATACTCACTGAAAATAAATGCTTTTTTATCCAAGATAATTTGTTATAGAATAAAATGGAAAATGCAGATGATTTTTTCATAAAGACATACTTTTGTGAGGAAAATTTATCACCCATGTAACTTACTTTTATTGGTTAAATGTTCTTAAGTACCATTCACCAAAGTGTCTATACTCTTACATTTTTTTCCAATTCAAAAGGTATAGAAAGTTCTTTATTCGTGAAGAACAAGTTTTTCTTTCCCCCCTCTTAAGGGAAATAAGTAATACCGAGTATTCAATCCAAAGTGCTGTAGTTTCTGACTACATCTCCAAGGAGCTGGAAGAAGCACGCAGTTCGTTCTGCTCAGCCACTGCACTAAGCTTCTCTTTTATCCTTCAGGAACATCACGCACACAGTAAGAAAAAAAATTCTCTTAAGATACCATCTTCAAAGTCAGGCAAACTTTAAGAAACTTGTGCAAATCCAGAACTATATAACCTACCTATTTTTATGCAGTTCTTAGTAGTTATAGCAAAGATAAACATAGAATTTTGATCCAAATTAATATTTGAGCAAAACCCTTCTCCTCTCACCATTGCTTACAGCTATATAAAAGGAAATTATTTAAGTACCCAAACACTAGAAAATGCAACAAGTTCTCAAAACCACAACACATCTCTTCACTGATGTGCCTGGCAGAGGCCTGGCTTTAATTGCAAGCACACATCCATCCAGGTCTCCCTCCCCTCCACCTGCTGTGCTCACTGCAGGTCCTTGATCTTCATTTCTTGGCCACAGCTTCACCTACCGCAATCCAGCCCAAAAACAGAATCATAGAATCATAGAATATCCTGAGTTGGAAGGGACCCTTAAGGATCATCAAGTCCAACTCTTGACACCGCACAGGTCTACCCAAAAGTTCAGACCATGTGACTAAGTGCACAGTCCAATCTCTTCTTAAATTCAGTCAGGCTCGGTGCAGTGACCACTTCCCTGGGGAGCCTGTTCCAGTGTGCAACCACTCTCTCTGTGAAGAACCCCCTCCTGATGTCAAGCCTAAACTTCCCCTGCCTCAGCTTAACCCCGTTCCCGCGGGTCCTGTCGCTGGTGTTAATGGAGAAAAGGTCTCCTGCCTCTCGACACCCCCTTACGAGGAAGTTGTAGACTGCGATGAGGTCTCCCCTCAGCCTCCTCTTCTCCAGGCTGAACAGGCCCAGTGCCCTCAGCCGTTCCTCATACGTCTTCCCCTCCAGGCCTTTCACCATCTTCGTAGCCCTCCTCTGGACACTCTCCAACAGTTTCATGTCCTTTTTATACTGTGGTGCCCAGAACTGCACACAGTACTCGAGGTGAGGCCGCACCAGCACAGAGTAGAGCGGGACAATCACCTCCCTCGACCTACTAGCGATGCCGTGCTTGATGCACCCCAGGACACGGTTGGCCCTCCTGGCTGCCAGGGCACACTGCCGGCTCATATTCAACTTGCTGTCTACCACGACCCCCAGATCCCTCTCTTCTAGGCTGCAATGATGGATATAGAATTGATAATAATGGATATAGAATAATGGATATAGAATTTTCTTCATGGTCTTTCTTCCAGAGTATTCCTTTAAAGCATCAAAACAAAAATATAATAAAACAAAATATAATACTCTAAATTTATTGAAGACAAATTCTTTTGTAACCCATTGAGGGCAAGTCAGATCCCTGGGATCTCCTTGAAGTCATAATGAACCAGCAAGAGAAGCAGGATTAGGCATCAGCCATCTCCTGACTCCTAATTCAGTTAATTCCTCCAGACAACGTTACATTAAATGTGGCAGCAGTTGTTCATCGAGGCCTCCCATAATTTCAGTGGCAGTTACACAAACAGCTCTTCTAGCCATCAGCTTGGAAACCCAAAGCTTGATAAATTCAAGACACAAATAAAGCTTAAAGAGGCAACCTGGAGTCTGAAAACGGGAACAATTTCTCAAGTGAAGTTCTTTCTCTATATGACGTATTGACATTAAGTAAATCACGTTGGTCAAACACAGGTCAAGAGCTCGATGTCCCCATTTTTGAGGGGTTCTGTGTGACGTCATGTAGCAGGCTGGAGAAGATAGTTAACAGCCTTCTTCCACTGGTCTTCAAGTCTCATGCTCACTAACGAGCCTGTCCTTTTTCTAACAGTAATTCCAAAATGAAGGTTTCAAAACACAATTTCTGTGAATATCTAAGTGAGCTATTTAGATATTACTTAATTAAAGGGAGATTACTTAACTGAGGAAGAAAAAAAGGTCAATAATTTAACATTAAGAGCTTTTTGAAGGAAACTCAGTCATACCTGTAATTAATAGTAAGGCAGCAACACAGCTGCCTTTTATATGAGCAACTTGTTACAGCCAAGCAAATTAAATATAAAGCTCAAAGCCAAGTATTAGCAAATGCAGACAAATGGAAGAAAAAAAACAGATGGATTCACTTGGGGAAAAAAAAAGACAATGGATGAAATAAATGTTTTAGTGAACAGTCTATAAATGGCTGGGTAAAACCAATAAATCCTTATGATGAAACTCACTGCCACTGTCACTTCACACCTTCTAGCTCTTTGTATGCCCATTCTCTTAATAAAAGATTTATGAAAGCTTTAACTAAGGAGTAGTAAACAGTGACTGGGAGAAAAGATTACCTCAGGGGCATTTTAAGTTATTATCATCATACTTTTTACTAAAATACACAAATTTATATTTCCAAGATGAATTACTTACACAGTTCCCCAAATTTGTATTTTTTTTAAAATCTGTTTTGTAAAAGCTATAGCAACCCTTTACCCTTCTTTAGGCATAACTGGTACTTAAGTATCAAAGCCAGATTTGCATTTCAAAAAGCAATTAGAAAACACACTGTAGTAAGACACTGATAAAAAAAACGTTGTGGCTTTACATATATTAGCAATTTCCTTTGACTTTCCCTAGTTAAATCCATCATAATAATGGCAATACCCATAAATTAGATGGGCAATGCAACTGCCACACTTTAAAATCCCTCCCTTGCTCTGATGATGGTGCAGTCATATTTTGGTTTGAAAGACACAGAACAAAAATGCCTTTAAAAAGAAATCGTTTCACGAATCCAGTTTAGAGCATGATAGTGGTTGGGTTTGCACAGCAGGAGGATGAGAAACAAAGAAGGAAAGAAATACTGGCAGTGACAATGTCAACCTGATTTTGCTAAAAAGGAACAAATATAGAAGAACACACTTCATAGAAAAAAAGACAAATATTTCCTGAAACAACTGATCATTAAAGATAACTAACAAATTTCACGATGTTTGAATTTTTAAAAAAAGAAATCAAAGCTTTTCTACCAGACCTATTGTAGAATGGGAAATAGCTTACTATCAAATTCTAACAGCATGCAATTTCAAATTAGACAAATCATCCTGATGTAAAGTGTTTTTCAGATATATTTTTTTTTGAGTCACATGAGAAACGAGTTTAGAAAAGGGAAAGAGCAACTTCTTTTGGAGACAGAGGTGCTACAGAAACTTTGATTCTTGCAACCTGAAGAAGCCTGAAGAGTAAAGGCTTCTCATCTACTATAAGGTAGGGAGAAGGTTCTTTAAAAGCACATTGTCAAATGCACTCCAAACATCCATTTTCCCATGCCGTGACAAGTTCATAGCGCTGTGTCAAAAACATAAATTGAAGGAAGAAGCCAAGAAAGTAGTTCTCTAACAAAAAGCATTCACTCACTGTCTGACACACTGGACATAGGTAGTGAGTGTGTTTGGGTTTGTTTTTTTCATGCAACGGTCAACTAAACACCTCTGTCACCTTGCAACACCTTGTATTATCAATACCTGTTGTCATATTGGCACAAGCTGCTTCTTCTGACATTCAAGATTTAGAAGAGTCCAATTATTCTAAATCATTCCAAAAATTAATCACAATTTTAAAACCTGTTAAACCTTTGCACGAGATTCACAGCAGGTAGACTGTCCACCATTATCCATCAACTGTCAGGGAGAATAGCACAACTGTAAGACCAAAAGCTCAAGCCCTGTACACACACACACACATATATAAATAAAATGATGTAACACTGCTTGGTTTTACTGCCTGTTTCTATGTCCTGGCCTCCCTAACCAACCAGAATTTGTCATTTTCAGGTAATGAAGTTATTTAATGATTAAGTAGCAGTTAAAATGTGCATAACATTCTCTGATAAAGAAATTAAGTGCATCACAGTGCAACATTCACACATACCATAGGAATTCAACATAACAGCGCACAATTAAGAGGAAAATGAGCTGCCTCCCACTGTTATCTGAGACCAGCGAGAGACTTTACCATGCTAACTATCCCCACAGCTAATGCATCTCGAAAGCTTCCAATTACAACAAAGATGGGGGAAAAGAAACGTTAGGAACATACCTGATAAAGCTGCAGAATCCAAATGAGGTCAATAAAAACAATATAGCACAGTTAGAAGGGAATATTACAAACCCTCCGAAGGTACCCTTTCCCCTGCCCTCGAAGGATTTAACACTGTGTAAGGGCTTGCACAGCTTCTAGTTCTGCACTCAGTTATCAAATGGGCTTTCACACACCTGCATTTCATATTCTGGAGCAGAAAAACACCTTAAGCACACTGCAGCCAGAGGATGCTCTTGGGCAGGTTTCAAACTTAGCAGGAGGGTGTAAGGCAGTGCAGAACAAGCATCAACAGCATTTTGTCCAGTCCTGAACAAAAAGGTTATAATTTTTATTCCCTGTGATTGACCAATATTCTGCTAATGCAGCTGGCAGGCCAGTATCGGAGAAGAAACTTCGTGTAGTAAACATCTGAATTTGCTTGGGTTAGACAATATCTTAAGGTTTTCCAGTATACATTTTTTGAAAACAAAACTCACTAGAGCTCATTTTTCATTAGTAGAAGGGTCTTGAAGACCATCCTTTTAAAAACTACCAATTACAGCAATATATTTTGCATTGATACAGGAAAACTAGTAAGTTTTAAAGGCATTTTGGAATATCTTTTTTTTTTTTTTTTAACCCCAGTAACCTTATGTAATGATCATATGGACCAAAACAATAACAGAAGCATGACGCTGAGTGATCTCTTGGAAAGCAGCAGAACTAAACGCAAGCAGCAATGCAAGAAGGCGATTATGGTCAGCGTTGGATCTTTTATTGTCCTCATTGCCAGGAAACTTAGAAACATATTTCTCATTCAATAGAGATTCTGAAAGTCACTTAAGGTATAAAAAAAATGCAGGTTTGTTTATTTGCAGCATTTGTGATGTTTCACAATGCTACAAGCTAACTTAACAGAAACAACATCTGAATATAAATGGCAACGAGCAGCAGCTCTGGGAGATGTTGTAGCACTAGTCAGGAAGAATTCACTACCTGGAGACATTTATTAAGCAAAGAAAAAAACTGTTTGAAAGGCTGGCAGACATCATTAGAGAAACAAAAGAAAACTGCTTCACGGGCTTTTTTATTTTCTAGTCACATTACTTTAGTTTACCTTTTTTTTGTTGGTTTTTGAACTCTCACTCTTACAAGGTAATTCTAAGTCTCTTGCAGCTGTACTTTACAAAACAGTTACATAACCTGACAGCCCTGAGCCCTGATTTAAGCAAAAATAAGCAAACGTCATTCTGGAAATACGTCACTTTCCCAGTCAAATTATTTGTGCTTGCCTGCAAAATTCACCTGCTTTTCAAATTTCTGAAGCTTCCCTGTTCACACCTGACACTCAAGAAGCAACAAAAAAAGGGCAAAGCCCAAGCATTCACACTTTTTCCACCAGTCTTCTAGTTCTTTGGGGATTCTTCACATCACTAGCTTTTAGAAGCTTCCCAAATGTTTCATGACACAGAGGGCAGATTAATTTCAACATACAAGCCAAAGAAATTTATCTTTAAGAGTATTTACACAGAAAGAAAGTAAAAGCCTAAAAGCCCACATTTTATTTTTGGCTCACTCTAAGCTGTGGAAAATCTTTGTAGTGATTAGATGTACCTGACGTTTTTCTTAATCCATTCATTTTAATTTTCCTCATCTTCAGCATTTTTTGAGAAATACCCACACATTAAGCCACTTACATGAACAGAATATATGACAAAATTCACACAGTTGAAAGAAAAAAAGGGAAAAGGAACACATACAGTCCCAATTTCCCAATTTCATTGATAAGTGATGCATCTGCTTTTGTGGAAAGCTTTTTTTTTGGGGGGAATAAAGAGCATATTTCTATATTATCACGATGTTAGTTACACATTAAAACAAACAAAAAACTAAGCAAAGAAACCCTTACCTGCTACCGTGAGCTTTGCTGTTCTGCTGACAATGGTCCCCAGGCTTTCTACAGTTGCCACACACTGATAATATCCTTCATCAGGTTTATTATGCTTGGAATGCACCACGCTGTTTATTAATAAAGACCCATCTGGCAGCAACTGGCGACGGTCATCTGACACCAAGTTCAGTAAAGTCCCATCTTTTTTCCACTCAATTTTTGGGGAGGTTTCACAATAAGCTGAACAGTTCATTATAACAGACGCCCCACGAACTGACAGAATGTCCATTGGCTCCACCAAAAAGTGAAACGGAGTGAAGGTCCTCACAACGGATCCTGGAAAATATAGAGCACACGAAGCAATTTGGGGGTTAGCCTTCTGCTTTTTTTTTAAAAAAAAAAAAAACAAACAAAAAACACAGAAAACCACATCATTTAAAAATATTCAACTGTACATGACAACCCAGTTCTTGCAGTATCATCGCCCTAGAAACACCTTGGTCTGTACAACAGTATTTTCTGCTAACTACATATACCAGTGAACTCT
The DNA here is from genome assembly GCF_963932015.1 of Anas acuta. Classification (NCBI taxonomy): domain Eukaryota; kingdom Metazoa; phylum Chordata; class Aves; order Anseriformes; family Anatidae; genus Anas; species Anas acuta. Next base: position 12,101,361 of record NC_088990.1, on the reverse strand, counting down.
TGAAACTGAAGTCAAATCTTTCACGCCTAAGACATACTGGTTTGTTTATGCTGGAATCGATGTGGTCAACAGTCCTGAGCAACCTATTACACAGAAATCTGCCTCATCAAAACTTAAGCTGTTAATTTATGTGCCCGAATAATACATTTATACAAACAGCATATACTCTGAGGACTCTTTTCTTGGCCTTTTGTGGTACGGGTGCCAGTAACAGCAGTGCATGAATTTGTTTTGTGTAACGAAGATTAAGAAACATTAAGAATAATTTAGCCCTTGAGAGAAAAAGTCTCCAATTCTGAGATTAACACGTCATGCAAGAGCCATAAAACATCTTTTACTTCTATTCTAGTTCAGGATAAACACGATTACTTCTCTAGTTTAAGTATTCCCAAAAGACATCTATAATTAGTGTCTACTTTCCATTAAGAAGTGAATTTTAATTACTGTCTTTCTAGTGTATTTGGTCAAGCAGAAAGATTGCGTGTTAGTATCACTTGGACTTGTCTTAACTTAATCATCCAAGGAAAACAGAAGGAGGAAAGTTTCTTTCAGGGAAGAACAGCATAATGTTGATTTGAGACAAGGGAGGGGGGTCTTTTTTTTTTTTTTTTTAAAGCCAACCTTTCAAAATAACATCAAGGTTCCCTACTCATATGCTGGCAAGCTCCACTTCTCCTCCATTTGGGGACTAATGGTGGACACGTACAAAACATCATGGTGATATAAATGGAAGCATTTAAGAGCTGTCTGCCAACAAAACAAAACTGAAAGTGCATAGAGTAAAAGGTTAAATTGGGCTAAAAAATCCATTCTAAAAATTCCAAAATTTTGGGGCAAACCTCAACTACAACGCAGGGCTGCACCAATTCCTCCTTATCTGGATATAAGGAAGGAAAGCTGTAAAAAGGGAACACGTGAAACAAAAACTGGCTGATAAAAAAATAAACTTAGACAAGATCTCTTTGTAAGAGCTGGAAATTAACTATTTTCAGTGGACGCAACAACTAAAGAATGGTTTAGTGAATGAAAGCATCAATGAATTATGCTTTTTGATCCTAATGAATTGAGGCATCTTCTACAAGCACAGTGTCTACTACAGTACTCTCAGCATGAAGAGACACACTTGGACTACCCATGTTTAAAAATTTTAAGAATAATTTGAAGTCACATGTTGAAAACGTACTGCACAAGGATGTTCTTTAACAACTACAGAAAGGAAGTTTGACTTTACATAGAAATGGATGTGTGACATTCCCTTTACAGAGCTACTTACAATCACTGAGAAAACAAAAATAGCTTTTAGCTAACAAAAACCTTACAGTTTTGCAAACAGTTTTTTTTTTTTACTAGGCTGTTTAGAGACTGAAAAGGCAATGACACGGCTATCGCTTCTTTTCTTGTTTCTTTTTGCTTTTAAAAATAGTGCAAGTGTTGTTCATCATTAAGCTATTTGTTAGTAGGTGCTCTAAAGAAAACAAGGGAAAAAATTGGTTGGGCTTTGAAGTCTCTTTATAGTTCTTAAAAGGGAAAAGAAAATCTTGAACATGAAGCGGGGGTGTTGCTTCTGAATTCTATACAGCCTTTAAGTTGAATATTCAGACAATATCACAGTGAATAAAAACCTGTTCTCTCTTCCTGCATAGGAAATAACAGCATTATTTTTATCTGGCATTTGTACAGCAGAGCTACCCGCCAACCAGTTTACCTGACCTGGCAGCAAGAAACACCCAACACATTAAGGATGTATTTTTCCTTGTAGGCAATTCTCCCAAGAACTTAAAGGTAACATGTAACACTTGCGAAAGGCATCATAAAAAAAAGGTCTAAATGCAGATGGACAGGTATCACAAACTGATTAGCAGAGAAGCAAATTGAAGCTTATGCACACACAATAAACCCATCAGGAAGGGGCATAAAAATACTTGCTAAAATAATTTCACTTTTCACAATAAGGTCAATACTGGTATGCTTTAAAATGTTATGAGGAAAATCTAGTTATTAAATGCATATGTTTCAGTAAGTGGTGGAATAATTACTATGCATGTGTTTTTAGAAAAAGTATAAATAGGTGGGAAGCTTTTGCCTATAAAGGCAGACTGTGTCCTGTAAGCATTTTAGCTTCCTCAGTCACTTGGGGGTTTTGGTTTTAAGAGATTTACCTTCTCAAATAGCCTTAATTAACAAATGGATGCAATTCCTGCTATCACTGAACCGCACAGAAAGTCCCTCATCTCCAAACAGACTTCAGTTCCCCTCGGAGACGGGCTCAGCCTTCTGCACAAAGCCTATTGTTTTCCTCCTCATAATTCACACGAACTTGAAGATAAGGCAGGAGGGGCAGCGTGAAAGAAACAACAGATAAATTATGCTTTTGTAGGTTATACCATTCAGATATTCTTCTACCTTTAAGAGTTCAAAGATAAAGAGAGAAAGACAGACTTCCCTAGTGACAGTACCGGTCCTAGACAAGATTAGATCTGCTATGTCACTATCCAAATCCTCGAGATTTTGTCTTTCCTGGTGATAAAGAAGCAAAAAAAATAAATAAAAAATTATAAAGTTTGTATGTGCTTCTGTAACTTTGATTTGTACGCACCCAGCTATGCATGATCACCTCCTTGATTCTGTGTGCCGAGTTCTGAGTTTTGGCTCTAATCTACCAGGTGTGGCAGAACGGTCACAGAAGTATGAAAATACTTCTAAATGCTTACCAGTATAATCTCATCCCCCATTCCACAAACCTAAAGATTTTCTCTAAATTAAAGATTCAGCCTTACTGCCAGGGGCCTTCCAATAGGAAGCCTTGTATCCAAGCCAAGCTATCAACCTTACTTCCTCCCTTAGAAACTCTGTTTTTTCCAGTAGAGCTCCAGATCCTTACCAGAACAAACAACTACGCACAGTTTTGTTTTTCTCTGCCTTTTCTGAGTTTTCAAACCTTAAAAAAAAAAAAAAAAAAGTGGTGGGTGGGAATCGCTAGGAAGTGACAGAAGCCAATTTTAGCCATGTCTACATTGAGGTAAGCTTAAGTTCACTCAGAGGAGCCCCTTCAGCACCCGTGTACCCATTTTTTTCCAGGCTCAATGCATTAGCTTAGATCCATCACTTGTTCCGAGCTGTCATTCTTCATTTTCACTGTTTCTGTGACCAAGCACACTAGGCAATACACATCTTGGTTCTAACTATGGCTCCTCTTGCCTTCTAGAAAAGTCAGTTCTGCCTAAACACCTCAAAATCACAACCTCACTTTTTTATTCCGCAGGTCAGCACAAGCAGAGCAACCAGCTTGAACTGAGCCCTATTTCTACTCTTAAGATTTTTTAATCAAGATGAAAAAAATAGTTTGCCTTGTCTCGTCTTCATTGCATGGTTGGAACAGATCAAGTCCACTGATGGGCTACGATTACCCTGAAGAAATGAGGTGCCCACAGAAATAAAGCTGCAGAGTATGGAGCAGAGGATGTCAAGAGAGAGCACACCAAGAAGGAAGAGCACAGAAGGGATCAGAGACTTTCAAGAAGAAAGCAGATTCTCAGCCAGGTTTCAGAGGTAGTGTTAAAGAGCTCTTGCCAAGAACCCTGTGAGGACTGCACAGGCTGCTTCAACTCCTGCACACAAAGCAGTGGATGAAAAATAAAAGGATTAGTAAATACATATGCCCCACGTGAAAAGAAAGTTAAACTCACATTGAGAATTTCCTAGCTCGTACTCCAAGAAAGGTTTTGCAGTTTGGAGTTTGTGGCACTCGGCTGAGAAGCACTGGTGGAGCTGCCATGCTCCAGCCAAGGGAGTTCAGAGCTCATTTAACCCTTGATTCAGCACAGAAAAGCTTTGTGCATACAAGAGTTTAATCAACTTCTACTGCTGCCAACCAGCCGTTCTCTCTCACTCCATCACCCTACTGATTATTCAGTTAATGACACCGCATTACTGAAGACTGGACTGGTGGATTTTGTGGAGGGAGTCCTTCCTCTTTCTATGAGCTTATCTTGTATCAGCTGCTTGATTTGTGTTAACGTTGGCCCAAAAAGCCTGAATTGAAGAACTCTGGTCTTTTCTTTAGCCCTTACATTCCTAGCTTCTCGATCCTGCCCTCAGAAACTGCCATGAAGCTGGCTCTTCGCCATTTCATGTCTGGCTGATTGCTCCTGCCTAACTGTATTAACTGCCTTTTGGCTCCTCAAAACTTCCCTCATCCCTAAAAAAGTTTACCATTTCTGAACTCTAACATCTTGTCCCCTCCCTTTCAGCTTTATGTCATGAAAATTTAACAAATATCACTTCCTTTGCCATGCAGGCTGCGAATGGAAGGCATCTAATAGAGATTAACCCAGGACACAAGTGCAAAACCCCACACAAAGCAGCTTTCATCACCATCACTGCTTCTCTTACCCAACCCTTTCCACAGCCATCTCATGACAGGGAAGAAGAGCAGCTTTCCCTCCTTCGTTAGGAAAGTGTTCTTGGATGGTGGCAGCAGGATAAACAATAAACAATGACTTTTTCCATGAAACTTTTTAAACCACCCGAGGAAACTAGAATGGTCTGAAAGTATTTCCTTAACAATTCCACAGCAATTAACTCTCATACCCACGCTACTTAGATGTTAGAAAAAAGTGTTTGTTTGCTCACTCACTTGTGAATGTTTCCAAGAATTGAAGCTAAGAGGACTCCTTTACACATCCCTAGCTCCTTCTCTTTCCAACTTTTAAAATACTTTGGGTTTTTATAGTCCTCCTTGTAGCTCACCACTCCTCAGTTTCTTAAAGTTAACCAACAGTTCTGAAATGGCTTTGGCCAAGACCAAGTTCAGCACATGCAAACAATTCAAAGATATTTAACAAAGAACTTTTAAGCTGCCGTTGGCCTAATTAGGGCAACAATGTAAAATTAGGGCAACCAAACATCCTTCATCAGAAGTATGGGACTCCAGTGATATGCAGGGATTCACTTCTTGGAAGGAGTCATTCCGGGCTTTGATAAAAAAAGATTTCTTGCATTTGTGCATTGAGGAAAGACCTATCAGTTGGGAGACAAGATACTCGTCCTTCCAAATTAAGGCTCTGAAGCAATTTAAGAGCAAATATATAGTGCCCTTGAAAACAGATGTTCAAAACAGAAGTATTTGACAGAGTCCTAATCAGACTGGCAGGAACTATTATAGAGCCTTTATGTATTGCAAGTCAGTGATAAAAGATCCAAGCTCTCTTGCTGCAGGACTTAACTTTTAAATGGCTTTTCATCAGAATTTAATTAACATTCCCACTGGCCCTTGAAACCCTAAAAAAAGTATGTCATGCCCTTCCTAATCTAGATCATCGAAAACGCCATCTTTAAGAGTTAGACGAATATATTTTAATTGAAGATGCTACAAACATTGTTCTTTGCAAACTGCCAGCGAGAGCTCACAAGGATCTTGTTTTGTGGTTTTGTTAAAATATTCATTGCTAAGAAGCACATTAACTATATGGATAAATTGCTACGTCCATTAATCTCTACATAAAAGTACATATTAGCAATATAAGTACGTATTACCAGCAGGTTGGTAAATTTTTTTCCTTTGACAACAGACACATTCTGCACTGCCCAATAAGCAATATTTATATATGGTATTATAATATACCACAGCAGAACTAATGCACAGGTAAAGATGGATAGATTTTCCTCTTAATACCGTATTTTTCCCTCTTGGAAGAATATATATCACCTGACCAAATTAAATAACATGCTGCACCAACATACATCAGCCAACCAATGACTTCTTGTGATTATCTTTTTATGGTACCTCCAACCCCCAATCACATGCACGGCGGTTCAGAAGTTCACTTCTACTAAAAAAAAGCAAGAGCAAGTTCTCCAAACTGCATTCTCTAAAATGAATTTCACTGCTTTCTTTGCAAAGACTCTGCAATCCATAAATTATGAGACAAAAATGATATTGCACTTAAGCACCAAGAAAAAACTAAAAAGTATAAGAGCTAGCCATGACGGCAGATGAACAATGTAAATCGTGCTGGCACTTTAATAATTCCAAAGGAAGGCTGACAGTGGAACCTAGAAGAGCAAATGATGTAACGTTATACAATAAGTAATGCCACGTATAAATCTAGACTTCCCCAGACTTACTAGATTCCTTTCTCCTTCAGTACAAGCAGATTTCCTCTTTTAATGATTTAATACACTATAACAAAGATATTCATCAAAGCGAGATACTCATCAGCGCCCCACTATCATTAAGCGCTGCGGGCTAGCAACGATGACTGAAGAACGACGTGGTGGCTCAGATTTGCTGTAGCTTCCAAGGGAAGGGGCTATGTTCCCAGGTCTGTAGGGAGACAGATCCTTTCCTGCGGGATACAGGAAACAGCATGTACAAAACCCTTTCCCCCTTTAGGAGGACCCTTGTCCTCCTTTTGTTGTCTGTCCGTGCTGTGCACAGGTGCCTTCTTGTAATAGACACTGAGCAGACAATACTGAGTGAACACTTAGTGCCTGGGCTACTGTAACAAAAATTGTATTCTCAGCCTATCTTCTCAATAAAATATTAAGTTTTGTGAAATTACAGGCCATCGCAAACAGTGTGTGTCTTCATACCAAAAGGCTGTCACCAACACGGAGATGTATTTGCTTTCAGTTAGACAGAACTCTGCTCTGCTTCTAGCTCCCGTGTTTTTCAAAAGGCATCCATCTAGAAATACAACATAGAGAAAAAGCTACACATTTCTGCATGTCATTCTATAATGGCTTCAGCTGTAGAGCTGAGCAGGTTTTCGACACCACGTACTAATGAGAACACAGAAGTCAAGGTACTCATCATCGTAACACAAATCTGTACAAGAGAAAAAGAAAACTTGTTTCAAGGCTTTGTCTTCAGCACAGGCAGGAGTGTACTCGCCCTTCAGGAAGCTCTGTCAATAAACAAAGAATTAATTCAAGAAAAGCATACTACAGTATGCAAAGACGCTTTTCCAGCTTTGTCTATACTTCCAGTTACCTTTTTCTCAATAACGAATTATCGGTTTTATCTTAATCGACCTTCCTTAAAGATCTCAAGCAGGAAATTATAAAACACAGCAAAAAATAAATAAATATGGCCCATTAAAAAATGTATGCGGAAATAACATTGAGAACAAAGCATCCAAACAGTGTGCCTGCAGTAAAGCTTTGCAAAGTACGTGGCCATGCATTTAGTCTAACCACTCCTACTGTAAGTGATACCATCTCCTCATATATTATTAAATAATGGGAAGGAAAACAAGATAATGATCAACAGCAAAATCCAAACACAGATTCTAATTTCAAATAGCAAACGTCGTCTTAGGAGACATATTTATGGCTGGGGCCATTTGCCTGGCCTTTCTGCCACGTCAAGGGAGTCAGAAATTTTTAACCCAATTTTGAACACACGGAAGCAACTTTCCTACCTAGAGTGTTGCTGGATTTAGTTGCCCCAAGATCAGTGACCCCAGCTCCCTCAAACAGCCAGTGGCTCAGCATGGCAGTGCTTGTTCACAAGCCTTATGCCCCTTTACCGGGGTGCTGCAACTTTATTGGGATGTCCAGAAAAAAAAATCCTGACCAAGGAGATCTCCAGTCCATGGTTGTGCTGCCAGCAAGTTACCTACCTCCTGGCAAGGGTTTGCTAATCTGACCTAAACCTACCCTCACAGCCAGAAAAGTGTCAGCCAGCCCTGCTTCAGAAGCAAGCTCTGCTGCACTTATTGCTGGTGTGCAATGAGGAAGAACGCTTTACAACTGCTCAGAACAAAAATCCAGGTTTCCTCCAGGCTGCTTAAAAATAATCCTTGGGTTTGCTAGGATTCAAATCTAGGAGCTGTGTCCCACACGTCCCTCCTGTTGTGAAAGGAGCGTCCTTTCAAGGAGCTTTTGCTTTTATAATCACCCAAGGAAAAGCAAGTCAGGCCATCTAATGCCATACATCCTTTTTTTTTTTTTTTTTTTTTTAATTCAAGCCAATGAAAGCACTACTCTGGATATCCTAAGAGTAGAATTTCACTTTCATAATCATTTCACAGGAAGAGTTTAAATCTTTTTTTTTTTTTTGATGGAATTACCAAAGCCATTTCTCTCATTTCAGAAACCTACCAGTTCTCATTCCAATAGCTTATCCCCTGACCTGACACATCCCTTCTAGGCTTGCACAGAACGTTAAAATGGTACTGTGCTTTACTTGATACAAAAGACATAAGATATCCCCTCTCTACTGTTATAGTGACAGAAATAAGCTAGCACGACAATCAGGCAAGAATCCTTTTGTCTTCAACACCAGGGACAGAAGTTACCTCAATCACAGCCCCTGGGATTAGCTGCTCAAGGCGTGATCTCGCAGCAGACTAAAGCACTTTCAGGGCAATGACTGCCATCAGCGTAGCACAAAACACCACGTGCACTCTACCCCCAACAAGGCCTTCACCCAATGTCAAATTTCTCTTTATTCTCATCTGTCAAAATAAGCCAGACTGATTACCTTTCCTATTAAACTAACAGTATGCCATATATTTTTTTTTCCTCCATTCCAGCCCATTTTGGAATGCTTTGTGGGGCTTTTATTCCCCTGCAATTTTCTTCCTCCTACTTGAACTCTTCCAGCAACGTGTTTTCATTACTTTCCCAAACTGGTCTGAGATCCTTCTAGCATTTCTAGAAAAACTTACTAGAGGGCACTGTAAAGACACCTACAAAGAGAACATTTATTTCTGTTCATCATTGAGAACAATAGTACTTTGACTTTTCCACAGAAATAGCTACCACATGTTAGCTATCGACAATGCCACATTTGTTACAGCAGGTGAGGAGGAATTTCCATTTTTCCTGCTGGAGAAATGGATTTCCCTGCCTCGAGTTCCAGTCTTTGGGCACTCAGGGACACTATTCCTCTCTTCAGATACGCGCCATACTGAAAGCAAACAGTGGCCCTTTCAAGAGGTTAAAAATAGAAAATGAAGTCTTGAAAGACCTCATACTTCATACATACTGCTCTCAATACAGGCAAGGTGCTAAAAATTAGCATTAATTCCTCCATCTTACCCTCCCCTCCTTACCACCTCACTGGTGAAACCCCCAGCAGCCTCAGACCTGCCCGCCACCGCAGACTGCCCTGCTGATGTGCAACGCACACCCAGCTGAGCAGGCAGCAGACTCCCTGCCTCAGTTGTTTTTTTCCACCAGGCTGGTACTTCAAACTGGTTTAGAATGTAAATACTGGAAAAAATCCCCCACACATCACAAGAGAATTATTTGCTGAAACCAATTACTTAAATATTTTCCGAGCAGTAAACACGCTGCAGCATCCAAGAATGCTACATGAAGGGTAAAGTAATAGTTCTGTTTCTCAGAAGCCAACAAGGTTATGGGTCACCCAAGAGACCGTATTCGATGCAGCAAATTCATTTAAAGATGCATAAGAGTTGCACTTCAGTGAATGATCTTCCTGCGTGCCGTGGATGTCCTCCAGCCCACCTATCCAATTCACCGCCTCAGAGCAATTACGGGATCACAAAGCACACGTGCAGAGGAGTGAAGGGCAAAGGGGAACGCTGCTACGAAGTCGGGGGCCCTCCCGTGACAGACAATGGTCAAAAATGACACACGGGAAGATGTATGAGGAAGAAAAGAGGAGAGCCTGATTTCTGTGGGAAGTTTAAAGTCAAAAAAGGGGTGAACAATAAAGATGTGAGCAAGAACCAAACTGAAAGCTGCTGAACATCATTTCCAGTGTCTCTTTAGAAAGACAGACCTCTGGCATACTTCACGAGAGGAAAAAAACCCTTAACAAATACCTTTAATGTTAGATCAAGCAAGAATTATCTAAGGGGACCTGGAAAAAGAGGAACAGTCACATCCGATCTGAGCAAAAAGAATCCCTTTCACACAGCGTCTTGTCACAGCACAGTTGAGACAGATGCCAGGCAGCACCTCAGAACAGAGTAAACATATCAAAGCGTCCCTGATTTACCCTTTGGGCATCTCACACTCATGAGCAAGGGACTTTGGCAGCCAGAAGTGGGTTTTGCTCTTCACCTCAACAGCCTTTGGCGAATAAGAAACCACCAGCAAGCACTGCTGGCACCTCCGAACTGACCCAGGCAGCAGAAACAAGTGAGATGAAACATGGAGAAGGGTCCAACCAAACAACCAGGATAAAAAAAAAAAAAAAAAATACCCCCAAACTGGCAGCATGATACAAGTAAGGGCAGCTCCTCTAAAATGCAGGGTGCACAAGTTGGCTTCTCCGGACCCTGCAAAGATGTCCCAGTGGGATAGAAGTATCTGTCTTTCAGCCTAGATATAATTAGGGAATAATTTATGCTCTGCACATACCTCTGAATGCTTAACGTTTTAAAGTCATTTTAGCAACAGAAAAATATCAATGTTAAGACAAAAAGCCCCAGATAGTCAGTACACGGACAGAATCAGATCACCACTCGGACTGAATGTCAGGCAAGCACTCCGGTCATGCTGTGCACTCTCCAGTCCTGTGTTTTTACCTCCCCATCCATCTCTTCGTGTTTGTTTTTACATTCAGGGTTAGCCTGCTCATATTTGAAGACCCTACCAGCATTTTAATAACTGAGGCAGACAAATGCCTTGGGGTAGAGCATCTGACGGTCACCGAGGAAAAGCGGCAGTAATTAGAACCGAAGTCATTTCCCTAGCAAGAGCAAAAAAAAAAAATAACACACTCAACACCAACAGATGCCAGAAGAATAAGCCAGGTGCTTTACAGTAGACAAACAGAAGAGCAGAAAATTGCATGGCTTTGACCCCTTGGAAACTATTTAAATCACTGCTAATGCTTAATGATGTCCCTCCCATCCACACGGTAAGCACAGAGCCACATTCCGCAGCAGCCACACGGGTGGGATGCTGCTGCCTAACAGCGCTCAGAGCACACGGCAGCAAGGAGGAGAGAGGAAAGGGCATTAGGACTTACATCTAGACCACGCAGTAAGGTGTTGTAGTGCTTCTCGGTATGAGATTCTGCTTGGGCTTTGTATTACTTCACTGCTCAGCAAGAGCGCTGGAGTGAGGCAAGGAAACAGCCAGCTGTGTGAAGCAGCCACACCACCCCTTACACGGGTACTTCACAGAAGTCACTACACGGTTATGGGGGTACTGCTGCAGCACCGCTTGAATGTGAATTTCTGCTTGGTGATATGGACTGCGGCAGTGATCTCCTGAAACTGGACATTGACAGTGATAATAAAGCAGTAACCATTTAGAAGCCTGCATAAAACATCTCGGTGAATTTTAAGTGACATCAAGTCACACACTCCATGTCTTTTATTTATATTTACGCACACAGAGCACACAGTACATAGCCGTATATAAACGCACACTATATACAGCGATGTGTACCCACCACTGTTCTCCATAGTGATTATTTTTCAAACCTCTGCTTTTCAAGACAAGCATTTAAAAGTGACTGATCAAACCATTAACCATCTTAGTAGTACCACTGATGCATTGCCTATAGAAAAAAATACAAAATAACTTACAAAAACATGATTGTATCAGATTCCAGGAAAGCTTAGCAGATCTAGAAAGGGTTATAATGTAAAGATAATGAAGATGCAGAGATTAAACCCCAATATCCAGATCAGCTCCACTACTAAAACCAGAAGAGAACTAGCGACAAGGAAACAACATTTCAGCCACGGCCAGGAGTACAAAGACAGGACTCACCTACATCACAGACTGACATCCATCAGAAAAATAGTTTAAACTGCTAAATTAAATGCATCACTGAGTTAAAAATGTAGCTTTGAGGAGTTGTTAACTCCAAGCAGCGGATAAAACTCTCCTTGTGTGTCACTTGAACAATACATCAGCTTTACAACTTTACAACTTTTTTCCCCCCCCCTTAGCTGTGAGTTGTGCACATTGATCCCGGAAATATTCAACGCCTTTTAGATAATTCGGCTGGGTCAGGATCAATAGCAGTTAGAGAATGTCATCGTGCTTGAAGACCAGCGGAAGGCTTTGGCCAGGCCAGCACTGCCCTGGCAGCAGGGAACACCCACCTACAGCACAATTCTGCAGCACATTCGGGTTCAGCTTTGCACCAGTGCCTCTGGACCACATCCACACATCAAACTTGCTGGCCCAGGAACAGGAGAAGCTTCACCACTGCAAACTAACCTCGCTTCAGACCTCTTTAGCCAGAACATGACACGTGTATTTGCAAGCCTTACTGACCTTTTGCCACGAAATGCACAAACGTGGTCTGGAATCATAAAAAAAGTCCGCAAGTCTTACTGACTGCTACTTAATAATTGCAAGTGCACCGAACATACAAGGAGTAGAGGAAATTACTGGATCATTGTTTACTACTTTTTCATATTTGAAATCAAACAGCTACAAGTCACGAAGGCAAATGCAGTCTGTTAACGACGCATTGTATTCAAACCAGATCCCTGAACAAATCTAATTGCACGAACCCTTTATTACAACTTTGCAGCCCTGTTATTTTACCCAATTGATATTTTTCCATAACGAATTCCTACTAAGCTGTTACCCAGCACTTTAGAAGTGGAAAAAAAACAACACAAGACAAATAGCCCAAGGCTTCATTTTCACTCCCAATTCTTGACTTCTTTCTCGGAGGAGTGGCTGGTGTAGCGTTAACTGCACTTATCTGCCAAGGAAAGGGGAGACACAAAGCACACGGGCAAACAGCAGCATTCTTGCACCTTCCCGAAAAGCAGCGGAGTTGTACGCAGAGCGTTACTTGAGAACAGAAAGCATGTGGTGCTAATGGAGCATGTCTAACTGCCGTCATTTTCCTTATTTGATCTCAGTTGAAAGTACAGTAAAATGAAGTGAAAGGCCAGTTTTAAAAGCTTTGCACAGATTCTTGTCTCTTCTGAAAGTGTATTAATGAAACAGCTTCCTGTTTCATTTTCTAAAGACAAACAAAAGCTTTCATCTAGCTTGTTTACTCACTTAACCTCCTAAATTCCCATGAAGCACTGTAGCTTTGATTGGCACAGTTTTTGTCAGAGTAAAATAAAAAGCCTAACTGTAGCTTTGCAAACATATTAGCAAAAATATTTGCAAGTATTAGCTTTGCAAATGTTAGACAGATATGTAAGGAAAAAATGGATCTGTTCATTTGTAATAAAGATTATTCCATCAAAGTGGGAAAGCAAGTATGTTTAAAAACTTACATAAAAATGGAAATACTAATATTGCATATATTAAACAAATTACCATAGCAAATTACACATACGGACATTACATGATTACTTAGTCAGAAATGTTTAAGAAAAACAAATTCCTAGGTCACCATTAGAAAGAATCGGCTTATATTCCTTTTTTCCTCCCCCAATTTCCCCCTAACAGTGAAAGTTCTCATCTCTCCCTCTAAATATTTAAAACCTCCTAAACAATAATTTGACTAAAGAGTGCCAGAGGGGTTTAGCGTACAACTTCTCCCTTCGGTTCACCTGAGAGATGGCTCCTTTTAGCTGTATTCCTTCTGGCTCATAAAAAAAAAAAAAAAAAAAAGCAGAAAACCAGCAAAAATCCCCAGACTGCGGGCAGGATCAGGGAGCTGCACGCAGTTACAGCAGGCTCCTGTTCAGCCCCCCCGGACTGCTTTGGGCTAAACAAGCAAGCTCCAAGCAAGCCCATTCCAGCTTAATCAAGTCTTTCACGTTGACAAACTGGGCTCTGGTCCCGATATCCTTCTCTGCATTGAGTTGGCACGCACAGACTGCACGCCACGCTCTGACAGCTACCTGCCTGGCTAGTGCTCCAGGTCAGGATGCTCAACGCGCAGCAGAATTTTCAGCTCAAATAAAATCAAAACAGGACTTGGCTCTGACCTCTGCGTATCACGTTGGAGGACAGTACTCGACTGACATGGCTTTACGTTTAAGTTGTTAAATAAACAGACCTGACTCCATATTAATTTGATCGATTATGGCAACAAAACCCCAGAAAGAACAACTCCACAGAAGCAGAGCAACACCCATCTCCAGCACTGACAACTGCACATTTCAGATGTGTAACAGATGGCTCGGAAAAACCTGCGCAGACTGTGTTGATAGCACCCTTTCACTTTGGCTCTGCCTTCTTGATTCAGGGATGCAAAAGCTCACCTGAGTAGGGCGAACTCAAGCACAAGCTGCTGAAGAAAACTTTTAAGTGAAGACAGACACACCGAGTATTTATACTTAACATTTCTTCCGATTCATGGACTGCAGCCAGGTTTCAAGTGCTCTTACAAGACAAACATTTACCTTCATATGACAACAAGCTCTTTAACCTGCCTGGACAGGGGAATCCAACTAGCTGACTACTTACTGTCTGAAATAAAGCTTCAGCTGATAACATTTCTCCAAACACAGTTTGGGTGCAGTTCCAAATGTCTTTTCATATGCTGCAGCTGAAGGAGTCACATCTCAGAATGATGGATTAATTTTGGTGGGGACTTCTGGAGATCGCCTCGGCCAGACACCTGCTCCAAGCAGGTCAGTTTAGATCAGGCTGTGCACAGATCTGGCCAGCCAAGCTGGAAACACCTCCAAGGATAAGCATCAACAGAAGGCAAACAAGCATCCAAAGCAGGAAAGCACTGTGAGAGATGCCCCCAACCTTGGTTTCCACGGCGTCATTTCTGACACACCACGGTTAAACACCTTCACATTGAAACCACAGAAATCCCAAGCAGCAGCACAAGCAAAGCCACAGCAATGGCAGCATTAGGAAAGATGTTTTCTGAGGAATCCAGTAATGGAAGCTATGCAGTGTGCCTGACCCTTTTGTGACTATACTTAGAAGCAAGGAGGAAGAGATGCAATACACCGATACGCTCTGAAAATCAGAGCCGGGACATGTTGTGCTGGGCAACAGGAGGAGCAGACCTGACCCTTAGCAGCACACCACTCTCCGGAGTGCTCCTTCCACTCATCCCACAATGTAGGATTCCGTAAAACCTCTTGGAAAAAAGTTAGGTTTTCCTGGTGGAAAATGAGGCTGTAACCATAACCTCACCAAATCCCAAGACCCTCTCTTGACTGCTGAGCTTGCTGATGGTAATTACGGTTTTGCTTAGGCTGACAATGCTGTTGAGCTCACTGCTTTGCCATTGAGACCAAAGGACACAAGTTCAACAACCAGGGGAGTCGGTGAAGGCTTCAACCTCAATGCAGAGGTGCTAACCACCTCCAGTGTCCCCAAGTGCCTCTTTACATCAGTTCCTGACTCTGGCTGAGCTCCAAACTGCAGAAGTTAACCCATTCCTCTGCTGTGTAAACCAGGTTGGGTGTTTGTGGCCACTTACCCACCAGCTACAGCCACTTAGCAAAACCCAAGCACAGGGTGAGCTGTCACCACCCTAAAACTGCAAATCCACTCCATATCCAGCACCAGGGGACACCTGGAACATGAGGATCCCAACCACCACCGTTCAATCCCAGTCTCTCATTCCCTTTCTGCTGTGACCTGCTGTGTGTTCCCAGGCGTAGTTTTCTCCTCTGCGTTAGGACTCCAGCTAGCATTAAGGTAAGGTTTTTAGCATATCCTTCACATTTGCATCACGGTTGCTGCCTGCTGCAACAAGCTTTCTATTTTAAATAATACATGCTGATAGAACGGCATTAAAATACATAGCAACTTGCAGAAATAAGTTAGCTCACGCATCGCAGCACAAAACAAGTTTCAAAAGATGCTACAAGCAAAGCTTTTCCCAGATTCTTTAAGAATTTCTTCTGTAAAGTCTCCCAGTCACCAAAATACTACCTCTGAGATAAAACCACAGACATTTTCAGCTGAAGGGCAGACCTACCCCGCCTAGGCATCCACCACTGACCACTGTCAGACACTATTATAAAGCTAAAAATTCCTTTGGTCTCATTCTCCATGTCCGTTCTGGGTTTTATGTAAACAGCCTGCACAACCTTCTCCTGAGAAACTTTCTAAGTCAAACACACCTTAATCACAGTATAATCAAATAATTAGATCAGTCCCTGGCAAGTCTACTATTAACACTCAAAAGTTATGTTTAAGTTTAAAAAAAAAAAAGTTGTTTCTCCCCTATTTCAATCAATTCAGAGTGTGTTATGCCTATCACAAATGGGAATCTTTTCTTGCAGAGTAATTTCCCTTTTTCAAGGAAATATTTCCATGAGAAAATTGTCTATTAATGTGTGCAGTGGGTCGGTTTTTAAGACCTACAAATAGAAAACAGAACTACTGAACACCTCCTTTTGGTTATAAAATAGATGAAGCACAGCTTTCCAAGAAAGCCGAGCACTCATGTTACCTTTACCCGTGAAGGATGCCCAGACAAGAGCGTGTAAAAGCACTACATCGGGTCTGTAACAAACATCCAATGCTACAGGTCCCATTACAAAACAAAGCATTTATGGAAGAGGGATCTGCAGGGTGATGCACTTCAACAACAGCACCAATCTGCATATACAAATATGTTCATATGAATATGTTAACTTGCTGTTGTGTTTTTTTTGTTTTTTTGTTTTTTTTTTTTTGTTGTTGTTTGTTTTGCCTTTTTTTTTTTTAAACAAAACCTGTGCTGTTTCTGCAAAATGTTGGTTGTCGCAGTGTCTGGCTTTGAATCACCCAGCATACATGCTACATGGTTCCTCCTTCCCAAAACCATACTATTACCTTACTTGCACAAGAGGGGATATAAATCACAGAATAGTAAGTGCAGAAAGAAGCTGTCCCCTTATTTCAATGCATTCTTCTTACTGCCAAGACTACAGTGTTATTACACTGTCTCCCAAAGCTTTTTTGTTGTTGTTTTCTTGTTTTGTTGTTTTGTTTGTTTTTAAATATGGTTTGCATGTATTAAGAGTGGTTTCATCCTCGTAAACATGGAGGAGAAAAAGGGAGGGGCAAGTTATTCCCATCTGCACCCTTACCAGTTTCAGGTTGAACACTATCTCCTGCCCAGACCAGTACATCCAGCCACAGCAATCCAGCAAAGCTTTCCTCGCTGCTTCAGCTGAAAATGATGGAAAAATTGGGGGCATTAACTATCTGGGACAAGAGCTTGTGAACTCCAGGGATACACTGCAAGCCTGTGAAGCAAACACCAAAGCCAGGACGGTTCCTACAACATCTGAGCTCCAGGCATTTAAGCAACCCCAGAAGCCTATGAGTCTGCCCAGTACGACTCAACTGCTGAGAGCAATCACAATCAGGGCAGCCGATGAGCCACAGCCTACAGATTTGTCACAGAAGTTATGAAATAGGATGTTATATACCAATACCTGATAATCCAGGTGCCCAAAGCTAGGTCACCCCCCTTGCTTTACCATCTGCACATACTGCAGACATCTCAAATACCGCGCGTTCAGTGCCGAGGTCACCTCTTCCATATGGTGTCACTTCCTTGTGCGTTGTCAGTCTCGTGACATCTTGGGAAATCAGCTCAGGCTTCTCACCAGTTTAACTGGGTTCAAGTATACAGAGAAAAAGGTGATCCTGGATACCAGTGCTATTTTTGTAACTGATAATTTAGGGGAACTGTTTTTATCAGAACTTATTCCATCCAAAAAATCTCATTGGGAGCTATAACTATCTAAAGATTTTAGGAAATCTGGGGCTACATTGAAAGACAGTATGATGGAAAAAGACCACAAAACATAACTGGACACTGTCTAACAGAAGCCCTGTCTGGGGTAGGTGAAAGAAAAAAACAAGACAAAGGAAGGTCCTGTGGCCACATAGCACAACAAAAACACAACACGGGAAGTACAACATCTTCTGGTAAGTGTTAAGCATTTCTTCTACACAGACCTGAGTCAAATCTCCAACAAGTACATACAGAAAACTCGAAAGGCCCAGTTTCATCTAAAGTTTACCATCTGGCTGGGAGTCTGGAGGTGTGATGGCTGAGAAGCCTACAGCGCTGCTTCCCAGGCTTGTGGTACAAAGCCCTCACTATCACAAGCTCCTTGCAGAGGCTGTAACAAAAATGAACGCCTAAAGGCTGGTGGGATGGTTCTTAGTCCCCAAACTATGAACGCATCAGATGCGACACTCACAACTGAACAGCAACCTGAGAACGTTTCAAGAAAAGCTCATTAAGTTTGCATAACTTGCTTTTAGTTCCTGGTAGAAAAAATTCTATTAACATGGTCAAAACTACTATTAGACTAAGGTGCCTGGGTATCTCATCGATTAAATTAAATATCATTAATTTTGAATGCAACTCATAGATCATTCTCTAAATGCTATGCCAAAAATGTAATTGAGTCTTCATTAAGTGATCAGATGGGAAACGGGAGCTCTCTCCCCACTACACAACTCAAGGTTAAACTGCAGCTCACACGGGATTGTTAAGAACTGCCACAGACCCCTCACCTTCCAGAGCCCCCGAAAGGAGCTGGTTTTGTCAGCCCAGATCCACCCGCTCCTCCTTCCAGCTCACCCGTAACCTTGAGAGAATGGGAGAGGTGGAGCTGCTAAATGAAGATAGATTTTTCAATACAGTCAAAGGGACTTAAGAAAAAGGAAATTATCCCCAGCTACAATTAAAGTATCACCGCATTCACTACGCTACGTTCAAGTTTTAATTTAAATTAGCTCCGAACAAAGCAAGCTGTCCTTTCAGCCACATTCCTGTCATTTCATCTCTGCGGTATCAGTGTCAGGACAAAAAAAAAATTCCTAGCCTTCCTAACAACTCAGTATTACAGCTATATTTGGTCACTGTGTGCAAGCTGGAACAATCTATTTCTTAATAGATTGTACTTAGAACTAGACTTTAAAAGAAAATTAGTAATTTAAGATGCAAAAGACAACACTGGTAAAACATTTTGAGGAAAAGGTTTAGATGCCTGATGTAGCTTTACAGACAGTTGGGACAAGAGGAGAAGCAGCACTGGAGCTCACTAGGGCAAAGACTGAATACTGGCACTTCAACATGGATTTGGAATAGAGCTTTGGTCAGGATCCAGAGCTGGGTTTTCCTAATGGAAAGAACAAGACCTCAGCTAGCACCTGGCGATACCAGAGGGCACAGAGACCCACAGGCGGGCTCTGGGTGCACACAGGGATGTGTTCTAGTGTTGCTCTGCAGGAAAAGGACTATTAGCAAAGACTCATTACATTGGCAGCGTTTCCCTCATCACTCCAAAACTGTACGTTAAGATGCAGCTTTCATGATCTTGTCCTGCAATTATGCCTCTAGATCAGAAGTTTTTTATTAGACCTTTTATTTCAGCATAATTGGTTATAAAGCCATAAATGTGATTTTTCCAAGAGAAATATTTTGCAGAGATGGCACTTTGAATCCTCCCCCCCAGGACATTGATCCGTTATTGATCTAGGACGAAAATACACCACTGATTTTACACTCAAGTATTGATCGAGCGAGGTCAATTCCAGCAAGATATTCGGGGTACTAAAAACGTACGAGTGCACAGCTGGAATGAGTTATGGTACTTCCTAGCACACAAATTCCTTTCCTTATAAAATCATAGTTGAACAGCTTGCTGGATTGCAGGCTACTTGCAGGAGGGGCTTCGGCAGCTCACAGATTGATTACAGGGGAAGACTGTGGTCCCCATTTTGCACAAAATAATGGAGGATTTCTTGAAAGCAATTTGTTGAGAATCTGGCTGCTTCCCCTAGCTCCTGTGGGCCCAGCGGGTCCCGCACAGACACACCTGTCCAGTGATGCTCTCTGCCCCAACACACACGTCGCTGGGCGGTCTGGTCCCCACGGCACGCCGGGATTCCCATCTGTCTGTCTCCATGGCTACAGCTGCAGAGCAAGGAGCATCCTACAGCACATCCTACAGCAGCCAGGCCGCCGACCCTCCGTGGTCCCTCACCGAAGGGGACCACAAGCCGGGGTGGGTTGAAAAGGGACCCACCCCGGCAGCCCCTGCTCAGGCTGAACAAGCTCCAAGCCTCATGAGCTGCTTTTTGTTGTCCTCACATGCTGCAAAGCAAAGCGGGTTGTCTCAATTCAGGTGAGCCAGAGAGTGTGGCAGGGATCGCAGAAATGAGTGGAATCTGAATACTAAAGGCGAGTGTCAAATAGCAGCTTCGGCTTTGCCAGGAAAGCCCTTTCATTTGCCATGGCAGGACTGGAGAAAGAACCATTTTGTACACGCCTGTACTTTCCCAAACGCTGCTATTCGCAAAAGTCACAATGAAGTTTTAATAAAGAACATACGTGCACTAACTGCTGCTTAAAAGAACATTCTCGGGTGCTGCTCTGTGGTGTGTTAGACTTGAATTACCCCGTTGCTCTCTGAGAAAGCTTTCTTTTTTCATTTCTCATTGCCCTACAGTCTAGTTTTTAATCAAAACCGGAATAACTCACCCTAGTAAAAATCCCAGAGTCGTGTCTTTTGCTATTAGTTACCTTTCAAAACGCCACTATCCGACTAGTTTTCTGCTACACTTCTTTAGAATAGACTATTAGGAGATTTGTATTGAAAATCAATCACTAAGAGCTGCAGGTAGTCTTGGCCTCCTTTTGTGTTCCAAGGCACATTAGTCAATCTGAAATAAAGCGTCATTGTCTGACTTGCAGCCCGCACCATGCAAATTCTGGATGCGTTGTGCTGCAAGTCCCGAAGACAATGACATCACCCGTCCCCATGTGGGATCTGCTGGAGGTAAAGCACCAGGATTCCTTCCCACTATTATTTCAGAGAGCGCAGCTCCAATGCTGACGCCGTCCACGCAGCAATCAAGAAATAAGAAGCACGTTCACATGATGAAGAGTAGTTTCAGCCATGCAATTCCAACAGTAACCTTTTCTCCCATTTTCAGCCATTAAAATGGGAGAGACTGTATACACAGAGCCTGCAATTCAATTTGAGAGATCTTTGTTAACAGCAGCAGTGAAAAGGAGAAAAAAGCCCACAGAATTCCTCCACTTCAAGCACAATCTCAAAACATATGCTTACAATCCTGGAAATCTTTGAGAGATTTAGTGTGTTAAACAGCTGCAGCTGAGCTTAGAATGAACATTGCAAATAAATGCTAATGAGATGCTTATAGATCCTGAACAAATTGATTTACTGAGATCTTGTCGAGTGTCTCCTATCAAGGGTTTGTCAGAGTAAACAACCAAATCCTTATAAACAGAAGTGACTCATTCATTACAGCTGGAAAAAGACTTTAAATAAAAATCCAGGCTTTAGTTCAGGAAGACGATGAGCCAGCCACATACACATATATCCATACATGTTTTATGTTTTGTTTTTTGTTCTTGTTTCATTATTCGTACTTTTGAAACCACAATTATGCTTTCCTGCCTCTTCAGAAATTTGTCAGCAAGAGAAGTAGCGAAGGGTGTTGTTAAAAAATGTACGTATAGTTTAGCTCCCCAGAATCTGCAAATCATGTTTCAGTGCCATGACTAGGTTTAAAGTCTCAAGGAACAGTTATCAATGCGAGAACTGACCAAACTAAAAGGAAAACAAATGCTTACATAAACCTTTAGAATAAAGCCATGCAAACCAGCTGTACAACAAGCTGACGTTCACATTTTTCACTGGAATTTGTTTCAGTATAACCTGTGAGATCAATGCCTTGGAAATCACACAGGTATGAACTCCATCATCTTTAAATGAATCTTACTGTTCATAACACTAAGTTGTATTACATCATTATGAACAATAAGACACATTGAAAAAAATGAGGTAGAAATTTAGTTGCTATGTATCAGAAGAAAAAGGTTTCTAGTTCAACAAACCTGGATGACTGCACAGTATTGTAACTGTTGCAGTGTGGAAACCCTGCAATTTCTTTTGGACCATTTACCTATAGAAGACAAATGT
This sequence comes from Anas acuta, assembly GCF_963932015.1. NCBI lineage: Eukaryota > Metazoa > Chordata > Aves > Anseriformes > Anatidae > Anas > Anas acuta. Next base: position 12,079,561 of record NC_088990.1, on the reverse strand, counting down.
TTAATAGTTTTGTAATGGCAGGCAGGGAAAGCAAGAATATGTATCCTCTGCCCGTGCACAGCCAGAGTTTCTCTCATCAAATGAGAGACTTGGAAAGATGAAATTCTCCAAAGAACTGGGATAAAAGCAAGGGCCAGTTTATTAATGCCAATAGTCTTTGGGGAGGTTGTGCAAAATAGATTTAGCAGGGAAAAATAAATGCAAGAAAATGAATCCCTTCACCCTTTCATCCCCCACAGCTCTGCTTACTGACAACCCCAGCAGCTCTCAGGGGCGGCTGGTTCAGCAGCCTCAGCCTCCCAGTCCAGCAGGAGCAGCCCCAGACCTGGTTTCTTCTTGCTTTACACAAGATCCTCAGCAATCATGCACTGCTTTTTACCAGGTACCCTTGCAGAGACATCCATTTCAGATGACGGTGACTTCATTTTTTTCTAAAACAAAGCTTTCTTTCCATAGAAGAGGAGCCATCCTCTAAACTCAGCTAACTGCATACCTGAAAGATGGGCTTGCACTACAGCCCCCCAAAAAAATAATCTTTCCCCTTCTTTTGTTCTTGCAGGAAAAAAAACTTGCCAAAGCCTAACAACTAGCTCTTCAACAGCAGCACAGCAATATGCAGTACACTAATTGTTCAAAGTCTGTTTTTTTCATTTCAATTACCACTTTAAAGAAAATTTAAATGAAAGCAACAAATGTGAGAACTATGAAGCAGCAGTAGCAAAGACAGACCATCCAGATGTGTTTACTTATCCCAGAAAAACATCAGCGTTTTTCCATGTAAGCGGACGTGATTTCTGAGTGTAGCTCTGCAAAATATGAGTAAGGACAAGCCCACGCTAAAACTCTACAACTTGAGTGCCTTTCACATGTCCCACCCTCTCTATGCCTAACTCCGTCAAAGAGCTCACGGTTAGTATTGAACAAGAGGTCTGTTTGATACAACCGAGCCTCTAAGTAACTCCTACGCTTTATTTCACTACTACCACATTAATTGATTTATCTGAAGATGACACAAAGGACACCTCACAAACATCACGGAGACAGTATTTCACTCAGATTGGGCAATGGGTAACTCTGACATTCAGACTGATGTTTTCTTCCTCAGAAAAGAGCCCAGCCTGAGCTTCAGGTGATTTACAGCCGAAACATGCACAAGCAGTAACGCACTGCCCAGCAATCAGTTAATTTGTACGGCACTTGCATATGGAGCCTAACAAACACAAGGTACTTCCAGAAAGCAAGTTTCTTTTGACTCGTCTTGATTTCAAAGCCCTGTTTCAAACCCACCACACTATTACTACCAATCACTTGATATTTACCTCATGCTTTTAAAGACACTGTGTTTAAAACACAGGCTTGAAGCCTGAAAGGCTCAGATGAAATAGCTTCATTTCAGACCCACATCAGTCCTTGTGAGAGGCGTTCAACTTAAGTATCTGGCCATCAGGCCATCCCATACTCCAACACCAGCTCCTCCACTTACTTCTGTCGATAATCTCACTCGTGTATCTTTCACTAAGCAGATTTGCATTTCTTGTAGATTGAAGTTATCACTGATCCATTTGCACTGAGCTTAGACACCTTGAGAAAAGCAGAAAGTACGTTTTATTTGCAAATAGCACAGAGGTTTCAAAGATTTTTAAATGAAAACACAACAAAGAAGTTCCATGTCTTCTCTATAACGTTAACTTTCAGATACTGGAGTTATTCTGCCACTGCTTAAGGAAACTCACACCCCGAGCAACACTCCAGTGCTGTCAGGACAAGTGGATGAGCACGGGCCATATCTCCCTCTACAGACAGACTGTCACACAAATACAACAGGAACCATGAATTCTGCCAATGATATGGGTAAAAACTTACTATAAATCTGCATTTAGATCCATCAGCTACAGCACAGGCCAAACTTAAAACAAGACTTTACCAGAAAACTACAAAAATAAGTGATACAGAAAACCTCCAGAAGGCCTCCTAGGACCTAATGTTTATTGAGGAAATTAAAAAGCAACTCAACCACAGATATTATTTACAGAATGACACCATAAAATGTTAGATAGAGTGTATTTCAATTCCTTGTGTTACCTCTGTCCACAAGCTTTACTTGGGGATTTCACATTTTGAGATGAGTAATTACCCACTTGACTGAATGGCCAACCAGGGTGGTCTTCTGCTCAAACCTGAAAGACTCTCAAGATGCATTTGCCATTGCAGAACACCCTGCATTGTACAGGCACAGCTGTTTTGGGTTTTCTAGGAAGCAGTCGTATATAAATCCTGTAACTGTTAGTTTACAGCTACCAAATACAGACTGCAGATTTGGTAGCAACAGCTCACACTCCTAATCATGACACTGAGGGAGTGATACTCCTGTTCTTTCTGTTAGGATGTAGCAGTATCCTCCCCAAAAACAAAACTTTCCTTGCAGCAGAGATCCTGCACCTCGTGCCCCAACAGTTCACAACTCACAAGGTACAAAGCTCCCTGAAGAGAGAGACATAGCAGCAATAGCATAATAACAAGCAGAAAATGCACACAACATTCAACTGGAAGCTTAATTTTTGTTAAAGAAGGATGCTTTTCCTAAAGCTGTCACCACGTCAGTTAAGAAAATACATGTATAATACTACACTATGTGAGACCTACAGTCCAGATACAAAGAGCAACAGCAGAATGTTTTTTAATGAATACACACAAGCCTGGCCACTTCTACAGCCCATTCTCCTTGTTCTCCTCCAGCACCTACAGCTGTTATATGGGAATTGTAGGGGGTGAATGGCTGCTCTGACTTCTGCTGTCCCTTCACTGACGCATTGCTCATCAACAAGTCTAACCTTGTCCGCACGGGATGTCTGCCTCATGTTCTGGGGCAGAAAATTCCACAATTTAAATTCCCACTGTACAATACAGTTCCTCCTATAATCCATTTTTAACCAACCTGTGAGTTTTGCCAAGTGAACTGTAGTTGTGGCACTTCAAGGTCTGACGAAGAGTATCACGTACTCACCAGCCTTCTTCTCCAGCCTCAGCCACCTCCTCCCCAAACAAACTGCTCAGAGCTCTCCCCTTCTCCACCTTCCTTCCCAAGACGCAGAAACTAGAGCTGCCCACAACAGTGTTTTATGGAGTAGCTGATGATGTTCTCAGTACCTCTCCCTAATAAATGAGGCACTGCACTTGATCGACTTTTTTGGCCGCTGCTGCACGCTGCGCTAATGGCAAGAGAGAGCTGGCACCCGTGGCTCTGCGTGCCAGCAATGAGCGCTCCTCAGAGCTGTACACACACAGACATTCACCTGCTGCCTTTTGCTGGCGTGCTGGATGCTGTGAGGTCCTTCTAGATGGAAATCCTCACCATCAGCACTGCCTGTGATTACCTTGAGTTGTGTGGTGAGATCTGACACATCTCACCACACAACTACACAGTGGATGAAAACACTTGACTACATTTTCCCGTATTTCATTTCTACAGCAGCTAAATATATCCGTCTCAAAATGCTGACACTGGCTTACTGGACTCCGTACAGTTGAAAAAAAAACAAAAATTCAGAGTTTTACTTAAGAGATTCTGCTCTATTATGTACCCCAACAAATGTATGCAGTTAAGAAACGCTGATACCACTTGGACCGTGTTTTCTGACACTCTATCACTGAGGAAAGAGTTTTTAAAAAGCTACACTGAATTACATGTTGCTCCCAAGGCAAAATACATCAAGGCAAACTAACAGGAAAAATACTTTAGAGCCATAGCAACTGCAGTTTAGGACCCTCACAGCAATTAAATATTGATGCTGTTTTCTTTTGTATAATTTAGAGCAAACTACAATGACAAGTCGTAGTAACACTGAAAAATAAAAGCGATATTGAGATGATTGAGATGTCGCAAAGTGCTTATTTAGTAACTAAAAAGGAAACCTCGACACTTCATTATTCCTTCCCATAAGCAAGACTAACACTGCTTCTCATCAGCTGTCCTTGCAGAAGGGTGGATGCTTTCAAACAGCTTTTCTAGCTTTTCAAAGACCTGAGTTCTCTGCTTTCACAGTGTGTTCTCAGCATTCCAGGGCTGGAAATGAAGCGTTTGGGGAATGATGTTGGACATTTTCATGAACTAAATCTGTGCAACCTAAAGAAAAGCACTTATTTTCCCATAACAAGTCCAAAAATATGGTCCAAGATTAAAACAAGAACACACAAAAAAAACCACAAAGACAACGTGGAGTAACATCTCAACTGCTAACCAATTAAAATATATATACATGCCTTTGCCTCTCAGGTAATTAATAAAATGAGCCAAGGAATATCATTTCACACTTTTTTTTTTTAATTACAAAGAAAACATTCTCAAAAATACCATGACATAGATGTGACAGAAGGAATCAACACCACAAGCTTGGGATTTTAGAGAGGTTTTGGCATTCAGCTTGTAGGGTTTGTTTTTTCTTTAATGAAGCCAACATCTTGTAACTTCATAATTACCTGTTTTGACAATACTGTTTCACAAACGTATTGAAGTTTCACTAATTGTACCTCACATACAGTACACAACTGCACTTTATTTAAGTGACTTTGTAAAAAAAAAAAAAAAACAGCCTACACAGTTGTGTACATCACGAAATCTTTTAAACGGGACCTACCTACAGCATTTAACATTAAAGTGGGAGTGTTTTTGCAACTTTTAATTGCTTTTCAAGCCACTAGTTCTAAAACATAAAATAATTTAGAGAAAATTAAAATGTTACTTAGTATGCAGCTTTAATTCTGGCAATTTTACTTGACTTCAGCCATGGAAGAGAATTTTTAAGTGAAGCTGCATTAATTCCTAAACATAGAAAATGAACAGCATATGAATAATTTATTGATGGCTTTTGCTTCATGTCAGCAGCTTTGCTGGAGGAAGTGATATTTATGAAGTCCCCCAGGACACCAAGAAGTTAAAGATGGGCAAAGAAACTGTAGGATAACGTTACCACCTTTACCACCTTTGCAGAACGATATCTAAGGTATGCAGGTGTCGTGGGATATTTCTCTGACCACGCTGTACAATGCTGAAATCCATGTTTTTCAGGGTGGGAGGAAGACAACAATCAATGAGCTGATCTGAAGAAAGCCAGCACCTCTCCAACTGTTGATAAGTAGGACCATGATTCTTTATGCACAGCAGGTATTACAAGACCACATTATAATTCTGAACCGTTTTCCATCTCCCCTTTAACCACCCTCCTGCCACATCTACCTCCTGCCTTAAGGAACGCCCCACCAGCCCTCCAGCAGGATCACAGAACAGCACCTAATCACAAGGATGAGGAGAGGCGGCAGCATTTCCTGACTCCCATTCATCTCCTCCTTAATCCCCCTGCCAGAAATTGCTTCTCATCCCATCACATCACCATCCCTAGCCATTCTGCCTCTCCTCCACAGCCCGTCTCCTCCAAGGCCAGGGGCTGAGGATTAAACCTCTGTGGGCATCTGCAATCCTCACCCACAGCTCTCTTCTTTACAGCACCTACTGGTTTTATGTTATGAGGCTAGTTTTACAAAGAACATGATGGAAATGTCACCAAGACCAAAATCAGTTTCCCCTCACTGATATTTGTCCTTATCCTTTATGAATTTCCAATTAAAAATCTGAAATACGCTTTCATTATAGCCTTTGTAAAAGCTTTTCCCAGGTAGGGATTAAGGGATCCGAGATAGGGATGCTACGTAGTACTATAATTCGAATGAGGGAACTCTGAAATCCACATATAAAACAAATATCCTGCTGCTAGTCAAAAATAAGAGGTGAAACACTTTGTATCTTCGTAAGAGTTGGTTCAGAAATGACAAACCAGTTTATTAGGGATCCTGCACTGGTGGGTAAATTCGGATTTAAAATAGCAATGAGTCTAGAGTTCCTCTTTGGGGAGAGAGGGGAAAGCCAATCACTCTAACCTGTTTTATAGAAACCATTTCATCCAGCAAACGTTTCTGCCTTCTAAAATACTGTTCAGACGTACAACAAGAATCAAATTATTTTTTCTCTTCACACGATGCTGTACAGTAAATTAATGCCTCAGACCGCAGTGACTTTGGATTAGGCTAGTCTTGTCAATAATTAATACAGCTCCGTAGCACGGAGGCATAGCAACAAGCTAGATGAACCAAAATCCCTCCTGTTATGACACCAGCTTCTCCCCCCTTTCAATATGCATACACAACGCTGCTAAAAAAGGACAAGATTCTTCAGGACCTTGATGTAAGAGTTTTAAGTGCCAGCAGTTTTTTTCTTCCATTTAAAGAAACGCTTTATAAAATAAACATTTTTATTGGAACAAGTCAATAAATTGAAATCAGAGCAAACATCATTGTCTTTAAACTGGCCTCAAGAAATAAGCCAAAATCTTGATCAAGTGAGCTCTTCTCAAATCCCGGGGATTGCAGATTCCTAATGTAACAAATAAAAAGCAACCAACACAGACAGCAGCAATGCTATTCCATCAACTCAGGCGCTGTGATTCATCATTCTAGAAAACAACAGATGAAGCCATCACACACCCTCTATATATAAGCTCTTATAAGCTTTACCCAGTCATCTCTCTGCGGACAGACTTCATCTTCCACTGAAATGGTTATGAATTACAAAACTTGCATTAAAGTTGGAATTGTGACTCTCATCATTAGATATGCAAGTCACGGACAGCATTTACATATATGCACACTGTCCTCTCTGTATTTTTATACTACTCTAACGGCAAAAAAGTACTGAACTTATCAACTTCACAAATGGCTTGGAAGGGGGAAAGAAAAAACAAGTTTTCAAATTAGCAGATCATAAAAAATTGTTTTAACAATCCCAAGTATCAAACTGCACGAAATAGAACACAAATCTAATTGGCTGCAATCTAAATTAATTTCTTTGTAAGAACATTTTGTTCAAATAAATAGGCTCTCCCGGATAACCCTGAGTTTCAGCTGCATTGTTCATCATGCAACCTCAGCGGGACCACTGGTATTTAAGGATGCGACCCAGTTTCCTCAAGGGTATCGGGCAGAGTTTGAACACTGAGCATCTACCTTGAAATTCAAGGAAGCACCGAATCTAAGTACTTTTTCCTAATCTGACACTTCGTTTTGCCACACATTTCATACTGTGACTTATCACTCAATTTGTGCAGTGTGGAAAACAGATGCAGGTGGTCAACATCCACAGGCTGATTTTGAGACAGTTGCACCTTTCCAAAAAGATTTGTTGCAAAAAGATACAAGTCCATTTTTCTTTCTTTTTTTTTTTTTCTCCAAAGCAGGTGTTCAGAGTGTTTGATTTTATTTTACTACACAAATAAGGCTTTCCTTTTGTCAAGGGTGGAACAAAGATAAAGTTCTGGTACTTGTGGTTGGGCAACAAAAGTATCGACTTTATGACTCGACCCACCCATTTAAACAAATACCAGTTTAAACACATTTATGTTATAATTCCTAAAGCTGTGAAGAGAGATTACGCAGCTCCAGCTGCTCTTCTAGCTGTTATCCTTTCCTTCACTGCCTACTCCATCATCACACTCTGAGCAAGGGGTCTCTTCCCCTTCGCAGCCCCTACAAGAGCAAGGATGAAGCCATTCTTCATGTTAGTCTCACCTGAACTGGACTCACACAGCAAGGAGGATGATAATTTGTTGAAGTGTCACAGGCAAATAATTCATATTCCCTATTCAAGCAAATGTTTGCACTTTAACTCCAAATAAAGGTGACTAAAACAATTAGTACCTCTGTGTTAAGCCCTATTCCCGTATCAAATACTGGCTTTCCATCAGGTCAGGGAGAAGCATGGCACAGAGCCTGTCGAAGCAGCATTACCTGTGGGCATTTCACACAAACAGGTAGAAATCCAAAGCTATTTGGGTAAAAAAATTTGGCAACTTTCCACAGCTTACTTCACCCTCATGGAAAATCTCCCATAAAATCACCAACGCTGGCACTGTTGGGAGCTTAACACACAGCAAACCTCAAGCAAAATTGTGATTTGTGATAAATCACGCTTCGCAGGTAGTCCTATCTGTATGTTGCCAGATGCTTTTTCTTTAAATACAGTTAGATCCCACATTTAAAAGTTTGCTTTATGCTGAAATTTGTCTTTTTATTCAAAAGCCTGACCCCTGCCCCAAAGTACATTTAGTTAATATTTACCAGACTAACACACAGTTTATTAAATCAAAATCTTTTCTTGTCCATTTGCCTATACATGCAGACATTTTCCCAACAAAACCTTCTACAACATCTGTCCGTGCAGGCTTGAAGCTCGAGGAGCCAGCATGCTGCAAAAAGCTCCAATACATAACCACGAGGGCCACATCAAAGTAATTTAGCATAACCAGAAAACACACCAAGTCAAATTAAACCCCAATCCTTTCATTAGTGGATGGGGGAAGTCTATTTACGTTCAGGCATTCTCTACTTAAAAATTACCAAAAATAGCCCTTAAAAAGTTTGCTGCCCATTTCCTTCGAGACCAAATAGCCTGAGCTCCGTCATTACAGCACCCGACGTATTTGGTGCCTGTAACAATGCCAAGATAGGAGCCACGTAAGGACACCAGAACCAGCGTGGACCAACAGCTTCCATCACCAGGGATGAGAGCAGCAGTGTTTCCACAAACCCTGGCCATCAAGATGAGCACATCCTAGGGAGTCTTTGCTGTGATTCAGCAATTCCTCAAGTGCCTGAGCACTCATCTTGGATAGCACAAGCTGGCCTCTCTCAACTTCCTAACTGCCTGAGTACTTGTGGACACAGGGCTTACCTTTCCATTCCCAACCTGTAGATGCAGGTGTCAGTTCTTGACTTCCACAGCCCTGAACTCAACACATTGCAAGCTCCGTTCCTACAGAAGGAAGGCAAGTTCTCTGATGCTGGGTAACCCAAAGGAAACTGGATTAAAAACCATCTCTCAGATGGTCTCCCAGACCTGCTGATATCTCAGGAGAGCTTAGGAGAGCTGAAGCACCAACAGCAGAAGAATTGTCCTTTGCCCCTGCACCTTTCTCCTCCTCTTTGAGGTTTCACAGACCTATGTTCATGAACACAAGAAATTTCAGCTGTGCACAGAACATCACTGGACTACACGTTGCAGGAGCTTTGTAAGCAAACATGCTACATTTTGGGGAAAGAGATGGTATTTCAGAGAACCAAGTGAAAAACATTCTGCATGTTACAATCCTGAGAGCATCCCCCCTCCCAGGCACCTCGTTTGGATTCAGTGAGGGTGCTCACAGTAGCAAAACCTCGCCCAGAACAGACCCATTCAAGGACAAATCCATACTTCAGCTGAAAAGGGGCTTGATCACTCCATCTGCAGTATAAATGCAAGAGCTCTTGGCTACAGTCTCACCTCTCCTGTAACACCACAATTACACTCACTGAGGATAAACAACGCAATTCTGAGGATGACAAGCATTTCTAACAATCACAGAAATGAGAAGACATGTACACTGCAGGAGCATTCAGAATTAGGAATAATTGAATTCTATTCAAAACTCTTCTTGAGGACTCCACAATTCTTTCAGCTTCAAGAGAGTATTAAAAATGTGAATTTTAAACTGTCCTCAAGAGGCTGTTCTAACTCTTACACAGCAGAAATCTATAAATATTGGATCAAATTCTAGCACCACTTTTTACATTATTAATCTAGAATAAAATAGCTTTCAAAGTTCTTTTACTCTATCAAATTATTTTCCAAACCCAGGAGAGGGGCCGGGAGGGATGAGACAAACCCTGCACGTCCACATTTAAGCGCTGCTCACACCGCCTGTGCCTGAAGGTCTCTGAGGTTTGGGTATCACAAGTGCCATCCAAACACACTTAACTGCAAGCCCTGTGAAGTTCCCGGCTTACTTTGGAGTATGTGAAGGAAGAGGGGAAAAGAAACGAGTTAAGTGGCCTTCTGGAGTTCACTACTATGTCCTTAGCTTTCTGTTCCCTTCAGAAGTAAACCAGCTTAATCACACCCCGACTAGCTCAGTCCAGGAGGACAACTATGACACTCCACATAAGAACAGATAAAAACAGCTAAAAAAGCATCCAAAAAACTATCCACAAGCTGTAATTCAGCTGAGCAGTGAAAACAATCTGCATGTCAGGGATGGAAGTAGCAAGCAGGTCCAAAACCTTTCTATGTGCCAGCCCTCAGCTACTCACGTCGCTGTCTCTAGCTGATTTTAAGTAAACAGGGCTAATGCTGAACACGTGTGTATATACATAGGTGTGCACACAGTCCCTACTTGCAAAGACTCTTGAGTATATATTCTCTTGAGTATATATTTGTGAATTTTAAGCGCATTTGACAGTAGAAATGAATTCAAAGAGTTCCCATGAAATTAATAGGAAGGCAGTCAAATCAAGGAGGAAGATTTACTGCTCTCTAGGGAAAAAGGCTGCAAACTCCAATTTTTAAAGCCATGAAAAAAATCCACATGGTACTTCAATACCAATAATATATCGAAAGAATTCAATATAAGAGTCTTCAATTCCAAGATTCATTGCATTGCTCACAGAACTACTACCACCCTCCTTCTTCCCAGGGTTGTTGCAGCAATAAAGCAGAAAGCAGCAGAAACGCTGAATGCCACTTGGTGAAACGGTGCAAACACGCCTGTAGTCCACAGGGCAGCACTGACAACAAGCCCAGGGTGCATGAAGACAGATCCCCAGGGCAGATTCAAGCATCTCGTTTCCTGAGCAGGCAGACACGCAGCGTGCTGCCCACAGCCAGCTCGGACAACTTCTTCCTTTTCCTTCCAGCCAGGGCTTAGCCTCAGCACCCTCCCATGTTCTTCTTTAAGCTGCAGCCTTCAGCTTGCTGCATCTGCAGCTCAGCTTGAAGCCTTTAATAAACACCCAGAGCACAACTGTCTGCTCCCTCCCAAGGCTGAAGCTGGCCAAGGAGTGCAGCTTCTTTCCCTGCTCAGTCAATGCCAGCGTCAGTCAATGAACCGGTGCTTATTTTCAAGGGGTAAAGCCCTGGCTATGCTGGAGATAGAACTACAATTTGTGAAGCATGGTTACAGCTACGTTCCTCAGGGACAACTTCTCGCAGCAAGAGCACACCAGAGACACCGTGCCCTCTCTGAGTAGTTACGGAATTGCTGCCAGGAGAGTCTGCCAACTCAGAGCACGTTTAAAGGAGCTCGGTCGGTCCCTCTAACTTCATGTGGGTGCTGTGACTGGCCTCTCCCTTCCTCTGAAACCTGGCAACTCACCATCAGTCCAGGGGAGGCTCCCAACAAAGGGGCAGGGGACAAAAGGGCGACAGACAGCTTCTGTACCACTTGGGCTGTTCTGGGTTCACGTTTTCTTCACACCGTCAACACCAGAGAAACTTCATGTGTTTGTTTGTGAGGACAGGTGACATTCTCAAGCTCAAGAAGCACCCTGATATTTGTATGTCACCAGATGTAGGAGTCTGAACTCACGCTTCAAATTTCCAAATGGCCACATCCAAATAAAAAAGCTATCCCTCGTCAGCATCATCATAAAGACGGAGGACAGACCAAGTTTATGCTTTCAGGCTAGTAACTCGGTTATGAACCAGCTCCACCTGACACTCCGTACTTGCAGCTGACAGTTCTGATTTACATTAATAAGACAAAACCAAGGAACCGCTTCTCTAACAGCAGCCCCAGAACACATTTAATCATCTAAAATTTTCTTTGTTATCATAGACTTTGGCTCTCCACAAAAAACATAAAAGTGTGTTTAATCAGATGGAAAAGACTACTGTCTTTTAGAACAAATCAAACCTAACGAGGATAACACGCAGATGGGGACAGCAGTGCCCCCCTGCCTCCGACTAACCTGGTCCGGCTGGCAGGTGAAAGGCAGGGCGGGGGAGCAGCAAGACAAAAAGCCAACAAAAAACACATCACATCACTGCTGCTAATAAAGCGAGTGTTCCTGGAGAGCACAGCGCAAGCACCAACTGCGAGATGGGTTTCAGACACAGAAAAATTTGAATATGAAAAACCAGGGGATCCCTGCAATGCGTGATGGCAGCACGCAGATTCAAGCTGAACTCTGTCTCCCTGTTCGGGCCTCCACACTTTCCCTGGGTCTTTTCTGTTCCTGCCTCTTTCCCCCAGACAGGAGCACGCTGAAGCTGACAAGCTGGTATGCAAATCTAAAATGGGAGCAACAAGAGAAATAATGAAAATCAGATCCATTTCTGCCAGCAGCAGAGAGCAGCTCACTGCCAAAAGCTGCCGGGCCTTCCTCCTCACGGTGCTTAAAAGCCCAAGCTCTAACAGTCCTCGATACTGCATTTCTTACATCCAACCCCTAAAGTAGGCTTCCTGTTATTAAAAAACAAACCCATTCTTCAGGCTGTGCTACGGAAAAAGCCCGAGCACTTCGCACAGCTCGCGGACAGGAGCAGAAGGCCGCGTTTCCTAATAACTTCCTGGATATTTTACAATTGCTTCCTCTCAGGAAGTTTGCTCAGTCTTCGCAGCTCCAACACCAACAATTCTTGGGGAGAGGTAAGCTGTCCAAGAATATCAAAAGCGCATTCCTAACACACAGACACGGCCCTGGCTCACTAACAACAGGTTTTTCTTTTGGCCACATCAGCACCACTAAAGAAGAAGAATGACCCGACAGGGCGATGCCCAGTGCCTCCCGATTCCTCTTATTCCATCTCCAGGCAGCGTGGTCTCCAGGGGAGAGACAAGTCTGAAAGAACAGCAGTACACAGTATATCGCCAACATAGGAGGGGAAGAAAAGGATTTTTTCAAGTTACGTTTAACCTGATGCTGCTTCTTGCTCCCAAACTCTGTTTTTCCCAGGTTTAAGGTATTAATTCCTTCAAAAACAGTAAAATATCTCTGCACACACAAGTCTTTTTTGATCACCCTTCTTCCACTTTTTCCATTATTAAATTTTTATCTGCAACTGATCTTGTACAATACACTACTAGCTACTTACTAAAAATCACTCAACCTCATTTTCCATTTATTTTTGTACTTCCAGTGCTGTACTTCATATTAAAAAAAATTAGGTTGCCGGAACTTTTAACTCAGAATCTTGTCAGGTGGTATCCTTGCACTGCTTAGATGAAATGAAAAAGAAAGAAGTACCAACTGTTAGTTCCAAAGAACAAGGAAATAGTTTACTTGTGTTTCCTTTCTGTTCCAAAACCACTGATTTTATTCCTAGAAGCCATCTTCCCCCAAAGCAGGGCTGGTTGTTTTCAAGATGATCCTGAAATCATAACACCAAACCTTAATTGCTGGACTGAGAAAGATAGTTTACATATATCATTAGGTAATCATATTGCTTAAAACCCACCTGCCTTTATTTTTAATTTAGTAACATAGAAGTAATTGATACTATTGCATAAAATTACTGAAGTTCCGTGTCAAGCTGCTCTTCTAGAGAATTAACTTCAATGCTGTAAATAAACATGGAAAAAGTTGTTTGTCTTTTTTGAAAGAGAGACATTAAATACCGTTGACTTACAAGTTTACTGTATTCTGCACTTTTAAGATCTCTCTGTTGAACAAAACACTCTATAGAACAAAAAAGCTTTGATCACAAGGTCCTATGATCTCTGCTTCATGCATGCACTTTTTAATTTACAGACTGGAACAGAAGACTCTGTTGTCCTGATTTTTCTGTTCCTTATTAATATTTTAAGGCTGTGTGAAGTATCTCCTGCATATTCCTTGAAATGTCTGTTTCTTGCACTTGCATAAAGCCTGATACCTGTCAGAATCCAGCTGATCGCTTCAACTCCACCTCTGGGACTTATCTAGTGACATCCCCTCCTGCTCACAGGATTTCCTATTAAATATGAGGCTCGCACTCCCAGGATGTTTAGTTATGCATTAATAGAAAACTTGTTTTTAACATAGACAAGACTTTCAATACTTAGCTTTTTTTTTTTTTTCCTTAAGAAAAATAGCTTTAAGAGATACCTACTGTCAGAATACTTTTTTTTTTTTTTAACCCTTTTGCCAGAAAATATTCAGAGAAATCAAACAAAATTAGCAGGAGTTAATGAGCCAGGAATTGTCTGAAAATGAGATCTCAAAATTAGAAAAGAGGGAAAGAAAGCAGGGATGAGTCCTAATTCCAACCCCCCTTGAAATTTGTTATTAATAACCAACTTCACAAGCAAAAACCATCATGACTACAAGTATTTCTGCGAATAACTATGAATTTAGACTACTTTGCCATAGATGGTGCCCATATCAGTCACCTCCTTCAAGCCTTCATCAGTGTGATTATCGCTGCCACAGGATGAAGGCTGCTCATCACTTCTGTAGCACTCCACACCTCCAAAGCCCCCGAACAATGCTCAACAGTTCTCATGACAAGATTATCCTCATGCCTAAGTTTCACCCTTTGCTTCTCATGAAAGACAATTTACTGTAAGCTTGGACAGCAGAAATACACTGCTGGAACAGTGTTAGGAAGTATACATGTTACTATTACACCCGACTTGCAGTCATGAAACAGCAAAGGGACACTAATTTGAATTGTTGTTCTCTAGTCAAAATAATTAAGAAATTTGTCTTGATCCAGCTGGCTCACAGAATACTCCGGGTCTACTTGAGCACAAAATTGGAGACACCAGGACAAAAGTGAGATATTAAGAGACCGCACGCACACACAAGTTCTTTGCCCAAAGCTCTTAACGTTAAAGAGATTAATGGAAACTACCGAAGTTGCAGAAGAAGCCTGAAAGTGGCTAAGGAGGGAGCAGAGGGAACATTAGTGCCACGTTTCAGTAATTGATTGTGTATGCTCGTATGCTGCATCTTTCCCTCAAACTACATTTCGCCTGCATATGGTTTCTCTTTCTGCCACTTTTAAAGTGATTTATTCTCTTCAGAATGGGAATTAGGCCTTATTTTGATCAAATATTTAGGACATTTTAGACATTAAAAGCCACAGATTACAAAGAAGACAGGACAAAAACAGTGAAGCAAGATTAAAATTGAAGATAAGCCACAAATCCTACAATAAGGAATGAAAAAAACAACCAGCAAAACAAAATGCAAGGAACTAAGAGGTTTATCCACCCTCCTTGTACTGTCTGGTTCCTTACTGCTAAATAATACCATGAAGGTCTTAACCACGCAGGAGCAGATGAAAGGCATCTGAATATAGGTCAGCGAAGGGTTTTGGATCCAGCTACGGACACTAATTAGATCACTTGCAGTTACTAAAAACAAGAGAAGAGAGAAAAGACCTCCAAAACAAAGGGTTTATGCTCAAAACATTTGGAGTTGCTTTCCTCTAATTGTCAGCGGCCTTTGGTTCGAAAGCAGCTGGTGGCCAATGCCCCAGCAGCGAGGCTGCACCCGAGTAGCGCGACATTTGGGCGAGCATCCGCAGGGGGACCTGCAGCCAAAGCAACACTAGGCAACATTCACAGCCCTGCACAAAGGCGGGGGGGTCTTCAAATGTGTTTTCAAGATAGAGCAGAATTCCTTCGCTTTCCTAGGAGAACATTGGCTGTTTTGTTTGACGCTGCCAAAACCTACAAAGCAAAAAAAAAATTACTTTTTTTTTTTCCCCTGAGGTATACAGTATAGCTCAGTTCACACAGGGTTCCTTGTACCAGCCTGTTTATGCCTTCTCTTCTGTGAAACAAGCCTTTCTGTCTCCATAGTGGAAAAACCCACTGGTTTATATCCTTTTTGAGATGTATGCAGCCAATTAAATTGTAAAGTAATACCTGTTTCAAAGTCTAACTCAAAGAAACGATACATTCCTGGGCTGGGATTGGAGCCAAAGAGGTCACCTTACACCCTGCGGTCACGTGAGAATATTCAGGTTTGGGAATTTGGTATTTTGATTTCCTTATAAAGTAAAAGTGGAGCTTGAAAGGCTGAAATATCGGGGATTCTGCACATACAAGTTGCACACATCGCTCAAGCCATAAAGATAATATTCTGAGGAACAAGAGAAGACAGTACAAGAGTTCACAGTTATCCCAAGCCCTTCGCAATGACTGAGGAAAGCAATAAGTGCTCGTGGCTCTACATTTCTTCCCCAAATTAATGCCTGTTTTAGTCATATGAATAAACTATTATGTGACCATTGGAGTATATGCATAAGAATGGTGTAATCTGCGCAACACAACAATGAAGCGACACACTACAATAAAATCCACCCGGCAGAGTAACAAGTCGAGCCGATTTATTTCCATATGAAAACTGTGGTGAATCAACTTGCAAGTTTCATTTTAAACCTCTAGCTTCCTTCAAAGCAAGCAGGGAGCATGCAGAGCGCCCTGTGCCACTGGCAGCCCCCTGGGACGGGTGCCTGGCGCAGCTGTACCCCACTGCACGCTGATGCGTGGTCACCACCTTTGAGGCACGCAGCAGCCAAAAGATGCAGAGATCTACAAGAAAAATACACTGTAAAAGCTAGCAAAAAAATGCTAAAGAAAGCAAGATGTGCCTATGACTAAGGCAATTAAGAGCTGGGGATGAGGCTAAGCCATACTTTAGCATCATCAGGTGGTTATTATTAGCGAGGTGAGGTTCCCTGATGCAGTACCAAGACCAAGGGCAGCCTCTGCCTCCAGAGGTGAGCAGTGCCAGGCACTCACACCTAGCACCCCACAGCTATGCCTTGCCACAAAATTCAGAGAACTAAGTCGTACCTAAAAAAAAGCCTGCCTTTCAGAGAGCTGTGTCCCTAGCAGTGAAATGCTGTTGCTATTACCAGCACACAACATGCTGATGGTTCACAGGTGTATAAAATGACACGACTAAAGAGGCAGGTGAGTGCCTTTATACCCACCCTGTTTTGGGTTCTTCAGTACAACAATCAAGTTTTCATCAATTTAAGTTGTGCCCTGATGGTCTTTAGCTTTGGCCATCAGATCCACCAACACTCCAGCAAGGTTCCCCACTTGGAGCAGCCTCACGTCTGCTCACCTCATGGCAGAAGCAGAGCAAAACCGACTCCGTCTGCGTACGGCATCTCAACACGACTCTGCCACCACTCACAGTCCTGCTTTTCCCTGGCCCTAACACCCACGTTGTTCCAGTACACCTCGGCTCCATTTGGAGAAACGCCTTGCAGATTGGGGGCATCCCCTCAGTGCTAAGGATTGTGCTTTGTGTGTAAATATAGCAGCCCAACTCCGCCTTCACACCACCCTTTATCTCTGCCAGATGCAAACTAAAAGCGTATCCTAAAGTTTGCATGCAACATACAGGTTTGGATGGGCCCTACACATCAAGCAAATCCACCAAAACAAGTACTTAAGTTTTCATGACGTGTCTGATAAGAGCTGTCGAATCAAATTCACAGGTTGCATTCTTCTGAGCCAGTGAAGTGAGCGTAATTGCATTGCTTTCTTTGGAGCCTCCCAGACGTAAGGCAGCTAGCTGTGCCGCCTTCTCACGAGCCCATCGGTTTTAATGTATTAAAACCTGAATTGTTTAGCCTACATGGAAAATCCCTGCAATAACTGCACGCGTTTAATAAGTTCGCTCCCTTGGTCAGAGCCCTACTATGTCACAAAACTGATACCCACACCACAGAGATTTCTCTACCTGTTCGCTAAAATAACATCCCAAGAACCCAGGAAAGCTAAATGTAGATAAGTAGTAGTATTAAAATCAATTTGTGACACACAAAAAAAAATCTGTATATTGATTAGCTACTCAGTTTTCACAGAAAACATTGATTTAATATTGGCATCATTAACATCTAATGGCGAGATTCATAGCGCTGCTCAAGCAAAGAGCACAAAGGGCTACACCACCGACTGAACAAGAGCACAGAGCTGCATCTCCATATTGTTTCTCCACACCCCAGTATTTTTCAAGTGTTCCAGCAGAATATTTTAGCTGTTTAACCCCAGACATCAGAGAAGTAAATTTTAATGTTTAAGTCATGTGTGAAATCAATTGTGTTGACAGAAATATCATTTGAACGCATTTACTTTTTGGAGACTGTTTTGCATTTGTCTTTGGGTAATGAAACTCACTTCATTTTCATAGCATAGGTATTTTTCTTGCCAAGAAATACAAGTCAGGATTTATTTCTGTCTCAGTATAAATCCACAAGGTAGCTCTTCACCGTGAACACATTTCCAGTGCAAATGTGAATTAAAAATCAATGAAGCACCTACACAGACTGCCACAACAGATTCTGGAAAGCTTTGCCTTTGATACCCACAATAGAAATAACAGCTTAAGTTCTTAGGCTTTCTAGGATTTGTCACCACTATGAATTTACATCGTTTTGATGCAACTGTTAGCCAAAGCTGCTATCAGAGCAGCATGGCACAGCAAGAGTCGCTGCAGGTATAACGCAATTAGTTGTAATCCTGGTCCTCAGTGTTCCAGGAAAGGAAATTTCTCGGGCAAACAAAACTGCACAAATTCAGCCTTTGCCTCTCCTAACACCACAAGCCAAGTGTTTTGCATCGTGTGTAAATTACTTCTTATCCTAGGAGGAACAATCTGCTCAGCTCTAACCGCTTCTTTTTGAATGCAGGGAGCACTGCAGCCTCTCCCCGAGCCCAGCTCCGTCCTGGCTGCGCGATGGCTCACAGCTTTCTCCAGCCCCCCGCTGCGGCCTCAGACATTCCTCTGCTCTGTCAAGCAATGAAAATATCAGCAACAGGATTAGAGCAAGCCTCTGAAAGAAAGACTAGCTCGCTTAACATCCAAAGCCTAGGAAAGAACACGGACGTCTTCTGGGGTTCACAATGCTGGTAATCACTCTAAATTACAAGCAGTAATGGCATTTTTTTTTGAGCTTCAAACAACTGAAGGCCTTGAATTCAGTGATATTCCTGCATCATTAAAAGGCCTCACATTCCTGCAAGATGCAGCCAAAGTTTGTAAGTGTTCATTAGGCATGGCAGGCTTCTGCTCTTGCACTAATACATGCTAGAAAAAAAGAACAAGCTAAAAAAGAAGCAAGATTTCTCTTACCTTTTAAATGTCAGTGCAGGCACAGCCAGCAACTCTATTCTTCTATTCAACCTCATACCAGAGTGGTCAAGGGTTAAAACGTTTAAGAAAAGCATTAAGAAAGAAAAAATATTTTTCCTGCACTGAGGAACAAGAGGAGCACTTGAGAAAGGCTCCGAGCACCACACAAATTGAAAGAAAACAATCCTGCAGAAGCAGGACCTCACTGCAGCATTCAGGTTTGCTTTTCACAGTCGCCTCCTCAGCCAAGTAAATGTATCTGAATAAAACCATTCCATCCCACCTTCCCAACCACACTGAGCTACTGAGATCCTCACAACTATCCTCCCCTTTAAAGATGAGAAAAATCCTTTCAATGTTTACTTCAAGAGCTAATGACTTGAAAACAGTTAGAAACAGTGAAAATGCTCTGTTCCAATTTTGGGGTGGGGAGCAGCTTACTCTCCCCCTCTCCACCCCAATTCTCAGGAGCCCCACTCAACTCGTAGCTCTGCTCCACATCCTTGCAAAGCCCCACTGCTTTATAGCAAGTCACAATGTAAAAGAAACTGTCTCCCTGAGAAACTAAACGGAGTTTCTGTAGCTTTAAGCAAGTTAAATGCTACTTCTACAAAGCACGTGCACGTTCATGCATTACATCAGCACTAGAGATGCACAAATTTCCAGTTTTTAAGAAGGTGGATGACTGCAGGAGTTATGGTGCAAGGGACTTGTGCACAAACACGTTGCTCAT
Organism: Anas acuta; assembly: GCF_963932015.1. Taxonomy (NCBI): domain Eukaryota; kingdom Metazoa; phylum Chordata; class Aves; order Anseriformes; family Anatidae; genus Anas; species Anas acuta. The sequence continues at coordinate 12,059,889 of NC_088990.1, read as the reverse complement.
CCACATCAGACCGAAGCTCAGCGTGGCACATTGCTCATCTCACCCCAAGGTGGATTTGCACAGGAGGAGGAGGACACCGGGTGATCCGTCAGACTCCTTCCCCACCAGCATCCAATACATTATGCATGCCAGCACTGTTGCCTAACAAGCAGCTGTGGCAATTTATAGCTGAGCTCACCTCCTCCCTGATTCCCCTTATGCTCCACATCCAGATTGCATCGGATCCTGTCTGTTTTTCTTGTATTTTGTGTGTATTCCTCCCTTACCCAGATTTGTGCAGACGTTATCCATCTCACCAACTTCCCACAAATGCTGCAGGGCAGAGTCGGGGGATGCTGAAGGGAGCCTGGTGTCTTCTCGGGGTTGACAAGTCCATCATGACATTTACACAGAGACCTTTCGATGGAAATTCTAGCAGGGATTTTAAATATAGTATTAATATACAATTTCCTACTTTTTATTTAGCCTTGCCCGTATTCCAGGACTGTAACATAAAAACCTTATTTTCGTACACTAAAGCCATTTTGTACAACTTCAGAAGCATCTTCCACTATATTTAAAACAATGCACTCAGAACTATTTCCAGGTTATCAGAAGAGTTCCTTGCAACCTTATAAGTTTATTTTAAACGGCCGTCCCATTAACCAGAACTGCTCAGACTTTCTGTGACAATTCTGATCACCAGATTTCCTTGGAGTCAATTGCAGTAAAGCAAATAACATTGCCAGATGTCACACTTTTAAACAGATTTTCACTATAAACGATTTTATTGATCGTTTTCTGTAAAATAAAGTGTACAAGCGCAAAAACATATGTAAAGGAGAGGAATTAAATCAGACCTAGCTCTAGTTTTATAAAGACACAAAATCAGGCATAAGGATGGCAAAGGCACAGCGATGGAGCACTTATCCCAGAACTATGCTGCTGCTTTTATCACAACGTTGTGAAACGCAGCACAGCACTAACTCCAGAGGCAAACGCTGTGAAAGGCACTGCAGAGTTTACACAAAGGGAGGGGATGGGAGGAGCTAGTCCGAAAAAACAGCAATCACCTCCCCCCCGAGGAGTTTATTGAAGCAAAAACTCCGGTGTGGAAGCGTAGTCTTGCACGATACCACCAAGGCGTTGTGCATCGCTTACGTAAGTTACTGAATTTGAGTGCTGCTTTCTGGTGAGCCAAACGGTTTGTACAAGCAAAGTTGCTCAAGAAAAAAAATCAGGGAATTGAAACATTACCTTCTGGTAGGCTGACTTGTAAAAGCATAGTTGTCTCACTGCTCTTCCCCTGCACCAAAAGGCTGCAAAGGAAAGGAGCACTCAGAGACCACGCTCACAAACGCTCGGTGCTTCTTGGTGACACCTTGCTTTCTTCCAAGTATTAAGAGCGCCTTGATTTGGTTTTGTTGTATCTATGCTCTTCAGTATACTGTAACCCAGACCAGTTACAATGCAAAGAATTGCTCTGAATTTTGTACAGCTGATTTTTGCCCAATGGTCTATTCAAGGGGTCTTGCTCACACTTGCATTTTGGCCTCATTTACAGCAAGGAGTAAGGAACCTGCAGGGCACATCCCAGCTACCATCTTCAAGCCATTTTCCCCCCTGCATGCAAATTGAAGGACTTGAAAACAAGCGTGTCTGTTACATTTGTATGTTCTAAAAACATTTAGCTTAGTGATACAGTTTAATGAAGGACTGGTTAGTGTTAGGTCAGAGGTTGGACTAGGTGATCTTGGAGGTCTCTTCCAACCTAGATGATTCACAAAATGGTGCCTCAAAGAAGTACTTCTCCAGTGACACCGCTGAAGTCTGCATTACAGCCTCCGAAAAGTGCACAAGCAATTAAGGAACAAGAATGGATGCTTCTGTTTCAAACTGCCATAAGGGACTGCATAAATCTCAACAGTTATTATCATAAAAGGTGGCAGAACTAATCAGATATACATCTACTACTACAAAGACACCCACGTATCACTTGGTCAACATCTAAAGCCGTTCTATCAAACCCTTGGAAAGTTGCCTGAAGAGAAATTTTCCAAACAATGAAGCAAAAGGTGTCCTCTTTGCTACAGCTCCCAAGTATTACCCAAAAGGCTGTAAAAGCTTCCAGAATTTAAAAAAACAAACCGCCAGCATAGCATTAAGTATAGGTAACAATCCCCCACCCACGCAGCACCTTTGGCAGCCGAGAAAGGCAAAATAACATCTCTGAAGCCACAGCTAAGGATGTTACAGCAGATCTGCGAGACGCAGCCTCCAGCTTTCCAAAGATGTGTGCTGGCTGGCAACCCCCGTCAATAACCACATGACTACGAGACAGAAGTGACAACACCTGCACGCAGTCACTAAAGCTGAAACTAAACTCTACCTTTTTCTGAGACCACTGGGCAAAGCTAAATCTGTCTGAGCAACTTGAAGGTGTTCCTGCATCTTAAAACCGTTTGTTGATTTCACTGCATGGCAAAAGTCACACTTTTTTTTTTTTTTTTTAAAGATATGTAAATGCTCAACCTTGGGGTTAACGATAAAAGTCTTCAACTCAACCTACAACTCACTTCCATTTTTTTAAATGCAGTAAGACTGCCCAAGTTCCAAGAAATCAGATGCTGGTGACAAAGGCAGGTCACTGAAGGCTGTGATTTTGAGGTTCAGTTCAGCAGTTCAACCCAGTTGCTTTGTACGCCACAGGAATCACAACTGAGCCGGGCTGGCGAACCTGGCTTTGTGTTGGGCAACAAGAGAACAAGGCACTCGAATCCACCAGCAGCAGTGAGGCAAAATGGACAAGATATAATTATTTCTATTTTGTAGGAGAAGTACACCATCAACCCATCGCAGCCTCTCCTCACTCCGTGCACTTCCAACAGCCATCAGCATGCAAGTTCAGGGACAAATAACTCACAGCACAGGAGCTGCACTAGATTTAAGCAATCAATATGCTCTATCTATTCACATGCAATTATAACAGAAGCCATCAGGTGATAACCCTCCAAAGCCTCCTGCAGAGACAGGGATGACCAGTGTATACGCTAAATTGGGGGGAAAAAAAAAAAATCAACACATGATAAAAATAAGTCAGAAGTCCATTTCTTGCAGATCCTTTTTTATTTTAATAATTTATCAAAGGACATGCCTGAAAATGCTAAAGCAAAAAAGCCTCTACTTGACAAACTGAATGCAAACGAAGATAAAAGTACAAAGCTCAGGCTCACTGTGCTCTGGAGTCACGACCAGTAGCTCTGGAGAGCAAGAAGTAGGACAGATCAAAATGGAGACAGATCAGATCTAGCTCAGACAGGTATTTTCAGCTACTGGAAAAGCTTTATTTCCTCCTTTAGATTATTGATTTCCCAAGTAAAAAGAAAAGCTCGGCAACAACAGTAAATAAAGAGAACTGGAAAACACTACTTCAAAAAATAGCACTGCACATTTTCAGCTGATAATGCCGTTACCATGAGCACAAGATACTTCACGTCGAGCCACAAAGTCAGCATACATCAGATCCTGCTCTGCATGCACCTGATGACTCTTCCTCCCACAGTCAGATATCGACTGTCCCCCTCCAAAAGCCTCGAATTTCAACTATGGAAACACCACAGCATACGAATAGAGGTTATCTTCCAGATTCTGCCACCTGATTTTTAGCTATTGCCAGACTAGAGCCACAGCATTTGCATCAGCTCCACGGAAGAGCACTTGCTTGTTCTCAAAGACAACAGATTCTGCAATGCAGAACACTCATTTACACTCAACTGCACAACTAGGGGGAAAAAAAAGTAATCCCAATGTGGTCATACCTCTCCTGTAGCTATGCTTTGCGTACCATGTATTTCATCTGCATCACAAAAAGGTTGCATGGAAAATCACACTGCTGAAGTGGTTACCAAACCACCGCAGGTATCTGAGTTGTTTGACCTCTTTTTTTAAGCATTTAGAAATTTCTCAAGACACAACAAAAAAAAAAAAAATAGCACAACTTCAAATATGGGGACAATAAGGAAAAAGAATCCTTAACAAGAAGAGAAGAGCTACAGAACCTAAAATTAAGGCTCCAAAGACCTGCACTAGGTATAAACAACGGCATGGGAAGATTAGGATAAATAAGCTATTTTACACTTCAAACAGAAGACAAGCCATTTCAAATTCTAGAAAAGGAAGCAACCTGGGAAAATTACGAAGTAGGGCTGTCACACCCCAAGTTTGCAGTACACACTAATAGCTCTTAATGCTAATTAAAATTGTCTCTTTTTTATTATTATTTAAACTTGTCCTTGCAAATGAGCAAAATTGGAATATGCTCCTCTAATTTTGGATATAGCTCCCAAAACCATCCCGTTACCAGCATCTAAACAGGTCAAGATGCACTGCAAAACTACCATGTGTAGTAGAGACAGGGGTAGCAGCATAAAAATGATTTCCATCTCTGTGATAATATCAAACTCCACAAGCAAAACGGATTAAATCATTGCAAAGGCAGTATGTACACAGCACGGCCCTTATCACCACATACGTAACTGGATTAAAGAAAAATCTCCCCTAAACCACACAGGGAAGGGCACCAACAGTATGGCCAGGCGAGCACTGTGGAGGAAGAGCAGCTCTCTATCCCAGCCCATGCCTGTCCCCAGCATACACCTCACCTCCACACCAGTCTCCCAGCACTCAAAAGTTCCTGACACTTGATTTCAACATGAATTTTTCCTGAGAACCACAGAGCGATGTCATCATTAGCCATTAAATTGGCTGAAAGTCTCCACGCATCAGGAGTTGCTGTGGCTGCCAAGGCTGCTTCTGTCACATCACCTCCTGTGTAAGCTCTTCCTACAAGCCCGACCAGACTTAGTTTTGGTGTTCTTCTTCAAGGGTTTAATCACTGGTACAGAGATGATTTAAAAGTCCTGGTCCCACATAACCACAACACAGCCATCAGCACACAATGGATTGAAAGCAACACCTGCACTGAAATGCTACACAAGGCAATCACCATCAGCTTCCTCTGGACTTTAAGCCCGTGGCTGGTGCATCCAGAGAGCTCCCAGGCCGCTGCTCAAAATGGAAGCCCCCTCCAGTAGTTTTTATTTTTTTTCTCCCCTCAAGGCAACGTATTTTAAGATGAGACTTAGAGCTTAGTTCCCACTTCAGGACCAAGCAGATGAGATTTCCATGGGGGCGGGAGGACACTAGAGCCAAATTGACAATTCGTTCTAATTTAAAGACTTTAACGTTTAAGAAACATTTTACTGGAAAATCCAATTTAAAATAACATTTTCTGACAAAACTTTAGCCTACAGATCTGGAATTGATGCGATACGATACGTCAGAACATTAAGGAGCAGCACGGTGACAGAAGAGGTGCTGTATTTTGTTCACAGCGCTTTTCGTGTTGAAACACCAGCCGCAGCGGCGGTGTCACCTCCCCGCAGCGCGGCTCCCACGTGCTCCTGTCACCCTCTCCGACGGCAGGCCGTCACGCAGCCACATGGCACGGCAGATCTGGGAACCCATCCAGTTTGCTACAGCCTCCACAAACGCTTGTGGAAGCAAATGGAAGGGCAGAGTGTGCGAGAAATGCTGAAACTAAACACATGAAAATAGAATTAACGCTTGGCAGCAACTTCCTATCTGCTGCGCTTCGCTTTCGCCCAGATTTCTAATAAAAAAAAAAAGACAAATGGGTAACAAAATACTGCTTTTTCTGCAAGGTGAGCACCAAAAGCCCAACCTGGAAACGCCACCTCCAGCAGCACAGGAGCCTACCACCAGCTGCTGGGGTGTCCGACTGCATCACACGGACTGTTTCTGGATGCAGTTCTACATCATTTCCAGTTCCCTCACACTGCCTTCCTTGCCTGTTTTCAAACAGGAGCATTTGGCTTTATAAATTGCTGTTGGAAATATTTCATTTTCTCATTAATACCCGTGCTTTCGTGTCTGCTGTGTACAATCTGCAACAACCACTGGTTTCAAACAATTACTCTTTTTTTTTTTTTAAATCAGTCTGACTGTAACCCCTTAGCAGAGAAAAAGCAACTTACACTCCGCCTCTCAACACACACAAGACGTTTTAGAAGTCATGACAGGTCTAATGACTTAAATGACTTTTGGCAGCCTGTTCTACTTTTAGAAAGCATATCCAAACGCCTCTATTTGTGGCTCTCCCTCTCCCTACAGTTATGTTATAAGGTTTCAATGCCTGAGCCCCAGAGCAGCGTTAAGAGGAGATGTTCAGGTTCATTAACTACAGAAGAAAACTGAGAAAGATGAAGCTTGCACAGCAGGACCTGACTGCACCTTAACCCAAGTGGGATCAAGCTGCTGGGCCATTAAGCAAAAAGCTGTGAGCTGAGAAGGGGCTGGAAGATGCCCCAAGCCTGAAGCCAGGAGCAGCTGGCAGCAGTGTCAGTAACACGAAGGTGCCTCTGTCACAAGGAAGGGCAAAGAAATCAGCGTGGTCGAAGCGATGAGATGCAGTTTCTACACCCAAGCCAGCGTACTGTGAAGTGCTGTATCACAGACATAACACAGCACATATTTACAGATGCAAATAAAGATGGACACAAGCTCTAGCTCAGGATCTCTTAGCGAAGAAAACACTAAGGAGAGCCAAATTTCATAGAAAAGCAGCACTCATCATGACCTGGCTGTAAACTACACGCAGAACATTAAATGCAGTGAAGCTGCAGCAAAGCAGATTATCTCTTCAAAATTGTAAGCCTAAATTAAATATTTTAATTGGCAAGAGTCACCAGTTACACCTACGTGGGCACAAACCTCCAACTGCAGCACACCATGCCCATGCTAGCAGCATCGCATTATTCATCCCTAGGTCAACAGCAACATTAGACACATGTCAAAAAATGTTAAAAGCACATCAAACAGGATAAATTTATCTAAGTGAAACAATAATGGAAGACAACCGAGCTGGCTACTGACATGCCCTTCGACCAATTGTCACAGAGTGTGACAGCTTCAAGACATGTAAGAAAGACATCAAATAAAAACATGAAGGTAAAACACTGAAACCCCCCAACGCACGTAATGACAGAAAGCTAGAAGCAGAACTCAGAAGTTGTCCATACTTGTAAGCAAAAAATACAGGAATAGGTGGGGAAGTTCAACAAAGAGACACCTACCAAGTGGATATCCAAGCCCAGTGAAACCCATCAGAAGGATATGAAGTATTACAGGCAAGAAGAATATCAGGAGAAATGGAGTTTTATGGGAGCAAGTGGTAGAAGTACAGAAAGATACAAATTCCTAGCCACGTTAAACAAAACAAAATTCAGGTCTTCAGTGACAGTAAAGCATACGCAAGGGATTTCTTTAGCATGGCTCTCCCATCAGCACAAAATAAAAGTGCATCACACAATCAGAAGGGCTGAAACATCTGGTGGACCTGGAGAAAGCGGCTCAGCCATCTTCACAAACAAGCACACTTCCTAAGCTTCTGTAGCAGATAAATGATAAAATAGCTAATGCTCAGGGGCTTTACGTTGATGTTATTGTTTTGGTTTGGGTTTTTGAAGCAAATAGTAGAAAAACATTAACAAAACCCAACAGGATTCACTGCCGTATGGGGTAACGAGCAAATTGAAATCTCACCTAACCGAACTAGGAAGGGCAGCTGCATTTCAAGTTCTGTGAACAGACGAAGCAGGGAGTAATTTAGTCACACAGGTGTTTTTCCATGTTTAAAAGACCTCTGGACAAAACGATATGACTGGAGGATGCTTATTAGAATTATCAAGCTTCTACGTTTGATTCATCAAAACTCACACTGATTGGAAAGAAGTCATTCATATGAGCTAACACTTACCCGGTGCACCAAGATCAACAGATGAAAATTCACAAATGAAGAAATTCAGCCCAAGCAGAGCACGTGAATTTCTTCAATGGTATCCAGTATCGAGTCAGCTGCTCAAACTACTTCGTGGCAAAGAAAATTCACTGCTAATATATGCAGAAGAGCACATTTTAAAGAAAAGCTCTCTCCAACATGCAATTCACTATCGCTGGATCAACTTAACAACTCAAGAGAAAATCTCACTAGCTGTGAGAACCAGAACACCCACGGAACAGGAGGAGTAAAACAGCCACATCATAAATTAACAGTACGCTCTTCCCTAAGAACGCCACACTCAGTCTTGCTAACTTCACAACAGAAAGCTGAGACTGAACCAGGAAAGCTCAAAGATAGACCATGAGAATCAGAGACCAGCAGAAAACACAAGCCCCTGTTCCACACAAGCCTCACAAGAGAAACCAGAGAGTGAACGTGGGCTGTTCTCGTAATAAGGGAGCTGTTTTCTGACCATGAGCTTTCTCTAACGGTAATAAAACCAAGGAACACTTGCACCGAGCCTGACCCCCACTCAGACCAACCATGTTCAGCTCCAACCACTTCCAGTGTCCCAAATGTCCAGAAGCAATGAGTAGAGTGATGCTTATTAACAGTGTACAGAAAACACATCTTGCTTTATAGTATTTAATTCTTACTTGGATTGCTAAAGAGGCATCGAGTCATTTTCATTAAAATTAGATATTAAATCTACTTTCTACGCAACTCAAACATCTCATGGTTGTCACACACTCCAGGGAATTGTCCAAACTCCCAGCAAATTTGTTAGCACAAGGCTGCTAATTCCTTCTCTCCCTTTGGTAGGGGCAGCTTCAGAGTTTTGGGGTTTGTGTTTTTTTAAAGACTTTTTTTTTAAGCTAATAATAATTAAAAAAAAGCTTATCATAAATCAATAGTCTGTTTATTTTGTAAAATTAAGATATACTCCCTGGCTTGAATACTACATAGTAAAAAACACTTGGAATTAAGAGCACCTAACAATTTCCTACGGAAGTCTGCAACAATACATGTACAAATTGGGCTTACTTATTTATATGGAATTAATCAGGATTACCACTTTCATCTTAGCAATTTAACTGGAGAACTAAATCAATAGCATCCAATCAGTAAAATATTACTGTTGTTTCCACAGCACCGAGACATTTTCTCTATTAAGAACCGGCGTGCCCTTCCTGAAGATCGATATCCCCGGAGCATGACGTTTCCCGTTCTAGGAACAGAGCCCGGATTCAGCGAGACAGCCTGCAGCAGCTCCGGGGTTCACCTGGAAATGGAAGTCATGCAAGGCCTCTCTTCCACTCGCTGCGTTGTGGAAGCAGGTTCCTCACGGGAAACGAGCGGCACCAGTTATTAACCAGAACTCCAGGCATTCTTCCTCCTAGACTAGACAAAGTGACACTTTACAGGTCCTACTGCTTCCTAATAAAAATGAGCTACGAACACATTGGCATCTGTTTTGTACAGAACATGACTGCCATGCCAAGCTAGAGATGGTGCACCAATCTGCTTTCACCCTTTTATGACGCTCAGGCTGATGCTGCACAAGTCATATGCTTTTATGGCTTGAAAGTAAAGGTTAACAAACATATCATCTTGCTCTTTGTGCAGTTTTCTTAAACTCCCACTCCATTTCCATGCTCGCTCCTTATCACCCTCCTCTCCTTCAAATTAAAACAAACAGAAGGGAAAGTGAGTGGGAACTGTAGGCCGGAATACCTCACAGAGGGCAGCCAGTTATTTAAAAACATGCCCACGTAGTTCTCACATCTCTCCAAGGATCTCCTCTTGAAGGCCTGAAGTCTTACAAATGAGAAGGCCACTATCATCAGGAAGAAAACACTTATTTACATGAAGAGAAGCTGCAGTGTGTAATTATCTTATTTCACCTGTAAGAAGTTAGCGGGACGATAGCTCACGGTCCCAAGAAACAGGCCCCATCCAGCACCAGCACAGCCCCTTACCCCAACCTGCTCACACCTGTGTGTAATCAGCAGCAGTGGTGTGTGCACATCCCAGCAGCTACGAGCAATCAAACTGCTCGTATTCGATCGCACCCAGCAGCCAGGACAAGCAAGGCTGACACACGCTGAGTTTACATCCAGCGAGGAAATCAGCTGGGGACCTGCACTGATGGGGCGTAATGGAGACCTGAATATTTGTCTCTATTCTTAGCTCGGGATATATTTAGAGATAATCAAGAAATGCACACAGAACAGGAACGAGTTAGGACTCCTGTTTCTCAGGAACCCCAAACATCTATGCTCCCGCTTCCTCCAGCTTTCCTTCCGCTGCTCCCACGTCCTGCAGCAGTGCCCACGGTGCCCATTTCAGAGCCTGCCACCAAAACGTGCCTGAGCACCTGTTAAGTTCAGGGAGCCCTGTGCATCCTCGATCCTTACCGACTCCAAACCACATTTCATTATGGACTTCCTAAACTGCCAGTTTGTCCTTTACCAGCGCAATACACACCGATTCCAAGGATTTCAACAATATCAGGGAGAGAAGGAACAAATTTCCTGCTTCAGAATAATCTCATCTGCAATCTTAATAGGGCATATATTTTATCATAGCTTCTCCATTAAAAATTAAAATCGACACCAACTTCAATTTCATTCTTAATAATGTAATCCTGTATAGATCAAAGTTGTCACATTCATCTCAAGTCAGTTTCAGTTACAAGAGGCAGGATTTAGCTAGTTGATGCTTGTTCCTTAATATGGATTTTGGGGGGGTTTACTCTGCAAGTGAATAACTGTCCTAATTCTGAAATAAGGAGCTCATTTCGTCTTATATACAAAGCAAACAGATAGACTGGGAAACAGACTCAAGCTCCTAGATGCGCAAACAAATGCTTGCAGTTACACAGGTGGTTTTTTCCTTAAATAATTCAGCTACGCTCTTTCCTTCTTCAGAGAGCAGCAACTGCCTATTTACAGATGGGCTCAAACATCATTCAAACATTAGGGGCTCTATACAAAGAACACAGGCTTCCAAACCTCCAACTTCTGCGCTTTTGTGTCATTTTTATCAATACCAAAAGGCTTATAAAGAGGAATCTGTTCCTTTGGGACATAGCAAAAGCCACTGGAGATTTGAGATGAGCGCCACATCTGAACCTGCCCCGAGAGGCTACGCGTCCTCCCCAGCCCCACACACCTCACCGCGACCGCTCAGCGCTCGCCCAAGAGTTGGAGCCCCGCGCCAGGCCCCCCGACAGCGCTGTCACCCCTGCACCCCCAGCACAAAGGGAGCGCTTTGTGCGTGACGTGGAACATCTGTGTCCGATTCCCTCTTCCACCAGCAGGGAGGGACTCGAATGCGCCTCTCCCACCTGCCAAACAGGAGCATACGGGGAACACCCCGCGTTTAAGAAAAAAAATACTAATTATCAGGTGGGAGCTAGTGCAAATTAGGCTGGAGTTCATCCGCTGCGCACGAAGCATCTCACATCTTCATCGAGACAAAGAACCAAGAAAGGCTCTCCCCCTCCAGTGACTCCCTCTGAAGAGCTCAGGGTCAGGCAAACCCTGCCTCCCGGTCCTTACTGCGGGTGGAACGGGGCAGCGCATCGACGGGGCATAAAAGCACATTCCACAAAAGAGAGAGAGAGAGAGGAGGCAGCAGGGGTGCGCTGAACTTCCAGCGTTTCCACGCTGATGCTTCCAAATTGACACTCTGAGAAACAGTCAGCTTCAATGAATGCTTTATTTTGTGTTTCTGCGTGCTACTCCCCCTTGGCTGACTTAACTCACCTATTTAGCTTCAACAGATAAAGCGTCACCTATCAGTTTGATGTTCTCAAAACAGAAAGGATTTTTTTTATAAGTAGCAAAAAGCACCCGACATGACTATAACTGCAGCGAGCTGTCAGCAGAGCAATAAATACTGAAACAGAATTGTCACATGGTAAGATTTTACACATCAAAACAGTAACTTATCTATTACACAGAGATCTTGGAACCTAAGTATAATGTTGTTGGTGTTTTATTCTTTTTCAAAAGGAAAACGAATAGAAGTCTTCAGAGCTGGAATCGGCAAAGCTCGCGCTATGTGAGAGGTTAAATAAATACATTCCCTGTCAACAGGAGTCAGCACAGGCGATTACATCAGTAGTGCCTGAGCTGAGAACTAGCACGCGCGGTTCTGCCTGGCGTGATGTGCAGCAGGACAGCCCCAGCTCACCGCCAGCAGCACGGCGCGGCCGCACTCGCGCCAAGTTGCCGAGAGCCGCTCGTTGAACCACCACTTGGGTTTGCTCCAGGGTCCACTTACGCAGGGCTTGCCTTCCACACACCAACGTTCAATCCACAGGGAAATATTAAAAAAAAAAAAAAATCCGAGCGTTCAACATGCAAGGTTTTTTTCTAGCTTTCTCCTATTCCATCGCTGACAAGAGGGGGGGGAAAAGGAAAGTTTTTCCATGCCGTCGTTTTGCAGCCCGTGGATGCCCCCGTGCCATGCCCAGCTCTCCCTGTCGCGGAGGCCTTTCTGCAGGGCAGCCTCGCACACACGCCACGCTTCATCTGGACGCTGTTACGGGGCTGGCTTTCCTCGGGTTTATTCATTTTGTGGTTGGTTTGATTTTTTTGGAGGCAGCGAAGCCGCCCGCTCCGCTAGCGGATGGGCAAAGGCAACAATGGGGAAAGGTGCGAGCAGCGCCCGGAGAAGGGGGCTCCGCATGCAGGTGCCGGGCTGCGGGCACGGCCGGACAGGCGGACAGAGGGCCGGACAGAGGGACAGGAGGGCGGACAGGAGGACAGAGGGACAGCAGGGACAGGCGGCCAGGAGCCGCTTTCCCGAGGCGCGCAGTGGCCTCTACCGGCGCTCGCCTCAGCCCGTCCCGCTCGGACAAGTGCGGCGGGGCACGGAATCGAACAGAACCGGCACCGAGCCGAGCCCAGAGGCATTCAGCAACCGAAGCAGCGCCGGGAAGGCGGGGAAGGAGCCGCCCCCCCCTCAACGACCGCCCCCCCCACACCCCCCTCCCTCCTCCCGGTGTCTCCCCGTACCTGTGCGGGGGCTCGGGGAGCCGCTGCGGGAGGCGGCGGCCGGGCCGGGCTGGCCGAGCAGCAGGAGGCCGAGCCGCAGCGGGCCGAGGAGCCACAGGGGGCCGAGGGGCCGCCGGGCTCTCCCCGCCGCCATCGCTCCGCTCCCCGCCGGGCCGCGGCGCCCCGAGGAGGCGGCGGGGCCGCACCTCCCGCCGAGCGGGGCCGGGCCGAGCCGGGGCGAGCCGAGCCGAGCCGGGCAGAGCCGGGCTGAGGGAGGCGGGCGGCAGCGGCGGCAGCGCGGCGCTCACTCCATGGCGGGGCCGGACCCGAACCCGGACCGGGGCCGCTCCCGGCCGCTGCCGCGCACGGAGCCCAGCGGCGCCCGCCCCGCCCCGCCCCGCCCCGCCCCTCGCGGCCCCGCCCCCCCCCGCACACCACACACACACCCCGCGCGCATGCGCCCGCGCGCTCCCGGGAGGCGGCGGCGGCGCACGCGCCCCTTCCCGCCATCGCGCGCCAGGTGTGCGCGCGCCCCCCCCCCCCTCCCGCCTCAGGACCGTTGGCCCCCTCAGCGCCGTGAGGGCACCCCGCCATGGCGCCTCCCTCCCCTCCTCACAGCAGCCCCCCCCAGCACCTTGTGTTCTCTCAGGGAACGCGGCTCGGTGGTTCAGAACGAGCGTGTTTCCCAACGAATCAAAGCATTGATAACCGCGGATTCATAAACTTTGTGAAGGCGGGCGATGCGTGTTTTCGCCCTCCCGGGGGTAATTCGCTTCAGGCAGCATTTGCCATTCAAATCGAAACCGTTTTGGATGGTGCATCGTTACCGGGCGGTTTTATTCCGACTGTTGCATTGCGTATCCTTACAAAGGACACAATGAGAGCTATAAATATACATTCCTCCTCCATTAATCATCTGAAGTGTACCCTTATATATTTTCCATCATGGCCTGCTGCCCACTAAATGACATTTTTACGCTCTGTACGCTATCCTTGCACCTCGTTTTATTATTGACTAATTGAATCGTCTCCTTCAGTGCATAATTACATAGCGCTGAGGCTCAAGAAGTGGTGCGGAAACCCTGCAATAACCATGCCCCTGGGGCACTGCAACAGCAAAACACAGCTAATTGGGTACATCTCCCCAAAAAGTACACTTCTATCACAAAAAACAACCCACATTTAAAATCGTTTCTTCAGGTTTAACACTCATCCTAACACTGCTGCTGAGGAGCTGAGGACTGATTACAGGAAAGTTTGTCGTTTGCCTTGATTACCATTTGGCAAGGGTGTCCCTCTCCATGCAGGCAGCGGTGATGCTCCACTGAAGTGAGCCCTGAGGCAGCGGAATTTGCAGATTTGTGCATTTAAAGGCTTTTCTGCAAGGCAGAAGCCTGACACAGCACACCTGTGCACGTGTGAATCTCTGCACCTACAGATGCAGAGATGTGCATGATTACTTGAACACCAGCATGACTGCAAAGCGTCAGCTAATACCAAAGTGTTTTTCTTTGTGAAACCTGCTTCATTATTTTATAATTTTGTCCAGTGTTTCTGTCAGGAAGCGGGAGGCTTGTCCTCCACTGAAAATATCCTGGAGCGTTCTCACAGTGGTGAATAATTACCTCCTCAGAAGGATGTTTGGTTTTCTCCACGTTAATGCTTGCCACGTTAAGCTGATGGTTGATATGCCAGAAGGATTACCATCAATGAACTGTGATCATTTATACTGAGAAAAGAAGCCCTGATTAAAAGGTGGCTCTGGAAGTGTAACTATTATCGAAGCTGGTTAGCAATTCCTGTCATAAAATCCCATCTTCAGTCACCTTTAATAATGCCAGAGTAACTATTGTGCTGAAATGAAAGCGTCTGAAATTCATACCTCAGGTCAAACTTCAAAAAGGTCTTCTGTCATTCCTGCCGTCAGGCCAGAGGTAAATGTCCTTTGAAAAATATCTTTGGGCCTGAAAAGGAGAACAGTCACCTTGTCAGAGATGCTTCCTCAAAAACCTGCGTGTAAAAACCTACCAAAAATGCCATTTGCACTCCGCGAGGGTTTACTGGAGCTCAGCAGTGCCATTCCCCAGCGGTTTCATGCTCACGGAGCCGGTTGCAGCCCAAGGCTGTGGGAGCAGAGCTGGACCTGCAGTTCCAGTTCCCCGCTGCCCTGGACCATGCCAAGTCTGAACGTACCCAGGGCGAGCGGGGAACCCGTCCTTCCAGTCCTCTCCCTGCTTCTCAGGCAACGTGAGCAGGAAGCTCCTCCGTGGGGCCAAGAACTGGGTTGGGGAAGTTGGCAGGCACAAAGGGTCTGGAGAAAAGACAGGTTCTCCAGGGCGGTGAAAGGGAATGGGGCTTGGAAGGGGAAACTGGGTCTGCCTGGAGGGAGGGATAAAGCAAAGCTCAAGAGCAAGAGTCTGGAAGCCAGCTGAGAGAAGACTTGAAAACAGACTGGGAATGGGAGAAAAATGGGAATGGGAGTGAAGAACATAGGGAAACTGTCACATCTACTGGCAGCAAGTGTCTGAAACGCACCGAGAACGTACCGCATCCTCTTGCAGCGCTGGACTACGTGCAGGAGAGCCAAATTATTTCTTTCCTCATTTAGGATAAGTTTCCACATTGCTGATGGCCTACATAGATATCAATACAACAACGCAGGATTAAATTGCTGTTTTTTTTTAGGTTATCTCTACATGGGAGAGAATTGCACATGGAAAACTACATTAAAACAACATTAGTTGGGATGCAAAGTAAAACACTCCCAAGTTATGAAATACCAGAATACAGATTGTCAATGCAAGCAGATATGCCTGGCTCTGATGCTGAAGCAAGGTCAAGGAAAAACATTAAGTGCCTAAATAACTTCCACTTCATTTACTACAAAAATTAGATGTAGGTATGCTATGTACCTTGCGAGAAGCTGCAAGAAAAGAAAGCGCTGTGGCTCAGGTGGGCAACTGCTGCTCCAGGAAGGGGCTTCAGCATCAAAACTCCTGCGCAGAGCAAAGCACAGTGCTTAAAACAGAGGCTTCACATTAATTGTGCAGCCCGCATTTCCTAGGTGCCTGATTTGACATTTTGAAGTCTGATTTGCAGACGTGAAGAGCTCTTACAGATAGAACCACAGTAAATGAGAATTTATTCAACTCTGACTAAATTAGATGCTTTAACATGTTATATTTTCTGACAAAATCAGGCCATGAGTATTTCTAATTGGATATCTAAAATTAAAAGATATTTTTTACTGTTCCATCTGTATGCCTAGATTCCTCATCTGTAAAATAAGGGTAATACCAGTTCTCACACAGAGTTGAGAAAATGAATTAGAGTTTGCGAAGCACTTGGATACCATAGTGATGAGTACCATGCAAAAGCCCAGGAGGAAATGAATAAATCTGTCTTCAGAACAATATTTGAATGGTGTGCAGTAAATAAAGCATGGGCCACATAGTGAACAGCGAGGAGAAAATAAAATTATTACTTAGTGAGCACAGGCTATTCTGTACAATGAGCGAGGCCGGGAACCTGTCGAAAGAACAGCGTGTGCTCTAATTACAATTAAATAGCGCATCATAATGCAAATGCACAAAAGGGGACAAATTACAGTTGCACAGGCCACCTTAATGTTAGTTTCTCTTAACTTTGAAACTCTTAAATTAAAAAAAAACAACACCTTCAGGGTGCAAATGTCTAATATGCACGTATAAATGACTGCATTGCTCTATAATAACTGGAGACTGTGTTTACCTCATCTGCCTCAGCCACTTCTAAATGACTGAATGAGAAAAGTTTTTCTCCTCTTGGAGATATCTAAGCCTTACAGCCAAGATTTAATGCTGTCA
Source organism: Anas acuta (assembly GCF_963932015.1). Classification (NCBI taxonomy): domain Eukaryota; kingdom Metazoa; phylum Chordata; class Aves; order Anseriformes; family Anatidae; genus Anas; species Anas acuta. Next base: position 12,043,198 of record NC_088990.1, on the reverse strand, counting down.
CTCAAATGTTCACATTGTACCTTTATTAATTCAAAATTCTGCCTTATTTGGGAGTCTGAGTATGATCAACGGAGGCAGAGAATACTCTCCGGAGGGGAGATCCAGGGGAGGACCTTAATTTCAGTGATTAATTTTTTTTCTCTTGCTTGAGGTGCTTCCTACTGCAAACCAACCTACTGCTTTTTGGCACAGAAGCAAGGTTATGGAACAAAGACAATTTCACTGACCTTTTGTGACTCCCAGTAATGAGGCTTCCACCGAGGACTACCGTACACTCCAGGGCTGCTGTAAATTGCACTGTGTTATCTGTTGCCAACAAGAAAAGCGATGAAATTAGGATTGGACTGGTCAGTGGTGCTCTAGTTGTGTCCGTTTTTCTGATCATGACTTCTCCAGTGCTTAGCAGGACGTCAGGTGGCACAGAACTGTTATACCAATTTATTGTTATCTAGAGAATTTCCCATTATTGGGCATCCTCAAACAGCTGGTTAAGGCAATTCTGGGGAAAGAAGGAGCTGCAGCACAAAGACGTGACTCATTAAGATTTACATCTTTTAGGTACTCACCTTAAGTTTAATCTCTAGTGCTGCCTCCCTGGTGTATGAGGTATGAGCAACAACCACAAACTTATTCTGGCAACCAGTTTGCTTATGCCTATATTGGTCTTCATACTGATCGCAGCACCACAGAGCCCAGGTCTGTTCTCCTTCATCATTCAGTAGGGACAAGATTTTTTTTTTAATTTTTCATATTTATTGGTGACCGATGTGGTTTTGAAAACTGCTCGGAGGTTAAAAGTCATCCTCCCAACTTTGCAGAGTAAATTCTAGGTTAGCAGGCCATTTGCCAGAAAGCCTCTAACCCCAGCACATATTTATGTCCTTCCTGATGTCAACAGCTGGACAATTCCGACTCCTCACTTGGAGCTAGAGAGGGTGGCAAATGGAGGCAGACCTTCCAATAACTACGGTTAGTCTCCTGGAAAGTTTGAGAAGGAAGACTGAGCTTCTTAGCTTGACTCCGTGTTTAACAGAGTCTGAAATAGGAGCAGAGCAGTTGGTGTGAAATGCTTTTAATGGCTTCGTTTACTGAGCAGAGTTGCTGTTTAGATCTAATCCAGTGTTTGTTTATTCGGGGATTTCAGGTGCAGATAGAGGGAAAATAGAATCCAAAATGCAGGGCTTACTGAATCCAATCCATGCTTTAAAGAATAATTTATTTGTTATCAGAATGTGCATAATGATGTGGGATGCGGCTGTCTGGGCACTCAAAAGCAGAGAAATGCAGGCAACCCCAAGGGGAAAGCCTGATGTTACTGCAGTCAGTGGGAGTTTTGCCATCCATTGAACCAGAGCCAGATTTCATCTCCGGAAGCTTGTCATGGGATAACACTGTGCCACAGGCATTCACAATGTTATCAGCGACACTTAGTTTGGTGTTTTTCTCCCTGTTTTGGTGATTGTCATATAGTCTTTGTCCTCAGGTGAGATCATTTGTGGAGTCACATTGATAACTGAGCCTCCATTCTTCTTCCCTACTGACAATGCCCTTGCTTTTCCAGCATCCCACTTCTCACTGAGGTGCTGTAATGTGTTTTTGGACTGAAAGACTTTTTCCACACCCAGAAAGAGAAGAGACAGACGATCCATGCCCTCTCCTGTGAACAGGATCAACCTCCTCTGCAGCTTAAAAACCACATAAGCCAGGCAAGGATTCCAGGTGGTGTTTATCCCAAAGCATTTCCAACAATCCCACAAGAATGTTAATTACTGACACCAACAATCTTGTTCTCATTCGTATAATGGGAGTGCCTAAAGGTCTTACCTGAGGTTGGTCCTATTGTATTAGACACCGTACGATCACACAATAACAGCAGGTCCTTTCCTCAGAGAAGTTAGGAGGAAAACCGAACCAAGGGAAGGTGTTATGAATCACTGAAGGTAGTCCAGCAGGTCCACCACAAAGACAAATTTCACATCTCTTTGAGTCCTAATCTTTCAATGCCATGTAAATCCTACCACATTTTCTCCTTGTCTCTGTGCCGGGAGAGGTGGGGAAGTGAGACTGCAGTGGTCTGAGAGCAATTCAAAACAGAGAGGAAAAAAGTAGAAAGGCTAAAAACAACAGGAAGAGAAGCTCTCCAGCTCCAGGACCATCCACTGCCCAGGGGCTGATCAGCTGCCTTTGGTTTGTGTAGTCCAGGAAGCGGAGAAGCAGCCACGTTACCTGCATGGAAGGCAAATGGGTCAGCAGGAGTCAGATTAGCAAGTCTCAAGCATTTTGCCCAAAGAAGCTGTGGGTGCCCCATCCCTGGCAGTGTTTAAGGCCAGGTTGGACAGGGCTTTGAGCAAGCTGGCCTAGAGGGAGGTGTCCGTGCCCATGACGGGGGGGTTGGAATTAGATATCTTTAAGATCCTTTCCAACCTAAACCATTCTGTGATTCTATGATAAAACTTGAAACTGGACAGATTTCACTGCTGCATCAATACCTGCAGCTCCCGTAAGTGTTCGGTGCTGCTATAGGTCAGTCATGGCTGGGTTGTATCTCACACTCCTGCTTCAGATCTTTAAAACTGAAGGAAGGATATAGATAAAAAGGCTCCTGTTGAAAAATACTGACTGAAGTACCCCCATCTTAAACCACAGAAACTGAAGAATAGCAGTTAGTAGAGCCTTGTGACAGTACAGTAAGTACAAACAAAATTACCTCAGCCCACGAATTTAACAGTTCAGGAACAATGGCACACACCACTAATACAATATAGTGAAGACAGATGTGCAGAAACAGGAAAGAATACTGACATCCAGACTGCAGATCTGGACTGGGACAGAGTCCTGTTTGTAATGAGCAACTACCTTATTCATACGCTTAGCAGGTATCCCTTCAAAGTTCTCCTCCCTCCTGTTAGAATGCTACTCAAAATCTCATCACTCTTTCAAATTCTGTGAAAGCATTTCCTAAAAATGTAATGGACATTTTATGGAAGAGATATTGTATTGGGCTTCTTAATTTCTCCCGGAGGACTCGTCTTTTGTCAGTGACCTCCTGCCCCAGGATCTGTGAGCAGCTGAACGTGGTGACCCCACAGGGGACACATGCCCACCCTTAGGACGGAGCTCAGTTTCTGGCTATGACGATGGTAGCTTTAAACTGGACTCGGCTGGAATATTTCAGGTGTTCAGATTCAAACTTTGTGTTATTTCTATAGGCAAGAATCAAATGTTGCACCTTCCTGCCACGAAAGGCAGGGAGTCATGCTGCAGCACCTGAGCATGCTGCAAAAGTCCAGACAAAAGCTCGGTTACGTAGCTTGTGGAGAAGAGCGAGCAAGTCTCTTTGCAGAGTAACAGCAGCGATACAGCCCTGATTTGCTAAGAAACAAGCTCCTGTTCCCAGCAGTTTCTAGTTTGAAAGCAGAGCTACGCCTTGAAACATTCTGCATAAATTTTATTGTAAAATCGTTTCTAGCCTCCTGCAAATTTCAAGTATCTCCAAAAGCAGGGCAAATTTGCCAGTGTTTCTTCCTAGATTTCAGAAGTCCAGCTTCTTACCCCCATTAGTACTGCCTGAATCTTTCTCAGATGCAGGACTGAGCAATTTGGAGAAACAAGGGACAGCTTTAAAAATAATAATAAACATTTCACGCTAAGGAGTGGTACTGCACTGACAGCTCGAGCAGATAAAACGTGGGTAGCCTTCAAATAGGTAAAGTGTTTTACTCGCTAAGGCTGTCAATCTGGCACTTTTCACACACGTTAATTTTACTTTCTTTTTTTCGTTTAAATATCCCTTCAGGGCAACAGTTCTGGAAAAACACCACCATTCTGCCACCGCTCCATGCTCCTCCCAGGGGAGCAGTGATCAAAGCCAGGAGAGCAAAACATGCACCTCTGACGGGGTACAAAATGCGGGTGATCGTGCCGTGAACCCTTGTATCTTCCTGACAGATCCACAGCACGTTAAGCACATCAGGGGCTGTACGTCTGCTGTCACGATGTGGTTTTACCACACACTTTGATTTCCTTAGTACCTGAACGGCAGCTTTAGAAATCAAATTACAGTCTGAGTGCTACAGGCTGCAGCCCCCTGACTGAGCCACTAAATCAGACTAATTGAAACAACAAATATGCCCGAATAGCAGTTCCTTAGGAAAATGTTGCCCTTACAACACATTGCTTTTACTTCTAACATAACTTGACTGCACTTATTGACTAGTTGGTATTTCTGCTACTGCATTTGAAGTCTATTGATTCTAAGAAATATGAAATGAGTTTCAAAGAGGTCAGAATGCGACTTTGTGTCCAAGAGAGACACAAAGACATTCAGAAACACTTAAAGGGAGCAGTGGGAACTGCAGAAAACTAAATGAGGTTACTAGTTCATACCACCAGAGATCAGTGGTTTTGGAAAATCACTGCCCATTGGCAGTCAAGTGCCTTGCCCCAGAAGAGGTGAAGGTGCTAAGTCACTTCCTAGCAAGAAGGTAGCACTACACTGTAAGAAAACGTTGCCCAGGCTGTCGCACCACCTACTTCCCCCTCCACTGACGCACATTTCTGGGAAGGAGGATGCTCTGAGAAGGACCGAAGGTTGAAATGGCATGTCCTCCTTCAGTGTAGTGTGAGGTACATGTTGGCAAGGTAGCCTGGGAGGAAAATATTCTTACGCTATGCAGGTAGCACACATTTTGTGTAAAAGCAAAATGCCTTCACACTCACAAAGGCATTCAGCTAAAAAGCATCACTCCCAAAGACCAGTGAGAATTCAGATGTTTGGAACAAACTCACATTGCTAAAAAAGGAGAAATAGTAGAGAAAAGAGGTGAAGGCTATCAGAAGCACCCTTCATTTCTGAAAGTACAGAAGAGCTTTATTCACCAAGAAATCCATTTCTCAAAAAGACTCATTCCACATTCAAAAACCTCCATTGAGGGCTGAAGAGAAATTGAGGTTTATGTCTATACCATCTAGAATGAACATTTACATTCCAGGAAGAAAAGAAATGGCATTTTTCAGATGTGAGCCCTCTGAGGCAGGTAACAAATAAGATATATTTGACAGTGGAAGAAAAGCTTTCTCACGAATCTAATGTTTTTCTAGCCCCAAATGGCTGCAATCTGCCTCCAAAGCCTTCTTTCAGGCTGCTGCTTGCTTCACGACCTGTTAGTTTTGTCTAAGCCACCCTCTCAAATGGTAGTCCAGCTTTTTCCTTCTGACCTTGAGCCACTCACCAAATAGCAGGTAACAGTCACTGGGTCATTCTGGGGTTGTCGTCACAATATCTGCCGTGAGCCAATACTTCTCCTGCTGCCAGGTCACTCTAGGAAGTGTTACTTTTCGAGAAGACAGCATGGGAGAAGACACAGTATTACTGACACACTTCTGATGTTTACTGCTACTACTGGTGTTAATGTGTGTTTTTACTAAAGAGCAGAGCTCATGTGTAATTCTTAGTTTAAAAATAAAGCTGCAAAAAATACCGAAGAAAAAAAAAAAAGACTCACATAAAACTCCCAGTTTCTTATTCTCTCTCTCTCTCTCTCTTTTTTTTTTTTTTTAAAGTGTTACATACAGTTTCTGACAAATGTAATAGCCCGCGGGGGTACAGTGCCCCCAGAAGACTCCTGAAGAAGCAAATGCTGTGCCCAGGCTCCTGCTGCAGGAAGCGAGCAGTGAGAACTCCAACACCGTGTGAGGCAAATTCCTCACTGTGAGCAATTTCCAAACCAGGCAGATGAAGCAGTTAGTCTTGTTCCTGGCTCCAGCCAGTTCGGATGCAGGAAAGGCTTTTCTGATTTTCAGCTGATGCAGGTGTACAATACAGACTGTTTTAGAAGTGACATATGTAAGAAATCTTGCACTTCACCTAAAAATAACAGGTTTGATGTATGTAAAGAACGACTGAGCACAGAAAGCTCTATGATTCTCTAACATGGATAATGTATTTACACTGCTGAAAGACAAACTGAACTCAAATGATAAACCAGATCCTGACTGGGTTTTGGAACAAACCACTTCAAAGTAGATTTTTGACTCACAATTACCATGAGCAACAGCAAGCCCAGTACTGGATCTGTTGCACTGCCAGCGGCTGACTTGGAGACCACCTTTCAAACCACGGGTCTGAGGTTAGTGAACCAATCTGTTAAAACAGCACTGGAAAGTCACTGTGTCTACTCTAACACTGACTGAGAGAAGGCAGGCCCAAAAATCTGAAAGTCTGCAACAGAACGGAGTAAGATAACGGTCTGCAGCATTCAGAAGCAGTTTGCAAAAAAATACAGGCAATGGAACAGGGCAGTGGGGTGAGCAACAGACACCAGTCCCCACCTTTGGAAAAAGAAAGGGGAACTCAAGTGGTAACACCAAGAACCTGTGAATGCCAACGCAGCAGTCAGCGTGGACAAAATCCCCATTTGGATTACTTCATGGTCCCAGAGTGGGTTGGGTGACACAGGTGAGGAATCCCCAGCCTGAAAGATAAAGGGATGTTAATTAATTTTAAGTTGTGCACCAACTTACGCAGTGCTAGGAACTGAGGTAATTAGCTCTAAAAGAAAAGCTACAAACAGACTCCTGAAAATGGTCAGAAGTGAGTGAAACTGCTCAGCACTTACAGAGGGGATCTTTCAACTAAATTAATCCAATGTTAAATGTATGGGGAACCAACAGACAGCAAAAGAGATAGCCTGAAAAATTAGCCTATACAGCTGTGTTGAGAAGCCTTGTTTACATTAGAATAATACCATCAGAGCACCTGAACAATAGTGAGTTTGTTTTTTTAAAACAGGGAAGCCTGCACAGGATGCTGAATAAACCTAAATAGAGCCCACCCATCATAAAGCCCACATCCTACATAAAATTCTCACGTGGAATACAGCAGGCATTAGAGGAAAGGGTGAAAAGGCTCACAGCTCTGTGAAAGATAAGAGGAAATGCAGAACTGACAGCAAGTGGACGCTCGTGGGTCACCAGAGAAAGGGGAAAAATATAACCCTTTGTGATTACAGTTAAGCACAAATAAATACATAGGAAAAAAAAATCTGTTTCCTGCAAGGAGTAAAGTTTGGGGGGAAACGGACTCTGCCAAATATTTTTCTCTGCTGGAGGCATCAGCAGGGTTCTGACAGACACGTTAGGAAAACAGAGCATACGTTTGTGCATATTCAACAGCCCCTATGGGAGACATAATTTTCTCAGGCAGCCATTTGGGTTGTGTTTGGCACTTGAACTGTTTCATGGGCTTTGATAGCCTAGGATCTGTGTAGATGATGTTTTGTTCTGCGGCAAAAGAGTAGAAGCACATGACCAAAGGCTCTGATCAGCTTTTGAAAGACCCAGACCAGCAGAGCTCAACCAACAAAACTCCTTTGTAATGGAAATGCCATACCTAGGCATGAAATTAGAAAAGCAATGTGTACAAGGAGATTACAAAAAGATTGAAGTCATCCCCAGTATTCCTGCCCTAGCAGAAAAGGATGCAAAGTTAAGATACCTTTGAGCAGTGAACTGTCTACCCAATTTAGCTGCCCAAGCAATCAATGACAGATCTTTATGTGCAAGAGCATTCCCTAGATCTAACATACAGATCCTCACAGGGAAACTGAAAGGAGCTAATTAATAGCCCCAGATAAACAGAACTAAGTGCAAAACCGGACATAGATCTTTACAGACCAGTGCTGACCAAGCTGAATTCTCTCCTTGCACTCTTACTAGCACTTATGACCCCAGTGAGGCACAAAGATTAATGCTTATACAAAAAGCATTTGCTTTCCACTTTTTGTGAAGCACTTGTAGGCTGACTGCTCAAATGTTTCGTCTGGTTTCAATTAGAGATATTATTAGTCTTTACTTACAGTCTGAGCCGGGTGTAGTCTTGCTCTGGACAATTCAAGCTACTAACCCCCGTACCATTCCAGAGGAGCCTGAAGTGATACCTTTCTATCCTTACCCTATGATTGCTAGGAAGTTAATTCAATAATAAGTCAGACTCTGTTTACATTCCCAATTGACCAGCTCCATTCATGTCAGCAGGGTTGCCCTGTCTGCAGTGCAGTCTGAAACCCTGGGTGCCCTGAGCTCCAGAGAGGTAATGACTGTTATTCACAGTTAACCCACAAATCACTGGGCAGGCGGGAGATGTGAAAAGTCATGCAAATCCTCTTTGTTCACAGGAGGTGCAGCGTAAGTGGCCTCATAGGAGCTTCAGGAGGAGTTTCAAGGCTGTCCTTGAACACAGGATGCTTCCTGGTATCACAAAGGCCAAAGAAACTGTCTTAAACTGTTCTGTGTAATACTGAGGCAGTGTACAAAGGAGACACCAAACACCATGATGGCAAACGCTCTTGTAGGCTGAATACACTCAAACAGCCCAAAAGCATGAAGCTGCACAGGCCAGTTCGCTGTGTAAGCAACGAGCCTCTGAAGACGTGTATGCTGAGACAGCACCTAGAGGGAAGCATCTTCCTGTTTGACTCCACTTGCTCTCTTAATTAGGCTTCTGTAATCATACAGCAGTAAGAAAAAGCTGGCTCCCTTTGGAGAAACACGGCAGAAGTGGGTAATGCACATTTTCCAACATCAAGGCCTACCTAGCAGAAAGGGCTCCCCAGCCATCAAAAGCTCAGGGCAATGTGCTAGGTAGGGTTCCTGAGGCTTTCTTCTAGAAAATGTAAAAATACAGGAATTTACTTTGAGGATTGGATTGCACGTGGTGTTCTGCAGTATCCCAGGGTTTCTGGGATAAAGCTCTCCTCCAAGCCACCCTATGACAAACCTCTCCAGGGAGAGGGAACATAGGGAGCAGCCTGCATAGCCCGTGTTGTCTCTTCCCCTGCAGAAGGCAGTCATGAAGACCTGCTGTCCTTCCCCCAGACTGGGCACTGAGAACATGTGCTGCATCGTCACCCATACAGTGCAGAAAAAATATAACAGCACCTGCAAGACATGTCCAGAGCCCCCTGGACCTGTAACGATTACCAGCACAGTCAGGACAGTGGAAACAGCTACTGCCCTCTTCCATCAGACCAGTTCATTTTGACCCAAACATTTTATGGAGAAATCCCAGAAACAGTTTGGCCAGTAAGTCAGCAGGAAAGGTCTGTCTGGTGCAGAGGAAGAAGTTCAAATGCTGAAAACGAAGAGTCTGCCATGTATAGACAGCCCCTGCAGCATGCAGCACTGAGAGCAGGTTTTTCAGGATCATGACTTTGGACTAATGTGCCTAAATTCTGTGCAAATTTCACTTCAGATGTTTGGATCTAGCCTCAAATCTCCCTTTATTCCTGTGGAGAACTGCAATACTTCCATGGTGTTTCACAAAGTCTTTGTTAAACTCGGCAATCCCTCTTCAGGACCTAGGGGTGGAAGGTCCCGCTCAAAAAAAAAAACACATATATTTTATAACTAAATGTAAGCTAAAAGAGAACATCAAGTAGCAGAGACAGCCTGAGGGTACTGCTAGGATTCAGAGAGATGTAATATACTTGAGAAAGGTAAATCTCAGGTTCAAGGGCTGCAACTAAACTTGGGCCCCTCACCTCAGCTGACACGGGAGCTGCAGCACTGCATAGCTGGATGTGTCATTCCTCAAGCCAGGTCTCTTGGCTCCCATTTCTCAGAGGTGCCTTTCTGTATGGAAGCTAAAGATCATTAAAATCTTCCAGAGGACAACCATGAGATCCAGCCAACATTCCTCCCTTCAATAAATAAAACAGTTTCTAGCATAGGCGGCTCTGTGAATTATTGCAGAGCACATAATAGTCCCTGTATTTGCCTACACAATCACTGCACTCCCCAGATCTAACTCATTACTGTGCTTAGCGAAGCGCTTTGAACTGCCTCAAGCATGAAAAGCACCATATAAGAACAAATTTTATTCTCATAAAAAGGTATTAAGGCAAGTTAGAGGCACTATTGACGCACATGATATGTTATAATTGGCAAATGTTCACAAAGGCAAAATCCAGCTTTGTGCATCAAGCTGGAGGGTACCTGTGTGCACACGGATTGTGTCTGAGTGCGTCCCCTCCTCTGCCCTCCAGCGCTCCCGGCTCCCACAGCCAGGCTGGCTGCGTGACAGCCACGGCTTCCTAAATACAGCTGTTCTGCTTAGCAGGAGAAATCTGGACTCCGCTTGACCTAATTTTAAAGGGAGACGTGAACAGCACCGGCCAATACCTGGCACTCTCCAGCTGAAGGACTTCAGCCCTTCCTGACCCATTGTTCCCCCATGACCGTTGCAGTCACCAGTGCAGCACCTCCACGGATCAAAACTGCACCCTTGCACCTTAGCCGAGGCACATTCCTGTGTCACCCTTTCCAGAGCTGTCAGCTCCGCTCAGCTGTGACCTGCAGCACCCTCTGTTGTTCCTGTCCTGGACTTCACCCAGCTCTTGTTCCCTACCAGGACTTTCCCTTTCCTGTTTCAGTTTCTGTCTTCCAAAAGAACTGTGTCAGGGCACCACAGTTATGCCAGACTGTCCTGGTCTGCACTCTCATTCCCTCCTTGCTAGTCTTGCCAAATGTAATTTTTTCCAAAAAAAATGATCTGTGGAATGGAGAGACACTGTAGGTACGGGACTGAGACAGCTGAAGTCCTTCTTGCTGGGAAGAGCTACAACAAATAGGCTCTAGAGACCCAGAACTCCTGGAAAATAAAGAAAGTTTGGAAGTGTCAGGTCACTCCTGCATTAAATTCTTTATGTCAGTGCTGCAGTTAAGGATGTTATCAGAGGAGCCAGGAATGTTCTCGGGGTTGGTGGTAGAGGACAGAACATTTTTTGCAGACCCACAGGAAAGCGTTGTGCTGTCCCAAGCCAATGTCATGTCCCAGAGGGACACCAGAGTCAGCACTCTCACTGCTGTAATTGCCAGCAACCAAGATAAATACATTAAATATTAAAGGGAATATTGAGAAATAACAAAAACTAATACAGAAACCACAGTGGTATGTGCTTGCAGGCACATGTGCACGCACGTGTCTGCAGTCTGTCCAATGGACTCATGCGATCACCCACGATCCCAGCCCACAAGCTACATTCAGTCCCTCCAACTTTCCACTGTCTTGAATTCGGTCTGTAAGAAAGAAGCCTCGTGGCCCATTTTAAAGCACTAACAGCTCCTTTTTGGCTTGACAGCTCAGTACTTTTCAGGAGGTTGGGGCACAGTTTCTCTTCTGGGCTCTGAGGTATTTGGGATGCCGCAGGGATGGCACAGCCGTTCTGGAAGAGAAAGATGTGCCCATCGCATACACTCCATGTGCGGCGGTGCCACGCGAGCTCCACACCTGCCTTCCAGCTTCATAGTCCAGCACGCAGCCCTGAGTCTTAGCAAGAGCAGGTGAAGGAAAGAGTGAAGGGAGACCTCCAAATACCTGAAGTGCTCCTATACTATGGGACTGAGGCAGAGGGAAACACATATGCTCTGGCACCTTCGCCAAAGGCTGCGCACCAAGATCCTCATCCACTTTTTATTCCAACATTTCTCATGGGCTTCAAGAGGAACTTGGTGGACTAAAAGCCCCAGGATTTAACCCACAACAAACCTACACATAAACGATGTGCACGTAAGGAGAGGCCACCAGGACCATTGCTCTAGAGAATAAGGCCCAGGGCAGAAATCCCATTCTGTGAGGACCTGACTATGAGATGCAACATCAGGCCTACGGCAGCAGCCGTGTTGAAGACAAAGCTCTCTAAAGAAAGGAGCTGGTGCATGTGGTATCTGTCCTCAAGCATACAGGAAACACTGCTTGAGAGCCTTCACTTCAGCTGTGCACTAGAAGGTTTTTTGTACCTCTCCATATAGTTAATTTTTCTTGGCTGCCCTCCACTCTGCCCACAAAGCACTGCTTGGAAAGGAGGAAACTCTTAAAGACTGGCAGATTTCTTCCTCCACACAACAATGCACTACTCAAAGGAAGTGCAGTCCAGCAGGTCCCTTACCATGTGTCCAGGGGCCTGCTTGTCCTCACCAGCGTTTCAGCTGAGCTCATTCAGTGGAGTGAGCCTGGTGCTAGTAAGTACGAGAAGACTTGGCCTAGCGATGTGCTCACGTAGCTTCATTTTTAGATCTTCCCCGATGGGAGAAATTGAGAGCCAAAGATGTTACACCAAACATACTCATCCAATTACTGGAGCACTTTGAAAAGGTGATATGGATCAGTCTAACACCCCAAGCTCCTTCTAGAACAGAACATGAGCATGCAGACGCTGCACTTTTGCGAAGCATCAAGAACCAGACAGATTAGCTTTGTGGCTTTTGTTAGTTGGTTCTGACTTGCTTTTGACTTCTTGCCTGCTCACTATTAACACCCCATGGTGCAGTTGTGTTTGACTTCACTATAACAAACCCTGATTTATATGGCCTCACACCATTCCTCCTCCTTTGTGAGGCCTTGAGAACAGCATAACAGGCATACTAAAATGGAACCCATTTAAATCAGTCACTACTAAAGAGGCAGACATCTTCAAAGAGAGCTATCTTTGTGAATCAAACTTCACCCTTCCTGAATAACTGTTTTTTTTGAAATGAAATAGCTTATTGGGGTTTGGCAGAAGCTGACAAATACCTACTCCAGCGAGTAGACTTTAAAAAAAAAAGGTGAAAGCATGACTGAGATTCACAGAGCTGCATAATAAAGAGAGAAAAGATCCAGAGGAAAATCAAATGTGCTATATTCATCACTCAATCACTCAATTACAAGTATCCGAGCAGCTGTCCAGTGAAAGGAATTCAAGCTCCCTATTTTATGGTGCGTCTCTGAACATCGCTGATGCTTTTCCACATGGAAATGCAGCAGATGAGCTGTATCCTTTCCTAGACCCATTGCCAACAGAAAATCTGCAAACCATTGTCACTGATACTAACTTAGGAGCCGTGCTGTAACATATCCTGCCACCAAAGTGTGTCCAGTACTTAACGCACTGCTTGCTTTAGGAATGTGGCTTTTCTTTGGTACACAGTGAACACTGCGATTATGTGTTGCATATGCCAAACAGGCAGGGCTGGGTGGGGAAAGAGGAGGGAGGCTTCAGCTCAGAAATGATAGTACCTATTTTTAGGTTCCCGAAGCCAAGCTGTGCTGCTCCCACTCTCTTCTGATGATCCAACACGTATCACTCTAGATGTCACCAATCCCAGGCAGTCCTGTCAGTTTGTGGTGCTGGGCTTCAGCATCTTGGGGGTGGGAAGATAAGCAGCAATTTTTCTGAAGTCTGGCAGGAACAAACTGTATCACGATAAATGTAATTTTATTGTTAATATTTAGATGAGTTGTTTTTTGTTTTGCTTTTTGTTTTTGTTTTTGTTTTTTTTTAGTCTGAACTTGCTTTTAGGAGGTACGTACCTGGCTCTGCCTGCTCTGACAGCCCTCCACCAGAATGCAGCAGAACGTCCCCTTCACTGAAACTTCCTCTCTGCAAACCTGCTGGGCAACCACAGGGGATTTTTTTAAGATCTGGTTTAAGGATATTGAACAACCAAAAGCCTTCTTGCACACTGCTGCCTGGGACACATAAAAGGTCTAACTGGAGTAAATTCAGGTCCCAAGTCAGTTTTACATAATTATAGAGTTTATTGGGGGCTGCACAGTCTTTTCATAGCACTCTAGGTACCACAGTCCCCGATTCCCTCAGAGATTTGACCCACAAGCAGTTTACCATACATCTACTTTGCACTAAGAGCCCTTTGCATACTTTTAACACACTACCAGCACAAGACAGGGGTTAGCATAGCCCCTTGGTGACAATTTATTCAAGTATCAGAATCGTCAGGTACCACAACCCAAGTGTTCTGCTCACATCACCTGCAGCAAGTACCCGCTGGAGTTATGGCAGAGCTCTCTGAGAAAGCAGGGAACCAAACTGCAGCCTCTTAGGTCTTCAGTTGACCTACTGCAGGAACATCCCTTCTTTTCTCAGCTGCTTTTCTCCATTACATTATCCTGCAGTACACTGTGCAATCAAGTAATTAGAAACACAAATGATACTGTTTCTCAAATGCTGGAGCATTTATCTTTAGAAATGTAACAGTGAAAGAAAATGACACCATGTAAAAAGACACCATTGTAAAAAGGAAGGGTTCACTATATTAAAAAAAAAAAAGTTACATTCTTGATCAAGAAACAAACTGGCGTGAATAATCACAATCATATTTTGCAGCCATGCAATCTTTTTATCTTCTTCTCTCCCAAACATTTGAAGAATACAAAGTCTGAACCCTTTACATGAAAATAGCTTAAACTAGCATTGACAGAAAACACGCAACCATATATTGACCTGAGAGGCCAGAGAGAGTTCAAACATGAGCGAACTGTCCCTGATCTTGGCTGGGGGCTGGCAGAGCTCACCTGGGCCAGCCGCCCCCTGTGTCACTGCACACCACTTCTGCCAGCCACGCAGCCTGCGGGTGCCTCAGCTGAATTCCTTTTCAGCAAAGGCTGGCTGAAGGAGAGCAGTGTCATTATATTTAATCACGGTGGAGTTTTGCTATCTATAGATGAATCCTGGAACCAAAGTGTATATTCATGATCGGTGACTACAGCCTGGTATAAAATGTCTGCACTGCTTCTTTCCACTCCAGTCTGTGCCTTTGAAGTCATGGTAACAGCTTTTGGATTCGAATCCTCTGATGAGACTCCTTGATTTATTAGGTAAAACATCTGGAAAAAATGAAGACTTGTGGCAGTGTAAATCCTCCAGAAGGAGCAGAGAGGTTTTGTCTGAGCAGTACTCCTGTCAAAAATCAAGGAAACCTGAGCCCTGGTGACTGGCTTAAGGTTGCTCCGTGGTTGCAAAGCTGCAGCTCAGAATGGGCCCGTTCATGTTTCACCCACTGCCCTGAAACCATCAGGCAGGCTCGCCGAGGCCGCGAGCACAGAGAGGAATGTACATCAGCTAACAGCCCTCGGTGCTGGGATCGTGCCACAGCTAACTAAATGATTTTCATACGCTCTTGCAGCTTGAATGTCGGTAGCAATTCTGCCCTTGACATTAATAAGGTAGCTCCTGTTATAAATCACTCCGTACTGTGGAAGCAGTATGAAATGTAAAATACCTGCCTCTCTCCCTCAAAGAAAAAGGCAACAGCAAAATGCAGACAAGCCAGGAAGACGTAGTTCAGGTCACCTACGCTGCCGTTCTGTGCTGAAAAGGGGTGGCAGGGTGACTCCTCCGCTCCCCAATTACAACCACCTATGTGAGGAAAGGAACGCTGGCTTCGGCAGGAGGCGAAAATTACCAGCCTTGGATAACGCTGATTTGAAAGGAATAAAACCTGCACAGGTAACAAACAAGGAGATGCACATTTTGCAAAGTGGATTTCTTCTTTTATTTGGAATGAGCCCCGAACCAAGGCAAAAAAAAGGAGAGGAGGCACGGACCTGCAGGAGCAGCTTGCTTTGCCCCAGAGTTGCTGCTGATGGCTTCTTCTACAAGAGGAGTGTGCAGGGACACGTGTGTGAGCAGATGCATCTGTGCCTATCTGTAAAATATTTGTTAGGTGAGGGCACAGCTATAAAGCACAGAGGTACTTGACTCAGAATTATTTACTCTCTCTGCCTCCTCCATACCCCAACCCATGATCCAAATTTCAGAGCTCCCGCTTTTTTCCCCAGAGAGCCATCTTTTGACGGTCATTTTCCCATCGAAATCCCCCTTCCAGCAATTTGAATAATGCAGTTGTAACACTAGCCCGAGTGCCAGTCTTCTTTTTGGAGGGGGTGTAGGGCCGGCAGAGGAGGGGGGAGTTCGGGGAGTATTTTTTTAATCAGATAAATTATTGCTGGGAAACCAGCCACTTCTCTCCATTCAATTTATACTCTGTGGGGAATCCATCTAATACCCCTTCACCGAGTGTGAGGCAGGACCAGCGAGATGCTGTCTCAAACCAGGGAGGAAAGCAAAAGATGGGGTGGAGTGCTGGGAATGAACAAGCCACTGGAGGAAGGGGCTATGCAGAAGCAGGAAGGCAAGAAGGAAAGCCTGAAACATGCACGCAGCTCCTCAGACAAGGGAGGAAAGGAGAAAATGTTCCCGCTCATTTCTCCACTGGCAAATTGGAGCCAAGATGAGCTCGAGGCTGGTGAGCGGAGCTTTTCACCTGCAGGGAGGTGGCGAAGCTCCAGGCAGGTCCGTGGCTGCACAGGATGGGGGCTCCTATCGGACGCTGCTTGAGTTTGTAAAACGGGCTTAGTGATTTCACCCTGGCTCCCAGTGGAACTGGGACCGTGCCAGTTCACCTCCCCATTGTAACTGGAACTGGTTAATGCCTTGTTGGCCAGCTGAAAGAAGCCGAGGGCTGGGAACAGAGACGGCTCCCAGCACATCGGGTTTCAGACACGCTTGCAGGGCAGCATGTCTGGGAAGCTTGCCGTGCCGTCTGGGCATACCTTTTATTCTTGTTTGTATTACTTTAACACCTAAGGCCCCAACCAAGACAAGGCTCCATTGTGCCGAGGCGTTGTGCACGCACGTAGCGAGAGATGGGCTGTGTCCTGAAGAGCTCACAGCCTAACCAGACAGACAATTAGAGGTGGGGAGTGGAAACAGGTGCACAGAGAAGGGAAGCGATTTCCCTGAGCTCAGGGAGTGAGTCAGTGTCCAAACCAAAACCAGAACTCGGTGCCTGATACCAGGCCACAGCACTTGCTTCCCTTTCATGTGCTAAAACCAATTTAGCCTTTACACGTCTCACTGCAGCACTTCTCAGTGACTCTACGTTCGTATCAAGTTTGTAACGAATTACAGGGCAATGGCACCTGAATGGGTGGTGTCACAGCACACTTTCCTGGCCTTTTCTTCTTCTGCAGAACAAAGAAAGAAAAGCTTTAGTGGGAGAGTTGGCGGTGAGCTTGGGAGACAAGGAGACTTCTGAGGAAGATTGCCCAGATTCTGGGAGTGACTACAGTACAAATAATGGTAGAAAATAAAGGAATTGACTCAGCAGGAGGCAAAGGGGAACAAGTGGAAGAGTAACTCTGATCTGGAAAACTGCATGGAGAATATGACATACCAGGCAGAAAAAAGAAGGCAAAAAGAATCCAGACGTTTATAGCCTGCATTTCAGATAGCTTCCTTCTGACAGTCTGTCACCAAACTGCTGAGTACCCATCCTCAGAAAAGCAGGCCTTACACATAGTCCAGTTATTTTGGGCCCAAAACAAACAAAGAGAATCCTTTAATTCAGAGCTCATTTCCATCTGCCAGTCCCCATGATTTTCCGTCTCCAAATCCAAACTGCTTGAAGCTGTTGTTCCCAATACCACAGTTTCCTTTCCCAGGTAAAATTTATGGTTAAAGTAACACAGATCTAAACATGTAATTAAACCCTTCTAGCCTATCTACCAAATAAACTTATTTTCAGACTTCAATTAACCTCTGAGGTTACTTCTTAGAATTGCAAATCTTGCTAGAAATGCCAGAACCACTTGTGGCGGGATGAAGTGAGCCCACTGTGTTGGGTTACGGGGATCATCTTAACCTGCAGTGGTTCTTCTCCAGCTCAGAAAAAAAAAAAAATCCTGAGCTGTCCACTCCTGTCCATTGTCAGGGAAGAAAAAAAAAAAAAAAAAAAAAAAAAAAAAGTAACTTCTTGGCATTTTCTCCTTCCTTTCTAGGAAACAGAGAAGAAAGTGTTACCTTATCCTCAGGTACTGTTTTCTTGTATTTTGAGTCCCCAGACACATGTACTTTATATAAGTGCTGCCCATTTCGGAGGTTTTATCCTGGACTGGATGATCTCTGGTGGTAGGGGTATTCAAGCTGCTTTGTGCATTTAGTCATCCCTGAGTGTCTTTTTGGCAATCTGTTCCAGATTCTAAGCATTTTACATTAAGACTTGGGGACTTGGTAATCTCCCCTCCCAATCCCCACCAACAATAGAAATATCAACTCTTCAACCTTAAATCAAACACAAATCTCTCTACAATCCTCACCTGGAACCATCTTTCACAGGTCTCTTATCTCAGTGACTGCTACACTGCTCAGGATCCACAGTAGTTTCCCTGTCAGAGGAAATAAAAACAGATCCCATGAATCAGGACCTCTTCTTGACATGAACAAGGTGGAGGGGCTGCTCTTTGCCTGCAGCTACAGTAAATTGCTGTTTAAGCCTTGCCAACATTTCTGGAGACTCACTGGGCTGTGGGAGGTTTGGGCTGCTCCATTCTTCCACGTTGGTTATCATCTTTCATTTCTTTTACACCTGAAACCATGTGGTTTATAGAAATCTCTCTGGGCCCAATAAACTATGGAAGTGAGCCTCCTTATTCTGTTTTCTTTCTTCTCCTGCCCTTCTTCATTCATTTCCTGGCTCTAAACTAAGCAACCGAACCCCCCAGGGTTTATCGGTAAGCAAAGAGCAGCCAGAAATGACAGGAAAGAGGGTCCTGCCCAAGCATGAAAGTAAAGTAAAGACAGAAGGAGTCCCCTGCCCTCTAACAGGGAAGTACGCCTGATTGCATCACTCTTAGGCTCTATTACACACAGGGTGAGCGAAGGACAAGGAAAAGCAGCCTTTATGCAGCCAGGGATCTGTATTCCTTCAGGAAACAGTTCATGTGCTGCTTCTCAGGGGCAGCTAGAAGCACTCGGAGGTTTGTCATCACCTGGGCTGGAGGCCCTGACAGGCTGTGTCAGCGCCAGGCTTTTCTTCCCAGCTCCCCTGCGACCGTCCCTGCGGCACACCTGTGAGAGCAGAGGCAGCAGGAGCGACAGAGCTGCTCCCCACACCTCCGCACGGGGCTGATGCACCCTGCTTCTCTTCACCATCACTCCGCTAATGGAACATGTGCAGCCACACGCGGCTCCCTGAGAAGCAGAAATACCCCAGCCCGGTTATTAGGGAACCAGATCCCGCAGATCATCTTCCCCCCTGCCCTTCCCCACAGCGTTCCAGCTCGCTTCCAGCTCACTTCCATGTGCTTGGCTGGACAACTGGCAGCACATGCTAGGTCGGAGCAACACGTGTGCTGCCTGGCCAGCTGGCTGCTGCTGCTTCTCCCAGCGGATGTGGGGCTTCTTCCACTAGTGGGGATGGCAATTTGTTGCTTTTTTTTCCTCCACTCAGCTGCAAACCTTCAGGTAACTCGTGGGAATTTCGTATCCCTCTGATTGACTGACACTTTCAAAAGTAATTCGAGGGAAGGGAAGAATGACAGCGTAACAGTAGGATATTTCTTTAGAAACCAAGATAAAAATGCTGGTGTAAAAGGGCTGGTAGAAATCTTGTTTCCTTCACCCACAAATTCTTTGATGCTGGAAAACATACCCCCCCTCCCTTTCCCATATTCTCCAGTTTGCTACAAGTTCTGACATGAACAGCTTCTGCTGGGAATAGCTGACTGTGCCAAAATATGATAGTTGCTGTTCCTACACTGTCCTCCCCTCCCCAGATCATCACATTTCAGCTATTGACATTGCCCAGAAAATGAACGTTGCTCAGTGTTTACTAACCCTTCTGCTCCTCTCTGTTCTGCAAGGACCTCCGCAGGACAGCGGGCTCTCTGCTGTTTGCAAGCCCATCTGCTTCTGTTGCTTTTCTCCACCTGAAGTTGGAATGCTCTGCTCGGGATATTGCTCACAGTTGTGCTGGGAACTGCAAAGAGCAGATGAGGATTTCAGGTGGTAAGCAAGCAGCATGAAACAAAGAATACAAATATGTTTTCCTCTAAATAGTCCTAAAAATAATCTAAACAAGAACAAGATGACAAAGGAAATTCCAAAAAGCTAAGGATGGCTTCGGCACCACAATCACTCCAAGGAGAGACCCAAATTATGAGAATTTAAACATTTAGAATCAAACCAGAAAGGGAAAAACACATGTGCTCCAGTGGCTGTTTTCCTGAAATTACACTGCTGCTCTCTGCATTTTCAAGTCTCTTGAGGTAGAGGTACAAGACTCTACTTTGCCCAAACCTGTACAGCTGCTGTGAGCTGCTTAGCTCAAGAGTTCTCCATGAAGTTTAACTCAAGGCCACATCTTCAGGGATAAAAGGGGGACCTTGGGAGTCAGAAAGAGACTGGAAACCTGTCTGCCCATATTGCCTTCAGTGGAGCGCCCAGAGAAAACCCTCAAAACCAGAGCCACTTTCCTGAGAACCTGAGCTAAGCACAGCTGCAGGAGGGACCAGAGGGGGCTCTCCAGAGTCTTAAGGCACTGAAACACTCTCCGTAGCCCAGCACGCTGCTAGTCAGCCAAGCACCCTGTGCGACAAGCCTGGGCAGGCTGCTGCAGACATCCACGGGCTCTGTGAGAGGCAGCTGCATGGATGGGAGGCAGACGGCTCGGGGAGCACGCTGTGCTAACAGAGGCGGGTGCAGATATGCCTCCAAACCCCGTGTTTCTTTGTGCCACAGCCTCTGCTACTGGTTCTCATGGTGGAGAGGGGCTGCGCTGTGATGGCTGGGCACTGCCTCAGCCGATGGGGAGCAGCAGAAGGTGGCAGTCACTCTTTGCTCCCAGCTGTGGGCTTCACCATGTTGGTGCCTGGCTTGGAAGAGAAAACAGAAACCGTTGCTGCTTCTGGCCCTTCTGAGTGTTAAGGAAAACTAGCAGACCCCAAAGAGAAGAGCTGAACTGCCCCTGGTGAGATCACATCAGAAAACAAAGGTGACCAGAATAACCTCACTCCTGCCTTGTGCTGTGTTTTTCACCAAAATTTGCTAATTTGGGCCAAGAACTGGCTAACGGAAGGGATCAGCTAAAGCATTTGGGATGGTGTCCATGCTGTGTCCCTAGTTTTAGAAGGGTCAGCCTGCCCACAGAGACATTTGCCACTCTGTGTGGCACAGCAGATGCAAATTTTACAGGACACACACACACTGAAAGTTCACACTCTGTGTATGGACAAAGACTGAGAAGGAAATACTGGAGGTGGAGAGGGTGAGATCTCAGGGAGGAAGAACCCACTGCAGGTTCCTTCTAACCGTCCCTCTGCGCATGGCTCCCTCCTGTGCTGCTCACCAAACTCCACCAGCTCAGGGTCAGAAATTTGCCTGGTTTAGGGAGGAACACGATGACCCAGTTGGCAGCTTCTTGACTCTGCCCCATCAGCTCAGCTCAGCACGACTTGCACAGATCACGTCCCAAGTCTTGAGGCTATTGAGTAAAGAAGCTGCGAGCTCCCGGGAAGGGAGGAGCTTGCCAAGGCAGCTGCTCTGCTCAGATGTGCAACCTGTGGAGAACATCTCCTTCCCTCTGCAACACTAACGTGCCCTTTTCAACAGATGAGTGGGCTGGGATTACCTCTTTTTAAACACTTTATGGTAACTGGGCCCCGTGCAGAGGGAGATCTGAAGACCTCTGAGCTGCTCAAGGCTACTGGTTGAAATGCTGGCTCAGCTTACACCCACGGACAAAGGGCACCCTCACCTCTGAGAAGTGCACGTGCTTTGGTCCCAAATTCCAGCAGAGCTCAGCTCTGTGGTGGGCACCAAAGCAAACTGCTAGATTTACAAAGATGCTTTCACATCTGTGCTAACAAAATGCTGGGCTGCTCTGAAAACTTCACCCTTAGTGGGCAAGGGGAGGAGGAGCAAAATCACACTTTGCACAAAGCTTCTGCCTCGTTCACTCTGGGGGAATCTTCTCATTCAGCCTAACCATTCCTCTGACCAGCTAGGTGCAACACCCTGGCATAAAACAGTGCCTGCAGCAGTGCTGTAGCTCTCAGGGCCTGGATCAGGACCTCTCGGCACACATGCTCTTCATTAATGCTAGCCCGGGAGCAGAAATGATCCGAGAGCAAAACCTCTCAGAGGATTAAGCACAAGCTCTGGTGCAGGGAGGGGATCCAACCTGAGCTTCTTCCAAATCACGCAGTCAGATCTGGTTGCTCTGGTTTGGACCTGGCTCTGGCAAGACAAAGTGACGCAGTGAGATGCTGAAAGAGGGGAGCAGAAAGAAAGGAAAGCAGCCCGCTCCCTCTCACCCCAAAAGCGCAGCGCCTCGCTTCTAGGCCCCTCAGTGTGCACAATAAACTTGTCTCCCTTCCCTCACTCCGGGTTACATTGTTCGCTTTCCTGCAAATTGTTTCCACATTCTGTATAAATAACCCCAGTGCCAGGGAGGGGGAGGGAGGGAGCAGAGGGGCGCGCGGAGAAGGGGTGGGAGGAAATCAGATGTCTTTGTTACTTTTCAAAAAGAAGGTGGAGGATGCCGAGAAGCAGTTTGGAGCCGGAGCCTTGGCAGGCCGAGCAGAGAACTGCCATCGAGCTGTGTTCAGACCTGGAGGAAGAAGAGTAAACAAGGGAGAGATTATATATAATTATAGACAATCATGTTGCTGGGGATAAACAGGAATCAAAAGCACGGAGGCACTGAAGTCTGGCACGTCCCCAAGCACAGAACAGAAGCCAGCCAGCGAGAGGCAATGCGGCTGGAAAGCGCTTCCCTTTGGGCCTGTTTTCAGTTATCTCAGGGGCTGTTTTTTTTTCCTCTCTTTTTGGCTTGAGGCATTCCCCCATAAAGAGAAGAGCCTGCCCAATGGGAAACAGAAGCCAAACTGAAGTCAGCAGAATCCTTGTCTGCGACATTAATAGATTACTCTGTGAGAAACGTCAGAAATGTTTGGAAAAGATACAGCCCGCTTAGGTCAGCAAAAACAACAACAACAGGAATTTCTGAACAAAAATGGCTTTAGAAACACTCCCGAAGTGGTGCCTGCATGTCCTGCGGGCACTCTCCTCGCAGGCAAAGCCACACAGGAGCAGGAGGCAAAGGGTGAGTTGCAGCTAAGGGTGGCACCAGAGGCCTGCTCCCAACACCCCTGGATCAGGGTTTTGTGACAAAAAGGTGTCCAAGCCCCTTGGCTGCCTCACCTGCTCCCAGTGTGCGTGCTGCTGAGCTGTCCGGGAGAGCTGTGTGTTTGACACAGCTCCCTCCTCGCTTTGCTGCAAAGCAAAGGCAAAAAGATGAGCCACTGCCTGCGCCGTGGGGCACCCCACGCTCCCTCCCGCCTGCCTCTGCATCTGCAGGGGGAACAAGCAGGAACCCGAGCGTGATGGGGCCCTCCTGCCACCGCCTGCCCGCCCGTGCCGCGAGGGCACCCACCTTGCTGTGTCACGGCCCGGCATGCCAGCAACTGCTTTGCCTTTGCAGAGCCTGGGAGGGGGAAGGAAGAAGCCTCTGCGTGTGCTGGAGATGACTCTGGATGTAGTCAAGCGAGCAGGCTCTGATGCTACAAGTGTTGTGGCCAAGACTGGGGACGCTCATCTGCCTTGGCACAGCTCTCCCTGAGTGCCTAAGAGTGCCCTGTGAAGGGGAGAGGAGGAGGAAATGAGGAAGAAACAAAGCCAAGAGCACAACTAAAACAACGGCATATGGCCCATGAGGTTTGTGTTGTTCTGTTTCTTTTTTTAAGAAAGACCTTGGGGGATTTGAAAAAGAAACAAGAAAGAAGCCTCGCTCATCCTTCTTTTCCTTCCCTTGAAGGCTCCACAGCTCACTGGAGAGTTAGAGGGAAGGCGACATGACGAACAAAGGACGGCAACCTCAGTCGGTGACAGAAGG
Source organism: Anas acuta (assembly GCF_963932015.1). Taxonomy (NCBI): domain Eukaryota; kingdom Metazoa; phylum Chordata; class Aves; order Anseriformes; family Anatidae; genus Anas; species Anas acuta. Next base: position 12,019,687 of record NC_088990.1, on the reverse strand, counting down.
AGGATTGTTTAGCAAGGCAGTGTAAAAAGCTCTCTCCCAGGCATTGTTTTAAATCCAAATAGCTTACAGCCTGCTGAATTCTTAAGCCATTTTCCTGATCTCTCAGCTGTTCTTCATTGAGAACTCAAACAGACATTTCAAAGCAAGAAAGCAGAGAGAAAATATAGATATAAGAAATAACCAAACCTGTGTTTAGAATCAGCTTAAGAGTACAAGAAGAAAGGCATGCACAAAGGCTCTTCTACTTTCTCTCCTTCAGTAAAGGTGCTCTGAATGTCCTTTTTCCTAAGGAAAGAAAATGGATTTTTTAAGGGAAATTACATTTGCTCCCTGAGAACAGTGTCACAGTTTGGTGAATGGTATCACCTGGCTATCTGGGTATAGCATTTTCTGTATTTTCTGTGAATTCATCACTGTGGGCATTTTCCTCCAGGATTTCTTATACCAACAAATCCCTCACCAGTGGTGGATATGTGTTGGGGGGGCATATATGCATCTGTATAAGTGCAAGATCTCTCTGTTGGCCACCTACAAACTGCTGTGGTGTTACAGGAGAGGTCAGTTTAAGCATAAAACAGGAACCATGTTTATCTCAAAACTGCTAGAAATAGATCAGAGAGGGCAGAGAGAACAGAATTGGAAAAAGACAGCAATGGGTTAAAAAAGGCATTTGGGGTCCAAGCCTTATCTGCTCTAAATTTACATTGTCTGTGAGGTAACAGCTAAGCAACCTACTCCCACACGAAGTTACAGCAGTTACTTCCAAACATCCCAGGCACGAGTGTACAGAACCGAGAATAAAAACAAGATAACAGAGCAGTATTAAAAATAAGCTGACCGTGTCCTTTAAACACGTGCCTGTGTGCCATGCTGGACAGAAAGAGCGTCAGAAGTTTAGTGATATGGTGAGACAGTACAAGTGAGCCAAACTGACAGACCTGGACAGATGATAGCTGCTCTACTTTCTCTTTCATTTAGAAGTAACCAAGAAGGAAGAAGGACACAGAGTGCTTGTCCTGATGTTCTGTCAAAAATAAAGTAAGGTTACTGGTCTCCTGCAAGCACAGATGAACATCAATCACAAGTCCTTCATAAAGGCAGGCCCCCAGAACAGTCCCTCAGTGTTATTAGAAAGCAAGAATTAAAAGTTTATCAAAGTGGAAAGAGCAGATCCTCAAGGGAGAATGGATTTCATAAGCAGTCACCAAATTCTTCTCCAGGCACCTCAGTGTGACTTGCAAGGTGGCCAGGAAATCAAAAGAGCTGCTACCTAAAGAACATCCAGCGAGTGGTCCCTGCAGGAATCGTGGAAAACGCCCTCGGTGGGACAAAGAGTCATTCCTTCCTTGCCTCTTCCAGTTCTCCTAAAGCAAAGAGGAAAAAAAAGAGTACATCATCTCTATCGCTGCTTATTTTTGTGTTGCAAAACTTATTTGTATGTGCTGAGGAAAAGGTTCCCTTTGGTTCGTCACAACATCTCCACGTCTGGGTACGTCAGTCTCTGCTTCGGATGGGCTGAGGACAGGAGAAGTAGACCGACACTTCGGTACCCCAGAGCTCAACAGCTGCTGAAGGTCAGCAGAGGCAAGACCCAACTGCATTTCGGTTCTGATAATTGCATTTTACATACTGGAACTTGGCCATGGGGAATGAAAACACAACTGAAGCACGACTGCTTTATCCTCACCCTGCCCGGCAGCCAAAGTGATCCTTTGGGGCACTGGCCTGTGAGTCCCACTTCTGGCAAATCCAGCAATTCAAAGGAAGCAGAGCAATGGGATTTTTTTCCTTGGCTCCTTGCTGGTGGCACTGGAAATCCTTGGAGGCCACCGAGAAAGCACACTGCCCCCTTGGCTGGTGCTCACACCTCTGCTGTTGCTGTCATCCCCAGCACATCCACTTTTGAAATAATTACTTCCACGGCTTATGAAATAACTCATGTCACTGACGGAGACTGATGAGAGCAGCCCTCCAGGCCCGAACTGCTGGGTGCAGGCACCTTTCAATATGCTGCCTGCAATAAATGTGGCAGGGGGAATGCAACGTTTTGTTCAGTGGGAAAAAAAAAAAATCCCATTTCAAGCTTCTGAAGGGCTATTATAAGATGTGGCATGATAAAACTCAGGACATGAGCCTCTTTAGATTTAATAATACATGCTATCGATTTCTTCCTGCAGAAAAACTTCAATGAACACCCTTTTTTGTTTAAATCTTTTGTTGCAAAATTGATTATTCATTGAAAACATAAATCCCAAAGATTTGACTGAGTGATTTCTTAAAATGTTCAGATTTCTGCATCAAAGCAGACATTTCCAAAAAGCAACAACCATTTTGCTGTACAGTGATCGTTAGCAGAAAAGCAACTCTGATGGTAAGTTTTTAATTAGCCCATATAAATGTGCATGCAAATGTACATAACTGCATTTCAAAGGAAAACGACTGACTCTCTAAAACAAAAATGCTTCTACAATAAAAGCTACAGAAAACCAGCAAACAGAAATATTCTGATCCTAACATATACGGTAATACGTCTGGTAAGCAGACGAATAGGGTTAATTTATCTCCCCCTGCTTGAGCAGGACTCCCAAACTGTCCAGAAAAAAGCCACCCACAACACAGTTCAGGAGCTGTGATCCACAAGCTGTATCTGCTGCTGACAGTACCATGCCCTGAGATCATTGTTAAATTGCTTTCTGAAAGATAGAATAATGCTGGTTAATCTGACTCCAACGTGTGTATTTTTATAACCAATGCAACATAGAGGTATCATCATTTAAGGGATGCATTTGTACATCACATTCTTTAAAATATCAGATCAGGAAAGCTCCTGAATGCTGCCTACACCACACGTCTGATTGGCTTCTGTTCTCCAAATGGGAAGGGGGCAGGGAGGGGGGTGAAGCAGCCGCCAGAAGAAGAGGATTGAGATGCACACCAGAGAGAAGGGAGGCAAAGGGAAAGAGGAAGATCAATTAACGATCCGATCCCGGTGAGAAAACAAGTACAAATGTGGTCCCTAAAGTTAACGCCGTTGGTTGCAGCGAGGAGCCGATCGATCGATGTTGGTGATGGCGTGGGGAGCACCGCAGCGCGCTGCCGTGGGAGCCCAGCGCGGGCTTCCAGCGGGCAGGGCGCGAGTCCCCAGATTACAATAAAGCAGCTTGAAGGTGACAGATTTCATTGTTGAAGGTGATAAAATTCCACGTGGCGCGCTGCAAAACAAGGGCTGGAGCTCAGCCCGCAGAAGGGGAGGCAGCCCCAGACAACGCGGCGGGAGTTTCTCCTCCTCTCCTCTCCCTGGAAATCCGTCCAGAAGCGCCCGGGTACCCGAGGTGTGCGACACGTTTCTGCCTGCCCCACGGCTGCTGCTCGTGAACCGAGCACCCAGTGGGGTTCCCTGCCTGGTGCTCTATTCCCACCCGTGTGGTGGGAGCACAAGGGTGATGCAAAGCAGCAGAAACATTGGGCTGGCCTCACAGGGAATCCTGCAGCAGGCAGGATCCTGCAGGCCCCGTGTCAGCATCAACGAGTTGGCCTCGGCACCTTCTCCCGTTTGTGTTTCGCTGAATTCTCACTAAGAAGATCCCTGCTGAGGGACAGGGCAGCGGGGCCCATCACAAACAGTGGGTCCCAAATTCTTCAGGTTTTGTTTTTCGGAATAAGCCCCAATTGCCGTTACACAGGCACACGCCCATGCAGCACAAGTCCGACCTTCGTGCCACACTTTGCTGCAAACGTTTTGAGGAAGGACTGAGAAAGGACAGGTGTTTGCTGTTCTGCTCTAACAGAGGTTGGGTTTGGTCTGGATGCTGCCCCCAACACGGCTGCTTGAGATGCAGGGAAGACTCGGCAGCAGCGACGTGAAAGGAACAGGAAAATCAAAGCCTGAGACTAAACTAGCAATTAGACCAGCCCCGGAATATATTCAAGTCAAATCAATCCATACAAGAATTTCAGTCACGGTGTGCTCGTGCCCACACTTCCTCCCTCCCTCCCTTCCTCTCCCGCAACCCAGGGCTGAGATCCAGCATTCCTGTCTGCTTAATCAGAATATGCAAGAAGTGCAGTGACAACACGTCTCCTAAGATGCTTTATCAGTTTTGCAAAGTCCCAGTTCATCCTCCTCTTGTGGATCTATTTACATATTGATGTATTTATTCGGCTCTCTCCACCAGGCATGCCCCATGAGATTAAACCATTTTATTTACAAAGACATTGGGGTTGCAGCTCCTAACAATTAAGTCAGCCAAGATATAACTTTGCATGTGCTTTCAGATTGATGTGTGAACAGACAAAAGCGGCCTCGTCAGCGATTCAGGAGCAGCCGGAGGGAGGACCGGTTAAACCCCATCTATATAAACCAGTCAATAGCTGCTGCAACTGGGAAAAATGAATTGGGGGGGTGGGAGGCGCAAATACGCCGACGGGAAAGATAATGAGCCAGTAGGAGTGATGGATAAAACCTGCAGAAGAAACTTTGCCAGCGTAGCTCACCTTAAAGAGCGGGTTCTTCGGAGTAGCTTGTGCTTCATGGGAACTCGCAGGCTCACGGGATTTGCCCCTGCTCCATCTCGCCCGTCAAAGCCACCTATTAAAAAGGAAAAAAGCTGTTTTCTCTCAGAGGGCTACACAGGAAGGGAAGGGAGGATGGGAGGAAAAGGGAGAAATACCTTGCAAGATGGAAGTCAGCAAAAGGTCATTGAAGACAAACTGCAGCTGACTTCACGCTCAAGGCAAGGTGCTACAGCCCCTTCTGCAGAGATCTTTTCCCTGGGTTGATCTCAAGAACCCCTTCTGCTGCCCTTCTGCTCCCCGCTGGCATCTGATCGGGCTCCAGTTGTCAACGCTCCCCTCTGTACCCTCCCCGGGCACGGCGTTGTGCTAACAGGGTGCACGCTTTGGGCCAGCTTTGCAGCGTTACCCTCCCGATCCCTGCGCAGCGCCAGCGAGCCCTGCAATTAAAACAGCATTAATCAAAGCACATCCGCTGGATGCAGAGGTGAGCAACAGGCACCTGCAGGAGTAGGGATGTCCAGCACACGTTCCTCTTTGTCTCTCTGCCTTCTGCCAGCTGAAGTATGTCCATCAGAGCATTGTAGGCTCCACCAGACACAAAAGCTGAGAAGTCACTTGCATATCGAGACCAGCATAAATCTGGCACGCTGCTGCCTGCTCCTGACAGCAATCTCATCAGTGCCAGCATTCTTCTGAGCATCTCTGACATTTCGGAATTATATTTAGAGACCTGCATGTGAATTTAATTTTGAAGTTTGCTACAGAACACTGATATATAAATATTCTGCACACCCCGCCTGAGGGTCTAGTGGTGCACAGCAAGGCTGTGCCCGTGCCTGTAACTAAACAGGAGCGGGCAGCCCAGGGACAGAGCACTAAGCAGTAGTCTCACCATCTTAACAGTCGGCACTTGTCTCCTTATTAATTCTCACCCTGATCTTTTGCATAGCACTATCGCCAGGCTAATTAATCACAGGTGCAAGCATAAGCATTAATTGCAACAATGAATCACTCTTTTTTTTTTTTTTTTTTGTCTGTGCCTGGCCGTGTCTAGCCTATAGGAATGCTGCTACTCCCGTTACCTTTATAATTATTATAAATATAGAGGCAGCAACATGCACTACATTTGTAGGCATTAAAAAAGACATGGTATTTGGCCTCAAGCATTAACAATCTGGTGCATATTCAGGGGGGTGATGAATGCATTTCACTGACAGTCTGAAAATGCATTTCCTGGATCATTTTAATTCAGGAACGGTCTGAGGACGTTAGGTAAAGCACAGGTTTGGGGAATCCAGCGGCTGCAGCTCTGCTGGCCAACACGCCGCAGCAGGTATTGGCTGCTCATGGCCTGTTGGGACTGCCAAGGCACACGGCAGTCTCCAAATCCTGCTGCCCAGCCTGCCTTGACCTCCCTAGGAAATTACAGAAGATGGGAGGGCTCTCGAGTGCAGATGGCTGGGGGAAAATGCTCGGTAACCTTGGGGTCTCCAGGCTCGGATTCAGCTTGAGCGAGATCGACCCAAAGCCCTGACGTGTGGATGAAAGGAAGGGACGTTGTGAACCTTCGAAGCCAGGCACATGCCCAGAGACTCCTGATACTGCTGGAGCTGTCAGCAGACACTCTGGTGCCTGACCTCCTTGTGCCCACGAAGAAACCGGGGGCTCCAGGGGCTCCCAGGGCAGGCACAGGGTAGGCAGAGGGGAGCACGGGGGAGCTGAGGCCCCTGTGGCCTTTGCTGCAGGGAATTTGGAGCCTTCCAGCCCGGTGCTGGGTGAGCTGATGTCTTCCCTGGCACGGGCACAGGACAGCACAGGGATGGAAACGCGGCTCAGCGTACTGCACAAGGGGTAAAAAGCAGAAAAGCTGCTGACTGTGCTGCGCTGAGAGATTAGATTTTAAATGTATTAAATGACTAACGTGCATTATGCGTCCTTCCCAGGCCAAACCACCTGCATACACAATGTGTGGCTATGATGTGGGGTTGACAGGTTCAGGCAAATGGTTCAGGACTAATTTTCAGTGTCAGACTGGCAGAAGGCGCTCCAGACAGAGGCTCTTGAGGCTGGGGGAGATGAAGCCAAAGCTGCGAAAACACTGCTTTTTAGGGAGAAAACACAAGCTAAAATTTGAACAGCTATAAAAACACAGTTTGTCAACCAAACTACAGTAAATATTTCCTTTCTTTGCTAGCACAGAGGCTGGGGAGATAAAGAAATAGCTGAAGGAGAACTCAAGGTGAGCACCCGTTATTTACAGCTGCTGATGAATAAGCAAACCCCCACACTGTGTTTTCCTACAGGACAGCAAATGCTCTGGCCTGCTTAAGAGTCTGGTTAGTTGTTATTTTTTCCCCTCCTGGGGTGCGCTTTACATGCTGCTCCAGTGAAACGCTGCACCACTATTAATTGCTCGCACGCACAGAAAGCACCCGGCATCCTCCCTCCCCACCGCTGCGGTCCCAGCAGATCAAATGGGGGAGCTGGAAAAGTCACCTACCAAGGCAGAGGCTTGGAGAATAATGTAAAAAAGATCCAAAAGGATTTGTGTTGCTTGTTTTTGTTGGTCTTTTTTTTTTTTTTTTTTTTTTAATATAATTTACTTCCCTCTGCCAGCTTAAAAGCATAGGCTTGTTTGAACTTCCTAGGGAAGTCGGGAGCACTGAAGAGAAATTGGCAGGCTCCAATCTGGCTGCTTTTCCTTATTATGAGAAAATACACTCTCGTCTCCTTGTCTAAGGGTATGAATTCTTCATCTCATATTGTGTTTGCACAGAAGCGTGAAATGTATCCTGAACATTGGTCGTCACCCACACTTCACAATGTGAGAACAACGAGGGCAGTGAGACATGGAATGAGAACGGGAATGCCACAAAAGTGGGGGAGCGGGTGGCTGCTTCTGTTCCAAGGCCCGGGCTCTCGCGCTGCATTCACCATATCCATGGCATTTCAAAGGAAACCAGAGGCACGTTTTTCCTCCGAGATGCTCAGGGGCCCTGTTTTGTGAGCTGTTGTCCCTGTGGGAAGCTCCCTCCTCCCTTTCCGTAAATGTTCCCCCTGCTGCCGCTGAATCACCAAATAATCTGGAGACCCGTGGGAAGGGAATTAAATGGTGGTTATCACGCTGCCATGTTCTGCTCACTTTATTTGTTTTAAATGACCATGAAAGCAAAGGGGGGAAAAAGAAAACACCCAAGTGGAAAGTTAATTGAGCTGCTGAAATGTCTTTAAAGGAGCATTGTGGGCTGGATTGCAATGCCTCGGCTCCCACTGGTGGCATTTGCTCACATGAGTGGGCACCTGATCACGCAGCACGGCCGGGACCCCTTCTCTAAAGGATCTGTGTCTCTTGGAGCCGAGGACAAGCAAAGCTACCCAGCTGCAGGGACCTGACAGGGGGCTTGATGGGACAGCATGCTCCAAAACTGGCCAGGAAGGGAGCAGGCTGCAGTCACTCGATGTGGATGAAGGCTGCAGGGGTTGGTGTCCTGGGTTCTCAGCAAGGTTTCCGACTCCAGGGAGAGCAGCCCAGGAGCTGGCCCAGCTGGGCTCAGGCAGTAGGAGGGAAAAACTATTCCCCTGTCTGTCCTGGCTACTTAGGAGAAATTGGGAACCCACAGCAATGGGAGGGAACTTCCCATAGAGGTGGAAGAAAGAAAAAGACCAAAACGTGGGGAGAAGACCCAAGCAGAGACGAGGGAAGAACTGTCCTGAGGGACTGCATGGAGCTGGAATCTAGGAGATAGGGAGCGAAGAAAAGCCAAGACGTGGAAAGGCCGGTACCACAGAGCAGCAAAGCAAAGCAAGCCACCCACACCTGAGGGAGAAATCAGGGCGGGACCGTGTGGGAAAAGGGGGCTCAAGAGATCTGCTGTGGGAGCCCAGGGATCGGGCAGGGAACCTGCTGGACCTGCTGGAGCAGCTGCGCACATAGAACACAACTTGCCTCTGGCTTCTTACACCTGGATTTGATTGTGAGCCCAACATGCCGCAGTAAATAAAAATGTGTTCCTCTCTAGTCAATCTGCTGCTAGATCTTGAAATCCTCTAACCTGCAGGAATTTCTATCAGAAACCCTTCAGGAGGGATCGCTGCATTTTTACACAGAGGTTCTGGGTCCTCTGCAAAGCCAAACAAAAGTGCACAGAGGAGGGAGAGCTGAGCTCCTCTCTGCCCTGCCCCATGCACCCCTGTTATGCTACCCAGGCACTGCTCGTGGCCCACTGCAACTTTCTGCTCCCTTTGTCTCCTCTCCTCCCTGACAGGGGGTGCAGTCCTTCCCTGTCAGCTCTCCAGGACCCAGCAGCATTGTCAGGACAGCCCAGCTCCCACACAGCTCCTCCTGTCCCTGCCCTCCATGCCCTAGATGCTTTCTCAGGAGCCTTGCAACCACGGCCACGATCAGATCACACTGCTGAGATTTGCAGCACCTCTTCGAGGGGGTGCCCAAGGCTGCTTCCCCAGTCACCCTCCTTTGCTACAGTTTCGGCTGCCTGCGTGGCCTCTGATCTGTTTTGTTCCCCATTCCTTAGTGCTTCTACAGGTCTGACAGCTAGCCTGCATGGAAAGCAAGCTGGGGGAAGCTCAGGGATGGATATAAACTCTGGGAGTGGTATGCTACAGCTCTCCAGGGACACTCACACTAGGCTGTCTGTGGGCTGTTAGAACAGAAAAGCTTAAATGTTCCCTGGACAAGGCAGCCAGCACACCTAGGAACACCTGGCTAGAAATCAGCACTGAGATTCTTTTTCCTTTTGGTTTTTTTTTTGTTTTTTTTTTTTTGGTTTGTTTGTTTGTTTGTTTTTAAAGGAAGAAACAAACCCACAAGAAGTCTGCTCTAAGGACCACCAGAGGAAGGCAGATTTCCCCCGGTGCTGGTACCTCCCGTAAGCCTGCCAGGGACCCTAAGCCCAACGAGAGCATCACATCCAGAGCTCCCATGACCCTGGTGCTCTGGAACGCAAGCAGGCAGCAGGAGCAAGGTGGAGGTACGCATCCTACCTTGGCTTGGGAAGAGAATTAAAAGGGCATCCAGGGATGGGAGGGGGGATTAAGGACCTTCCCTGAGGTCCTGCTCCACTAGGTCAGCACTTTCTGGGAATTGCTGTGTTGCCAGATGTTGATTGGACATCTGACAGGAGATGAATAAAGTCAATAAAGTTCTTATTTCTGGCTATAAAAAATAATAATGAAAAGCAGACAGAGGTGGGGGGTAGGCTGCACAAAGCTTTCCCAGGTTGCACTGAGCTGAATGCAGAGGGAGCTTTCCCTTCTCAATTTCTCCTGCCTGCACACCACGAGCAATCGGTTGTAAATCAAGCAGCTGGATGGTACTGGTGTACAGTCAGAAGTATTCCTTGATTCCTGTCAAAGGGAGGACCTTTCATTCATTTTGCACGACCTTCTCCCACTGGCAGTGCCAGAGCTCCCCAGCCGCAGCCCTCCTTCAGAGTGCCTCGTGCCAAGCCAGCCCCACTGGCTCAGGGCTCAAGACCCAGGGGTCTGCGAACCAGAGCAGCTCACATGTCTCCACGAAGGCCACATCACCTTCTTTTAATGACAACTATTCTGCCTCTAGCTCTGCAAGTGAGAGCTCCTGTTACCATGTCAAAGGCTGCCCCACTTCCTCACACCTCTCCCCAGAGGTACGAACGTGCCTGTGCTTTCAGGTCCTGTGTAGCTAAAGATCGAGTTCTGAATATCAATGATTTCCTTTGTGCTCTGCTGTACCAGCCTGGGGATATTTGGCTGGGGCACTCTGAGCAGTTCTGAGACTTTGAGATGTCATTTGTGTAAAGAGCTCTGCTACACAGCCCCTGTCAGAAGAGCTGCCTTTGTCCCCATGTGCAGCAGTGACCCCTCTCAGGAAGCTCTGCATAAGGTACAAACTCCTACCACGCCAACACCTCCCACAGTCAGGTGGTAGCTGCTTTGAATTTGGTTTAGGAGGTGAAAAGAGATAGAAACAAATTCATTGGTTTGAAACCCTCAAAACCTGGGATCTAAACAAGCTCCTGGGCTGCATTCCCCAGAGGTCCCGAACACCCTGAAGCGTTCAGACAAGGGTATCTTTATGCCATGTCAGTGCTTTCCCCATTAACAATTCTTGCACAGCCTGAAACTCCCTTAGTTTCAGAGCCAGCCTTCAACAGGTCCTGTACTGCTGGGAACACTGGCACCTACCTCGCCTGGCTCAGGATAAGCTTGTGGATCCAGCTCACTCCACAGCAATCAGAGCAGCCCTGTTCCCCACCAAGATCCAGGTTGATAACCGTCACTGGCTCCACACTGGCCTCTCTACAGGAAAAGGAACATTCAAAATGTGTATGAACATGGTTTGACAAGGTGGGCACAACCCCAAGAAGAAGGGCCAGCATGGCTGTCAGTCCTTCCTCCTCCCCAGGATGGCAGGAAGCAAAGCTGCATTACTGGGGTTGGTTTCATGGGAAAACCTTCTACTGGACCTCTGAAAGCCAAAGAAGAGTTAATTGCTGATCTAAAACCCGGCAAGTTGCCTAGATACCTCGGGGCACGATCTGGTTACACTTGTGCAAACAATCTGGCACCAGGCAGTGACGCACACACCTTTGCATTTAACATTTCTGTTTTCCCAAGCCTTAACCTCACTTGTCGGCATAATGGACTGGGAATACACATTTAAGGTGGAAAGCATTTCTGGAAACTGGCTATTCTTCAAAGGCATATTTACTGGCTGTTCCAATAGCCACAATTCAATAAACGTACAGCAATATTACATGTATGTTGGGCAAAAATATTTGGGGTGATAGAAGAGTGAAACTCCTATTACCGTTTTTTATTCGGTATTTTTATCAATGATCTAAATGACGCTATAAAAATCCTTGTTGTGGCAAAGTTTGCAGATGCCAACAAGACCAGCGGTAGGGAAACAACAAGCAAGGCTGGACTATCAATACTCAGCGATCTGAAGCAACTGGGAGTTGGCCACACTCCAGTGAAATATGATTTAAAAAGTCAAATGCAAAGTAAGGCATCTGAAACCAGAAATGCAGGTTACGCTTACAGAACGCTGCCTCGGAAAGCAGTTGCTTTGAAAAGGACTTAGAGGACATCTCAGAGCTCTGCTTTAGCCCCAGCTGCGGTGCAAGCTGCCATAAGGGACATCTCTGATCCCTCCGTGTTCAGAAAGGGCAATCACAGACCCCAGCAGGGGGTGATCCTTCTCATTTGTGGCACCAGTGACAATCTGCTGGAAAGCTGTGCCCGGTCTGTGTTCTCCCCTTCAAGGAGAAAGAGAAAACACAGAAGCAATTCAGGCAAAGCAATACAAAAAGACCCAGCAGCTGGGTCCTGCGTGCTTCCGAAGGAGCCCAGGCCTGTTGACTTATCGAAGATGGGACTGAGAAGGGACCTCATTGCTGCTCCTGGCACCGATACAGGGGAAGGCAATTGTGGGAGAGGGCTTTGGGATACCACGGTGCCTCTCCTAAGACAACGGCAAAAGCTGGAAATTAGAAATTTAACCTTGAAACGAGACACACACAGCAGCGGAGGCCATTCAGTACTGGAAGCATTTGCCAGGGAACTAGGTGAAATTATGGGATTAGCTGTGTTTCAGAAGCCATGCTTTCATTCACCTTCTGGGAGAAATTACACCGGCTGTAAGACAAAACAAGGCTGTCGTAAGCCCAGCTGGTCCCAGAGCCGAGTTCTTGCTCAAGCTGTTCGGAGCAGGCGTTTCCCTGTGACTACTTGGAGGAAGCATTGTGGAAAGACTCAGGCAGCCTGAAAGACTTTTCCTAGCTGCCTCGAACTCTGCACTGTGCTCTGGGGGACACTTCCACTGCTTAAGCTTTACACACTGTAAGTTATATGACTGTCTCTTCCCAAATTAAGCAAACACAGATTCCCTCCTGCAGAGCTGCAAATCTCAGTATCAGTTTCTCCAGTCCTCACCAAATCCTCACCAGTCTGGCTCTGGAGAAAATGCATAAAGAACCCCCGTCCGCTCCTCGTTACAGCTGGGGAACTCTACAGATATCAGTGAGGTTTCAGGGTGTAACAGAGCAGAAACCAGCTCAGCATGCTCATCTTCTCAAGCTAAGTCTGTCCTTCTGTTTCAATAGATTAGCTCTTCGCCTGCATTTCCCCTTGCACAGCGATGCCAGCCTGGCCACAGCAACAGTGAGCAGCGAACAGCGGGAGGCCCCGCTTCATCCAGCACCAGCTCCCAGATCTCTAACAGTGGCGGCTTTTGTTCTCCTGGTTCCTGTCTGATCTCTCCAGCCCCGTCTTACAGACTCTGCATTCCTCCTTCACGGCCCCTTCCTGAAGTATCTGTGTGAAACAGTGTATTGCTTTTCCATTGCAAATCTAGACCTGGCATCTGAGCAAAAATAAAAAGTGATCAATCATCACACCGATGCAGAAGGGTCTTTCTTCCCTCTCTCTCTTCATTTTGTAAGCTGAACTATCAAAAGTGAAAATTCATCTTCTGTTTGAATATGCAGGCAACACGTAGAGCTGAGCACTGTGATGCAAGGAGTGTGTTTTCCAGTTTGAAACAAATGAATGCATTGCAGAGAATAAACTGATAATGCTAATCTTACCTGCACATCTTCCTGCCAAACTGAGACTGGAAACTCTTGTCACAGCTACTGGGTGAACTACATTGTGGACCAGCCTCACCTGACACGGTGCCCCACACATCTCTTGGCTCCTAAATCCAAAGTCACCCGTGGGAATCAGGCAACTTTTCCAGTTGTAGACTGGATCTTGGGTGGAGTACCAGAAGCAAATGTTCTCAGCAGATCCGAAATCTGTCCAGACAGTGCCGTCCCTTCCCTCTGGTGAAGCAGCAATGCTAATCACAAAACAAGCAACTTCCTGATTGCAAAGTATTGCTTCCCTAGAACAAAAGCATTGCAGAGTGAACATGGTATAAAAACAACAAAACAGGCTGTGCATGTTCAGATCGTCTTTCCTTAAACACTTCCAGGAATGGGAGGCTGGTTTGACTGGCTTCCTGAAGACTCTTCTATAGACTCTTCTACAGCTGTATTGGCATTTGTCTTATTTTGGACTAGGACAGCCCTTCTGAGATGACCTCACTGCACTTTGGTCCACCCTGCAGAACTGGATTCCTTTCAGCCAAAACTAAATGGCAAAGTGTGCTCCAGAAGCTCACCTAACATGTCCCAGTGCTACTGCGTATTCTAAGCCACGGGGCCAGATTAGCACTATCCCAGATGAATCACCCAGAACACACGTAGTGGACCAGCACCAAATGTTTCACTCCCCAAAGCTGCTCTTACTGCACCTTGCTGCTTGCTAATGCCAGCACAACAGCTATTAAACCTCTCCCTGCATTTGCTCATCTCCTGCAAGACTTCATGATGCTTTGTAGTACACGTCCCCTTAATTTTTCCCCCACTCTACATGGTTTAGCTAAGCAAGGTTTCCTCTGGCAGAGGACAGAAGGCAATAAACACACCTGGAGCTAGCAGCTCACCCTGTTTGCTTGCAAGCGTAGCAAGTTCACAGGTCTTCATGGAAGTCTGGCTTGGCACAGCGAACCCTAGGGCTTCTTAAACTCACACACACTCTAATTCCTAGACTAAAGAAAAGCCAGGGCTGAGGTTCAGGTTGAAAAACAAGTGTTCTCATGCTGGAGGCACTGAAGGAAACAGAAGGGCAGGTGAATTTCCATAAAGAAATTACAGGCGTCATTAAGGATTAATAATTATTTCTGCATCTGATAAGTGATTGTAGTGTTAATCTCCTGCATTAGTTTTTTTCTTAGCTGTTGTGTGTACAACCAAATTCTTCGCAGGATCACCTCTGGTACGTTACCTGACGTGCTCAGATGACAGGTTGTGTAAGGCGTACTCATCCACTAGTTATTTTCCAATTACCATGTAGCTGTGGTATGATGAGTAATCTTGTACAGAGAGAGGGAATCTTAATTTGCCTGCCCTAAAAACAGGTTACTGTGATTTCTAATGAGTGTCAAACAATAGCAAATCCTAACCAACCAAAATAAAAGGTAACTGGCTAGTGTCATGTCTAATTTCACTAAACAATGGTATCATTAAATTCTCCTGCTACGGTTGATTTTGAACTGTCGGCGAGAATGAGTTATGCCAGCTACACAGGGATTTCATATTTCTCCTTCAGTTCTATCTTTGATTTATTCAACAGATTTATTTTATGGTTTACATTTTAATATTTTTGCCCTTCTGTTAATGATAACAGATGTCTGGAGATTTGTGGCTCAGCTTCTCAGTGGCGGAGAAATGAGGAACACGGCACCTGGGTATACTGTCGGTGTAACTGGTCACCTTTTAACAACTACGCCAGCTCAGAAATGCAGGTGGTGGCTACCCCCAAAAGATTGGTCCTACTGCAGGAATCTCAATCCAAAACCATCACTCTTCTCCCAGAAATGAATGCTGCCTCAGAAGCTGATTTAAATCAGAGACTGAAATAGGGGAAAAACCACTCTCCTGTATTTTCACTCTTCCCTTCCTCAGAATCCCATGCAACAAATGAGCCGCTGCTTATCGCACGTCTTCCAAAGACTGAACTTTTTTTCCACAGAGTGGCAGGAAGATGAGCGTGAGTAGCACCATCAGCAGAGCAGCAGAGGCATCACATTACCCTCAAAAAACTGGTCAGAAAGCTGCTGGAAAGCCTTGAGCATTGTCTGCTGGACAGCTCAGCTGTCTCACACTCGGTGGGAGAGATGTGGCAGGCTGAAGTGCAGGAAGCGCCTTTCTTGCCCGGACTGGCACGGTGCTGCCGAGATATTGTGTAACGAAGAGCACCTAAAAGCAGAGACCCAGACGAGCATGGTGTTCAGTGGCTCAGATGAGGGCCGTGACAGGAATAAAACTGTTAGAGTTAACCATACACAGAGGCACAGCTACACTTCCACATCGCTGTGTGCTGTAACAGGCTAGGGACTAGAAGTGTAGCATCTCTTTCTGGTTAACTCTTCAGCATGTGAACGTGCCTGCATGAGAACAGGAGTGTTTTGTTCCTATCCAGTTCCCCCTCCTTTATCTGCAGGTAATCAGGAACAGCTGCATGCTTAGGTTAGTCCTTGCTCACACACCAATATAAATTCTCTGATATAATTGCTACATCAGCTACAAACAGAATACATATTTTATATGCTATAATAAAGCATGGCCAAACCCAATATATATTTTATATACGACAATAATATGTTCCATCAACTGTATTATTTGTTACAGAACTTTCTATCAAAATGCTACTGTGCAAATGTTTACACCAAGAGTGTATAAAGGGCTCGTAAATCCAGAAATGAAGGAAAAATCTCTCTCACTCCTCCTGCCGTTCACTCCTCACCCCCATACCTCCAGCAGACCTTGTGGTATAAACTGCCCATCTCCACTGACAAGACTGCAGTCCAGGTCACACCTCCAGTTCTCTGTCAAAGGTACTGTAATTGTCACGGAAGGATCTTGGACCAGTCAAAATCGCATTGCAATTTTCAGCCCACTTACATAATTTAGCAAGATAATACTGCCAAAAAGCAATTTCTCTGAATAGAAAGACCGTTGAGGCTTGCCTGATCCCTTGAGCTTTGCGTCGTCTGAAATTTAATGATCCTACTTGTTGTGGTGTTGCATTCATCTTTAATAAAAATATTAAGACACTGCAGCAGAAGATCTTGCAGGACTCAATGCCTCTGCCACCTCCCCATTGACACCCACCTTTCACTCCAAGCTGTGGCTCTGCCTTCCTGCCAGTATTTTATCCTTTTCAGTAATGGATTATTTTAACCTACATTTAGGGGGGTTGTACCATAATCCATCATGCAAAATTTTGTTAAAACCTTCTGGAAAACCAGATAGATTTATGCTATCTAGACTGATAGTTATTTCATTAGCATAAGCGATCAAATTAGTCTGACATGATTTACCTGCAATATATCCATGCTGACTCACTCCCATCACAGTACATTTATTCTTTTTAAAAAAACAGCTACAAACTAGCTGTAAATGAAGGCTACCAAAAGGCTTTCCTAAGAACAATGTTCTCCTTGAATCTTCGCCTTCTGTTAGTAATTCTGCTGGGGTGGAGCGTACACATTTTTGCATCATTTTGGGAATGGGCCAGATTCAGAGAGCCAGACAGTACAATTGGAAGTACAAAAGAATTGTCTCTCCAGAGAGGGCTGCTATACTCAAGGACACTTGACTTCTTTCACAGAGAGCCTCAGCAGAAAGAATTAAGCCTGGTATGAGACACTCAAAATGGGATTTCATCTGATCTGATTTTCTACAGTCTCTGATGAAGCAGGAACACCAGTAAGGTCTACCTTGGTAGCTCCCAACCACTGCATTGCCTTCTACATCAAACAAAACCATTAAAAAAATTTAAAAAAGGCTTTTCCATAAACTATCCTCACTGCAGGAAGAATTTCCTGACATGTAATCTACACAATTCAAATCCATCATTTCTTATCCTATCCCTGCCTAACAGGAGAGTCAGGTCCAATGAATCTGTTTTTGTAGACCAAGCAGAAAGACCTGTTGCTCTTTCCCCAGGGCAACAGAGAATTTTCTCTCAAACTGAAACTTCCACTTCCCTTGCTCCACTGTCTGGTTGGGACCTGTAGCTGGACACTGCAATCATGTTGAGAGATCTCTGTCTGCCGAAACAGGGCTTTCAAGGGAATTGCTTGGGTTTTTGGTAGGAAACATTTCCTTGCAGGAACAGGGCTGAAGTCCAGAGAAATAAACTCCACCGACACATTCAGCCACAACACGCTTTCTCTTCTTTTTCTGCCCCAGCCCATGGCTTCAGCTGCCTGCCTCCCCCAGGCACCTCCTTCTCCTGAGCTGCAGGGAAGCTCAGGAGGCTTTCTCAGTTCTTCTGGGTACACAAAATTGCTTCTTACACTTTCTTTACCCATCACAACAGCTTGCAGATAATAATTTCCTCCACATCTGAATGCAGTTGTCAAACCACAACGAGCAAAGCCCACAAGGATTTCTGCTGTTGCAGTGCACAGGCACTGCACAGGGGCCAGGGGTGTAATCCCAGCTGTGCTAGTGGCCCCTTGTGCCTCCTTCAGGCACATCACCTTTCTCTGGGAGCCAGCCTCCTCTCCACCTCGAGCCTACTTTGTATGTTTAAATCCTGAACTCCTCTGAGAAGAGACAAACTCAGGTATTTCCCAGGGCCCTCTGTCCAAAGATACCTAAATCTGCTTCCCTTATAAAGGTACGAACCACTCTGCATTAAAAGAGTTTTCTTTCAGTTTGCTGTTGGCTGAGTATTCAGTAGAGATTCAACACACAGGATTTAAAGACTGCAGACGTGATGACTTGGGAATTTACTGCGTCCTGCCTCCAAGCTAGATTTTGTCTAAGGAAGTGCTCCTGGACAGAAGGGTGCTTACAAAGGTCCACTCCACAGGCAGGCTATCAGGAAATCTGTCTGCTACCAACTGAATCATTAAATTATACTTTTAATTTCGACTGTTCTTCAACACAGGGAAGCTACATGCAACATCCTGCTGAGGGCAAAGTGAGTCAAGTGGTTACTAAATGGTCACAGCTAAGAGGTAGAACAAAGGTCCAGGCATTAAAGCAAGCACAGGAAACCAACCCTTTTCCACCATACAGCAACCCTCTGTAAGGCTTCCCCCACTGTTTAGCACGGTAAAATAATATAGCCAGAGATGACATTTTTCCCCCTACATATACTCTCACTTAGTTTCTAGGGAAAAAAAAAAAGAAAAAAAAGAAAAAAAAAACTTTTCAAACTCTTAGGGATTTGCTTATTGTGTTTTAAATGAAATAAAGTTAACCGTGACAATCACCGGGGTGCTCGAAGCCTGCACCGTTGGATCGGTTAATCGAGTGGATAAGATGTGTCCTTGGGGAAGAACAGGTGCCAGCCAGGTTTTATCCCTAACTTGCCAGCGGCCCGATTCGGCAAAATTCTCAAGTGTGTGACTAAAGCTGAAGCACATACTTAAGCACCATTGACTTCAAACGGTTTTAAGCACATATTTAAAATTAAGCAGAAGCTTTGATAACTTGGGACCTCAGTCAAAGCTAAGGACCTCCAGGAAATCAGCAGATCCTGTGCATGTTCAGGGTCTGGCTCCAAGCATAGGATACACATGCCGCTCCATGTAAACCCCCTAATTAGCACATAATCTGTAGGCTACCAGGAAATATTGGCCTCTTCTCGATCAGCACTGTCAAAGTCATGACAATGCTGCAGAAACCGTTCCCCTTTAATTACACGTGATCATTGAAGCTAACCACGTACTGTATAATTAGTACGAAAAATGAACTATTTAAGCAACTTGCATTTAACAAACAGTAGTGGCATTCTGATTGCAGTTCAGTATTCATTTACCATAGAAAAGATCTTATGCAGGAAATGGATTTTTCTGATTCTAAAATCTTGCAAACTTGAGTTTCTCCAGGGTTTTCAAAGAAGAAGCCCTATGTTCTGAGCAGGCTGGAGGGCCAGCAGCCACAAGGTAGCTTAGTGTGACCTCTGAGCAGGTTCCTCGGTGGATTAAGCCCAGCTATGTATTACTGTGAATGGAGGAAAACAAAAACAAAACAGAAAAAAAAGGGGGAAATGATAGGTTTTCTCTCATTTGACAGAGATCTTGCTTTTCCCTCTTTTTTCCCTTGCACATTTTCATGGTTTTGTAGACAGGTAATTACATGTCTGATGTAAAGACCAACCCTCATCATTCCTGCTTCAGAGCTGACAGGGTTTAGTTGCAATTTTATTACAGTAATCACAGTCAGTAGGACTGTATCTGGGATGCAGCTGGGGTGGAGGAGGGAAGAACAGCTCACTTGACCACCTAGTCAAGGTTTCTAAATGGGTGATGTGGAATCAGTCACAGAGTTACTGCTCTTACCTTTGGCTTCATCCTCTAAGCATGGGAGAAAGAGACCTGAAGCAATGCAGAGCCGAGCTAAGTTCTCACAACACAGACCAGGGTTGCAAGATCATCCACGCTCGCTTTCAGGAGCAGATCAGCACACCTGAGCAGAACTGCACCCAAGCCAGTGGATGTGCTCTCTCAGGAAGGCTAATTAAGTGGGGTGAACGCAGACAGTCCTAAGCTTGAGCCAAGTCAGCATCTCAGCCCAGCAGTTCCCGGCACTTCCATTCTGGCGTTAGCAATGGCAGAGCCAGCTCAGTCTGCCTGGCCTCCCCGCCCAGACATGCCCTTCGTTTCCCACGGAGCCCCACAGCTACATGAGCTTGGACTGCAAACCTTACACCAGCTAATTGCTGGTAGCGGCGTGGGCTAGTGAGCACATGTCATTTGTGGAGGACAGGAGCGAGAAACGTCTCTCTGAACTTACGGCACCACAGCCCACATGGGGGTTATCTTGCAGCTTCCTCTAAAGGATCTGGGAGCGGGCTCTGCTGGGGAGAAGCGGAGAGGACACCACTGCAGAAGCACTACATTGACCTTTCCACCAGAATGTTGGCACAGAGGCTTTGCTTCGTTGTCATTTGCTGGTCTGAGGAGGTCAGAGTCAGAGCTACACTACCAAAAACTGCCAAGACCAGGTATAAATGAACAAATGAGACGGTGAGAGAAATAAGAAGGAGTGAACAAACATTTGGTTTAACAGCAGCTTCCACTCACCTCTCACTGAATCTTGTCAAAACATCTTTAGCTCATCGCCAGCACTGCTCAGCAAGTGTCATGCCATCCATGGGCCTGTAGGACAAATAAACCCTTTTGCACGACCCGAAGAAAAAGGAAAGAGTGAAAACAGCTTTGCAGGTTTTCTAGTGGCAGAACAGCCAGGAGAGAAAACTGATATTCCCCGTACAGAATCCAGTGTAAAAGGCTGGACAGGAAAGGGGTCCTGAAATTACCATCATGAGCCTACACTTGCTCAGCAAGGGACAATCTTTGGATGAGGAGATAAAATCACAACTAAAATCAGGACGCCTGGTCACAACTCTGCTCTGCTGGTGCTATTGAACTCCCTTAAGCTGCCCTTTAGCAGCATGTCCCTTTCTGAAACTGCCAGCGCCTTTGTTCTTCTCCAGAATAGCTGCCCGCTTGTGTACACAGAGGCAGGGGAAGGTTGGACACTGTGTGTTGCATTGTACTGTCAGCCTAAATAGAAGCTGATGGGATAATAATTAATTGCAGTCTCCCTGTAATAAAAGACAAGACAAAGCAAGAGATATAAATAAAATCATCAAAGGAACTCACAGAATAGGAGCTGTGTCTGCATTTTGTGGGCAATTTACAAGCCAAAGGAAGGTTGGGAACCCAAGGACTGAAAAGCCATAAAAATCTATGGAGCCCTCACAAAACCGTGACAGCGTCTCACTGATCTGTCTTGTTACCAGGCAGAGGTATAAATTCCCTCAGCACCTCTGTTGTTTAAGGAGCTGGAAAGGGAAGGGAAAAGAGGCCTGAGGTGGGAGTGACCCCAGGCTCACTCAGACCCGAGCAGCGGGGAGGTGCCCTCGGAGAGAATAGGGGGGACAGAAGGCACCGAGCTCCGCGCCGAGGGCAACAGGCTGCCTGCAAGCGCCGCCAGCCCAGAGGTATGGGCTGGAGAGCTCTGGGCTGCCGGGAGCACTTTAATGGAGACATTTTTAACTCCCTTTGTACTGGGAGAGCTCCTTTCCTTATGGCCTGCATGAAAGCAACCCCTGCCCTGCCCTGCCACTTGCCAAAGCCCAGCTGCTTGTCCCTGCTCCCCGGCTGTTGTCGCCACTGTCACCTTCCAGCTCGGAGGGAAGGATGCGGTGGCGATGTTGGGGGGAGCCGCTGCCCCCAGCGCTGCCCCAGCCTCACGGACAGCTGCACCTGGAAACAGGGCCAGGGGACAAGGAGGGGAATCCTGCTCCTGCTCCCTTGCCATGAGACTGCAAGAAAAAAAAAAACATGTTAAAGAGGATGGATGTGAAGGGAAGAGACGGGAAGATCCTCTGTCCCAAACTAACCTCCCATTTAATGTCCAGTTCTCACAAAAGTCACGTAACCAGGAGCCTGAACACCCTCACAGCAGCACCAGTTACATGACACATCCCAGAAGAACTGAAAGATTATTTGGTGCTTTCATAAAAAAGAAAATGCTACAGCCCTCACAGACATATGGGCTAAACTGCTGCTGGAACAAGCCCCTTCTTCTAGGAAAATTGGCCATTATACATTCAGCTCATCTCCATATTGCCATTAATCCCACCACGGAGATACAGACACTTCCCTTGTTCATTCCCTAAAGTGAATGTAGAGTGTAGTAAGAGAGAGAAAGAGATGAGGCCGCACCTCTGCCTCTCTGGGAAAAGCTTTTCTTGGTAAATGGGTACACACCGGGGACAAGCTAGAAGCACATATCCTAAATCCCAGGCAAATCTGGGCTTTGTTTTGTTGTTTTTCTCCCTCTCTTTTAAAAAGTCTCCTTTCAGAAATTCCTCCTCTAGTTAAACAAAGCCAAGGTAAAGAAAAGCAACTAATTAAAATGAACTGCCATTACACAATAACCCCTCCCTGCCAAAGGCAAACACAATCTTCTTCCCCAAAAGAACACATAAGCTCTCAGCTAAACAATAATTTCCTTAACCCAGGCGGCAAAGGCTTTCTTTCACCCGCTACCTAAACAAGGAACAAAGCAACCAAGAGGAAAAAGTCACCTCCCTTTCCCCGTGCTCGCCTTGCCAGAACCCGACATCTCCACGCCAGCGCTGCCCGTCGGGGAGGGCAGCGTCTCCTCGCCTTGTACAGCCCGTGGGGCTCTGCCTTCCTCGGGGCAGTGAGCTCCTGGGGACGTACTTGGGGACCTGGTGCTGCAGCCAGGGCAAAGGGATCATTAAGGATCACTCCCTGCCTCGTGTCTCCTTGCAGACTGGGAAGAAGAGGCAGCATGGTCCTAAGAGTCCCTCTGCAAAGAGAGCTCTTGGCAGCCTCGAGCTTTGGTCTCACCCAGGGCTCTAACAGCTTTTGCATTTGCTTCTGTGCAAGCAAAAACCCCACTGCTGGGTTGGTTGTCTTCAGTGGCTGAGCCTTGGTTCTAAAAAAGCAGGAACCTGGGCTGCCAGAGAGAAGGGGCAGCTACGATTTACAGGTCTTCACATTTTCAACTTTCTTTGTGGTCCAGCTGGAAAGAGAGGAGAGCGCAAGCGATCCATGCAGAGCACAAGGAAAGCGAGGGGAGCTCTCCCTTCCCAGCAGCAGGGGTGATCCAAGAATCTAGAGGCACGATGCTCAGCTGTGCA
The DNA here is from genome assembly GCF_963932015.1 of Anas acuta. Lineage (NCBI taxonomy): Eukaryota > Metazoa > Chordata > Aves > Anseriformes > Anatidae > Anas > Anas acuta. Next base: position 11,996,923 of record NC_088990.1, on the reverse strand, counting down.
GCGTCCCCCACCAGCTTGAAAAACCAAAAGCAGATGAATTTCTCTCACCACAAAGGCCAGGAAAGGCTCCTGTCACCCTGCAGGTAACCTGCGCTCACTAAGCAGAGCACATCTTTGTCAGACAGCATAGCTAATGCGCTGCGTGGGGGAGAGAAAGACAGACAGGGAGTTAATGTGTGTCCTTGACTCCAAGCAAGTTGAGAGCTGCAACAGAGAGTAGGAGAGATCTGGAAAACACCCAACTGCTTGTGGGGGCTGCCACCAGATTCTCCCTCCAGCTTGCAATCAGTCCTGTGGGTAGGGAGAAGGGATGCAGGCTCCAAGCCGCTGCCAAGGGAAGAGTGCACGGCGGGGCAAGTGAGCAGAAAACTCCCCGCTCAGCTGCAGCTGCGCCAGCTCGAGCCGAGCCTGCTGCTCACGCCTTGTCACCATCCCACCCCTGAGAGCAGCCCTGCTCAGACCCGCCGTGGGGATCTGCTTGTGAACGCTCCCTGAGCTAGCTCTGCCAGAAAGGGCTGCTGTTTCCCATGCTTTAAGTGTGCACCGATGCTTTGCTTCTGCCTCCGTGCCCTGCTGTGAGGGATGGATGTTTTGGGGTGAGCCACGAGACTCAGCATGAACCTAAGGGAGGGAGAGCCTGGGCAAGCAACGCTAGCAGTGCCTGGGCAAGAACCAACTCCATCAAGCCAGCTCCATCGACCCAGCTCCCAGGTCTTCGGTGCCCAGCAGCCACCCAAATGCTGTGTGCAGCCTGCTCGCTGTGTTAGGGGCACGGATCAGCCCCAGAGCTCTGACCCCAGCCCTTTGTTGTGGCACTCAGCTACAAGAGAGCCTCCTCACCCAGCTGGCACAAGCTCTACAAGCCTTTGCTGTCTACTGCACTCTCCTGGTCGCAATTTTTAGCTCAATCTATGACCTAAAACTCAAAACTCTTCCAGTGGTTTATGCAGGAGCCCCTGGGCTCACCCCCCAAAACCCAGCTCCATCCCTTCGTAGCTGCTACATGGCTGGGAGGACAGAAGTGGGGCTGGGAGCAGCAAGGGGCTGCCTTCCGTGACCTCAGGACACGCACGTTGAGGCCACCTCCTGCAAAAGGTCAGGTCCCCGACCTCATCGTGTTCAGAGCAAGAAGAGCGTGCCAGCAGGGTTTGCACACAAGCCTCTTTTACTTTGAGCTGTGCAGAACAGAGGCACGAACAGCTACTGCCTGCGCTGCAGGAAGGGACCTGACAGCAGAGGGGCATTAGCTTTAGCTGAAATACAGGAACTTTAGTTAAAAAGGGGTCTAAAGATGGATCAGACACTCATCTGATCACATCTTCAGCTACAAAATTTCCCCTTTCTCCTTTCTTTTACCTGCATCCAGGCAACGGGAACGAGGCTCACTGCTACAGTCATTATTGCACACACCGCTACGACCTGCTCGAGGTAATTCCTACTCTGGGGCAGGGGAGAGGGAAAGCGCCGGCATTTGGAACAGCTCCTGCTCAATTGTCTGGAAGGTGATTGAATGCTGTAGCACTTAGATCCATACCAGCAGCCAGGCGGGAGCGGGTCAGAGGTGACAGAGAGGATCTTGCCATGTGAATATAGAGTTTAAAGAGAAATATTTCACTCTGATCCCATTTAAAGCCCCACGTGCGGTGTGAGCAGGAGGAACATGTCCACAGAGAAGCTGTCTGTGCCGTGATGCCACCCACAGCAGCAACCAGAAAGGAAATGCCTCGGTCCCAGGCTTAGAAACTGCCCCAACCTTTGCACCAGAGGGGAAGAAGGGTGCAGGCATCAACTCTACTCACCCCGAGCACGGATCCCACACTTCTGCTCCTTTGATCTCTGCTTGTTGGCACGCAGTCTTGGACGGCTGATCAGCCAGATGCAAGATACGGCCAGGACCTTGAACCTCCTGCGGTTATTGTATCTGAACCATCTTGCCTGTCACGCAGGTTAGGAAACAGGACCAATACTCTGCATGGGAGCGAGCACGCTCTAACGCAGAACCAAAGGCAGTTTGAAGCCTTTTTATCAGTAAGCGATAACACCTGGACTTTGAGCATATATTCAGCTTATTTAGCAATTAGTAGTTAATATTCTCGCTGATAGAATGTGTGAACTGCAAGCAAGAGGGGTTTTTGGTCTCCTCTTCGAGTGCTCTTGGATCCTGGACTCCTTGGCAGGAGGAAGCAGCTGACGACAGCCACGGTGAGCAGCTGCTTGTGCCCGTGAGGAGCGCTGCTGCCCCATCTCCAGATCCTGCCGCCTCCTGACAGGCCTGCGAGGTTACTTGGAAGGAGGCAGCCGGGGGTGGCCTCGTGGAGTTTAATCAAAACTACAGTCACATCAGGGATCCTGTTGGGTATGGCACACACACAGGTGGGGGCCCAGTGTGCTCCACGGGACGGACAGGTTCCTGAGCCTCGTGAGAAGGTGAGGAACACAGCACGGTGCTGTTAGGCTGTCCGGGACAGATGCACCACGGTGACAGGCTTGGCCCAGTCACACCTCCAGCACACAGTGCCCAAAGACACTGGCCCAGTGATCCTCAGGTGTGTGGGCATGGACCTGCAGACCCAGCAGGGGAAGGAAGAGCAAGAGACAAAGCACGCAGGATGGCCACAACAATCTAACCTAGCTGTACTGCTAATGCTCCTAGGAAAGAAGTGCTGGACTGTGTGGTTTATTTCTGCTTTGCTTTACTGCATGTGCCCTAGGAGAAAAAACAGACACGAGCAACTCTCCCCCACTGCCACAAGACCTTCAGAAGAGAAAATGCTCCATCCAGCAGAGCTCCTGCATGCTCAGCTCCTGCAGACACGTGAGGACTGGATCAGGACTGAGCAGATGCATTGCAACTTTCCCTCTAATGGCTTGTACAGCACCTGAGGAGCTGTAGGCCTTCCTGTTAATGCTCCACATGACTCTCCGAGCTCTCTGCCCTTCACTCCTGGCCTCTTGTGATGCAGAGTTGAGCCCCTGTTCCTACAGCAGCGTGCAGACGGCACAAAGCTATTCTCTTGACCCTCCCTTTCAGGCCGATGAGATTTACCTGCTGCAGCCACGAAGCAGCTCGCAGACAGCAACAGCATCCTACCAGGCTGATCAAGGGCAAGAAGGCAGAAAGCTGCTAAGTCCTGAGGGGACTTGTCAGCTTAAACTTTATCTGCTCGAGGCCTGCAAGTCCTGAGGTAGTCCTTGCAGGGCATTATGCTCACAGAACAGCTCCCACACTTCGACAGTAGCCCCTCCATTCTGTGCATGAGCCTTCCTCCTTCACAAGGTTTTGTTTCACAGACATTTTCTTCTCATGAAGTCTCTGCCACGCTGCCAGGTGCACAGGGCTCCACTGCAGTGTGCCTGTAGTGCTGCAGAGGTGTTGTACGAACACCACATTACTTCCTGGCCCTGGGACCTGGTTAAGGAGAAGAGCCACATGCTCTGAACCCAGGGGAGCTCCCATCCCCACGGTCCTCCAGGGGTGGACAAACCTTATCACAGCAAGGCCAGGATGTTCCGTTCTGTAACCCCGGTGCATCGTGGTGCGACGACGCAGCCGCGTGGATCAGAGCTGAGTGGAAGGCACAGGATGGGCACCAAGGACTGCGCAGGCACAGGAACTTGGTTCACTCAACAGAAGATTAAAGTTGCACTGACTCAAGGGAACCTACTCCAGGGTTTGTCTAGGACAAACCTCTCAACACGGGGATGACAGCCAGGGGTTGGCATGATGGCTGCTCGCACACCGGGGGGTCACAGCTCCAGCTCAGCGGGGCTGCTTGTTCTCTGCCTTGATCTTCATCCCTCAGCTGTACTGAAAGGAAGTTTGTCCGAGACAAGCGTGTATGGCACACAATGTCAGCTTCAGAACAAGCTGCGAGGAAACAGATTGAGTTCTCTGTGCAAACCAACTGCGAATCCATTCCTTGGTGGCTTCTCTTGTGGGACACTTCAAAGGCACCAAGCATCCACAACGCAGCTGCTGCCCTGGGGAAGAAGCTGTTGAATAGCCTCCGTGAATGAGAAGTAAAAAATTAAGCAGTTAGATTTGGCACGTGCATCACAATAAAGATCCCTGAATGCTCAGCTTCTTATTGAACCTAAGGCGGGCTGTTAATTCGTTATTCACTTCCCAGCCTGGAAGGAAAAGCATGTTATACCCGAGGGCCAGAACCGATGAACAGAGCCATAAATCAAGCAGTTTACAAGACCAGCAATTAGGAAACAAGCCGACAGAAGGGAGAACTCTGTCAGTAATAAAGCAGACACACCACAGGATCTGCTGAGTGCTCAAAGCAACTGGGGACACGCAGTCCTTTCTACACTCCATCTCTAATTCTTCCAGCCATTTGCTGCCTTTTCCCTCTGTCTCCCATTTCCTTTTATTTCCTCCTGCTCCCCGTCCAGTTTTTCCTCTGTTCTCTTTCTCCTCTCTTCTGAAAAGCCAATCCCTCCTGAGAAAGCACAAACATACCTGCTGAGCCAATGGACTCACCAGCTGCTGCCCAGGAGCAGAGGCACGTGCTGGCACCAGCAGCTGCGTGCCCACAGCCCCGCGAGCGCCTTGTGTGCTGGAGGGAGTGGAGTGCCCTGCGCCTGCCCAAGGACTGCAGCGGTACCTGAGCTTTGGGGCAGGGGAGGACATCCCTGCAGGTCCCGGGATGGTGTTGTTGGGGGAACAAGTGGCTGTGGGCAGAGCTGCTCATGTAAGGAATGAGTGGGATGCCTCTGTGAGCACAAGTCAGGTCTGGTTCCCTTGACTTTGACCACTGCCCCTCCAGCATTTCCTACTCTATTTCTGGCTCCTTCTCCTGACTCACCACTGGAAATCCTGCCCTTGCTTCCCCTCCCGGTGTTACAGAATTGTGTGCAGCCCTGGACACTGGTGAAGTCAGGCCTGTGCAGCTGTTTTCTGCACGCAGCTCAGGCACATGCATATGAAACCTGAGTGCAGGACTGAGGTGTTTAACCAGGCTCTCTTGCTCGCTCACATATCCCCTCCTGCCCAGCACACTACTGCATCTCTAGGACATCACATATTTGGGAAATCACAGCCAGCATTGATATATTTTGTCTACATCAGCCTTTGGCACTTGGTATGTGTATAGAGAAGAGAAACATGTCAATTTTAGAGCCTTGTTTTGTCAAGGCAGGAGAAGACCAGATATTCCTCTCATCATCCCAAGACCAAGTGGATCCAGTTACCCCAAGAATTAAGACTGTGATATTCCACTGCAGCCTCAAGGGCCTGGAGGAATCTCAGATCTGTGCTGTTTCTCTATGGAAACACCCGCTGCCATCACCCAGACACCGGGCTAAAAGCACAAGCCACCAGATCAGCATTATCGCACCACGGCACATGCTCAGCCTCCGCTGGCCCAGCACATCCCAGCTCATGGTGCCGACACCTCCCAGGAGGAGGGTTCACAGCCCAGGGAGTTTCCAAAGTAACAAACCCACCTCAGCTGCTGAAGCCTTTTCCTTTTGGGGCTTATCCCCCCTAAAGACATCAGGCTGAGACTTGTGCTAGGCACAAGCACGCCCTCTGGAAGCACTGCGAGCTGCCCTCGTGCTGGCTGGCACAGCAGAGATGACCCAGCAGAGGCCATCAGCCAGGCTGAGAGCAGCGCATGCTGGGGAGCACAGGAGCAAGGAGGGTGCCCCGGGGATGCCAGGACAAGGCCCTGTGTCACCAGCGACCACAGCCACTTCCCAGGCAGGCTGCTCTCCTCTGCAGGGTGAAGCCAGCCTGTCTTCAGCACATCAGAGGCGCAGCTGATAGGCACTTCAAGGAAACAAAGCGCTGCCTTTGAGTGCACGTTACTCCAGCGCGCTCCCAGCTGTCTGTGGTTTTGATCTCAAATGGCGAGGCTAAAGAGTCGCTAGTCCACAAGAGAAGGAAATATCTCCTCCAAGGCTGAGCACAGAGGGACTAATAATCCACCTCCCCCAGCGCCGGGGCAGGGAGGCTTTGATGAGCTCTTTGGCAAGTGCTGTAGGAAGAGGCTGCAATATAGAGTTAACTAATTAGGTCGCTGCACAGCAAAAGGAAAATAAAGTAGAAATCGTTTCTGTTCAAAGCAGATTCCAGCGAAGGAGAGAACAGCTGCATTACCGGAGACAGGCTGCAGCGAGCTCCACAAGAAATCGGGGAGGGGAACGGGCTTCAAGGTCTTGAGGAAAGCAAATCCCAGACACGAGGCCACGGCAACAAGAAAGGCTCAGCAGCTGGGGAGTCCTTGGGAGATGACGGAAAATCCTCTTCAAAGGAAGGCTTTTCCCACCCAGATCTTGGCAGGCCACCACGAGCAGTTATGTTTTGCTTATCCGAAGTCTCTTCCAGGCCGGCCAGCTGCAGATTTCACACTCAGAATGGCTGGAGCATTTCTGAACCCATCCCAAATGTGCTTTGTCCTTTGATGACAGGATCCCAACAGACTGCGTGTGGGGTTGTAGAAGCATGCCCTCAGGCCTCCCAGTCCGTTATCTGATGGTGCCCTGGGTTCACAGAGCCATGGAAGGGGCACCAGCAGGTGCCCATCAGGAAGCATCCATGGAGCTATGCTCCTCGTTTCCACCTGTAAGCACTGAGCCCTATCAAGGAGATTTTGTCGGCCTCTTCCTCCTCCTCCTGCACCACCAGAAGACATTTTTTAGCTGCCCATATTGTACAGTAAGGAATAACATGAGAGAACAGCAACTGCTGGTGCTTTCCCCGTAGGTTTGTTTTCCCAGAAATGGCACGGAGGCTTTCCATGGCATCAGGTAGGCTTTGGAGCAGCACTTGACGGAAATCCAGCCGCTTGGCTTTGCCCCAGATCGCTGGCACCCTGGGAAGGTCAAAGCACCGCAATAAGCCATATGCTCAGCCTTGGCTTCCCCTCCCAGTGCCAAGGCATGTCTGCAAGGGATAAAGCCAGAGGGAATGTTAACTGATCACCACTGAAACGGAGCCTCTGCTTGGCTTCCACCCTAATTAACTATCAGGAGGCGATGCCGGAAGGCCCCCGCATTGCCAATAAAGAATGTGGGGTTGGTAATTAATTAGTAGCCTATTGGGATCCCAGCACCTCTCGCCCACAGCCGAGCTCTCCAGATTGATACAAAGGGGATTTAATGGAAACACAGCAGTTTTCCCATTATGGCCTAAAGCAAAACAGAACTAGTTTTTGAAGGAACCTCATTTACAGTCCTCTCACATGACTGATGCTTAGCACCTAACCCTGCAGGTACGGGAATGTATTGGAAAGAAACCTGCCTGCAGAATGCTGGAATAAGAGAGAAAGCCCCTCAGGTAATTTGGTGAGCTATCTCTGTTCACCATCCTCCATGCATAAGAAAACAGCCAGAGCAGAAGGATAACAGAGACAGGTCTGGCAGCTAATCTCTGCCAAAAGAGCAAGAAAACCCCGCTAAAACAGGACATGGGCATGAAGTGGGCATCAGGACATCCTGTCTGGAGGGGTCAGGAAGGGACAGCTTTGCTGGGCTGATAATTGTGAGGCCAAATACCATGACTCCTTCCCATGGTTGGAAGCTGGAGGTGAAAGGCCTCAGAGAGCTGGAAAGGAGACAGCCAGCAGAAGATCGGGTGGCTCTCATTGCTCATGTAGGGAGCAGTGATGATGGGTGATGTCTACAACCACGTTGTCAGACCCAGGGGGCAGAGGGAGGTCAGCAAGGGCATGAGGAAATCACATCAAGGCAGTCGAAGGTAAAGGACGCTCAGAAGACGAGATGAGGAGCAGCTGCCAGAGGTCAATGAATGATCCTGGAACAAGACTTCTCTAAGGTTACCGAGGGTTGCTCTGGCTGGAAAAGAGTACAAAGAGGGCATCCTGCTAAGAACAAGATATTCCTGTATCAGAGCCTGAGATAGCACAGTATCGCACTGACAGCAGAGGACAGGCTAGAACACCCCTGCACACCCGCAGAAAGAAGCCAGAGCTAGTGCTGACATGATAAAGAGGAAGCCATGTGCACTTGTGCTCTCCCTGTGAAGGGAAAATATGCCTCATACACACTAAAAAGGTGTTAGAAGCACTCAAACAGTTGCCTCAGACCACAGTTTCATTCCCTTATCCTAAACTTTGCAAGTGTCACCTTCTGGTTTTCCTCCAGCTCCAGCCACTCTGCAGTCTTCAGCCCTCTGGTCCAGCCGTGTTCCTCTCACCCACCGAAAGCTCTGCCTTCTCTGCAGCTACCTCAGCTCTCAAGCCCAAGCTTGCAGTTGCTCCATCTTCCTAACAAGCTCTCTGGCTCATTAACCTTTCATTTTGCTTCTCTTCCTCTGTTCAAGCTGAAGCCTTTCAAGCTCCCTCTCCTGACTTGAATTTCCTCTCCCTTGGACTCTTGCTCAAAGCAGAGGTCTGCCGTGCTTGCTGTGATGTCTGTCAGCAAGTTGCAGCATCTTCCTGACACCAGCAGCTGTGTGTTGGCCGCTCTCACAAGTGGGCACCATGCTGGGAGGTGCTGTAACCTCTCCCTTCAGACTCCTGCAATGTTCCCAAAAAATCTTGTCTCTTCCTGTCCAAAGGACATCGTTTTCACTTCTCTTTGTAGGCCCTCGTTTTTCCCCATACAGAAAGCTGTTGGTACCATGAAAATGTCAGCTTAACCATCAAGAAACAGATCAACTGGTATGAATCATTTGGAAAGAAAAAAAAAAGATCAGAACGGAAAAATCTATGATTCATCCACACCTTGGATAGTGTGTGCACTCATGGTCCCTTCATCTCAAAGGGGATAGCAGAACTGAAACAGATTCCGAAAAAAGCACAACAGATGGTCAAAGACACAGAGCATAATTAAAAGCACAATTACTGAAGGCACAATGAAGTAGGCTCAGACTTGTTAGCGTGTAAGAGGAAAGGCTTGCGGGGAAAAAGTCAGGGTGTGAAGTCATTACTGGTCTGAAGGGGGACTGGCTCTTCACCTCCTCTTCCAAAACAAGAGCTCCGGGCCAGCGATGAAGCTAAGAGGAGGGAGGACCAGCCCCACACAGCCCACCTTCTCTTAGACCAGGGAGGCCACCCTCCCTCACTGCTTCTGAAGCTGGTATAAGGTCTTAGCTTTGGGCTGGACTGAGGACCAGCCATATTTACCTCTGTAGTTCCCATTTCCCCAAGACTCTCAGCCAAAAATCCTCTCTTCCTTCACATCAGGAAAAAAACATCCCAATGTTCTCAGAAGACAGTTAATTACATTACTGCTGAAGGCCTTTCCTTGCCTTCCCCCATCTGTCATCTTTCATTCATTATGAAGGAAGCAGCCCCCATCTTATATCAGCTCACAGCACCAGTCCACCCACCAGATTTTCAGGGAAGCGCTGCCGTGCTTTTCCTTATTCATACTCATGGAAGGGAGGAACACCCACAAAGCTGATTACTTGTCTTCTTCAAAATCTTGCCCTGTGATTTCTGCAGGATGTTTGACAGCCATTAGCGCAGCGTAGCACCAAGACCACAGTATCACTTCCCTGCTCCTCTGTTCAACTCCACAAGGAGGTTCCACAAGGAACAAGTCCTCTTTGGCCACAATCAGGAAACAATCTCCTCCTTTGTGCAGATGCTATGAGTAAGAGAAGGGCTTTGCATTAGAGGGAAGCAAGACCTAGAAAACCATGCATTGCTTGCCCTGCCCTCCCAAGAGCCAATCAGTCTGGATGGATACTGTCAAGTGAAACGACAAGAAAGTATTCTGGCCTCCTTCCATCTCCTGGGCATTGAAGACACAGAAATTTTAGAAAAGACTTCACACAGCTCCAGGATAACCTTCATGCAGCCGTTTTTCACGCTGAGGGTGGCTAACCACTGGATATGGGACCGTGAAGATATAATAAAACCTCTCTGAAGGCCCAGATCACCTGGACCTAATTTTGAAGCTGCCTCTGAGCAAGGGCACAGACCAAAGACTCCCTGTGGCTCCTTTCACCCAACATTATCCTGTGACTGTAGGAGTATATGGCCCTGAAACAGCAGGCAGAATTTCACTTGCCTCGTTAACAGCAGGACTTTCCTCCAGGTGCAGAGCACCCCACGGAGCTCAGCTCTCCTCCTCAGCTCACTGGCACAAGGTGCCCACACAGCGGAAGAATCTGGCTCAGTCCCTGTGCTCGTTGCCCTTTAGATGCAGGAGAACGGCTCCTGTCTTGACAGCATTCCCAGAGGCTTGTAGATAAGCCAGAACTAGAGGGTGCCCCTGGAAAAGTAATCTGCAGGAAAAGTAAAGTGCTGCTGTGAAATGCTGATTGGTTTGCATTTGAGTTTTAGTGGAAGTGCACTTATATCAAGGTTTGACTCTTTAAAAAAGTTCCAGGTTCGTAAGAGCCTTGCTAAAGAAGAGTTCTTGGCAGAGGTGGGGTGTCTGCAAGAGAAACACCAGTTCCCATTGACAGATCCTCAGGATGAGAAATAGCCCTCCTGTACACACACAGACACCTCAGGATTGGCCTCCTGCAAGGACAGATTTTACATCCTCATCTGGAGATCATCATGGAAAAGAAGGGTTTTAGAAAGCCACTTCATAACCCTGAGCATCAGAATAAGTAAACGTGCAGCATCTCACATGCTTTGCTCAAGAGATGAAGTGTCACAGGCTTTTGATGGGATTCCAACTAATTCCACTACGCATACAAAAGCTGGCTTTAACTCTTCCTGTGCTATCAGCCTTAAGGTTTTTACATTCAAGCAGACTTTTAGTAAAACCTTCCACAAAACGGCCAAGTGCAGCAATTTGCTGTGCTCACTGCAGCCAAGACATTCTTTAGCCCTTTCTCAGTGCAGCTCTAGGAGAGATTGGACCAAGCTGCAGGGATATGGGTGGGAGAAGGTTGCTTCTTGTTGCTCTCCGTTGGGAATGCAGCAAATGTTTTCAGGGGCGTTTTCTGTACTGAGATCAATTGAAGTTGCTTGGACAGTTCTGCTTGGCAGCCTCAGCCAGTGCAGCAGCGTGGTGGAGGAGAGTTCTGCTAGTGGGAAACTGAAGCCCTTGCTTGGGGTTATGTGTTTCCTGAATGGCATGCAACTAGGGAGGAGTAGACAGAGTCACGAGGGGAAACATCAGAGAGCTCCCTTGGAATAATCCCCTTCGTGGAGAAGGGCTCGAGCAGCTGTAGGCTCTTCCAGATTATACCTTCTGAACCCCCAGGGTCAGCCAGAAAGGGGCTGGGTTCTTATTTCCTCAGCAGCCTGACTCTGGAAACAACACCCACTAACACATGCACACACAGAGAAGGGTTCAGCACTGGATATGCCCTCGTTTTCTACATATGTGATAACAAATGGGTGTGCTTGCAGTCCAGAGAATCCCCTGCTGCCCTGTTCAGCAGCTGGCTAGTTTCCTTTTCAATAACCAATGGATCCTCTAATGATACTCCCTGCATTCTGTGTTCTTGCAGGCACCCAGCTAGAAGTGCTTATGTGCAGTTAGACTCTGCGTGATGATTACAGATGATAAACGTAATTATTCTGGGTCCTGATTGCCTCTGCTTTCTTCGTTCTGTTGCTAATGTGTAAAACCACCCCAACGTTATCAGGTCTGTGGACAAAAACACTGTGAAGAGACAGCCTTCCTCCTGAAGGAAGGGCCACGTGGTCAGGGAAATGAACAGTTCAATGCAATGAACTGTTCAAGGCACTGAGCTGCAGCTGTGCCAGCCTCCTGCCTCCTGAAACACAAAGTCTTTAAGATGCACCTGAGCACTCTGCAAAACCAAGGTCAGAGAGTGATGGGAAGTGGGTTTCATTATTCGGCTGTAAAACCAACAGACAGGAAAACATCAGCGATGAACCAGTTAGGCTGACTCAAAGCAGCGCTGTCACACAGGTATCACAGAATGCAGGATTTTAGGAAGCTGAACAACATCAAATCTCCTGAAGCAGCAAAATGTCCCGTCAGACCTGTTACTAGCATGTGTGAAGCTGTGGGGTGGGAGAACACGTTCCTGCACCAGCCAGGAGCCAACTGCCTTCAGATTTGCAGCAGCAGATGGAATCCAGAGCACAGATCTCCGACTTCTGTTCTGAACCAGAACTGGGACCCGATGCACCAGCAGCGCGGTGCAGGGAGGCTCTGCTCTGCCCAATGAGCCCAGATCTGCTTAGTCAACCCTGGTTTCTGGGGGATCTGCCATGTGCTGAGCAGCCACACTTGGACGTGGGTCCATGGAGCAGCAAACACGTGCTGTGACACCGAGCAGGACCTGCACAGGGGAAGCAACAGATGGCAGGGCCACTCACTCTCTGGTCTTCTGTTGTCTTCTCTGTACTCCCATATGGTCCTGTTCGTAGAGCTGGGGGTGAACTCCCTTTTACACGATCTGTTCCACATGCTGAGGGACAGAACTGGCAAGGTCTGGGCGTCCTGAAGAGCAGCATAATCTTTCCTGCTAATCCAGGAGAAGGGCGGTATTGGGAGAAGGCTGAGAGGCAGAACGAACAGCAAGGCTGGCAGAGCTGAAGCTCACACCCAGCAGCCCTGTTTCCTTCCCGCATGACCTGGCTCCTCAGAGACAGCCAGTGCCTGGGACAGAGCACTCTGGAAAACAAGGAGTTCTTTAAGTTTTCTTATTAGATAAATAAATCAATCCAGTGATCACGAGGCCCTGAAGCCAAAGTGGCCAAGGATAGGAGAAGCTAGAAAAGCTTCAGTGAGGACAGGTAACAAGAGACGTGTTTACCACCGAGGAGAGACAAGGCTTCTAACACTAGCAGGCTGCTGCACCACAAACATTCCCTATGGCCTGGTATGGCTGCACAGAGATATTTACACGTACAGGCAGGGAGACGCCAACCCCTGGCTGGTGAACAATCAACTTTTATCCTCTCCAGACCAGCAAAGCCAAGATTTCAGTAAACACACAACCCCAAAAATGTGCCTGCGGATTGGGTAGAGCAGAGCCTGTGCTCTCCTTGCCAAATAACAAAGCCATTCTCCTGTGGGTGGTTTCATGGTGAGGTTTCTGTGGGGAGGAAGTGTTTCTAGTGGTCAAGGCAGGGAGCAGGGGTTCAGCAGACCTGGCTCCCATCCCTGGCTCTAGGCAAATCAGGGGAGCTCTGACTGCAGCAAATGCGCGCTCTTGCAGGAGTCACTGCTGCCCTCTGCTCACCTCTCCTTGCTCAGGCACAAATTGCTCCTCTGAGGAACAGAGACGCGGGCTTTTCCCCACCTGACAGCGCTTCCTGACCTTGCAGGGTTATTGCGGAGCTCATGTGATTGATGCCTGAAAGACTGGCAGAGCTCTTTGGATGACAATCTGTCTGGAAGGTATTGGAAGACGTGCATGTGCAAGTGCTGACACGTGAGAAGGAGACACGCATCTCACACGCACTCTTTACTTCCCTCCACGCTCACAAGTCTCTACCCAGACTTGCTGCATCCGCTACTTGTGCATTTAAATATTTACAAGATGGGTCTGCAGAAAACCTGTGTTTCAGAGCAGAGTAGCCAATGCTCTGGCTGAACAGATTTCCTTACAAATACCCAGCCCACCTCCCTGCTTGCCCAGACTCCACATTTTACTCACAAAATCAGCGAACGTGAAGCCAGGCCGAAAGCCTACGGCAGATACAACCCAGCTCTACTCAGTTCTGATGGGCTGGTGTGAGTGACCTCCCCTGGCCCCTGCATCGTTCCCTCTCCACTTCATCCACAGATGTCATTAACCTGCTGCTTATCCCCTCCTCCAGCTCATTAATGAAGACACTAAAGAAGACTGGACCTAACCCTGATCCCTGTGGCATGCCATTAGATAAACACCTCCTTGAAGAGTTCCCATCAACCTCTTATGTATGAAGGACTGTTGTCCTGAGGTGTGCATAGCTATTAGAGCTAATGACTTCACCTGTCACAGCTTATTTGCAGTGAACCCCACAGGGAGAACCCACCAACCGCATCAACAGTTTGTAAAGACAAAAATGAAAGAAGGAACACCACATTGTCACCCAGGATGGCTCTGTGTTTAGCGGGCACACCGGGTTTGTCTGTTTACAATGTTTTATCTGACTGCTGTTTGTGATTTCTCTCCTAATTTTATCTGCATGCTGTTATTTTTTTTAAAATCTTCTCTTACCTTGTTGGCTGCATTTCAAAAATAGGTGGCATGAGTCAACTGCAGTGGACCAGTGTAAAATCTTGTAAGATACTTCCCTCAAGTGGAGGGAATAAAAATCACTCAACTGCGTGTCACAGCCTCTGAGGTACCTCAGGTAGCAGGAGATAATGGGAGATGGACACCTACATGAGGTAGAATCTGCCAACCTGCTTGAAAGGTGCTAGGAGCGTAGAGAAATTATCAGTGATACTGCAAAATAAACCTCCCTGCTCCACAAATGTCAGGGCACACAAGACAACACCCAGCCACCCTTTGTAGCAGATACCAAAGGAGCATATGCTCTGACAACCTGTCAAGTTACTACATGGACAACTAATGTATATCCATGAGCAGGTTTTAAAAAGTCCTGAATGCAAGGTGAGCTGAGCGTGCCAAGTGCTCCTACATGATGTTTCAGCAGACGTGGAAGAGGCTGTGGGGTGAAATACCTGAGCCCTGTACAACAAGGGGGCCTCGTCTAGCAGAGCCTGCAGCGAGGCTGTGAGGGACAGACGGGAACGGAGCGAACCAGATACAGATTGCAGTCTGTTGGTAGAGCTGGTGTGGGTGGTATCTATACTCACCCTAAGGCTGATGTCTGATCTCATGATCACTGTTTTCCTCAAAGCAGGCAATGAAACATGAACAAAGAATTCAGATCTCGCTGTAGTTTTACTGTTACGATGATAGCAGCTCAGCTCTGGTCTCTTCCGCGTACATTGAACAGGAGAACATTTCATCTCCTGCAAATGAAAAGAGATAAGAAGGGCTTAGCACAAGGCAGGATTTGTCTCTGTAACTGATCGGTCCAACAAAGGGAAACACAAACCGTTTATTACAGAAAATGAGTTGTGCCATCGAGGCAGATGCCTGCAATTATTTCTGTTAAATATTATGTTTCATTAACTGTAAAATATATAATTAATAAACTTGCCCCCTCGTTTTTGTTAAGTTTCACTGCAAAGACCTTATTACTGGAATAAATCTTTCTAGCAGCGCATGTTGACAGAACAGAGGAAGGTGCACGCCCCTGTGTGTGTGATAATTTCCTTATGCGAAACTGAATTATTAGGGAGGAATAATCACCTCTCTTCACAGCTACGACTGTAGATACACCCCACTCCGAGACTCGTTGATTAAGCTCATGCCTCTTAGAAGCAGGGAAGAAGACACTGCTTTGGCTGGCAAAGATGATTTGATCTGAAAGCCACCACGCTCTTCTTTCACTGGCAAGTCTGCAGAAACAAAATGTAAAACTTGATTTTTGATTCACTCCATTAAAACAGTCCATTAAAAAAGTCTTCTGCCTATAAAGCTGTTCAGAAAGACCTCTGTGGTTAGGCTGCTACCCAGACTCTTTTATAAGCCCTGTGTTCATCCACCTCACAATACTGTAGAAGAGCTGCAGGACTGTGATTTGCTTTCCACATACATCAGAACTGTTTAGATTTGGGGATGTTTGGTGATGGCTGTTAAACCATACCAATTAGAAATGCTTCAAAAATGCTGCTGAAATTTGACTCCAAGCATAAAATTCCCCTTAGATTTTGTCTCCACTTGTGATCTTTACCTCAAGCTAGTTGATTGCCAGTTCACCAAGGGTAATTAAAATATTTCCAAAGGCTGTTCTGGGCAATCTTTTTTGCCTTGCTGCAGGCTACAAATGTTCGTGGTTTGCCCTAGGCCGACGTTCATTCCTGCCTGAGTTGGCACAAGCAGCGACGCATGCCAAACGAGGAGGAAAGCTGCCTCCATCACAATCCTCCCCTCCCAGGGCAGGTGGCAGAGAGAACAGGAGACCAGAGGTGGAAGGAAGGAGTGCACGAGCACTCACTGGGTACAACTTCTGAGCATCGAGGAGACAATAAAACTCTGGGAGGAGAAGAGGGCTGTATGTATTTTAATAAAACCCTGTGATCTCACTGTTCTGAGATGTCTGGATGCCCCTCAGCACAGCCAGGAGGCTTCACAGATGAGGGAGGGCAAGAGCGCTGCAGGTCATGTGTGCTGGGAAATGCACGAGCCCTGCCTTGCAGCAGGTCAGGCCTCAGGATACTGCACGAGATAACCTCACCCTGCTGCTGCCCTGAATCTAAAGAAAGGGGCCCATTCTCCGCATCATTTCAACTAGCACTTAGGAATGTTAAAACAGCCAATCAATTTGATTACACAGAAATTTTAGAGTCAGCAAATTATCTAGTTAAATGATGCGTATAGAAATGTTAATTCAACAGCAACTGAAACCTTCTTAAATTTCTTACCATCTGAAGGCAATAACCCTATATGAAGAAGAAAAGTGAGGGGCTGTGCATTCTGTCCTTGCAGAAGAAATCATAACAATATTTTAGATATTGCCTGTAACATAACCTCTTCGCAGTTACACAAATAGCACAGGTTGAGATTGAGTTTGGAAGTACAGCAATGGAAGCTCTGAAATTGCATTACACAACCATTTGCCATGGTTTTGCTCCAGGGGAGGGGCTCATAGTTCAGCTCATCTTCATCAACGCGTCTCTCTGCATAACCATTGTGTATGAAAGTATAATTTTACTTTTGTATACAGAAGTATGATGACACTTGGCTGTATGACCCGCACACCCCTATCCCTCAACAGCTACGAACCCCTCTGTACGTACATGCTGACTCTGCTGACTATCAGGCATTATTTTGTTCCACTGGATCCCTGCTGGGTCAGACCACGAACACTGGAAAACGAAGATGGAAAAGTTAAGCAGCTGAACTCTCTGGCTCTTGGGCCGCACAAGGGGGAGGGAAGAGGGAGGCAAAGCATCTGGCTTCCCTGCTTCTCTAACAGCCTGGCGGGAAGGCTGCTGTCAATTCCGCCTTCTGCCTTGTTGGAAGAAAGTAGAAGTGACAAGAGGCCCTCCAGGCAGGCAGCCAGGAACCAGAAATTCAATTGAGTTACCTCCCGAAACTGGACTTTTTTGGAGACCCTTTCCCTGAAATTGTTTTGCCTTTAAAAAAAAATAAAAATCATCACAGTTCAGGGCCAATTCATCACCCGTGGTCTCCTGGCTCTCCTTTCCTCCAAAAACGCGTGATTTGCACAAAAGGATTTCCATTTTCCAGGCTGCTCTACAACCAGCCTCACCCACAATAAATACACACACACATAAATATGCACACACACACGCATGCATAGACACAAACACTTATTTATAGACGCAGGCATTGTCCCAGACAGATAAATACACGGGCGCGTTTCTTTCCTATATAACAGGCAGGGAGAGAGGCGATGCTGCAGCTGAATTCACTCTACATTCGGTGATTAGGAGACAGAGTGTGGGACATACGGTCTATCTCTAGGGCTTAGACCAACCGGTTATTGGCTGGTGCTGCTGTTCTCTAACAAGCCCCTGGATATATCACTGTGGCTGTAGAGAAATGCAGCTGAAAGAGCCTTTCACTGTCAGTAGCAATCTGTCACTTCATGTATCTTACCCTGCCTCTTCCAGCACAAAAGCTTCTGAGCTGCAAGTCGGTGCTAGGAGAAAGGTCATTTTGCAGGTAGGCTGGGGTATTTTTCTTGATTTCTGGGAATGCACGGCCAGCTTGAGGCACCGTCTGGATGCTGCAGCATGCATTTCAGCTTCACATATGCCTAGCTATAATTTAAGACAAGGGAGCATTTCCATTACAAATCCCTCTTTTTTTTTTTTCCTGCGGATTTATTTCTTAGCTATTTGGCTTCACTTTGGGGTGAACCTTCATAGAATATATTCACAGGCAGGGAAAAACTATTTTTCTTGTACAATGTTTAAATCCAACTCAGCCTCTTTGGGTTGTAAGATGGTGAAGGAAATTACGTATGCACACAAACACTCACAAGCACATACAAAAGCTTATACAAACATATGCCCTCAGAGAGATCTGTTACAAAAAAGACAAGCCAATGCAAATAAGCTCAATTTTAGAAGTGAATTAATTTGACTGACTTTATTATTCTAAATTATTAACAAGTTCTAGCAAACTTAGAATGCAATAACCACACATGGGCTTTCATCCGAGTTAAACAGAAACAGATAACTGCTCCTGATATACGTGGTATCAGCATAAATCTGGGAGAGCGAACTTGGAGGCAGAAACCCGGCACACAATGAGCCCCTCTCCTTGCAGCATGGTGTTCGCAGCTCCTGTACGGCTCTCCTCCCCTGAAATATTCCAGTGCAATGAATCACCCTCTGACAATGCCAGAACCCCCCTATTTTCGCGAATGCCAGCTGAAACCTGACCTCCGCAGCACTCTAATCTGTTTATGACTTGGTCTGGCTTAGCAAGCCTGTTTTGGGGGCTTTTTTTTTTTTTTTTTTAACTCTTTATCGATTCTACTTTGATGTAGTCCAATAAAGCACATCGACAGAAGCAATTTATGTTGCCTAGTGCCTCTAGTTCCAGGAAAGCCCATAGCATATATGAAGAGAGGTAAAGCAACGTCCAGGTTACCCGCTGCTTATCCCAACCTTCCCAGCTCCGTTCAATCCACCTCCACAACTGAGATAAGGAACAACCGGAGCTGGCACAGCAGGCACCGGTTCCAGCGGGGTGCAACCCCTGCTGCCAGGACTCAGGACCACTTGGCCTGGGGAGCTGCTCATGGAGCCCCTCGTCTCTCTCCCTTGTCTCAAACGGTGGCGTGTAGCTCCCTGCCTGTAAGGTTAGGCACCTAAAGTGATGTAGAAAGCCAAGCTAAGAGGAATCTATGCCAGATGGGCCAGCCCTGCAGGTAAGCGCTGCCTTCCCACAGGCTCTGAAGGTACTGGTGTGGTTGGAGATACCAAATGGAGGAGATGGAGGAGTTCCCTGAGGACCCCACAGCTCTGCTGAGAAAAGACAGTGGCAGGGTGCTGGGGGTGGGGGTGGTAAGGTGTCCCCATGCTGTCTGCTGCCCAGAGCCAGCCTGCAGCCCACAGGAGCCTGCCCGTGCCAGAAAGAGAAGCTCAGCTCCCCTGGCACATGCCTAGAGAAGGATGCTACGCCCCAAGGATTCCTTGTGTCACCTGGCAGAGGCTCTGTAGCCTGTCTGGGGTTCACCTCCCCATCAGTGAAAGGGGGATGTAAGATCTCCCCTGCACTGCAGCACTGTCACGCTAACGATGTTAATGAACATTGTTCCAGCACCGCTGAGAGCCAGATTAGGCAGCCAGGAACTGTTCAGATTTATCCTATCAGTTGGAGATGCTGTGGCTATCCTCAGGATATGCTGGATTCCCTCTTCCTTTCTTGCTTTCACACTCAGATCTTCCCCGAGGCTGGGAAAACACTAAGAACATCATCCAGGAAAGATGTTGAGTGAAACCCGTAGCGTTTGGTGGCTCCTGGGAGCAATGCAATAGTTTTTCTCTTTAAAGAGAACTTCTGGCTACAAGGACACAGCAACAGGGCAGAGGAGGATAGCTGAGAGCTTCAGAGACCGGAAAAGTGAACCCACATTTAGCCACGGGGAAGTTTAAAGTTCCTGATGCATTTTTCCACTAAGTACAGCAAATCCCCCACACGGAGCAGCAGCCCAGGTGGCCACAAATGCTGCAAGGCTAACTGCCTGCACGGCGTGCGGGCATTAGGGAGGGCGTGCGGAGAGCAGCTGAAGACACGGGGTCCTTCAGGGAGGCAATGCCACCTGTCAGGAGCTGGGTCTGCCACGGGACGGCTCGGGAGGCATCTGAGAGCTGCAGGATTCCCATTCATCCCAAGCCTCCCGCGGGTCGGAAGCACTGCTAGAGTTTCGCTCTGCGTCAGCCGCTGCTGCGCTGCGCGAGCGGCGTGGCAGAGAGATGGCCACCAGGCACCTCCTGGGCCTGAGGGAGCCCGGGTGGGGAAAACGCAGCTCAGCACCCAGCAAAGGGGAAGAAGATGAAAGAAAACACGGGCTCTGAGCCTACCTGGATCTGCTGCCACTGCTCAGGAGAGATACCATGGCTCAGCCCGCCTCCTTGCAGGGCTCCTGCTGCAAGGAGCAGGGAAGCTTATTGCACATTCCGTCAGCATCAGAGCACAGGCACCTAGCTCCAGGCTCTTCATTTATAAACAGAAGAGCTGAAATGCCTTCCATCCCCTCACGGAGATCCTTGCTCGGTGCCAAGAGGATGGAGGAATTCCCCCCCAGCTTGTGCCACACGGGTCTGTGAGCCATACGGGTAGGTGGACACACACAGGGACAACGGCACCACAGCCGGGCTGCAGCCCAGGTGGGCAGCGTGCTGGGTGCTCCAGGAACGGGACCTGCTTCAATTTCTGGAGGGACTGCAACAGTCCTGGGTGATACGTGACGGGCACAGCAGTCTGTGCAGTCTGGCATCCGTGAAGGTCCCACCTGTGGCCCCAGCACGCTCCTCACCCTGCACCGACTGCAATTCCCATGTGGTGGTCACCGAGCAACCTGCTGGGCCCGGCAGGACCAGCACACCAGGCTTCCTGGCGCTTCGGCCAGGGCTTATGAAGCCGTCACGCATTCAGACTGTCTACAAACAGAGCCAGCATGGCTCAGGACGCTGCCTGCTTTTCACCTCATTGTCATTTTCGGTCACTGTTACTGAAAGGCATTTCGGAGCTTCGAGACCTGCTGGAGAGATGGAGGCCAAATTCCCAGCCCTTCCGCCTCCCCACTTCTCCCCTGCGTCCTCTCTTCTGGAAAGCCTTCCCGTGCTAAGTATAGTTCCTAACAGGTGCGTGACCAGAGGGGACTGTCAGGGCCGCAGCTGTCCCCACAGAGGCCTAGATCCAGCTCCATCTGTCTCGCTGGAGTTATCCACGCTGCCTCACTGTGCTCTTCGGACATGGGATGGGGGAGCATCAGAGGTTCAGCCGGGGAGGAGATGCGTGTACACGCGCACACGCACGCAGAGGGAGGATAACTGTGCCGGGGAATGCCACAAACAAAGCCTCTGACATCAAACTAATGCATCCTTTGAGGCTTTAAAGAGCCCTTGCCACACACAGGCAGGCTGCCAGCTAACTCATCTCTCTGCCTTGCCATGCTAACAGCCTGATGCCAAGGTCAGGCTTAAAACAAAAGCTGACTGCTTTGTAATCCCCTGAGCCTCATTTGGGGATGCCACAAGACTGGTAAGAAGCAGTGGCAGAAAACGTTTGGCTGGAGCCAACCCCAGCACCAAGCTGTCCCTTCACTGGGGAAGGAAATAGGGAAACGGAGCTGTGCTCACCATCTAAAGGTGCTCCCTACCCCTTAAAGCGCCCTGCCATCACGTCAGGCTGATGTGGAAATAATGAGGAAATAATCCTTTTGCAACACACCACTGCTCCTTGCCACTGCACGTTGCAGAAGAGCAGCTGATGTGTCCTGGGATGTGTTCTGTGCTAACAGGCTGCTGTGACTTAATAGGAGGCTGATGAAAACCATATGCAGAGAAGAGGACGGTACCTTGACACCAGCACCACCGCTGAAAGAACAAGGAACGGCTTTCTGAACTCCCACAGTGCCTCCACACAACACACCCTGTGCTGCACTTGGGCCACAGGGTCTGAACTCAGGGAGCCCAAAGCCCCAGGAGCTGCTAAGGGGCAGGGCCCAAAGCTGCAGGGCACTCGGGGAAGGGGCGGGCTGAGACAGACGTGTGTAAATCTTTGGCAGAGAGAAAATCCATTTCCCCTCTTTTATTTCTTTGTTAAGAAGAAACCACACGGCTGCTAGCAAGCCTCTGCCCTGTCACAGCCTCCCAAAGGAAGAGCGACGAGTCCCTGGAGCTTTGTGGGGGGAGAGGACAGCACTTGCCTGCAGCTCTAGGGACAAGCTCCGAGTCCAGGCAGGTGTCACCGGGCAGTGAGCCCAAACGGCACTGCCACCTGCACTGCCCTGCAGCCCCTGCCCCTTTCCTCCTCAGGGCTTCCTCAGCAGGGCTGAGCACACGGCTGAGCGATGTCTGGGGCCTCCCTGCTCCCACTCCACACCTTTTAGCAGGGCATAACACCTTCAGACGCGGACACGAGCAGGACTTTCATCAGCAGGAAGCACAGGATCAAGCCCAGACTCACTAACACCAGTGCTGATTGCAGGGACTGCATCACCTCAACCTTTTTTTCTTAAATTGCCTTACACCTTTTCAGATCTCAGTTTCTGTCCTCTCCTCCAGGTTTCCAGGGCTACGTACAGTTACATTCCCTTACCTTTTTCTTTCTTTTTTTTTTTCTTTTTTCTTTTTTTTTATGACAACCCTTTTCAGAAAGAAGAGCTGACTGAAGCAATCAACTCCCTTGGGGCTCTGGGGCAATCAAGACTATTCCATCATATCGGTGCTGACAGGGCTGGGGCTGCCAGACTGAGTTATCACAGGTCCTGCCCTCCCCTGCCATCACTCCCTGCTCACCAGGAGAGCCCCGGTCCAGACCGAGCAGGGAAGGTCAACCCCAAGCTGCAGAAGTCTCCCATTATTAGGGAGACATCAAAGAGATAGAAGAGGAAAACAAACATATCCCAGACATCTCCCCTTTCTAGGCATCTCTGAAAATCATAACCAGCTCAGATGGCCCCAGGGAGGGAATGAGGTATGGGTAGCCACGAACCTTTTGTGACCAGCTCACCGTGTATCAAGGAGACTGCAGCCACATGCCAGGCATCCCACAACACCCCTGTCACACAACCTGACATCTCCTTCTGTCCCCGTTCAGCCCCTGCCCAGCAAAGGGCTATGCTCCTCTCCTACCACAAGGACCGACTGTGCAAGAGAAGTGGTGAAGCTGATTCTGAAGCAGGAGAGCCAGGACTCCTACCGGCAAGTGGTGAGGTAAATTCTCTCTGTCTTTGCTCTTCATCCCAGTTTGAGACTGCCTCAAGCTCCAGGGCCCTCCCCACCTGCTGCAGATGTAAGCAGCCTTGGTCAACTTTGCTCCCGTACCTTACAGTACATGTAACAGTCCAGCGGGGGTTGATAATCTCTGGGATTAGAGATGGTGGATTAATAATCAAACAAGAAATTGTCCAGATGGGCAGCAGCCTTGGAAGCCCCAGACTGCCAAGAGCTTGCACTTTACTGTGAAGCTTTCAGAAACAGGGTGGTGTTTTCAGGGTGGTGTTCTCCAGTCCCCAGCTCCCGGGGCCCTGCCTCCACGGCCAAAATTCCATTTTTGTTAGTGCAAAAATGGCACTCAGCTCTCACAGATGAAAATCTGAGGAAGCAGATCAAGGATGAAAGCCCTGCTCCTCAGACCTACAAGAAAATCAGGGTTAAAGCCAGATTTTTAACCTCCACGTTTTTTTAAGCCAATTTTGACAGCCAACTGTCTCAGACAGTCCTGGCTGTTCTTTGTAGCTGGTGATTCACTGCATACGGGGGTTTGACCTCGAGGACTGGGATGGTTCTCTCCGATGCAGAGATTTCTGGACGTGGAAGAGAGGAGGCACAGGACGCAAGAGCAGACACTTGAGAGGCATTTGCAAAGTGCAAACCAGTCTCTGAGCCACAGCTTCCTCTGAGTCTCGCCTGAACATCTCTGCAAACCTACCTGGCCCTTGCACGGTGCTTCGAGGACAATTTGACCCGGAGTGTGAACAACAGGATTAAGCACTGGATCAGCAGAAAAATGACTGCAGCTACTTATTATCGCTTGCTATTGAAGAGTTATTGTTCCTACAGAACGCTTGTTTCCCTGAGCCACATTGTGCAAGTGTCGGTGCCTTTGCTAGATTTAATGGTCCAATTATCACAGGCTGTGTCACCTCCTCCCCGTTCTACATGACGAGACCTGCTCTCCTGCCTTCATTCCCCTCTCCTATTTCGCTAGCAGGCAAACACACCTCTGCCGCTCCTTCCTGGGTAGCCTTCTTTTTAGCTTCTCCCATGCTCAGGGCTGGCAGGGGCTGGGGGAAGGCAGGCAAGTGGAAGAGCAGTCTCTGGGCTGGACATCTCACCCTACAGGTGGCTAGTTGGTGTAGTGAACTTAGTGAAAACATAACCAGAAGTTCTTTAGAGCTGAAGTCACGTCAAGGTCTTCTCCCACCCGTTGCAGTGAGCCCCAGTCCTGGTGGCCAGCTGCTGACAATACACTGAGCTGCTCAGCGGGCTTCGCCCAGCACTAGCGGCAGGAGGCTTGGCAGGAATATGCAAGGAGAAAAGAAGTGACAGCGCATTGCCAGACAAGAAACTGCTTCCATCACCTGCAGTAGCTGTGAGGTTACAGCTGACTAAAGGTCAACCCATCTGCAATTAGCTCCAAAATCCCTCTCTAAGAAAATATTCCTGCAGATATTCCAGAGGCGAAGAATTTACCTTTGGTACACCCCTACCCGTAGGGCAGTTCCTCAGCCAAAAATCAACACAGACATGGGAATTCTTCTCCCCATCATGGTCACTCTATGGCAGGGCCATGGGGAGCATCACTACAAAATAAAGAGCAGGAGGAAGGGGAAATGAACGTGCTGGGGTGGTGGCCAAGGGGCTAAGCTTCTGGATCCCCTGCCAGCAGCAGGCCACCAAGGACGTACCGTGAGTGCCAGACCTGAGAACATCAGCTCCACGCCAGGATATCAAAAAAGCAGTATAACAAACAGCATTAGAGAGTTTCACAACAGGATCAGACATTTATGTGAATAAGAACAGCATCCGCAGCGACAGTAGCTCAAATGAAAATCATAACAGCTATTGATTCCCCTGCTTCAGGGTATAAGCTGCTTGCCAGCTGGGGTCAGGGGGAAATCTCCCCCCATAGGGTAGTATTGCACAATTACGGGCATTATGGGATTTTTATGCCTTCCTTTAAGGCATCCGGCCTTGGCTTCTGGTGGAGACAGGATACCGGGCTGGAAGGACCATCGGTCTGTTCAGCTCAAACAGTTTTTATGTCCTAATACAAAATTAATGGTTCTCTCGCTCAGATACCATGCAGTAAAGCTGCCTGCTCTGAGCGCTGCAGCTGGCAAGGCAAAAGCAGGACTGCAAATGCGATCCTTGTGCGTCCCTTCCAACTCGGATATTCTACGACTCCATGAAATTCACTCTTTCAACCCAACAAGGAAAGGCTCTGCTTGGCCAGGAGCAGGGATGGGACTGCAACAACCCGTGCACACCGGTCGATTTGCCTTGACCTGCCCGCACATCCTTGCCCACAAGCCCCGACTGACCCGTTTTGGCCTCCCTGCTGAGCAGAGTTACCGGCACGTTTCCTTTGCCTGGGGGAGCCCGGGGAGCTGCACGGCCAGGCTAGCATGGAAAGCCGCCTGGACATGACTTCCCTTCCTTGTACACATCTCGGCTCGGTTTTACCTGCGCTGATGCTCCTGCCTTACCCCCGAGCTCCCTGCCAGCGGGTGCCCGGCTTGGGCAGGTGAATCTGTGCCCTCATGCCCCACACAGAGCCCAGCCTTCTGGGCTGTTCTCTCTTCAACAGCCTCTCATGCCAACAAAAGGGCTGTCGGCCAGGTCAGGCAGACTGTGGAAGCAGGAACGACTGTCTTAAGAACTGTATCTGAGGATCCATACGGAGGTCCCTTCTGCTTGTATGGACCCACACCTCATCCATCATCCAGACAGCCAGGAAGGGCCACTCATCTTCATTTGACGACACCTTTTATCTACAAACACCTAGATTGAGTCTCACAGCCAGTCTGTGAAGTGGTCAGGATCTTTTTACCAAGCCAGGGGCACACTTTCCTGGCTCGGATCCGGCATGGGGCTGGATCACGAAGAACTGCTTGCTCCCAGCCTGACTTCTACAGCAGGACTTCTCCGAAAAGCCAACCATGCCCCCAGCTTGGTGAGCCCATTATTTTGGTGTCTACGTGGAAGCCAAGTTCTGCAATTGCAGCGCGTGCGGTTGACTTGTGGCTTGCCCTGAGGGAGCCAACGGCGCTGCTGGGAACCCTGACCCAGGAGCCCTGACTCAGGCGTTCTGCAAAACCACAGGGCCTGCTGTTTCCATGCCCATTGTGGAGCTCCAGTTAACAGAAAGTTTGAACCTCCCGTGCAGAGGCACAAGGGGATCTTGCTGCACCAGCACTGCACCCACACCAAGGAGAGTTTTCAATAGCAGCCCAGAAGCCTCTTCCCTTCGGCTCTGCATCCAGCTGCTCCCCTGCAGCGCCCCACACCACGAGTGCCCCAGCAGCCTGCCCACGCAGCCCGCCTGCCCAGCTGCTCACTGCCAAATTTGTGCGACCCTACTCAGGTCAAACAAATGGTTTTGGTTACTGCACGTGGCCCATGCCCGGCACTGGACACCCCTACTCACTTGTCATATTATTCTGGGGTCAGTCCACGTGCACAAGTACGTCTGTAGGAGAACTGGGACTGACAGGCATCCTCCCCACATACGCTGTGTTGCCTTAAAGGATGGCAGCAACATCCCATAATGCCCATAACTGTGCAATACTACCCTCTGGGGGGAGATTTCACCCTGACCCCAGCTGGCAAGCTGCTTATTTCACTGGGAAAAAAGACTCAAAAATTAGGACCTGACTGAAGCAGCCACGGGCAGGCTGAACTCAAGGTTATTCCTCCTGGATGGGATTTCAAAATCCCATCCTCTGTGCCTCACAGCCCCTGCAGCCCCTGCTCTGCTCCCCTCAAACACAGCACAACACTAAACTTCACCCCCCTGTGCCCCCGGCTCTGTCTGTCTAGGGCAATGACATCCTTACTCATACAGGGATGTTGACCAAATCATAAAGAAGATGTAATGACATTGTCTCGGCTGACACGCTGATCGATGCTTTTCATGCAAAATTATGCTTTCTACGACTAATAAATATTGATCTTTTTTGTTCCTGTGTAGCACTGCAATAAACAGTGACTCAAAAATCTGCTAGCACCGAGCATCCTCCTTGCTTTGCAGCCTCCAGCTCTCTCACATGCCCAGCTCCCCTGCAGTCCCCACCAGCACCTGTTGCCTTTTGGGGTTCTCTTACATCTGCCTGGGCCCACCTGATGTGAGAGCACCACGCCTGATCCCACAGAGGTCAGAGCACTGCAAAGCTCCATCTCCCTTTATTTATCTGTCCTTTAAACAGTGCTTATGCTACAGTGATTCATAGGAAGAAGTAGAAATTAAATGGAATTGGAATGAGTGCTGAGGAGGGCGGGAGGGTCATGTCCTGGGCACATTTAGGATAACAAACAGGAGAAACTGGGCCAAGCACAGAACAAATGGAAACATTTGCAATTACTTGGCAAGGGAATCATGTAAGCGCTAATAGGCATGGTCAGACAACTTGAAACTCCTTAAATCAATGCTTGGAGCTTAGTAAGCAAGCGCCTGGCTGCAAGCTTTGCTGGACACGAGGCATCCATTCAGCCCTGCTTCAAGCCCTGGGTCCACGTCGTGGCTGTCCTGCTCTATTTACTCCTCTGCTGGAGAGGGGTCAAGCAGTGTTTCACACCCACTTGGCTGCCTCACCTCACTCAGTGCCATACCAAAGCACAAAGCAGCGGTGACTCAGGCCTGATCCCATAAGTGAAAGTGCTCACAGATAAAGGGAGTGTCATCTCCAAAGGGTCTGGGGTGAAGGAACCTCAGGAGATGGGAGAAAAAAAAAAAAAGTTCACAGTGCAAAGCAAAACTCTGTAGAGCTGCGTGAGGCAGAAGTAGCTGAGATTTCACCTCTGCCTCCAGGACTGCAGAGCCAGAGGGAGAGATGCTGGCTGAAGGATCCCCATCCCTGTTCACAGCAGCACTCACAGAAGGCAAAGTGGTGAGAAGTCACAGGACTCCCAGATGGTACCAAGGTGGTTCCCTGTCCAGGAGACAGCTCAGTTCACCCTCGTTTTTTCCCCAGTAAAAGCCCCCTTCTGGAGTAACAGCAGGTCCCAGTGCATCACCAGGCAGTGACAGTGCATGACAGCAGGCTGGGAGTGAGCCATCACAGAAGCAGTCATGAGATCAGGGAAGAGAAAAGCCTGGTGTGTGTTCACAGTGACTGCTGCTCTGATGGGGACTGCAGAGGGTTTCCCTGAGCAGGGTACAGAGGTCTGTGAGGCAACCCAGCACCGTCAAAAGACACCACAGCATCTGAACAGCCAGCAGAGAAACAAAAACAACCTTTGAAACAAAAACCAGAGAGCAAAAAATTCAAAATCAAAGCTCCAAAGCCAACACATGATAGCTCACCTGACTGAGGAATGCCTGCTGCCACATCTGAGGGGGTTATAACCTGCTGGGGGTGCAGGAGGAGGGACGGGAGCTATTTAGGATGGTGCCTTCTTTCTCCAGCTGACTGCCGCCTTCGATGTGAAACCATGAATTGCTTCAGCTCCAGGATGCCAAACACCTGCTGCAGCGTGTGGGGAGAGCGATGTGCTTTGGGGTGGGGACCATAGTGACCAGCGCCACGCACCGAGGTGGACACCACCTACATCAGCTCCCACGAAAAGGCAGGAGACACCTTGCTGCAGGGAGACACTTCTCTTCTTCTGGGATTCACAGCTCCAGACTCACTCCCCAGGGAGAGCTGGCAGCCCTTCCCTGCCACTCATCCTCTTATCACAGCTCTCCTCCCTGCAGATGCATTGGAAAGATGGCACGCAGGCAGAGGGAGCGTTTGGTGCCACACAGCCACGGGAAAACAGCCCTGAATTGTTGGACAAAAGGCTGCAAGTCAGACGGGAAGGGCCCTAACAAGGCTGGAGTCACGGCCTCTGCTGCTGACCGGGCGCATCCTTCGGGACGCTCTGCGAAGTGGAAGCTGGAGACAGGACTGCAAATGGATTGATGATGACAGGCAGAGGCCTGGGCTCGCTCACTGCTGCCTGGCAGCCACGCCAGTGATTGGATTTGTTCAGGACACATTTTGGGGAGTAGATTGCTTTCCCTTGCCGAAGGGGACGGAGCGGATTCCTACCCACCGTGAGCAAAGGAGTTGTGAACCAGAAAGGAGGGAGGGCCAAAGGTCTCTGGTGCTCTGTGCAATCTCAGGCATTCCCACAGGCACTGCACACGCCAGCTGCAGCAGATGCTCCCGCTCACCGCTCCTCCGTCTACCATTGATCTGTGATTATCTCCCTGCTCCGGGGGAGCTGCTGCAATGAATCCTGTCCCTTGTCTTCCTGAGGACTGCTCGGCCAGGCAAGGGCCTGCGCTGCATTTTGTG
Source organism: Anas acuta (assembly GCF_963932015.1). NCBI lineage: Eukaryota > Metazoa > Chordata > Aves > Anseriformes > Anatidae > Anas > Anas acuta. The sequence continues at coordinate 11,967,785 of NC_088990.1, read as the reverse complement.
ACCTGTGTCAATGTGTTTGGGGTGACCCAAGCCTTGCCCACTCCCGATCCTTCCAGCACAAGACCTGCTTCCACCCACAGTTTAAAGGAGCCGTATTTCCCACTTCCCCATGCCGACAGCTGAGTGCTGAGAAGGCACTTAAGGCGACAAACCTGCAAATCAAGAGAGATTCTGGACTACAGAGCTTAAAATATGACCACATCTCGCCCAGGCTGTGAATGGGCTCACTTGAAGAGCTCCCGCGGTCCTGAGACCCTCCCCTTCTCCATCCCCCTCCTGGGAAAATCAGAGAGGCCAAGGGCTGCTGGTCTAGCAGATTTGCAGGAGTGGGAGTTGAATCAATGAGGCTCTGAAAGCCAGTGGGGAAAGTCATTCTGCACCTTCCTGACACCAGGAATAAATGATTCAGCGGGAAAGAAAAAAAAAATAATACAACAACCCTCAAATGAGGCTGGAATTACCCACCGGAGAGATATTTCATCTTGAGGAATTGGGTTTGCTGCAGTGTTCATCTCACTGAGCCACAGCCAGGCTTTAATATCCAGCAAAAGGTCAAACCTAAATGGGAATTGTTACAGCTTGCCGGAGCCCCCGCCTGCACAAACGCCACGCGCTCCCCAGGCCCTCGTGTGCCCGGCCCTGGAAACGCTGCTGCAGGTTTCAGCGCTCCAGGTGCTCGCGGGTCTCTGAGTGGCTCTGCAAACATTCATCAACCCTTCCCACCCCTGCCAAGGATCATCACGCCCAGTTTATTAGCAATCATCTTCCCTGCTTAATTTGATAGCACTTGCCATCTCGCAAGCACACTCTCAGCCCTACCTTCACAGCCTCTCATCTTGCCAAAAGGGCCTGGGAATGAAACCCACAGGGCCCTACCTGCAAAGGCAGGCCCTACTTGGTCTGACCCTGCAAATTTTGCCTGCCCTACGTCCGGTTCCAGAGCCTGGGACCTTCTGCCACCGCAGTGTTGCGATTGTGGTGGAAGGCACCCGGCTCCCCAAAGGTGTTGCCATCCTCTTTCGCCTGCCTCCTCCCCGTATCCACATGTAAAAAGGCTGCTCCAAATGGCAGGAGCGGGGCTGTCCTTCCCCTACACACCGGTTTCTAGGGGTGCTCTGGCACAGCCCTCAGCAAAAGCTGCACTGCCGTCAGTGCCAGGTCTGTGATACCGCTGAGCTCAGGCAGCACCACAGAAGTACCACAAACCCTGCTGCCCTCCCATCCCCAGGAGGTGGCCATAAGATCGGCTGAGCCCATGCAGCACACAGGGAAGCAGAGCACGTGCCCAGAAGCCTGAAGACATTTATGCAGAGCTTTATTCTAAGGCCTGAGCCTTGCTGCTAAGGGCACTCTGCTGCTTTAAGGGGCCAAAAGCAGCACAGCAGAGCTTTCCTCCCCCAGAAGGAATGGCAGGAACACAAGGCACAAGTTAGCAGAAGTTAGTCCCTATGCTGAATCCAAGGCCTGAAACAGGCAGCGGGACACGGCTGGACCACAGACACACACCTCCCTCCCTGATGGGTTCCCAGACACAGTTCAGCCCAGGTCAAAGCACAGGAGCACAGCCTTAAAAGCGTCCTGCGCTCATCCCCCTTGGCAGAGGGTCTGCATGCAAGAGGAACAGTCCTGCCTGCTTGGGTGTCTTGAGCAGGGTGAATTTGGGGTGAAGGCTGGGGGCTTCCAGATGTTTCCACTCAAGACATCTATCTCAGTGAGGCACCTGTTTATCGTAAAGGAAGGTGGGATTTCAAGGCACTGGAGGGCTGCAGGAGGGTAGCTGTCAGTTCCTTGATCATTGGAAACATCAATGCTTTAAATCTGTGTTCTGTTCAGAACTGCAGAGCCCTTCTGCCAGTGCCCTGATCCTGACCCGCTACCCCAGCAGCTGGCTCTGCCCCTCGCTCCTGACCTGTCGTTCCACTCACCTCCAGCAGCACTAACGCTGCCGGCTCTGAGGAACCCCAGCCCTCTCAGACTCCTTATTTAAGGAATTTGTTTTTCTGAGGATCACGTTGCACATTTGGGTCAGCTTGGTTGTACTGAATCTTTCTGCCTCCTCCCAGCCCCAGTGTGTACGAGCCCTGGGTGGTCCTTTGGGGCTGTAGGAGCGTTCTTATCATGCCCACCTACCTCCCAGCCCCCCTGGACATTTTTGTTCTTCCCACTTCTGCTTTGGTAATGCATACACTGTGCTCCTCTTCCACCCCTCAGACTCAGCCTGCCCTCTGGGAGCTCAGCATCCCTATCCCATGCAGTAGCAGAGTTCTCCAGGAATGAATCAGGCAGACAGGAGGTGGGAGGGAAGGTGGAGGTACCTGGAGAGCTTCTTGCCTCCTCTTCACCATCCTTCTGCGTGACAAAGGCGATGGATCAAAGGAAGAAGAAGAGGGAGTAAAGCAAATGAGCAAGCTGAGCAGAGGGGGATTTCACCTAAAGCTGGGCTGACAATCAGCTTAAGCACTGGGGTTTATAGCAAGCCTGGTCCCAAGCTACAGGGATTCCCTTACACGATCATGAACGTGTAAGGGAAGAGGTGAGAACTGGCAACTCTCCTGACAGCCCTGTCTCATTTGTCTCATTTCATCCAATAAGACACGTAGCCCTCCTGCTTTCCTGTTCAGGAGCAGATTAAACCTGGCCAATGCACCTCTGCCCTGCCCAGCTGTCCCAGCTGCCCTCCCAGCCCTTCCTGATGAGCACGCTGCCACCCAGGATGGGCAGCACGCTGACTGGAACTGACACCCACTCGGGAATCACCCGAAACTACCACTCTCGTTTTCACTTGTGACTTAAGCCAGATTTCATTATGTACAGAAGGATTAAATTTTGCTAAGGCTAAGAAAAGAAAAATTTTTGTTCAAATATTTACCGTTAAAGCTCACCAGAAAGTCAACAAGATTCTGCTGGACAATACTCAACTATCCACATCCCCCAAAGGAAAATAGGGCTTTAACATGGTATTTAAAAAATCCAGAGACAACCAAAATTCAACCTTCCCGATTGTTCCTGGGCCAAGCTGAGTCTGTGCCTCAGGAGTCCATGCCTCCGGCGGAAGCAGAAGCAGTCAGCTGGAAGAACTGCCTGGTCTTTTCTTCCTCCTAATGCTGAGCACGAGGATATGGACACAGTGGGTCAGCCAGTCCCTCGCATGGGCATGCTAACAGAGGAGAAAGTCTCTGAGCCACAACCAGCAGACACATACTTGGGAAGCCAGTGCTGTGGAAAATGTGGTCTGATTGCTTCTCCCTAGGTTTGGCTTTGTTGAGCTGTTTGTATCTTCTGGATGCAAGACCTCCCTGGCAACGAACTGGAGGTGCCATTTAGAGATCTCGTCCTTGCTACTCAGGATGTTTAAATTCAAAACTCGAACTTGTGGTTGGCAGGGAGCGGGGCAAACAAACAGCAGAATGATCAGCTGTCAGCTCCTGACAGCCCAGCACAGGGCAGCCAGGCTGGCCTGCAATAGCTAACCCCCCTGTCAGTGGGGAATAGCTGAGGTAGCAGCTCAAGGGCCTGTCACAAGTTTAAACTGCTCAGGTTTAAGCACGACAACAGAAAGGAAGTGTATTGTAACATTCAGGCCATGTTCCCGCCTCTGTGAGGTCTGCTGGTTGTCCTCAGATGCCTCCTGAAAGTCAGCCTCTCATAAGCTCTCCTGTTTCGTACCTACCTCTCACAGCCACATTGCAGAAGCGTTTTTTTACCAGTGGAAGGAAGGCTGGACTCACCCAACAGACACCGGGGGGCTTGGGGGTTATCCCTCACTGACCCAGCTGCCACTGACCGCTTCTAAATATGTTTGCTTCTTACCCCAGCCCTACACCCTTATCTTGGCACGCCAATCTCTATCTGAAGCTTCCCTCATTCACCTCTGCAACTGTTCATGTTCCATGTGTGCATCTTAGGTTTAATGGTTACCTGTGAGTAATACAGCTCAAGTTTATCAAAGTTCCTGTGGCAGATGCAGAAGCTCAGGTAGAATTGCTCTCTCCCTTCTCTGCTTCTTTACAAAGGTCAAGGGGCGGCAGAGAGAAGCTGATCTACTGATGAGCACGAGCCGAATCCCTGTGTGGACAGCTGTGAAAGGAGAGCAGACATCTTCAGATGTTAATCCCACAAGATGAAGGCCGAGTTGATTTAACAGCCTTATTTCCCTGGGTAGAAAATAAGCTTCCCCAGGGAGCCAGCAAGTTTCTGAGACTCCTCAAATAGGCAGAGCTTTCCTGAAATGAAGATCCTATCTTGGAAGATTTCTCATCTATCTCCCTGTGCCCTGGGCACTGAATAAGCAAGGTTTGTGTTCACATACACTCTGTTCTCTCATGCAACCGTGTCCTGCAAAAGGCTGAGCAGCAGCCGCATCCCATGCCAGCTTTCCTCTGCTGGATGCAGAAACACGTGTGTGTGACCCCGGTGTGATCCCCAAAATCCACCAGGCTCACAGAGACCACAGGAGCAGACACAACGCCTTGGTCACCGCCACCTGGCACTCTGATGATGCAAGCTGCGGACCTCCAGCCAGCAGCTCAGCATTCCCCCCATGCCGCAAAACAAGGGAAGGCTGGGGCGGGAATGCAGACAATATCCTAAACAAATCTGCTGTTTACAAAGTCCCCTGTAAACTGTTTACATTGCTGGGGAGAAACCATGGAGGAACAGCAGCTGGAGCATGTTCTTCCCAGTGCTCCTGTGGGAGTGGAGCTGACGCATGTCTGGAATGGGTGCAAACATATGAGGGAAAGAAGAGGCAGCAAAATCCCTGCGCCACCCACTCCCCCAGCCTGCCAGGACCTCTGTGCGCACACACTGCCTCCCTGAGCTCACTGGGGGGAGCTGGCGTGACCCTAGGGCACAAGGCGGGGTGGCTGTGTCAGCTGGAAGAGCCCCACGCCCCAGGAAAAGCCAGCCTCAGGCTGCAGAGAGAGCATGGGCCACGAGGCTGGTCAGGGGCTGCTGGGCGAGCTGCCTCCAGCTGCTGCGGGAAGCAGACCTGAAGGAGCCGGTCCTGCACCTCCCCTGGAGCCCCTTGGCTCTCGGAGGCATGTGAAGCGTCTTGTGACTCTCATCCCATGGAAACTCGCTGTGTGGCTCACAGGAGTCAGGGAAGCTGGCCTCCTGCTGTATTATATACATGTATAAAGAGTGGTTGAAAACGGGGCCTCAGAAATACCAACAGGAACGTTTTCAAGCCCTGGCATAAAATAAAAGCCTCAGTGTGCCTCTAATCTGCCCTGCTTCCTGTCCACGGAGCCCCTTTGAAGTGTCTGTGAACAGCAATGCGTCAGCGCAGCGCAGGCTGCCTGCGATCCCAGGACAACCGCGGGGAAGCCACGCGACTGCCCGAGCCCAAGCCCGTCTGGGGGCTGAATCCAGGACAAGAAAGGCTTTGGTGGGAGAGACGGGAGGGTTAAAAGTCAACCAGCCTTTCCCAGTGCCCTCACAACATGCCTCGCACTCGCAGCCCCTTGGACAGAAGAAAGTGTTTCTTACATTACTTGAACAGCTGAAAAGGACGTGAGAAAATATGGGCATCTCTCAAGGAAGGTGATAAGTGCTCCGAGGCCAGAAATAGCATCGGGGGGGGGTACGTGTATGTGGGGATGGGCAGCTCGCTGAACTGCAAGGACGTGAAAATGTATTCCCTACACATGATATGGCAACGCTGACCCAGTAGTTGGAAAGGAATACAGGTACGATGATTAACAAGGAAAACGAGTGGGCGCACTCACCCATTTGGTGCTGAAGGCCAGGCAGAGAGAGGCACGGAAATCTCTTTGCTCACATAAGCAGGGGGTAAATGATGTCCATCCACATCTACTCTCAACTGTGTCACCAGGAATCTGCTGTCAGAGCCAGTCCTGCCCTCATTCTGCACCCAGTTGGTCTTGCTGGGCCCAGGTGTGTTCCCCTCTGAGTAACAAATCCCCAACATCTCAGCTGGCAGGAATGTTGGAGGGCTCCTCAAAGACTGAACAACAACAAAGAAACAGGGAAAAAACACTCTCAGGACAACCCGTAACTAAAAATATTGTCAGGTTCTTTTGCCAAAGCAAAAACAATTATTTCCAAAACCCTTTTTCACGATCGACACAAGACTGCCCAACCCAAAAGATCATTTTGGTTTTGTTTTTACTTCTGGTTCCAGATTTTGCAGTTTAAAAATGTCATCCAGCAAAATGTCTGAACAAAACAGTGCTTCAGAAAAAAAGAAAAAAAAAAAAAAAAAAAAAAAGAACTGTTTTCAATAAGCCAGAAATGACTGAAGACCTATTCCCACAAATGCTGGGTGTTTTACCCAGCTGGAATGACCTGCTGCATTTGACTAGAGTTTTGCAAATAGCTTTGCTTAGCCCATATATGGCACAGTTCCCGTGACAAAGCACCTTCACATTCAAGGCCTTCCAGAGAAGCATCAGCCTGTAGAGATACCCCGGTGATCTCAGCCTTGAGAAACCCACCTTGGAGGCAGGCAGACACTGCTAATCCAAGCTAGAGTCTTTCTGTTTCCTTCCGTGCACACCGGTGCCTACCCAGGTCTCTCCCGGCGGTGCCTTCTCACCTCAGCACCCATCATTTCACTACGAGATGAGAGGCAAAGACATCAAGCTGCTGGTTTTGAGTGTTCAGGCTGTGATTTAGCATAAGCCTTCAGAAACTGTGAAGTGAAGCAACTCTCCAAAAAGCACTTATGCTCCCCCCTTGCACCCAGATGGACTTGTTATGTGAGGGAGGCTCATAAAACCTGCTTGGGCCAGCCCGATGAAAACCTTGCTTCCTGAAACGATGCTGAACACAGTTTGTCTTTGTGCTTGGAGCGAGGCTGTGTTAGCATCAGTTCTGCAGCTCTTACTGCTGACAACTATTGTCAAAAATGAATCTTTTCTTTGGTATGTAGCAGGGCTCTGATGGATGTAAAACAGCCCTGAGCATTCGTGTTTGCTTGCAAGGGCTTTCTAAAAGGAACTCCAGATGCTAGCCCAAACGCCCCACGCATTTTCCACTTCAATTTTAATTGTCGGTGCTGATGATCGCTTCTTTTCGTACCATCACCTGCCAGGTTCTGCCCTAGAGTTAGCGGTCTTTCAGAGCACGGGAAGTGGGAAGACATTCCTTTAAGTAAAATCCCTGCTGCGATCAACTTGCCCAAAAGATCCCCCAGGCAAAGGCGGAGAGAGAGTACTGCAAGTTCGTGTACCGCAAATTCACTTAGGCTGCTGTCACAAGCCCATCAGAAAGCATGCGAGTCCTGCTGATGGCAAAGGTCTCCCTGCCTTCGGTTAAGCATCTCTTCCCTTCCTGTTCCCAGGGTTTTTATTCCTACGAACCATGAGCACACTGCCAAGATGGCCATGAATTAAAACACAAACTTTCTCAGCATGAAGCTCCAGTCCCATATGTTTGGCGATGCCCCAAAACCAGCTGCTGTAACGCTCTCACAGACAGCCACCTAGCCCAGCCCCATCCTCTTAGCCTCCTCCAGCACCTCTGGAACCTGGGCATCCCCCTCTCAGCCTTTGCAACAGAGAGGACATGGGCGCAGAGCAGCAAAGAGCTTCTAACCGCAGCTCAGAGGCTCAGCTCGCTGCCGCTATTTGCTCGTTATTTGGGTGGGGATCAGAGCACTCTGTGACTCGGGAGAGGAGCCGGAGCCTGCCCTGCACATCCCTCACCTGCTCACCCAGCACTGCAGACATTCCTCCCGCTGGGCAGCCGGGCTCTCTGAGGGCCCTCCTTCACATGGAAGCATTCAGGAATTCCTCTCGTAATTAATTCTTCATCATCCCTGCACAGTGCTTCCGTGCAGAGGAGCTCAGAAAGCAGTGGCACAGAGCAGCAATTAAGGGGCAAAGACAGACTGCGGGGAAAGGCACTGCAGGTCACACCTGCGCTGCACCAGAGCTGCTCCGGGAGAAAGCCCTTACCAAGCTCCGGAGGGAACGGCAGCTCCTAAGTCAAACCTGAGTAATAAGATGATCTTGTAGGGGGAAAGATTAATCATTATTGGCAGCCAAGAATGTGCAAGTCTAACAAAAGCCAAAGGTGGTTTTTTTTTATTATTTTTTATTACAGTCCAATGGCGGTTGGGAAGGCAACGTTAGCTACGAATTATTAAACCTATTGCAAGAATAAATTTTCTTTGAGCCAAACCATAAAATGGGAGTAAAATCCTCTTAAGCCAGTGACATTTCCTAATGGAACAGACATTATTATTTTTTTTGCAAACCAAAAAAAAATTAATAAAATTGCTTTAGATTATTAAGTGAACAGATTAGGCTCCACAATGGAAAATATTTACTCAAGCAAAACCCGCTTAATTTAATACCTGCCTCAATTAATTTTTAAGTTTGGGATTATAATTGGACAGAATAATGACATTTTATGCTTGTATAAATAGGGACTCGTGAGCCCTATTTGCCCAGAATTCAGGCAGGAGAAGAAGGATCTAGGAAAACTTTACCTTGCTAACCCCCAGGTAACAGCAGGCTGCTGTATGTGCCAGTAATGAGATGGGCAGCTCTTGCAGGCCTGGAAGATAAAGACTGAAGCCTACGTTCCTTCTCACAGCTGGTCATTAAATTCCCTGAAATGTCTGACCAGGAGGTCACTACTGATATTACAAAACAGAAAAAAATACTACAGAAAATGGAAATTGTTTCCTTTTTGAACGTGGAGGCAGAACACCAAGTTAAAAGCACGATGGGCTTGTGCCTCATCCCTCCAGCACGCAGGGGGGATCTGCAGCCAGAACGGGCTTTGATCCACCTGCCAGACCTGGGATGAAGAGAGTGCAGCAGCTCCTTGAAAAGACCTGCCAGTTATTAAGGACCTCCACTGGACACTGCTTCCAAAGTCAAAACACAGGTAATTGCTCCTTTTACACACCAACAAGACTGGCTGGAGGGCTCAGTCTGACGGAATAGAAAAAAATAGATGATGACTGGCTACTGCTTTTAGAGCAAGCTTCCTCAGTGCTTTTGTGCTTTTCTCCCTCTGCCAGCATGGGCCATGTGGGAGGTGGGTGGAAATCCAAGCTCCAGGACATCCAGGTGGGAAATTATGCCTGAACGGTCACTTCCCTGCACAGTGGAGCTGAGCCCACCAAAAAAAGGTCTCTCTCTACAGAAATCACCTGCTGCCCAAGGGCTGAAACCCACCACCACTGCACTGTCTTCCTCCTCGCTCGTCTTTTTTCCAAAAGCTGTCCTCAGGACTGAACTAACACGTGTATGAAGCGCTGACATGCTCAGTAACTGCTCTCCACAACTGCTCGTTAACTGCACCACTTGCCCAATGCGTGGCTCTCCTATAGCTGGGATTCCTGGAGCAGCTCCACACCCCGCTGACTTTGCTGGGAAGCAGGGAGTGGCCCCGTGTTGGGGAAGAACGCCGGGAAGAACACGCCGGTTGGCTTGCAGCTGGCAGCAGACTCTGATATCCTGCTCCTGTTTCCCCTGGTGTCAGAAGTACACACTGCATAATAAGCAGTAAGAGGAGAAACATTTGATTAAAAAGCTTCCTGCCTGGAAGCAATTCTAATCCTGGCTTGACTGGCTCAAACTCAGCCCCAAGAGCGTACACGTTATATATAAAGTCTTTGGGGGAAGAATATGAGAAAGCATAAGGGTTTTATTTGACACAGACCCTGCTGGCATATCAGAGCTCCGTTGTTTGTGTTTTCAAGACAGGAGCCTTGTTAACAAGTGCTGGTGAGTGCAGCAGGCACTTGCAGGCTTTCCACTGAGTTACTGCTGGGTTAGGTCTGGCTGAACGTCGTGTGGAAGGGTCAGTGGGGACAAAAATGAGAGAGAAAAGGATCCGATACTGAAATCTTTCATATATTAAAGTGAAAATATTGAAGGCTGGATGACAGTGACAGAGAAGCTGAGAAGTGTTTCAGACCCAAATAGCGCTTAAGTACAGGTGAGAAACAGGGAATATGTGACAAGAACAGAGACAGAGTCTATCTGAACTACCTGGTAATCGTGAGCTGGGAGTTTGTCAGGAAACAACCTCACCAAGGTGATGGGCAAACAGTACAAGGTAACTGTAATTCTGCAGGCCTAAGGAGTCAAATGGCGATCAAAGAGCCATGCAGGGCCCAGAGGAAACAGCAGGGAAACCAGAATCCTTCTCCTGAAGGCAGACAGAGGCAAATTACAGCACAACAGACCTGTCCCAAATCACCTCCTAAGTCCCAAATGCAATTGATGAAGGACTGTGCACGTGATGTGCTGACTGACAAGCCTGGAAGACTGTCTGTGGGAAAGGAACAAGAAGGGTAATTTTATTGTCATGTACCACAGGGGGGTGTAAGTAAAATCACAGCATGAGAAAATGACAGTGTATCTGTCTTAGGTCATTTACATGCCCAGATAATCTGTGGGAGGAGAGCCAAAGTTGCTACATTTGACAGAGGCAACACAACTGCAATGCGCTTGGGAAATGGAAGCGTACACACATGATTTGCATGCACTAAAACCAATCTTGTGTTTGCTGCTCCCAGAAACTAAAATGACCAGACTTAGTAATTTAGCCTCCCAAATAAGAGCTCTTTGCCCCGTAACTATGTGCTGTATCACAGGTGCAGCATTAAGCCACGATCTCATCTTGCTGAGCACGCTGCAAGAATGCCGCAGAGGGGCAGTTCCACGCTCAGAAGTGTCCGTACATCCCAAGGACACACTTAAATGCAACAAAAATACTGTGCACAGGCTAAAGAGCTAAACTGTCACAAAGGCAGATGCTGGGTAGCAGTAGCAGACATTGGGTATGTTGGGGCTGGTAGGCAATGGAGAACAGCAAGTTTTTAGGAGGGGTCTGGAGGATGGAGGAAAGGCTCCGTGAGTGTTTACAGGTTGCTACTCCCCTGCAGAGGGAGTGACACAGGAGGAACATGCAGCTGCATATTGGAACTGGCACGGCTGGCAGACAGGCAGGGCTCTATCTCCGCAGTGGAAAATTTTGATGAGCTGGCTCGATGGAGCAGGGCTGGAAGAGGCTGTCTGTGGAAGACACAAGCACTTCGCAGTTTGGGTGAAGATGATTAAGAGGCTGGTGAGACGTGCCCTGCAGGACCTTTTAACATTGCACTGCCAGAGGTTCCCAGTGAAAACCCTGACGATAAGGGTCTGTGGTACTCCACACGGAACTGAGAGGCTCGGCAGCAATCTGGTTGCTCAGAGAAGCTGGGCACCCAGAAGGATTCCAGCCAGGCAGACAGGGAGGAGGAGCTGGATCTTGGAGATACTCTTCAGGAAGAACAGGCTAGTTCACTGGTCAGGATATGGGTAGTTAGAGAGGGGTCACGTTAAAGAGGAGCCGGGTGCTGGGAGGATGGTGAGAAAGATCAGAGACATCAGGAAAGGTAGGAGGGAAGAGCAAGCAAGAGAAGATTAAAAGCTCTACTTCGACTGCATTGAGTTGAAGCTAGTAGGTGGATATCCACGAAGCGCTGTCAGAAAGGCTGAATTAATTTGGACAGCACAGGACAGGCAGGGAGCAAGGCGATCACTCTGTGAGTCATCAGCAGGAGATAACATATGCAAAACTTGTAAATAAGGTCACCCAGAGAGGGAACACAGAGGAGGAAAAGAGGAAGGCTGGGTGAACGGTGAGTGATGGAGCAGGTGAAGCAGCCAGCAGTACCTGAAGACTGTTGAGCAGGACAGGCACAGCCTTACAGACATTGCTGCAGGGGGGAATAAACACAGCCCCACCAGCCAGGCTGTCCCCTGCAGGTAAATGTGACGTACTAAGAAACATAGAAAGGGCTCGGGAAGCTGCAGGTTCCCCAGGGGTGAATTTCTGCCTCAGTTTCCCTGCCCTTGAGTGCAGACACAGACCAGCTCCTGCAGCTGCAGAGACCACACCTGGCAGTGGGAAGGGTCCATATTCTTGTTTGAGCTCTTCAGGCCCCCCCAGACACAGCTACAAGCTCACTTCCAAATCCAAAGAGAGGGAGAAAAGCATTGTTGGTGGCCATGGAATGGAAAAGACAACCACACAGCTGTAACTGGCAGGGAGCTGTGCCGGGAAAACGAGCACGTCCAGCATTCCTCAGCTGCTGCCCAGATGCTGGAAGAGAGGGATAATGGTTGTGATGTGCAGGGGCAGGAGCAGCGGGATACTGAAGTCACACTTGACCCCAGATCACAGCCAGCTGGCACGACACCGTCTGTTGAAATTGCCCATTTACCTGAGCCGGCTGGCTGGAAAGCAGAGCCAGCATGCAGGGAACGTCCAGGTTAACTCATCACTGGCAACAGCCTCCAATTTGTCATGAAGGGATTCACACCATTTACAGAGGGATGCGGGGGTCTTTGCAGGTTTTAGGCAGCTGCCCTAAGAGCTCAATAGTGCAAAGAGACTCTGAAAAAAGAGGATCCATTTCTAGCCACGTAGAGACTCTTAGCATGAACAGCAAGCCCCGGGCAGAGGGAAGGGAATAGGGCACTGGGAACGCACCAGTGTAGCTGTACAAAGAGGACCTATTCTGGCACTTAAACCAGGTGGAAGCAACTTTGCTGCTGTCTAATCTGAGGACAATGAGGAGTCAGATGTCTTACAGCCTGGAAAGGCCTGACCAAGTCCATGCAGAAAACAAGCCAGTAAATGTTAAATCCTCAGAAAACATCCCTCCCTGACTGACAAGTAGTCTGTGGGGAGCTGCTTCCAGGGGGTGAGTAGCCAGGCTCCAAGAAGTACAGAGGTACAGCCAGGACAAAGCCTGGTCTCTCCAAGAAGCCCCAGCAATTCTGAGATTTTTCTATGAAGCTTCATTTACAAAGAGAATCAGGGCTGCAAAACACAGCTTTGTCCAAATGCCCATTACAAGACTTCATCAGATCATTCCGGACTCCGAGGCCGCTGTCTCTGCACAGCAATAGCCATCATCCTCAAGCTTTGTGTGTGTTTATGTTACCCTTACATTTTCCCTTCAGATATGACAAGCAATTCTTAGAACACGGGTTATAAACTCTTCTGCTCTGGAGTTCTGTCACCTTTGATTGCACTCAGATGAGAGCAAGGATGTAGTTGCAAAGTAAATCAATAAACAACACTTAAAGGGGTCTTGCAGACACAGACTGGGTGCAACGCCGCAGCCCTTCTCTGTCCCCAGCTAGCTGTGAGGCACCGGAATAGCTCGTGTCCATGGGGCCTTCGACTGATTTGGGATCTGACCTCTAGGAATGTAACCAGAACTGACTGGAGTAACATGAGCACGGATCAGAGGGCACTGGGGAAGACGACAGGCCTGCCTCTTTGCCCCATCCTTGCCTGGAGAAACCCAAAGCCCTTCCTGAGCACCTTGCCAACACGGGGACCAAGCAGAGCAAGGGCATCAGGCAGGGGGAGCTGAACCAATTCAGGGCTCCACGAAGGCTGGATTCAGGAAGGGGCCACACACCCCTCACTGCAGGCACCTAGGGCCCCTCAGGCCTGCTGTCACACAGAGGGTAACACAGCCACGTAGAGCACAGCTGTGGTGGATTTCCTCAGGAAGCCAAAGGGGATAGTCACAGTCAGCCCTGTGGGCATTTCGGCTGCCTGTGGCTCCTTGTGCACCCACCCAGCAGTCCCAGGACCTGCTCCTGGTCAGCCTTCCATCAAGCTAACAGGGCTCTACCTCTGTAAGTGGCTCCTCCAACCGGGATTGTAACAGATCCTGTCCAAGCAGCCCAGGCTGGTGGCTGAACACGTCCCTAGGGAATAGGAAGAGCAGGTGGTTCATCACGTGCAGCTGGCCTGCTCTGCAGGACCAATGCGGCACGCAGGGCGAGGGTAAACTCCTGGAGAAGCTCCCGACAGAAACCCTACTTGAATACACTTCCAAAATCACAGACCAAATTAACTCCGCTGGTTGAATTATTTGGATTTTGGTTTCTGATTTTAGAATCAAAAGCTGTGTAGACACTCTGGTGACCGGCAGGCAGCAATGCTGTCCCCCCAGCCAGAAAGGAGGGCTGCTCTTCGCACACTGGGAGAACACCCCTGTCACTTGCCCACCTAACAACTCCTTTTTTTCAGCCCAGCTGCATTCCCAGCTGACATCTCCATTACCTGTTTCAGTGTGCTGACGGTGACATTGCTGTGCTCCTTGCGCTGACACAGGGCATCTGCTTGCTGTTCCCAGCTCCGCTGCCTTCTCTCCCTGTGAAATAAAGCAAATTATTCAGGGCAGAAGTGATCTCTTATTTTGGTAGTCTTTATGTTTTGGCGTCTGTTCAGCGCGTTTGTGCTCTGCTTCCAAATCCAGCATCGCCCATGCAGAGCCTGGCGAGGGGAACGTACAGCTGCAGAACACATACTCGTCCTCCGCCCCAGAGCACGGCAGGACCTCACTCTGAGCGAGGTTTTTTGGTGACTCAGGGAGAGCTCCTGCAGGCTCTGCTCTTCTTTTTAGCGTGGGCTGTCCTCACTCCTCAGCATCTCTGTGCTGGGGTCCCTGAACCCTGCACACAGAGCTATTTCTCATTGCATGTTACACTGTATGCCACGTGTGCATCACAGAGGAGCTTTGGGATATCAGCCCGGAAAGAAGGCTTCAGAGCTGAACTGAGCAACCCAACTGCCCAAGGCCATATGCACTCTGTGGCTAGATCTTCTGCATAGTACCAGGCAGCTGAGCTGTACTCAGCACTTGGATGCCTCACACTCCCTCTGTGCTTCCAGTGCAACATTCCCTGCCCTTCATTCAGGCAAACCCCAAATGAAAGTGACCCAATTCCTCCCAGTTTCCATTCAAAGCAGCCCCTTGCTCCCATATATCCCCGCAGAACAAAGGGAACCCACCGCACCCTGCCCAGGCTCACACTGAGCCCAGAGACATGGTCACAGCGCTGCTTCCTACCAGAGCCCCTTCCTGCTGCCACAGGGACCTGCTCTGGGAGCCTGCAGTGCTGAGCACCTGTGGGGCAATTAATTAACACCAGTAATCACTCATATTAACCGCAACTGGAATGCAACTCTTCGCATGCCAGCGTTGGGGATGTGCTGGCTCAGGGCATCGCTGCGGTGTCTAGTCCCTGAGACCTTTGCGTGCTCTCTCCGGCTGTTAAGAGAATCAGGTGGTATCGTTCCTAGAAGGTGAATAAATTATTATTGTAAATTACTCTGATGAAGTGGCTTTTATTAGAAAGCCAGACACAAAGGGAGCTTGCTGATTGGCTAGCAGTGATGTCATACCCGGCACAGCACTCAAATGCAGAGATACGAATTTTCTCTTCTATATTTTGTGTGCAATTTTCATTTTATACTGGCAATAAAGCGTCACCAGCAGAGCCTCTCACCCTGTGAGTGTGGTGGGGGGTCTGTACTTCTCAAGTGGCTGATGAAAGCAAAGTGGCCTTTGTTCCTCTGTCTTGCAATGAACCTAGGGCTAACAGTTTTCACCCACAAAGGCACTGTGGTTTATTGCTCTATTAAATCCCCGTGCTCAAATTTCTTAGATGGGCAGCAGAGAAACTGGCATTTTTTGGCTTCCATGTACCTAAAACCATTCTGATCACAGAGATTTTGCTATTTACAAACTAAAGCTTACAGTGCAGATCAAGTAACATCTCGGCTCCCATTCTAATCTTCGGCAAAAGGCAAGAACAGGGTTTTGAAAATAACCAGGCAGCAAACTCCCAGCAAATTATTTTGAGGTTTCACATCTTGGCTTTTCCTCTCTGCAAAGCAATTGTGAAATTCTTGGTGAGCTTTCAGCAAGGCATACCCAGTGACTAGTCGGCTGCATGCTACCATTTCTCTTCCCTAATTGAATGCCCTATCAAACTTAGGAAGTTTGCCTAGCAAATGTTCCAGCTTTAATCATTTCTGGATGCAAACAGGCGAACTGGTAGGGCTTGAATGCTAGAACTCGGTATGCATGAAAGCGTCGCTCGCCTCTCTGAACTGGAATGAACTTTGAAATGCCAGCAGCTGGGCGAAGCGTGCCTCCCCAGGCCGAGGTCAGCTCCACAGCTCCACACCACTGCCATGCTGGGCTTCAGCCCCCGCTGAACACACAGATACGGGGAGCAGAAGGCTCTGTACGTGTTACATACTGCTGAGCTGTACATTTTGACAGGTGGACCAAATCTAACATTTCCAGCACTGAGAACGAGCTTCTGCTCATTCCCCCTTGATGCTGGTTCAGAAGTCCTTTGTCCTACGAGGGCACAAAACAAAACACATCATTTGGAAGATGCAGAACGTCCTGAGAACCCCCACAGATCTGCACTGATGAATCTGTGTGCTGAGGGCTGCTGGAGAGCTCAAGAATAGTTGGATTTGCTGCCCCCATCCTGAGGCGGTGACTCTGCAACATCCTCAGCTCCACTTTCTTCCAGGTGGTGTGAGGTTGGAAATCATTGTCACATTGCCTGGAGATTTGCTGAGCTGCCTGCCCCTTGCAAATACCACCAGCTGCCCTCAGGCTCCTAAAAGTTGAGTCTGAGACGTTTTAAGCCCCGAAAGTAAAGGTGCAAGGGATGTGCTTCTGGGAAAGAGAGGCTGTGAGAGCCTGACCATGAATCAGGAAAAAAAGACTATGACGGCAGAAATCCTTGGAGAGGATGCTGTCTGGCTGGGACACATGGTCAGCATCAGCAAAAAGGGTACTGGCTCTCAGGTTTAAGACCTGGAACAGATTCAAATCACCCCTTTTAGATCTGACCTCCCTTCCTGTCAGAGGAAGACAGCAAAGAGGAGAGGGAGCCATGAATCTTGGATCCGGTCCCTGCTTTGCCATTGCATGGCCTGGCCTGACATCCCTCTTCACTTTTACCACTCTGTGTGCAGAGTAGAGAGTTATTAAACGCACCAGAAGATTCTCAAGTAAAACAATTTCATTGTTTTTAAGACCTTTGTTATAGCATCTTTGGCTTTCTGGCTTGGACCACCACAGACCAGAGCCAAGAGGCTTAGAACAGCCCGTGGATATTGAGTTACTGCTCAGAACCAGATCAAGTTCCAAAACCGCAACCGCTGGCCAAAAAAAGAAGCCTCCGCAGAGCAGAATACACCCACGCAGATGGCGCAGACATCAAATGATCATGCTGGGCCTAACTCTGCTTCCCTTCCTCAAACAGAGCAATATCCTTGCTCACACCTTTGATTTCAGTAGCTTTATTTCCCCAGATGAAGCAGCCAGGCTCTGGAGGAGAATCTGGTGCCACCTACTTACCACTTGCCTTACAATGAGAGGTCCTGCGTCGTTTAGCTTTGTAATGAAGTTGTTTTTGATGTATCAGCCAGCTCCTCCCTCTCACTTGAGGCTGGTATTAGAATCACGGCTGGATTATAACACACAGTAAGCTGTTCCGGGGTGATATGAATCAAAGCCCTGAAAGTGGGATTCCGGTTAATTAATCGCGGCTGACAGATGAAGGTATTGATCGTAGATTGAGAGGTGCAGCGTTGGCCTGGAGGATAATTATTGCACTGGGTTAGGGGGATGTTGTTGAATTTCGAGCGATGTGGGAGGGAGGAAATAAGCAAATAATTGCAGCTAATTAGAACTTGCATGAGCACCCCAAATCTAGGTAGAATAATCAAGCAACAACAGTTTGATCCAAATGAAAAACGAAATAACGGCCCAGAGAGCTCTAGATGGCTCCCATAAATTCTTCAGCCCCTTGTCTGGGACAAATGTTTTATGGAACCAAAGGCCTAAATGCAGAAGGGGAAACGGGCGAGTTTATTGATTGGAACGCTTGGTTTTGCTTGGTTTTGCCCAAGATGTGAGTTAAATAGAAGGGGCTGCTGAAGCTGGAGGATGGCAAAGGGCACGGGATAAGGGGAGATGCTCTCGCCTTCGCCACGCTTCCGGCCACCCGTTGGCACCGCGCCGCCTCCTGCCAGCCCGCACAGGTGGGACTCCAAATCCGCGAACGGGGCGCCGCGGGGCTGCTCCGGGGGGATCAGCCATGCGACTGCTGTCGCCACAGGGATAATGAAAGGTATCTAGGCTAGCAGAGAGGGCAGATGGAGGCAAAGCTGCAGCCAGCAATCTGTGTGCACACAGCGACCAACCCACTGCTCCCTGTCCACGGGATCCCCATAATCTCCCAAGGCAGACCTGCTGTTACAAACGCTCTCATCACTAACGCAGCGGGGGCAGCTAAGCAGAGAGAGTGAATGATCTAGCAGGGGGTTAATAAAAGGACTGACGCAGAACAAAAAAGCCTGTCAGACACCATAAGATGTGCTCTCCACCCCTTCCACCCCTAAGGAAATTAAAAATTGTAGCCTGTGGTGTACACCGTTTGCTCAGCGGGACTGGACGGGGCAATGGGATGTGGAAGGGTGGGATAGGAAGGGGAAGGCTGGGAGTCAAATCTTTGTCAGGGCTGTTCTTTCTGAGGCTATATATCAAGCATTGCTTTTCTAAAGGACCAGGTTCAAACCTGATGGGACCAAGCCACGTTTCTGTGTGCTGCTGCCAGCAGCTCATCCTGGAGAGTCAGCTGGATCCTGCCAGGCTGCTCTGCCTGAAACCAAAGTCCACGCTCGCATGTTTCCATGGAAATGGGAAGAGAACAAATGCCTCTGACATGACACCCCTTTTCTGATGTAGATTTGGACCATTTCTAGCATTCCTTCCTACCAAAACCCTTCAGGACTGGATATTTTGCAGCCAGGACGAAAGGGAAAAAAAACATAATCCTATGAAAGAAAATGCACCAAGCTTTCTGGTGAGCAGCAACGGAACTCTAAAGCACATTAATCTACTGAAAACACCCTTTGAGGCGAACAGAGCTCTCTTCTCACACGCACTAAGCACAGCTCTGTAATTCACAGGCTCCTTCTTTCGTACAAGTGCTTGGCGACGAGCTCTTCCCTCTCCTCTTCAGGCTGTTTGGTGCAAAGTTTCCAGAACCATCCCCCCCCCTCCAAAGGAACGAAATCCCCGGGCTCCCAGGCGAATCCCCCGCTGCCGATTCCTGCCCGTTATTGTCTGCTTTGCCCTGTGCATTGTCTCCAGCCTCCGCTCACAGCTCTGCAGGCAGGCAGGAGCAGCCGGGCTGCGCAGCACAGGCCCGCAGCGCCCTCTCCCGCGGGCCAGCCCGTGCGGCGCCGCACAGCCAGCCAAGGGGCGCTGCGGCACCCACAGCACCGGGTGCGTACGGCCCAGGAGCCCCGCTTGTTTTGGGGTGCTGCCCCAGTCCCAGCTCCCTGCCTGGTAGGCGAGCTGCTGGGTGTCTCTCACCGGGCAGAGCTGGCGTTTCACAAGGGCTGATGGCTGCAGCACCCAAAATAGCAGTAACTTCCCTGCACCTTGAGCCAAGGCCTGAGGCATTTTGGCAAGCGAAGGCAGAAATCCGTGCCGGAGCACTGCTTTCTATCAACTGCTGGGCACTTCAGATAAAGGCGAGCCCTGCTCACACAGGTTTGCCAGGGGCCTGAGCTTGGCACCAGAGGAGCGTGGAGTGCTCAGTGCCCCAGGTCTGACTGCGTCTCACAGCAGGGACAACTCCCCACGCTGTTACTCCCCGTGTGGTTACTCCCTGAGCTGCTCAAGCCCTGCTCAAGCCCCTCGCACCAGGAGCCCCCAGCAGCCGGCTCCGGCCTGCCCCAGGACCTGCACCTCCCATCCTGGTGGCACAGGAGCATTGCACACTTTGGGAGAAGAAATAGGAGGAATCTTTTGCAGAGCCAAAGGTAAAGCAATGACAAGTTTGGTTCCATAGGGAGCTTGCCTGGATGGTTTGGGATTATTATCATTTTAAAGGACAAGTGCTGGAAGCCAAGGGTATGAATGAAGGAGCTTCATGAATACAGATACGCTGCACGGATAGAATAAATAAAGCTCATCTACAGTCGCCGTTTCTCTTTCCAAGTGGGTGAAGACAAAGTATGCCAACCCCAGGAGATCCAGAAGAGGATCAGACCTTGTCAACAGAGGCTGGACATTAAACAGTGCCTGAGATGGCAGGCCTGCTAGAAGCAGCTGGCTGAGTGCTTCCCTGCTATCAGGAGTGACGTGCCGGGGAAGTCAGCCTTCCTCTACGAGGAGCAACGCTCCCAGGAAGCAACAGATTTCTAGCCGGCACAAAAACACTTGCAAAGCAGAAGCATTTCTCCCTGACCTCGCTGCGAGGGACTGCAGAAGGTCCTCAGAGTCCCAGCCAGCGGGGTCGCAGACCTGGCACGGCATTCAGCACCATACTGTGGTTGCTGGAATGAACAGTCAGCAAAACGAGTTAAAAAGGGGAAATTAAAAAAAAGGATTTCAGTTGACCTGAATATTTCACTTGTCCTAAGAGAAAATGAGAAGCACAGGGCTGCTCATGAGCGAGAAGCAGCAGCTCTGGCCACACAGCACTGTGTGGGGTCTCAGCCTTGCTCTCCCCACCAAAGGAACTCACAGCACTTGCTCAAATGCATCCTCAGTTCCTAAGCTTCTGGAAAAATGTGTTTTTTCAAAACATTCCTTCCTGCCTCGCAGAAATGGGGATCACACATCTTGTATAACGTTATGTACTCAGAGATCCATCCTGTTGCAGCCCCGGCAACAGGCAAACCATCCCGTGCCACACCAACCCTTTTGCACATTACCTTAGCTCAGCTCACTTGGCACTGGCGCAATTTTCTCTGGGCTTGGGAAGACTGTTCCTGCTCTTCTTGCCACTGTGACACATCCTGCGCACACCGTGGGGGAGGCTAGATGTGGGCGAGTGCAAGCCAGTCTTACGATGGTAGGTTGGCTTCTCTGGGGTTTTAATGGGGCTGAGAGCCTTTTCCAAAATCTCCAGCAAGCTGGTGGGCCCACGTTCCTTCTGTGCGCTGCTGATCAAGCCCTGGGAGACTGCATATTTCACCAGCCTCCAAGTCTCATTTGTCTTACACTTGCAGTGAGTGTATGTTTGTGGCTTCAGTGAAATATATGACTCTGCTGCTAGGCTATACGAACAAGAATTTATCTGCTCAACAGATTCTGCCGGCTTCCAAATGCATGATTTATCCTGGAAAAAAGCAGCCTAACACTGACAGCATCTCCTGGTGGTACTTCCAGGTGGCCTTTTGTGTGCTGGTGATAGGTTTGGGTTTTTCTTTGTTCTTTTCCTCTTTGTGTTAGCCCTCCCACCACTGCTGGCTGTGGCAGCAATGACAGCAATAAGCCTTGGGGCACACAGATACCAAAAAGTGAGTAAATTCCCCTTTTTCTGCTCTAGACTGAGGAACGGGTCAATTCTATATTGCCCAAAGGAGATGCAGGTAAGGTCCCCAGGTCCCTGGCTGTCACAGAGTGCTTACGTGTACCTGACAGCCAGCCCTGTGCCATGCCCAGCCCTGACAGGCCCAGAGATCTGCCCTGGATTTGCTGTATCAGCTGGGTCACGCAGAGCCTCAGCTTTCCAGGTACTGAAGGTCACAGTTTATTTCTCAGGGGTGACACTGCAGATGAAAAACATAAGTGCACAGAACTGACAAAAAGGAATCTTTTAAAAAAATGATATATATTTTCTCTTTTAGGTATCTCAAGAGATGAAAAGGTCTAGACTCACTGAGCTTGACCTTAGTGACCTAAGGCCTTTCCCTTATGTTGCCCTTCTGACTCCTCCCCCTTCACAAAAACACCTCAGTCTTCTGCCATGCAGCTCTCACATCAGCACCTCCAGGGGCCCATGTGCAGCATGCTATTTGTAGACAGTAAATGTAGTAAATTTGTAGACTTCTCTGGTGTCCCACCATCCTGACAGAGTAGCAAGTACTTGCAATTGGAGTTTTTTGAATTTTAATTGTTCTCTTACACATTTTTTTCTCAGATTCCTCCTAACTGCACCCGAAGTAGGCACACAGCTTGGCTCTGTCTGATGCTCAATTTTCTGCATTTTCTTTTGCTCAGGATAAGAGTCTCATTTTATTGGTGCCTCGCTGTATTTACGATCAGCAAAGTTGCTCATGGTCCCAACTGCACACACTTTTGTCCTTTTCTTGTCATACAGATATAAGCTGCAGCATGCCACTTCAGCAAAATAAGCTAAAGGCATTTGGGGGGCACTAAGAGCAGCATTTTACAACTGCTCCTTGGGGATTTGATCTCCTTTTACTTAGAAGACCTTCTGTCCTTGAACTACAGTTTGAACTTTCCACATGAGATGACAATTGCTGAGCATTCCCGTGCTATTTAGAGGCGTCTTTGCTCTGTTGATAGTGGTGACATTAACAGGAAAGCTGTCACTGTCCTGCCACTCCACTTACGGGCAACAGATGACCGTCACCTCTCAGCTCGTATCATCGGGCTGTACATGTAGGGATAAGGCTGCTGTGGGCCTGGCCACGTGAACACCGCCAAACCCATGCTCTCATTGGCAGATCTAAAGGTTTAAAACCATTTGGAAGATTTGGAAGGACTCTGGAGTTGACACATCCTGAGAGTGTGTCACTGAGAGTGTGAGAGTGCTGGCTCATTACCGGGGGGTATACAGCACAGACCATTCCAAGGTCAAGGGGCGACCTCATTCCAGGCTGGTTCCCCCAGCTCTTGTTAGCAGAGTTTGCAGTTATGATCTGTTGCAGCTCCTGTGCTGAAGATGTCGCTGCACCTGTCTGCAGAACATGGCTGGCACTACAACAACCACGCCATTTGCTAGGTTAATGGTTGGACTTGATGATCTCAGAGGTCTTTTCCACCCAAACTGATTCTGTGATGCCACCCGTCACCCAGAAGAAGCACCACTGCTGCTCGCTGCCCCGCCAGCTACGAGTTGCTATTTCGGTTCAAACATTCACGGGTGCTGCGAATGTGACAGTCTATGTTTAAACTGCACTCCAGAGCCAGCTGGGAAGTGGGTGGAAATGAATCTTTTGTGGAATAGTTAAGCCCCATTTTCTCCAAATTAATTAATTCACAAAGAATATATCCCTTCATGGATTTTGCAGTTAAAAACAAAGCCAATCTCTCCACCCCCTGCATTATCTGTCAGTTGGGCCACAAAGAACAAAAGAGCTCACTCAGTTGTTACTCATTTGATCACATCATGGAGGAAAAAAAATGTCTTGGCTTTGAGCTTGGTTCTGAGCCGCCCCACATCAGCTTTGCTACAGTCACATCCAAACATTGCTCCTGCCTTCTGTTTGGAGCTGATCTACAGGGTTACGACCCAGCCTTCAGGGAGCAGCCAGAAGCCCCAGCACGGGCTCACTTGCCTGGCAGCCAAGGCGCACCCCGCTTCTATTTTCGGATTGAATTTACCTCAGTTTGGATTAAATGCCAGGTGTCTGTTTGATATCTCTGCTGCGGTGGCAACTCTCAGATCACATTTGGGTTCCCGTGGACAAAATCCAAGGAGTGACGGATGGCTGGACGGCTGCCCAGCTGAAAGCTCAAGAGCCTAACAGCAAGAAGCATCTCAGCACCTGTGACTTCAGCTGAACTTGACAGAGAAAATAACATGCACTGCCACTGAAAATCCAGCCAGCCTCCGGCTCCTGCTCCTCATCTGGCTGCAGCACCAGAGTCAGGCTCACCTACTTTGATAACCTGTGAGGTGCTTAGTGCATTGCTGTGCCCTTTCACAGTTTAGCGTCCCCAGCAGCTGCCCAGAGCTGTCTTTCTCACCTTCAGCTGCCTGCTAAGTGCTAAACCAGTAGCAGTCTCCACAGAATTATCAGCTCTCACCTAAGGGAGCTCTGTTTGGGAAGGGTTTTCTCACACACCTCCCTGTTTGGCATCTCAGGACCTCACTTGAAGTAAAGACCATGCTCAGCAACACCTCGCACTCCACAAGGAAAAGACAGTCACAGCGTGTCAGACTGCAGACACCCATTATCTCCTGCCTGACAGTGGTGAACAGCGCTATGCCTGGGAAAGAGACAGCGAGCAGTCCTCCACAGGTCACCTTCCAGACACAGACAACTTCATAGCCCTCTGGGACAGTCCTCCAGAGCATCTTTGCTCAAGGCTGAAGCATCCCTATTAATTCAATTTCTGCCCAGAAGCTTTCACAATCATCTTTGTTGCTCTTCTCTGAAGAATTCTTAATACAAAATATTTTGAGACTGATGGGCAACCAAAACTGCTCTTATAAACCAGTGCTTGGCTACACCAGGCGTTCTGTCCAAGAGGGATTAGCAGCAGACTTTGGAGTGAGGCACACTGACAAGTCTAATCACTTGCCTTCAGAGATGAATGACCTCCTCTAGACAGCAGATGGAGTCACTTGCTGTTAAGGGCTTCTTTAGCATGCTCGATTTTTCAACTGAAGTTAAAATGGGGAAGAATTAAGCGACACGATAATCTGCTTTGGCGACTGTAGTAGTGAAAGTTCACAGCAGTTATTTCTGAAATCCCAAAAACGACAGAGGTAGAAAAGGATTGGTTTGCTTTCTTCTACATTTTTGTAAAGACAAAGGAGGAAGAGTCCTCCCTGTGCATTCAGCATGAAGGTGCTTGCAATGCCTTCTCTTGTTTCTTTAGCTCATTTGCTTACTGGCTCTTCTCTTCCAGAGAGAGATGACGTGAGCCATCGGTGCTGTATTTCTGCAGGAGAGATGTGCTTTGCTTTAAGGTGGTGAGAACAACCCAAACACCCAAATTAGCCTGAAGATACTGCACAAAAGCATTCATTCCTGCAGCGTTAATAAAGCTGAATCTCCAAGTTCATAAAATGAAGACGACAGCATAAATCGCATGCAAACTTTGAAAATGAAGTCCCCGGAACCTAAACTGGTTGGCCAGCCATACAAGCACAAAGCATTTCCCTTGGGAAATGCTTGAGTTTCAGCTCAATCTCCTTCAGCCAGCTACCTCTCCTTGTCATACACGTTGCCTAGCCTAGAGGAAACGCTTCCTCACAAGAGTTACAGGTGCCTCAAAACTACAAAGGAAAAATGAATTTAGTGCTCAAAGTGCCTCAGTAATATCTGCATGCTTGTATAAGTCAAAAGAGACATCAAATAGTATTTATAATAGCACCGATTTCATTCTGGATTTCTGCAATAGAGCAAGCACTATTTCCAGAGCATAAGGCATTTTCTCTGAAACTTGTTCAACCCCTTCCCCATATAGTCAGTCTCACCTCCCCTTTGTTTCCCTACCTCTTTTTTGTTTTATGAAACATTTTCTCAGTTTCACCTTTCTCAGCCACATCTCCTCTAGAGAAGGTTCTACCCCTCCACTCATTGCCCATTTGCAGAAGAGGCTAGAGACCTCTTCTGCCAATTAAGAGGAATCTGGTTTCACAGCAGCAACAATTACTGTCATCGGTTCATTTTACACCAAACCCTCCGTGCCTTACACGGACATTCACACAACGGAAATACCAGGGACAACTTGGATAAAGCAAGCTCTATTGCTAAAGCCTCTGTAGACAGATCGAGGGACGAGAGCTGTGCTAGGCACCACAGTTTATGAGTTGTGTCGGTTAATATATGACATGGGGATGCATGCAAGTCGTTTAGAATATGAACTATGAAATTCACAAATAGTTTTGGCAGTCTCACTGGTGAAATTCTGAAACAACTGCCTCTCAGTAGACCTATACACAAATTTATTGCAAAATGCAATCTGGGGCTTCAGTTAGCACGTTAAAATGTGCTGAGCTTACAGCACTGGCACATCACATCAGGCAGCAGGTCTCCTATCTGTAGGAATGCAGAACCAGGTACCTGAGCGTTACAGCCCCAAGCTCCCGTGCTTTGAGCAGTTTGTGCTCACCCTACTGAACTACTGAATGGCACTAAGAGAGCCCTGAGGAGGGTGGAGCAAAGGTGAACCTGGGGCTTTCCTGATTCAGCAGGCTACTGGATAAGGGCCCACACAGGCCCTGCTGGGAGATGGGTCACCTCCAAGGATGAGCAGCACACAGCTGTTGTTACATCACCTTGTGTTCTCTCCACCCAATGCGATTCTTTCGGTTGTGCATGTGATTGGAATGGCAAAACAGCTTCTGAGCCAGAAGAAAGAACTGCTCCCCACCAAAGACCTGTGCCTAAGATCGAGGCTGTGGCTCCTTCAGACATGCATCAGACACATGATGAATAAGACAAACAAATAAGCCTATTTTCATACAGTAATCGTGTATTTTTGCTGGTAAAACTGTGCGGCTCTCAGCCAGAGATCATGCTTCTTCCCTCCCTCACACTCACAGAAATCTGACCTAATAGCACATCCTACCCATTGGCAAAGTAACCTCAGCAGGCCCCTCGTGCACAGATCTGCACACAGACAGACCTAAAATACAGCAAATGCTTTGGTTTCTCTCTTCCAGTCTCTCCAGACCTGCCTACATCCTTCTTCCACGGTATTCTGCCACAGCAAGAGCTTAAATTAAAGCCTAAAGGGTTGCAAATGCACGGCTTCTCAGAGATCCTGTTTTTAGGCATTTTCTTGAATAGTAATAGAAATAAGTGTCGCATTCACAACACATCATTCCGCCGATGGGGTGGTACCAGGCTAATCTGTCAGAGGCGAGCACCGATGCTGCTGTGACACTGGGCGAGCAGTGGCCTCCATCTGACCTCAGAGCTGCGATCCCAACAGACAGCGAGCGCTCCAAGGCACGCTCGCTATCAGGGACACCGGCACTGCTGTTAGCGTGAAGTGACACGAACAGAATTTGTAACCCCACATAAAAGAATGCAAAGTACGCAGCATAAGATACAATCCGCACAACACTGAGTATGTAAATTGGATGGATCTAGGGGACCGAGGAGTATTTTGAGAGCTTCATTTCAGTGTTCCTTTCCCAAGATAAGATTGGGCATCTGCCATTCATCTTCTGCTTGCCAAAGAAGTTGGAACAGAAGAAAGTACTTGAAGCACTGCTCTGTCCCTACGCACAGCTCAGCTGCAAGATTGTATATCCATCCTTTCTCCTGGGCCCAGGATACGTCAGCGTCCAACAGCTCTCACAGGGCCGTTTACAGGCCAAATGTGACAGATAAAACAGGCGTTTAGCTGGGCCGTGGCCTCTGCAGCTCTCAACACACCTGGCAGCACTGCTCACAGCTGCACCATCTGCAGGAGGAAGCTGAGTTTGCCATTCCTGCCAGGGGGCTTATGCCAGACCCCAAAGCCCAAGCCAACACACAGGCTGCACGCACAAGCAGGAACTTTGAGCACAGCTGAAGGTTCTGCTCACAAGGGAACATGATGCAACCATCAGCCATGTCCCTCCATCTTCTGGAAAGGAAACCTCTCCCACCTGGCTGCCCTCTTTTTGTCATCCTCCTCTCTTTCCCCCCCCCAAGCATGTTATCCCCCACACTAACACCCTTGGGTTTTCTGACTTCTACCTTGCTTCCAGAAGACCTTCTGACAAAGGGTTTATTTCCTCCATTTCTGACGATCTGAGCCATTTGTTCCAGAAACAGCAATTGTTGCTGAGCTCAGGCAGCCACTGCCATGAACCCTACTGGCTCAGGGTGCTCACCAGCACACACAGAGGTTCACTCTCACTCCAACTCCCAGGCGTTGTGCAGCCAACCAGGCTCATCACCGCAGGGTGCGAGCAATCAGCACTGCAAAAACCAACAATTTGGCTCAAACTGAAAGCAGCACGTAACTCTGGGTCTGGAAGCTCCCAGCTCCAGCCAAGACAGAAGCTGTTCCACCCCCAAAGAAAAAGAGCTGCTCTGCACAGCAAGTCTCACTTCTGCAATGACAAGTGTCTAACATGGTAGGTTCCGATTCTGCAGAGCACCCAAACAACTGGCATCTGGCAGCTTCACGCTAGCACTTTCTTCCAGACCCTAGTGCTGGGTACAGACAATGCTGATACTAATTAAGTAATTTAAATGGGGACTTGCATCTTTCCTGTGTGATTCCCAGTTCTGAAGCACTGCACTACTGATGAGTGTTTTGCAACTGCCAAGACATGAAAGCGTGTTTGTTATTAACACAATCACTATATAATTAGGGGACTTAGCAGGGGGCTGGGTATTCACATGTTCTTTTTCCTCTGGCGCTGACAGTGCTAGATGAAAGTCTCTAGGTATCCCGTTAGGTGACAAGTGAAAATGAGTTCTGTGGCCAAAACCAAGCAATTTGGCACAATTTAGAAGAGAGATGGTATTTTCTGCTCAAAAAGGCCCCAGAATTGGAACAGCAGGAGGTGTTACAGATCAAGATTGAGATGCGGTGGCCAAGCTGAGTGTGTCTTATGGAGCAGGGAAGCAGTGGGTGCTGAAGTCCAGGACTGAGACATGTTGGCAGAGCTGAGATGGGGAATGTTGCCCAGTTTCTGAGCATAGCACTGATTCTGTATTTTAATTAGAGTTCCTCTGCTCATCTGCAGGGCTCAGTACAAATTTCCATCTTCTGAATTTTCCAGGCCTTTATTAGGACCCATCCAAACAGCCTGGGTGCCACTTGTTCCTATTCCTCCAGCAGCAACCAGTCACACCCACCAAATTCCACTACTGGCTCTCGCTATGTGTCACCAGGCAAGCATCAGAAATGTCTGCACTAGCTTCACCAGTAGGGACTGATGCACGGTTGCCACTCTATCTTTCCAATTCAGATCAAAGGCCTGCAATCAAAGACGGGAGGATGTGGGATTTCAGGGAGGGGTTTGATAGAGAACACAGAAGAGGTAGTGGGACACACAACACCTGAATAATTGACTTCACGAAGCCTAGGGAACTCAGAGAGAGGCAGTAATACCATGGGAGTGTTGGATACCACAGGAGGGAGCAGCCCTGAAAGCATCTGCAATGCAAATCCCGCCTTGGGTGCTGCCTAATGTTTATTAGGTACAGCTAAAGATTTAATTCCAGGCATTACAGATACGCATGACCGATCCCACCAACAATAAAGGAATTCATAGTTCAAGGAAAACTCCTCCCCTTCCCACACTGTGCACAGGCCTACAATTTAAGCTGGCCAAAGTAGGTCAAAAGAAGAGAGTCCATTTGAATATGCAAATTCAACTTAACAAGGAGTGAAGACAATTGCTTGTGAGTTCAAGCTAAGAAAAACAGGTCTTCGTAGTTCCTTTGGGAACTCAAAGCTTAGGCTTTCACCCCTCCCTGCTATTTCTTCTGCTTGCCCATCTTCATCCCCTTTCCTCTCGCTTCCTGCCTAATAAGCTTCTGGCAAACCCCCCAATTCTCAAAACCAAGCCTGTGATCAGAAAAGCAAACTCACTAACAGCATTAAAAGCTCACAAACCTTTATGTGTGAACCTGAGTGGCTACTGAGAGCATGTGCTCTGTGCATAACTCTCCACGGCAAATTTTTTAAAAGCAGCATTTTCCTGCTTGTTTGTCTGCCTCCTGCAGACAGAGTCCCATTTCCCCCCCCCCCTTTTTTTTTTTTTTTTTTTGCTAAAGGGAACAAGTTCAGTTTCCAATAACTGAAGACTGATTAAACCCACCTTCCCTGACACATCCCTTCCAACCTTCCAAGTCACAGGCAGCTCATATACAGCATCAGGAAAAGGATTGGATCTTCAAAGAACTTCATAAAACCAGGAAGAAGCAGCAAAGGAAAATTGTTGCCATGAGTTTTGATTTAAACTCTTTAGAAATCCACCAAGTCTTACCTTTTCTTCCTATGTTTTATTAAAGGACCCCAGCAAAAGCTCTCAAAATCAGTGTCACATCTTTGAAATAAGGCACAGCCCTGAACCAGAACTAATTAAACAGGTATTTAATTAATACTTTTTACTCAATCTGAGTCATCTCATATGAAACTATCAGCCTTGTGTCCCTCTCTGTTACCTCTAACCAAAGTTTGCAGGATGCTAGGTGGTTCAGGGGAAAGGAAATAAGGAGATGCATTTCACTTGTCAGATGACACTTTCACTTCTGGTTTAGCTCTTACAGGAAAATATAAATCTGCATTGGCTTAAAACAAATATAAACCAAAAAGCTGCAGATTAGCTCTGTAACTGAACAGGTTCTCCAAGGGAACTGCCTTTTTTCCTTTTTTTTTTTTTTTTTTTGAAAAAACACCTTATTTTCGTCGACAAGAACCAAGGTCATCAAAGCAATCTTTCAATTACCTTTGCAGTCTCATTCAAGTCCACCGATAAAACCATTCATGGAGAGTGAACACTGGCAGTTTAGACAGACCAAATAGCAATGGTTCCTCCTGAGCAGGTTTGATTTTGTTGATGTGGAAACTGCACCTGTTCTGGGAGTGAAAAAGACAACTTTAGTCTTCAGGGCAACAACGCAGAACATGGCATTAGCATCAGATCAAAAACTAATCACCCCAAATTGGAATCGTGGCTAATTCCCTAAAGTACTACTGTATTAGATGGGTTATCTGCTTGCAGCCTAACCCTCTGATGACACAGTACTAATAATGGAGTCCCTGAGCTGTGACAATGTTATGGGTCGCAGCTGCCTTATGGGCATGTCTAATTATGATGTTCTGTGACAAGGCTATAAATACATGTGCTCCCACAGGTGAAGACCTGATTGTACTGAGCAACGAGAGGCTCCAGCAGGTATTTGCTCTGTTCTCCAACAACACAGCACTGCTTGCTTGAACTGGAGGGTTGCTTATGGTTGTGGGAGCCCTGCAGGCCTATACCCTAGGGACTCGAAGAGTATGGAAGCAAGTGAGATTTCATAATCACATACAGATAAAACATCTGTGGGAAAAGTGCCAAAGGGAAAAAGAGTAAATTTGTTCAAATGAAAAAGCCAACTGACAAGCCCCTAAGACCACCTGAGCAAATGCAAAGAGTGTTTGCATATTAACAGACCAACATTGATGGGCTGAACACAGGTCTAAGTGCTGTTATCAGCCTTTTAAGGGGCACTGAAGCAGGTAGCTATTTGAAGAGAAAGAACCATCTGAAGGATTTCTTGAACAATGGGGAAGGTGGCTAGGCCCCCACTTTGTTTGCAGTATATGGTTCTTAAAACTCACTACATTATTGTGCTGCTCTAGGCTCTTTAAAAACTTTCCCTGCACACCACCCACTGCCAGGTGAGGCCCATTTTTATTCTTTCCCTCACAAATTCCAGTCCTGCCCACCTCCAAGCCCTCTGTCTTCACTTGTCTCTAGGAACAACATCACAGGAACAAAATCCTTGAGGCAGTCAGTCCTTTTTGAGAAGGGCAGGCGAGAAAGGCAACCTGATGGGCAGCCCAGTGACCACACAGGGCCAGAGCAGTGAGCCACTGAGATGAACCAGGAGTAGATGAGCCACTGTCCAAATACCCATCCTTGTAATCTAGAAAGAAGTATCAGCAAGATGCCTTCCTCTCTCTTTCACTGTTTGTTTTGTCAGAGTCAAAGAAAGTGACAATCATTCACAACACAGAACTGAGTAGGAAAATTATCAGCTGCCTCAGCCAACGCACTGTGGCACACAGTTGTCAAACTCCCGCAAATTTTGTCATTAAGCCTTAAGAGCTAACGTTTCTGTAATTTCTAAAGCAGCCCAGAACGTTTCCCTTTCGTTAAGGGAAGGAAAGCCTCTCTCCTGACTTGTTACAACACCCGTGTGACGGGCTGAGGCAGACAAAAGGATGTCCTCCCACTGCTCCCTGCTAAACCCAGCACAGGCTGCCTCACAGGAACGTGGGCACAGACCTGAAGTAACTTCACCTGGGGAAGGCACAAAAGAGGCTGAGAGCAGAAGCTGCGCTGCTGAGACACAGGCTGATGAACACAAAGAGCAGAAACAGCACACGGGGCTACACAGGTGCTGGGAAGGCACTGAGAGAAAGGGACACAGGCTCCCTGTTCCTCACACCACACTGCTTGCTCCCCGCTGACCTGGGGGAACGAGGGCAGGCTCCTCGGGGCCGAGCAGAGAAACTTTGGAGGCCGCAGACAGCCCTGAGGCAGCCGAGGACCGCCCACGCCCGCCATTTCCCCTCACGAAGCGCCGCCGCGCTGGCGCTCCCCCGGCCCTATTCCCGTAGCTCAGCTACGCCCGCCGCGCCGCAGCGCTCTACTGGAGATACGCAAAATGCGCAGCGTTAGGAGAGGCTGCGCACTCGGCGTGAGGCCCGCCTCGATTCCCGAAGCGGCTTTACGGCAGCCGGCGCCCGGCGGAGGCGGGGCGCTACGGAGGCGGCGTAAGGAGGGGCGGCCGCCCGCCTGCCCTCCCGCCCGCCTTCCCCTCAGACGTGGCGGTGGGGGCGGCCGCGATGTGGCGGCGGGCGCTGTGCGTGGGGCTGCTGGCCCTGGCGCTGGGCTACCTGTGCCTGCTGGGCCCTCAGCTGCCCCCCTCGGCCCTGCGGCTCCTCCCCGCCTCGCTGCTGGGGGGGCTGCGCCGGGCCGGCTCCCTCGAGAGCCGCATGGTGGCGGCCTGGCAGGCGGCCATCGTCCGCCCGGCGCGGGGCTGGGCGCGCGTCGCCGTCGGGTAGGTCAGGGACGTGTGAGGGGGGGGCACCGAGGGGACAAACGGGAGAGGGAAGGGCGAGGAGCAAGTGGGAGGCTACCTGTGGGGAAACCCAACGCCCTCTCTCTTTTTAAGCTGCAAAGAGGGTAAGGGGAAAGTTCAGGAATATCTTCCTGAGGCGGATCTTCAGAGCTGGGTTTAAGCGTGGCCATGGATCTCGCTGTTATATATATAGCGCTTGACTCACTTTGGCTTAAATAAAAGGATGCGATGGGATAACTTGACTTTGATGCGAGGTTTGGCCTCCGAGTGTTGCAAAAAGGTATTCAGTGTAATGGCTGCATAGCTGCTGTGGGATCAGCTGGAGTCTTGCTCTTGCATTATGGTCGATGCAAACTTTCTCCCCTGAATACAGAACATTTCTAGTGTCCCCTTTAGTCTTATGCCATGCCCTCGTTGGAAAAGAGACAGTTATCTTCAGCTTAGCCCTTTCTTCTTTGCTTTAAAGGGACTGAATACATAGAAATAGCTAGATACACATAATAGATACACAACCCAAAGGCCCAGGGCCTCAATGTTCCACAGCAAAATAAGTTCATTAGCAGCATCTCCCTGCTGTTAGGGCAGATTATTAAAAGCAAGAAGTGTGTTAGCAGAGGAGTGGCAGGGAGGGAGAAGAAAGACAGCTGGAGGATGATTAGAAGGGTCTCACTTGAAAGAGCTGTGACTTGTTTTCTGTCCCTTTGCATCTTTAATGATTCATTAAAACATAAGATTGCTGCCCTTTTGCTGCAGTGAGGTTGTGGCTAAAATGCTGTTGAAAATTATTGTTTCTTTCTTTTTTTTTTTGTCTGCTGTGCAAGGGGATTTTTCTCCCTTAGTATGTGATGCACAGTGCAGCGGATTTCCAATCAAACAGGAGCTGCGTTAAAAGTGCACTGAAAACCCCTGAGGTTTTTAATGTCCTTTATTCAGTGTGATGCACACTTCACGTGTTGCAGCCCAAGTCGTGCATGAAAGGTCACCGATGAGGAGGAAAGGCCATGCGGTTCGAGCTGACATTGGTATTTGGAGTGTTGTGGACAGATGCAGAGCAAGCTGAAGATCCTGGGAAAGCTTTATAGGTTGTTTGGATCACTGTCATGGAAGCATGGGGCAGAGAAACAGCAAATGCCCTTAGAGCAGTTCCAGAAGATGCTATAGCAATTGTTCATGTGATCTCAGTAAATATTTTGTTTATATTACTGTCTCTCTGAAACCAAGGAATAGGAATGAAGGCAAGCAGTCATAAACTTCCCCTAAAATACATCAGTAGAGCATGTAAGACGTTTCCTGCAGGCCTGGTTCCAGCACAGAAACTGTCCTGTTCTTTGCTCTGACTTGGGCTCCGCTGTGTTTAAATTGCTCTCATTTATAAAAAGTTTATAAAACTGGAAGGTTTGAGCAGCAGGTCTGATGTCACCTAAGGCTGAATCTGCCAAAATGGTTCTTGTAATTTCCCAAGTGGTGCTGGATTTTTCTCCTGCTTTGCCATTTGAGAGAAGGAGACATGCCACTTCTGGAAATTGGGGATGGTTCTTTTCAAACTGCAGTCTTCGAATGTTTTGACTGAAAAGTGGCTCTCTTGACTTCTTGTAAACAGAATCACTCCAGGTACAGGGTGTTTGTGTATGTGCTTTTGCTTTTTATTAGCAGTAGTTGAAACTCAAGAGGCTGATCTAGTGGGCTGAAATACTTTCAGTTTTAACAGTTCTGAATTGCCTGCAGGTTTTAAACCAGAACTAGAACAATAAAGGCTTCTTTATTTTAAGAATTAAAAGTTAAAAATGCTATTATTATGGTGCCTCCTCTTTTTTCTGAGTAAGCCTAAACAGCAAGCAAAGTGCAAAATGTAACAACATTTACAACCACCTTTGAACATGAAGAACTTACACTTTGTTTTGATTCAGCAGAATGTTCAAAATCCAACTCTTCAGTGCTGTGATGGAGCACAATAAAGAGAAAGCACTTCAGTAAAAATTCAGAAAATTCATATCCCCGTGGTTTTTTCTGTTTTGTTTTGTTTTTTAACTTGTTTGTTTTTCCTGAGGGCTGCCCAGATTTAACAGCAGACATCACTGGCTGGGAAGTGAAGTCATTGTATTGTCTCCCAGGCGCCCTAACGTATGCTGGCTTTCCCCGCAGTGCATTTTCCTTCTCTCTTTCAGCGTCAACGCCTGCGTGGACGTGGTTCTGTCTGGCGTGAAGTTGCTGGAGGCGCTTGGTCTCGAACCTGGGGATGGAAAAAACCACGCTGTACTGGCCTCCCAGCAGGACCTGAGGGAAGCATTTATGCACTTCATGGAGAAAGGGGCGGCTGCCGAGCGCTTCTTCAGCGATGCGGAGTCTTTCCATCACATAGCACGGACAGCCTCAGAGTACCCAGGTGCCCAGGTATGTCCTCCATGGGAAGACAGGTTTTGAGAAGTACAGTTCTTGCATTGTTGGTGACTCTTGTTCTCTGTCTAGTGAGAGCTCTGATCATTTAGGAAAAAACAGAGAACAGAACTCTGCACCTGTCCCAAACTGAAAGGTTTTGAACGGTCTGTCCCTTGCTTGCCTTTTCCAAATTGAAATACCAGCCCAAGACTACCTCTGTAAGGATAGTACTAAAGACATTTTCATGTTTCATGGGAGCCAGGTGGGATTGATGCTGTAAAAGAGGCTCTAACATCTTGTAGTGAGAGAGGAAGTAAGGAAAAAATCCACACATGAGAAGTTATGAACATGCTGATCAGCTCTAGGACCTTAATGCAGGGTTTAAATTCTCTCTAGAAGTAGGGATGATGAGAAGAACTCAGTGATTTTCCTGAAGCTTTGCTTTGCAAAAGCAAAGTTCTGTTGCTATGTATGTAGTTCTTTATGCTGGGTCTTCTGAATCTAGCTGCATATCTGCTTCACAGCTCATTTCTACAGACTATTTAATGCTGCCTTATATGCAGTTTGCCAGCTGCTTTTGAAAATCTGACCTTTTATTGGTCAGGACTTCTGCGTGTTGGTCTATTTCTCGATGTTTGCTACGTGGGCTTTCTGGCATCACTTGATTATCAGCTGTATCTTTCTACAGCTTGTTTTCTGTCACCTCTTGGCACCTGTGATCCTCGTGACAGATCTATGTTCTTTAGTTTCAGAGCTCACGTAGGTGTTTTCTTACTTGAAAGTTCGACCTTTCTTACCTGAAGAAACTTTCACAGTTCTGCTCGCTTTGTGTGGGCATAGATGGCAGGTTTAACCCTGAAATACTGTAGTTTTCGAATGACTGCTTGTCTGCCTGCTGATTTAAAAAAAAAAAAAAAAAAAAAAAGTTACCAATTGCCAGTGCAGAAAATCTGCACTGAAGTAGGAGGGAGTGTTAAAAATCAGTTGATTTGTTGATTTGCATAGGGCTGTCAGTTACCTGAAGGCAAATATTTAGACTTTAAGAAGAGAACACTTAAGTTGTTGGCATCTCACAGTAAATTGTAAAATTGTTTTATCTTCATCCCCGCTAAGCTTTCCTAAATTCTCTAATGCTGGAACCTTTCTAGAAGCTAAAATCTGAAGCCTGTACTAAGGATTAAGCTCATGTAAAGCTATCAAAGCAAGGGAATGCCCATACCTGCCTTGATCTGTTTTACAGCTTTACGTAGGAGGAAACGCTGCTCTCATTGGTCAGAAGCTTGCAGCAAATCCAGACCTGAAGGTAGGTGTGTCAAAAGTTATACGCTATTCACTCGGCTTTAAGGAGTCTCAAACCTGTTATTTAGGTAATGGTTTACAGCTTACTGCTCCCTTTTCTAATAAAACAAATATGGATCCCAGTGCTGTGCTGACCCTCTTAATTTTTGCTTATTTAATAAAGGTGGCTTCTTTTCAAATGTTCATGTGGAGGCCAAATTGTTGGAAACAGACTAGTGTAAGGTCCTCCATCTTCCAGTGAGCTTGCAAGAGTAAAGAGAGTTTGGTTCTAAAGCTGCGATGGCTTATGTATTTCTGTACCGTGCATAACAAATCCTGAAAGGAAATATTTTCCTGTATGAGAACTATCTTGCTCATCAGCAACTACTGGGAAGAGATGAAATGCGGGACTAATGCATGCATAGAATGGCTTCACACAAAATGAGATGGCTACTTTTACATTTCAGATAGCACTGAAATGCTGGCAGGGGACATGGCAGGGGATCCTTGATTGTTTTCATTGTTTTCTAGATCCTCCTTTGTGGCCCAGTTGGTCCCAAGCTCCACGAACTGCTTGATGACAATGTGGTTGTGCCACCTGAATCCATGCAGGAAAGAGATGAATTCCATCTCATCTTGGAGTATCAAGCAGGTACCGTGCCAAAGGCTGAATGTTGGATGGAACCCTGATCATCACTAAGAGATTCCTGGGTTTACAGTTTTCTTTTTTTTTGAATTGGTTAAAAGGACTGTGTAAGTTATCAGTACTGGCAGCTGTCACTGGGCTAATCTGGTAATTCTGTGCGCTGCAGGGAGCTGTGGTAGGTGAGCAAACATCTTAAACTCCTTTGAAACTTTATTCCTTTGTAATGCAGTTACTGTAAATACTGACTTATGCTGCTGTGCTGCCATCCTCTTGGTTCTGTATTCTTGTGCACTGTGGCCTATAAAAACCAGGTATACTTGGTATACTTTTTGTTTTGTGGTATATATCCTAAGCAGACCTAGGGGTATAATTCTGCTGCCAATAGCTGTTAATTGGGTGCAGTCATGGTATGAAACCATGCCTTCAGATTCCAGCAGGATATCCCAAAATAATCTGTAGATAAGTGGTTTGATTGGCTTCTCTTCTGAGTTGGTTTGCTCCTCTTTGCTTTGCCCTAGGTGAAGAGTGGGGACAGGTGAAAGCGCCCAATGCCAACCGCTTTATCTTCTCCCACGACCTATCAAACGGCGCCTTAAATATGCTGGAAGTGTTCGTGTCCAGCTTGGATGAATTTCAACCGGATCTTGTGGTGCTCTCAGGACTTCACATGATGGAAGGCCAGAGCAAGGAGATGCGACACAGACGACTTATGGAGGTAAGATACTTAGATCTCCTTCATTTCCATCCCAACAAGTGATCCATAGCAAACTCTGGGCTTCCCAGGCTTGAACTTATCATAAGGTGCATCTTCCTATCTCCCACAGTATGAAAGCCTTCGTTACTTCTATTTCTTTTAAAACACGTTTTAGGTGTTGTTTTTCACCTTTTCCTCTACCCCTGCAGGCTGTGGCCTCCATCTCTGACATCCCTACTGACATTCCAATACACCTGGAGTTGGCCAGTATGACTGACCAGGATTTTATGAGCAACATTGTGCATCAGGTAACAAAAAGGACGTGCTCTTTTCATCAGTTTCCTTTTCTTTAGTATTACGATGCACAAACTGATAGATAAATACAGAAATAAAAAAAAAAATATGAGGTTTATCATTATTAAAATTGAAAACATGGATTTAATGTCTGCTAATGCATTCTGAACAGATTTTCTTTACTGAGCTTACCAGTCTCCTCTGGGCAGCAGAGAACTGCAATGACTTGTGGCCTAGCAGAGGCCAGATTTGTTTTCTTTAGCTCAGAGGATAGAAAGGTCTGATTGTGAGGTTTCACATAGGAGGTATCTTAAAAAGCTTTTGGTTGATCATCAATTCAGGGTTTTTGCAGTATTTCTTTCCTGCAAATCCCAATGTTTAAGTTGACACAGCTCTAATCCCAGCATTATGTTTCATGTGGATGTGATGTTCTGTTGCTCTTTAATGTCAAAGTGCACCTCTAGAAAAAGAATTTCAGAAATAGCCAGCAGGCTGTGATGCACTTGGGTAAAAACAGTGCTGTGAAGGAGAACCCAGAAGTCCGATCTGTCTCTGAAGGAAGAACTCTTGTTCCTGTTAGCAGGTCTTTCCCCTGGTGAACTCCATCGGGCTGAACGAGCAGGAGCTGCTCTTCCTCACGCAGTCGGCCTCTGGTCCCCACGCCTCCCTTGCTTCCTGGAACGGCATCCCCGATGTGGGCGTAGTCAGCGACATCCTCTTCTGGGTCCTGAAGGAGCACGGGAAGACCGCAGACCGGGCCTCTGATCTCACACGCATCCACTTCCACACCCTGGCCTACCACATCCTTGCCACGGTGGACGGGTTCTGGGGCAACCAGGTTGCTGCCGTGGCTGCTGGAGCTAGAGCTGCAGGGGCTCAGGCTTGCGCGACTGAAACCATCGACACCAGCAAAGTCTTTCTGAAGGCTCCTCTGGAATTTGTGACCTCCCAGATAGAGGCACCTTCCAAAATATCCTTAAATCCAGATGAGCCAGTAGTGCATTGGCACAGAGAAGGCATCTCATTCCACTTCACACCCGTTTTGGTGTGTAAGGATCCTGTCCGGACCGTGGGACTCGGGGATGCTATTTCAGCTGAAGGACTGCTATATTCAGAAGTGTATCCTCAGTAGGAGACCAAGGCCCCCCTTTGTCTCCAGTACTGTATGGTGTCTGAGGAACCATGCTCTTCTCATTAGGATTTCAGGCAGCGGTGATATAGGAACAGAATCAGGGTGTGCTACGTTTTCTGGACATAACTGTAAAAGAGCCAAAGAATAATTCCAGGTATAAACTGTCAGATACATTCCAGTCACTTTGCAGCGACTAAAACATTTCATGTTGAAGTGCAGAGGTTTTAGTATTTAATGTGAAAATTGGCTTTTCTTTGTCTTGAGCATGCGGGGAGGGAAACAAATGCCAAAATCCCTGTCTGGAGTAGGTTTGCTCTGTGGGTCTTGTCTGTTAGTGCTGGAAAGTGCTACAGCCAGGAGAATTTTGTGTGTGTGGATCCCAGGCTGAGCACAGCAGTGCTTGGCCCTGCCTTGCTTCTGATAAAGTAAAAATAAAAGGCTCTTGCATTATCTCCTCTCAGCACATTGCTACATGGCAAGAGCAAACCTTGCGTTTGCTTGGTGCGATGATGAAATCTGTTACTGACAAAATTACCTCTCAACCTCAGCGCCCCTCGAGCTGGAGGGAGCCGCAGCCCTGAAATGTGACGCATGCTGTACCTCCTCCCCACGTGCACAGAGGAAACCAGACTCAAGGCAGCGTAGGTGATTTTGGGTCTCTTGTCTCTGTGATTATTGGTATTCAACTGAGTCCTAGTTGCCTGCATTTAGTTTGGGGGCAACTAAAAGTGAAGATAGTCAGGGTTTTTATTTGGGAACACAGCTTTATTTTATTGCCAGGTAAACCACAAAACGTTCCCTGTGTCTGCTGACCACTACATGCCAAGGGTTTCAGCCAGAGGGGCTCACAGCTTGCTTTCTTTGCTAATGGCAGGTGCTTATGTCTGGTATTTTCCAGCTGACAGAAAAGCTATTGAGTGATAGAGACTTTTTCTTTTGTTTTGTCTGAGAACTGATGTGCAATCTTTCATCTCCCTGCCTTCCGTTCAGAAGGGTTAAATTATTAGGGAAGGGCCCTCTGGAGCTCTGGAGGCTCAAATGCTGCAACAGGTAAGACAGATGTGAGGAGCTTCTTATTTACTGTGACTAGATCACTAGGCTGTCTTTGCTGTGGACAGCCTTTGAAAATAAAAACAGAGGAGTCAAATCATCTACTACCATTGCCTTGCTAGTTGAGAAAGTTTGTTAACTACTTCATTTATGTATTTTTTACCTCTAGGTAGCAGCACACCATTGATTGCACAGCACCAGTTTTGTTTTGTCTCTTTTCCAGCATGGTTTTGTCTCTGTCCGTTTCCAGGATCTTCAAGCCCATTCCCATAGCAATCAGACACTTTTTTTTCACTGTAACTGAATTAAATGCAATCAGCGTGTCTATGCAAGTCTGCACTGTACCAGAATTTGTAGGGAGACACTTTTGGTCAGCCTTTGCATCTCAGCAGTGGGGAGGAGAGAACATTACCCATTAGGCTGGCCTGATCTCTTTCAGCAGGGCTGTCACATTGCCGTCAGTGATGTTCTCCTGGTGGAAAATGCCATTGTGAATGCTCTGTAAGGATAAAAATTGACAGCTGTTGTAACTTGTACTGACTCAACACAAAATGCTGTCTGTCAATGTGTATTTAACTTCTCCTTTCCCTCTGAGGAAAGTCTTAAGTGTTGCACCAGAGGAGAAATACAGGCAGCGCTGTGCTTTCCTGTAGCTTATCCCATCCTGGTCTTCCACCAAGTCTCAGTATTTATCACAATGCAGGATCTTCTTAAGACTGAAAGGCTTTCTATTTTTTGTTGGTGCTTTGTTTTGTTTTAATTTATAAATTGTAGCATGGAACTTAGAGTTCTGGTTTAGTCTTCCTACAGAAAAAACAAATAAAAATTTTCTCCTTTCAGCCATCTAAAAGGTCTGAGGCCATTAGCAGGGTTATTTGCAACCTTTGATCAGAGCCTTCTGGTACAACACCGCTGGGACCACCAGTGGCCACGCATCCTGCCAGCTGGAGAAGTAATCCTTTGCTTACGATAGGTCCCACTTTCCTGACGTCGGGCCAAGCTGTGTGGATTCTCGGGTTGGAAACGAAACAAAACTAAATACACACAAGCTGTCATGAGCAGTGGTCCTGCTGCTCTGTTTCCCTTCTCTCTTCCAAAAGCATTTGCTGAGATACGAGGCCAGTTGGGCTGTGATTGTCTTTTGGCCATTTAAAATCAGGTAACTGCGCCACCAGAACTTGTCCCAAGGGTAAGGCATGCTTACACTAAAATGAATGTTACAGACTTAAATCCAGTCTCTTTTTAAAAACTAATTTGAATAAATAACTGCTGTAAGTAAGTATGAAAAAGGCAGTTATTGCTTAAGAATTCATCAGGGCCTAAAAAACCTAACCATGGAGCAATGCCTCTGAACTTCCTCCTATTGCTCTGTTCTTTCTCAACAGGTACTGTTTTGCCTCGCCTTTGGCCTGTGGTTGTTGTGCTGCGAGCCTGGCGGGGCTGCAGCTCTGCCCGAGTATCTGCTTTGATCAGGCATCTCGCTGCCAGCTCGCCTGGTCACCAGATTGACTTACCCAGGGTAATTCGTAACAAGCGTGACCCGTTAATCAGATAGGCCCTCGCTATCCCTGATTATGTTTTGAAACAATCTATATGATAATAAAACTGAATCAAATGGCAGGCTGTCTACGCTTCACATTTCACATGCTGTGAATTTGATCTGCTTAACTTCCCTCTGCCTCCCAAACTTAATTGCAGCAAGGCTTGCAGATTCCTGAAACCTGTTTGTCCCACACCTCTGCACAGCAGCAACAGAGACAACAAAGGAAAGCTGCTTGAACAGATCTTGCTGAACAACTGAAATGGAAATAGACAGTGGTTTTTTAGTCTGTGTACAGAAAAAAATAGTGAAATACCTTTCATTGGGGGGTTGGAACTTGTCCCCCAGGCTGCTATTTTTACTATCCCCATTGCAATACTGTTGCTTTTAGTTCCTGGAGCTTTAGTTTTTGTATTTTTTTTCCCCACGAAAAACAGCTGGAGCACATCTTAAAACCATGGGTCCTGTTTTCTTATGAGTACTTAATGCTTAGAAAGGGGTCCTGTGATCTATGCATGCGTGTGGTTGTTTTTTCTTGTAAAATCCAAAAGTCCTTGGTAGGCAAGAGATTATCCACAAATTCACTTACTTGATTACTGAAAAATCAGAAAAGTTGCAATAATACCCAAGTGTCAAAACCAGTCTTGAAAGGATGCCCCCTTACTCTTTGTGTTCTCATGCCCTCCTCATACCTTGAAATCCAGTGATGGCTGACTCAAACCTCAGCTAGCCTTGTACTCCCCAGCAGAAGGGTTTCCTTTGGAAATGCACTGGAAATGTTTATTTGCACATAGTTTGCTGAAGATGCAATACATGAGCTCATCACTGTGGCAGTAAGTCAGTGGCTCTCCAACTGATAGAACTGGTGTGTGTTGGTATTTCCACCTCTGACTGCCTGTAGCCAGTGCAGCCATTTGTGTTTTTTGTTTTTTATTTTTTTCTTTCACTTACCCTTGACCAAAACCAAGCAGTGGTTCCCATCTTCCTTCAAATGGAAGGTGCTGGCATGTTCCATGACGTTGCCTCCTGAAGGCCAGGTGGCAGGTTAGCTGAGGCGCGTGAAGCTCAGGAAGGTTCAACATCCCTCAGCAGGGACGTTGCTTCTCCACTGTGCCCATGGTGCCATGTGGTTGCTCCCTGGCCAAGGAAGAGCCTATCCCAAACCCCACTCTTTCCAGTTTAAATGCTCTTTGGTGTTTCACAGCACTGCTAAGGAATTCCTTGATTTTCTTTGCTTTTGTGTTTCTTGGTTATCTCCTGTTGTGCTACGTAAGATCCGGTTACATTTGCTCTTTTGTGTGAGTTCCTCTTACAGAAATGATGGTGATGTTTTCTTCCTTAGCTTTTATGCCTTGTCTCTAGCAAAGTCCACATCAACTGCCCGAATATGGTTAGAGCTTTCTGTAGAGCCCGGCTCCACTTCTCAGCTACTGGAATCCCAGGCTTGGACAGCAGCAGGGACAGATTTGCCTCCAGAGCCTAATGGACAATGCCAGCAGTGTGTAGGTCTTTGCCATCAGGTATTTTCTGCCCATATCTATTTCAAGACAGGCTAGCCTAAGGCTTTTTGTAGCCACCTCCCAACAACAACAACAGAAATAAAAGATCTTAAGCTGTGAAGTCTGCTGGTGCTACTGGTGGCTGACTTTTTTTCTTACTCTCTAATCCTGGACTGAATCACCAGGAATGATGTGCCACAGCAGCGTGATCTTTCCAGCCATGCTCTGAGAACTGAAAAGGAAAACTGGGGAACAGCTTCTGTGAGAGGGGTCCAAGGGCATGTACAGCATTGCAGGTACCCCAAAAGCTCTTCAGACATCGTGCTGTTGGGCTCCTTGCTGGAGCTTGCAGCTAGGTAGAAGCTGATGGAGTGGGCTAGTGAGCAGCTATGCTGCCTGCACGGGTACTCGGCACTGGCTGTGGGTACACGTGCTCAGAGCAAGCTGTTCTGGAGCAGTCCCGGCAAGCGCTCCTGTCACACCATGTGCGTTACTATTTCTGGTGTAAGGAAACTCATCGAGTTGATGAGTACATTTGAAAGAACAGTATAAAAACGGAGGAAATACCAAATTTACATTTTTATAGCATTAGTTGGGTTGTTATGTTCTGCATTAGAAGTGAACGTTTCAACCCATATTAATTGTGCTGTTCTCTAGTGCAATTTGTGTTTTGGTAAAAGCACACAGTTAGGTTTTAAACCTGTGATCACAGCAAAGTAGTAGTTTCATTTTGAGGGGAAATAAATAAATACGTGTCTATAGACTCATTGGTTAAAATGAGCTAGAGCAGAAGCCACAACAACTACCACCTCACATTCCACATTCAGGCAGCAATGAGGATATCAGAGAAATGGGAATGCTGAAGTTTGTCTTTGCTCTTTGTTTTTAAAATTTGGCTGCTAAGAGGCAGAGCAAACCTATTTGCAACGCGTTCTCTTTACCCCTGGTCTGCTCTCAGGCCTGTTTTCCTCAGCACCACCGAGTAATGAGCTCTTTAGCCAAACTGTTGTAGACCCAGGAGTGACTGCTCTCCTGTCTGTTCAGATGCCAGATGAAGCTCTGTTCCACAAGCAGATGGAGCAGTTTCTT
Organism: Anas acuta; assembly: GCF_963932015.1. Lineage (NCBI taxonomy): Eukaryota > Metazoa > Chordata > Aves > Anseriformes > Anatidae > Anas > Anas acuta. The sequence continues at coordinate 11,923,901 of NC_088990.1, read as the reverse complement.
GCATAATAATCTCAGGTGGATCCTACGCCCTGACCAAACTGAATTCTCAGGGAGTTACCGATCCAGACTCTTGTGGTAGGATGTCCTTTCAGCAAGGGGAACAAACGCAGGGTGGAAATAGCAGGCACAGCCACTCCCTCCTGTGCCAGAAGCTGGAAAAGGCGGAGGTTCCAAACGGCTCCGTGTCGCTTTGAAAACTGAACCTGGTATCAGCCTTTGCTAAGCTCATAGCAGCTGAAGAATACAAATACTGGCAGCTAAAGGTGAATAATCTCATTAAAATGCAAGTGGAGGAAACAACAACAACAAAAAAACCCTGAAAACCTCACCTGTGAATATCTCAGGAAAGCTGCTCTTTGTACAGTGCAGCCTGGTTAAAACTGGATTCAAATCTCACCTGCATCTCTCATTAAGAACCCCTGCAGAAAACACTAATTTTTTTGTGTGCAGTTTAGTTTGAGAGAGTGGTACAGCTTTCCTTGTAGCACAGCTGTTTTCTGTTACAGAAACCAATCTTGACAGATGAAGTACTTGTAATACTATGTGCTTTCTTGTAGCGTATATAGGTGTGGAGCTTATTATTTTAATAAGGCTCATTTTTCTTCATTCCCCTGAGGTTTGTCTGCCTCTGTAGAAAAGACTTTGCCACTTCCCAACAGGGAAGTCTAAATTTTAGGTGTTTTATGCAAGAACAGGACGTTAGAGTAGGACCCAGGCTCTTGCCATTATTGTCTGTCAGTGACCACAACTGGGCAAACGAGGGCATACAGGAACCCAGCGAGTACATGGTAACAGCGCATCAGCCAGCATCCAGTTGTCTCAGGGATTTCAGAATCAGAGTTGTTTGGGTTTAATGCAAGTTGCTGGATGGGTAGATAATTATTCCTGGCTGAAACAAGGTCTTGCTGTCCAGGCTTTTATTTTTTAACTGTCTTCTAGATTTGTTCCTGTCACGAAGTCAGTCTGCAGTCTACCTTGTAAGCAGTTTGATTTAACCTGGCTAATTGTAACACTTTTTTTTTCCTGAAAAGGGAAACAAAATGTCCTAAAGCAGGTGGTTTCTGCTTCCCTAGAAATTAAGCTCATTATTACTTTCCATCTTAAGTTTTCAATTACAGGGGGAAAAAACAGAAAATTAGAATTATGGTTGATGCCAGAAGCAGGTTTTGGAACATAAGGTGTGATTTCCAAAATCCCTAAATGACTTTCTACAGTCCTGCCGAAAACTCCCTTGCTTAATTTCAGTTGAAAGAGCAGTCCAGCCTCATTCTCATCATTAGATAGCATAAAAAAACTCTCCATAAAGATACTGCAAATTTACGGCATGCAAATGCTGTCATCACAGTACCCAGGAGGCGGAGAGGAGACGGGACAAGGAACTGCAGTTTTATTTATTATCCAACTGTAATTGCAGATTTAAAAACACTTCCTTAGATGTGAAGCTCCCTTCTGCTTTGCTGAAATCTGGAAAGAACAAGGTGCTACCTTTTCTTTTCACAGAAGGAGAGTTAATCATCTGCGTAAGCTTTTTACCAGACGGTGTATTTTAAATACCTTGACAGCACCTCCCCATGCAGCACCCCCTCAGTAGTGACACGTAACAATTACCCTAAAAAGCAGCCCAGAAGCTAACAGGTTGCACCAGTGGGACCGGGTGAGAAAAGAACCTGCTCCGATTCTTGCTCGGCCCTTCTGGTTCCCACAGCACCTGTGGGCCAAGGGCTGTTGCACGTAGCTGGTTGGTTTCGTGATGCTGCAGTGCTGAAGTTAACTTACCCCGTGTACAACTGGCAGAAGGCAGGGGAAAGCAAATGGTGATATGAAAACAAGGGGATCGAGCAACTGGAGGGAAAACCTTCTGCTATCAGCAGTGCTGGTGAGCACGTGCCTGTAAGTGCTGTGTTCAGGTCACTGAAACTTCCACAGCTTGCGAGCCCTCATGGTAAGACCAAATGATTACAATGAGCAATTGCCACAGGAAAAAATGTCTTGAACTAGAGTTCTGGGGTGAGATAAAGTTTCCACACCCTGCCTACCCTTGCTCTGTGATCTTAACTTCTTCACAGCTACAGTTAGGCTGCAGTAACTTTCCGTGTAAAAAGTTTAATGTGAATAAAATCACTGCACTGTACCTGGTTTATGCTGCTTCTTGTCTGGTTTGTTTAAATTTGCCAGTGCTCCACAGAAGAACCTGTGATTTCTTCAGCATGATGAAAACCTCACCATGGTGCTACCCCAGGGCTGCACCAATTCCAAACCAGCCCGTAGAGGAGAGGTGGAAAAAGCCACGTTTGAGATAAGCCAGCGATTTTGGCAATCAAAAGAGAGAAAGTGAAGGGTTCCTACTCTTTTAGTGGCCCCTGGGGAGCAGGATAGTACTTCAGTTCCCAGCTGCACTCTAAATATGCATTAACGTCACTCTGGATAATAGCAGCTAACCAGAAAGCACTGCTGAAGGATGTTAATGCATCCAGAGCCTTCCTCAGGCTGCCGCTACAAGTTGCTGCTGAGAAGTTTCCATTACTAACCTTGCCCTATCGGACTTGTTGATTACGGAGCGATAGAATGCAGCAGTGCAGAACAAAAAGCAGGAATATATTTTAAGAAGCTCAGCAGCCCAAACAGCAAATAGGCTGAGCCTCAAGCTTCAGCTGCTTTGGGCAAGTGCTAGACATCCTGCTTAGAGAACTCGGATCAGAAGTCCCACAGCAACATCAGCTCTGTGCACTTCTCTGCACACTGATGGGGAAGAAGACGAAAAAGCAGATGTACTTAACCCAGTTACTGGTTCTTTCTGTAAAGCATGATGGTCCTGCCTTAACTCCCCAAACCAGTTGCTTTGAGGACCTGTATCAAGCTCTGGATAAATCCCAGGGGCAAAAAAGCTGACAGGAGCAGAGAAAGGAAGGCTAAGGTTTTTCTGTTCAAGGATAAAAACACTTTCAAAGCGTCTCAAGTATCACATGGGCATTAAAATTCCTTGCTCCGCTCACCAAGAGGCTGCTTTGCCTTCTGGAACCTAGCAGAAATGATTTCTCCTGAATGCTCCTGTAAGGAGGGCATAACTGAGTTATTCAGAGCACAGCTGCTGTCATACTAAAACAATTTAAATTTAGTGTTGAAGCTGACCATGGCAAGCCTTTTCAGAAAGAATCTTTTTTTTCCTGTGAACCAATCTTTCCCCCATGCTGGGCAACGCTAATTCTAAAGGAAGAACTCCAATCACATGAACACAGAGCTTCACTGAGGCTCATTCACCCCGTTTCTCGGCAAACAATTAGGAATTTGGTTCTGGCAGACTTTTGTGCTGCTGCAGCTAGCCTGCTTCCAGAATAGCTGGCCCCTGAGCACCTGCCTTGCTCTCACCCAGCTCTACAGTTTTCTTTGGCTGTTGTTAGCTACCACACATGCTTTCAAATAGATTTTCTCCTGTTGGATTCAAGAAATACACAGAGTGATCTTGGCATTGGAATGGGACCATGGTCCTAAAGGAGGTGGCTCAGCTGGCTGACACTCGTGCTGCCACGGGGCTGCCACATTAACAGAGCGACTGCCTCAAGACCAACCAGCTCGGCTTTGCCACGCAGCTGTCACCACTACAGAAAGGCTGCGCTCGTGTACTCCATGGCCACCACATGGCCCTGCCAAGGAATGAGAGCTCCCAGCTCAGCTCCCTGCCTGAGCAACCTCCTTGGCCCAGCCTTGAGAAAGCATTTAGGAAGTCTTGCCTTTGTGAAACCAGGAGTGACGAGCACCTCCCTGCCAGGATCCAGGCTGTGCCAGGCCCAAGCCAGGCTCACAGCTCTGTGATCACCCTGGTGAGGTGTTTCGCCTTCACCCCTTCTCCAAGTGCACTATCACTGACCTTACTATGGCTCATGCAGAGCTTCTTCAGCTTACAAGTTCAGCCACCAGAAGAGGTTGATCCTCTTTGGGTTCTTGTTTTCCAGGACGCTAAGTCACTACTGCTGGCTTTTCTAAACTTACTGGATGCCTCAGCACCCTTCTGGAGGACTTAGAGATGAACACTGAAGACATCCAACCCCATCAGGTCTCCATCCTCCAGCCTCTTGCAGTAAGGTGTGACCACGCTAACAGTAGCTACATGGGAACTGCTTCTGACCGCTGCAACTACTCCTTGGGACGAGGCAGAGAGCACGTGCTAAAATCATTAACCAAAAACAGCTGCATTTAGCCTAACTGACAGTGGGGTGAAGCCACCGTGGGTCGGGGGAGAGGGCAGGTCCTCTTCCCCACAGGTCAGCAGGCAGCGCTGCAGATGTCCCCACACCTGCCCGTGCTGACCAGAGTCTGTTCTAGTCCTCTGCCTGCCGGCTCCTGCGCTTCTCTTTCCGTTGTTCCTCGGCCTCTGTTGGTGCTGTGGTCTCCTCAGGGCCCGGTTCTGAGCCCGGTTCTGGTTCCAGGGGCAGCGAGGGAGGCTTTGCAAGAGGAGCTGATGCTCCAGCACCTGGGGAGAGAACACAATTACAGAACAACTGTGTGTTTTGTCTGTTCTTTTACCCCTCCAAGCAGGATGGAGATGCAAAACAATCACAGCTATTTTTTGTTCTCAGATTTCTTCTGTCTAGCATTAGCTTATCAGCAGCACTCAATTATTTTGTAAGCTATTCAGCCAGAGACCTTACAGAACTTGGGGTTCTGCTGAAAAGCAGCTGAAGCACACTGTCTCATTCAGTCAGGCTGCTGTGAGAAGTCAGCAGGAACTTAGGAATTAAGTTGTGCTTTGGAAGGGAAAATTGTCCCACTAAGGCTGGTTTATACTCAAACTGGAACCAAAACCACAGCGTAGCTTTCAGTTCACAGTTTTAGTAATCTCAGGAAGAGTTTGCAGGCAGTTAATGTAGCTCCTTACAGAATAAAATCAAAACAGGATACTGCCATGCTGCAGTTGTATCTGTACATACTTAGGCCAACAGATAATGTTATGAACCAGCTCCTCTGACATAGGTGATAAAGTCCTTCAGGTAAGCCCCAAACTCCTGTATGTTTTTATTTTTCAGCCTCCAAATCTTTCATGCATGGAAAGTTTGTTCCATGTGTGAGGAATGGAATGGGTCCTCAGGGGTGCCAAGGAAAGAGGCCTAGGTTACACAACCTCCTTCCTGTTCCAACCCACAGGAAACAAAACTTAACAGTGACAGAAAATCACCACAATCAGCAGTATCCTGAGTGCATTCCTCCTTGGGAGCCAAGGGGCGAGAGCAGGTCAGGCCATAGGCAATGGAGATGCCCCCACCAAGCCCCCAGCAAGAAGCAACACGTGCAGCTATCAGCCTAGGTCTTCTAAGGCTGAATATATCTGAATGGAGCTCTGTATGCAAGTAAATATCCTCCTAAACACACGCTGTAACTCCACACCCAAAAGGACAGAGGCTTCTCCCCTCCCACAGTTCCACTTTGCAGAGGTGCAAAGGAGAAGTACCTGGTGGAAGCTGCATGCTTTTCCCATACCCAGCAGCCGAGGACATGGCTTGACCCAGGGCCTGGTTAGAGCCCAAGGGCTGCTGAGTGCTGGAGGATTTCCCTGATGGAGCAGCTCGCTGCTTGGATTTAGACTCTTTAGCAGGCTTAGTCCAGAGCAGGCTCTCCCCGACCTGCAGGGCAGCTCCCATCTTCTGGGCAACCTCCACCATCTTCTCGAGAAACAAAGAGAGGAGACCCTTGTAAACAGGAATACTTCAGACAACAATAAAGTCAACAAAGAAATAGAGCTGTGCAGAGCTGGCAACTGCCTTGGTGCTCAAGGGAAACATCTCCGCTAATTCATTCCCTTAATTAAGAGGGAATCTTGTCTTGCTGTGTATTGATTGAAGAACTGGGCTTCAAAGAGCAGAAAAGAAGTAAGCAGCTCTCAGCAGGCGACTGCTCTGCTCAGAAAATCTCATAAGCAGAATTTCTTCCTAATAATTGGACTCAAAAGTCAAATTTCCTCCTTGTTTGTTGCGAGTCTTAATGTGGCTATCTAGTTCCTGCTGACAACTCGTAAGCACCTACCTCAGGGTCAAAGTCAAGAGTGCTTCTCTCCTTCACTGCATTGACCTTCTTCTCCATCTCCTGGTACTGGCAGAGGGCTCCCTTCTTGTCCCCCTGGTTATACAGCAGGACAGCATAGTTGAGGTTGACGAGGGGATTGCACCTGCAGCAAACAAAAGGGATGCATCGCACTTAGCCGGACTCAGACCAGGCTGACATGCCCAAGCAGCAAAGCTTCAGCCTGGCTCCGACAAGCCACGGGGTGCTCTGGCCCTGAAGTCACATCTGCTCACATCACTCCTCCACTGCCCAGTCTCAGTTGCTCTGAGGTGAGGGCTACAAAGATCTCCCCGAGCAGTGACCTCTGCTCTCAGGTAGGTGAGCTGGCTTTGTTAGCGTCTGCAAGATTGGTTCAAAGGAGGCAAGAGCTCTCCCTAAAATGTACGCTACGTTTGGGGCCAGCCTCAGAACTACTGGGGCTGCCTGTGGGAGGGTGGAAGAGCATAAGGCAGCTGTGCTGTGCTAGAGTTTGGTTTGAAACCAGCTGCAAAGACCTGCAGAGCAGTTTTGCACTTGTCAGACTTAAAAGGGCAGCAGCAGAAGCCCAGCTGAGAGCAGAAACCAGCGCTGCGCTGTATTTACCCGTGCTACCACTTACACCTTTGGGAACAAGAATGGAATAGAATTGTTCCACTTGCTCTCATTTTCTACAGTACCCATTTTCTTCACCAGGATACATTAACCCAGAGCAGCAGCTTTTCTTCCAGCTTAGCCAGGAATGTGAGCAAACTCAGCTGGAAGGAAAGAGCGAGCTGCTTCCCTGGGTTCTGGGATTCAGTGAACCCCTCAGAGACCTCTTCCTTCTCTAGCTGCTTCACAAGCCAAGGTTTACACTCAGCAAAATGCTCTGACCATCTTCAGCAGTCTGAATCTCACACTTAACTTGGTGAAGCAAAGTGCATAGGTGTTATTTGACAAAGAAACGAACAGCAAGAGGGGCACCGCAGGAGCTCAGGCAGACACTCGGCTCATCCTGGCTGCAAGGCTGAGACCTGGAAAAGCAGAGGCTGCATTTGGCCAGCTCGTAGCGTGTACGTGTATCCCTGCACACGGGTCAGCCAGAGATGCTTTGGAGTTCGCTCAATAAATGTGAGCGTGGGACTGGTGCCCTCTCCTGGAGCATGGCAGGGATAGCTGGAGCCATCCAAAGATTCCAGCACCCACACCCAGGGGGCCAAGACAGAGAGCTTCCTTTGTGAAAAGTGCAGAAGGAAAGGCTTCTTCCATCACTGTTCAATAAATAGAAAGCATCGTCTGCAGGCCATGACTATCCACCCTCAGTAAGTTATATGACAGCGCTGCAAGGAAGAAGTCTATTAGAAGAAATCCGATAGCATTCATCACCATTGGATTTCCTTTATCTGAGAAACTGGAACACTGATCCTGCAATAAAAATAATAATAAAAAAACCCACCCTCCTCATCGTCTTTGCCAAAGCAAGGGATGTAATGCATGAGCAGATAAATATAAAAACCTGATTTCTTGAGGGAAAAAAAGAAAAAAAGCCAATAAAAACAGGAAAAAAAAAAAAAAAAAAAAAAAAAACACAAAAACAGACTCACACAACAAAACACCAAAACCAGAAATTGGCCAGATCTGGAACAGCCACTTTTAAAATTAATTGAACCCTATCATGCTAGTTATCCTTCAAGAGCTGAGAAGCAATATAATGGTTAGAAAAATCAATAGCTAAATAACCAAAGGGAAAAAAAAAAAAAAAAAAGGCACAGCTATGAGCTAAAACCAGTATTAAGATGAAGAAACATCTTTTTTGAAGATTTTGGCAGAACACTTTCCCTTCCAGACCCCAGCATGGTACCCAGACCAAATGTCACAGCGTGGCTATAAAAGTATTTATGGCAATGGGAACAGACACAGCTACCTTCATCCCAGCCAAACAGCTCATAATGTGCCAAGAAAGTAAGCCTGCGGGGACACGGATTCAGCCACAAAATAACTGTAGAGAATACAAGGCATGTCAGCTGAACGAGGCACAAAGAGCCTGACAGAGCCTGGATATTCCTCCCAGCAGTCAGTGGCAGTTTGTATTCATTTTTGCTTTGATGAAGTTTTATTTTCCTGGTGAAACTATAAAGCTGTAGCATGCTACTGGTGCCAGATATTTAGGCAAAGTTGGGGAGCTCAATTCCTATTCCCTCTCTTTGATCAAAGCACACAAACTCATGACTAAGCAGTCTGAATGAGCTTAAGATCCTGCATGCCCTTGCTAGGTTGGAGCTTTTGGTAGAACAGCTGATGCATAATTGCAAAACACACAGCAAGACGTGTAAATCTTTGACCATGGCTTACACAGGTTCACTTCCTGAGAGGAGGCTGCCCAGACGTCCTGACATTTGAGGCAGAAGTAGAAATATTTAAATCTTGCTTTGTAACTTTGTTGATGCATAATCATGAAGAATCTCAGTGCCAGATGTGTGCTGGTGGCGCCGGGCTAACCGATTCAAGGGCTTTGTCATGCATGCAAGCCAGGCAATTCTCAGAAAAGCGCCAAGAGCATTTACAGCACCTCTTTGCAAAAGGAACTGCACTAAGGGGTCAGACACTATTCTTTTAAACTTGCTGCCTTTTTTTAATGGCCTTGGGAACTTCCAGAATTCCCAGAATTAAGCCTGGCCTGTGTGCCTAGGTTAGAGGGGACAGGGACCAGTGTTTTCTCCTGCCATCTTGTGGTGGCCACTATGGAAAAGAGCCTGCCTTAAGACTCACTGTGCAGGCTGCTCTCAGTATGCAAATATTCGCAGTAAACTGGGGAGAATCACCATCAAACCTCCCACTAGTTAAAATGTGAAAAGTGAAAAATGAAAGGTAAAGAAAAGCAGACCCAGGCAGCCAGAACTATTCCTAAACTTGAGACAAATCTGTTTTTTCTGCCTGAAATGACGCAAATGACTTTCTTTACCACTGAAAGGCTCACTTTAACATTTCTGAAAGCAAGTGCTCTGATTTTAAGAGCTAGATTGCAAACACCGGCATTGCTAAGAAAATGGAGGAGAAAGAGCTGCACCACTGTCCTTTATATGCTTTATATTAGCTTCTTGCCCACATTTTCCCAGCTAAAATCTTCCCTCTGACCAGTTCAGAACAGGCTTTAACCCAAGCCTCTCAGTGCTCTCGCCAGTGCTTGAACTTTGGGTTATAAAATATTCTGGGATGGCTGGTTTCCTTCTATTGAATCTGCTCCATTGTGTGTAAATAAAGGAGGACTGGAATCCAAAGCCATCATCACTGACTCACTAAATAAACAGCAAAATAAAAATCAGCTTTGGTTTGGTCTCAAACAAAATTTCTTTCATTTTTCAGAGCTGACCTGAATGGAAAAAAAAAAACAAGTGGTTTTCAAACTGATTTGCATTGCTTCAGGAATAAAAATATTTCCCTAATGAAAACCGTCTTGGGTCAGAGTAGTCAGAGCAACAAAGCATGTGAAGGAAACCAGGTGCAGGGAGGAAAAGCAGCGTGATCAAAGAGCTAAAAGATGTGATTAAGACTTACTTGTCCAATGCCACAGCTTGCTCACAGGAACGTTTTGCATTCTCAATGTCTTCGAGGTTTGTCAGAGCAACTGTACCAAAGGAAAAGGTACACATAGAAGATGATACTTCACAAGGACTTTACTTTTGGGATACTTCTGACTGTCATTAAATCATGAAATAAATAGGTGCTAGCAGGGTTGTCTGCATTACTGCCCCCAGTGCAGGTGAGGATTAACTCTTCTAATGTCCCTTCTTATAACTACTCATCTCACCAAATCACAAAAATTACCAGTGCTGGACATGAACACCCTCTAGGCAACACAAACCCAAACTCTTAAAGGTAAAAAGTGTTTGGTTTTGTATTTTTCTTTTTTTTTTTTTTTTTTTTTTTTTCAAATGTGTAACCTGGATCTAACTGCAATTTAACCTTTCTGTTCACTACTGAGAGAGAACAGACTATTCAGGCTTTACACCCACCGGTGACCTGCTGGGGAACTTGGTATAGCCTTTGTCCAATGTTTTTTTCCTTAAGGCCAAACTTTCCCTCTCCAAAACGCTGCATCTCCTAAGCTGGATATACACCAGAGCTGCATAACGGCGTGTAACATACCTGCGAGGAGCATGTACAGCTCTCCCATCTTGGGCTGGAAATTGATGGCAGCACTGAGGAAGTGGAAAGCTGATGCGTACTGCTGCATCGTCAGGTGCACTAAGCCCAAATTGTATAGGATCTTCCAGTCGAAGGGAGCCAGGTAGTTTGCCCGCTTCAAGCAGCTGATAGCCTTCAAAAAGGAATAAGCATGCTGTAATGCAGCCCACCCAAGCAGACCTCCTGTCTCTGCCACAACAGGACTCGTGTTCTTCCATAAAATTTAAAACACGAAAAAACGTGAAAAAAAGTAAGGAAACAAGATACTTACTGCAACATATTTCTTCTTGCCGAAGAAGCACATCCCAATATTGTTCCACAGAGGGGGGCTTTCAGGCATGGTGCTGGCTACCACCCTGTATTTGGAGAGGGCAACATCAAAGTCTCCATGGGTCTGCATCAGGCTGCCAGCCGCCAAGGTGGCCTTTGGAAGAAGAGGAGAGCAACCAGCTGAGGAACTGCGTTTCCCAAACATGATGAGAGGACAAAGTTGTTAAGCTAAAGCCATCTCAAAAGCAACCATTTAACTTTTTCAGTTGTTTTCTTCTAGGGGCTGCCAACACCAACAGTGAGGAGCAGACGAACCTCTAGAACCTCTCAGCATATAGTGAAGACAGGGTAAAGAGGGACTTGAGTCCACTTTTTCCTGCCCTATCTCAATCATAGCAGTCTCTGAAATCCTGTAATGTGAAAAGTGCTTAGGGTATGTTTTGGGTTGATAGCATATCTTCTACAGCCCAGGTGTCTGAGAAGATCTATGCACTACTACTTTCTTTTTACCAGCAAGTACTGATAGAAACAGTTCTGGTGTAAGTTATCTGGAGAGTAAAAAACACAAGCGAGACAAAGCAGCCTAGTTCACACCAACTAGTTGATACTGCAAATTAATGGAAATATGCATTGGGGGAAAAAAGGCAAGTGGCTGCAACACATATATATTTAAACCACACTAAGCTAGTTAAGTCATTTATGATACTTCACGGTGACAAGTAAAATTTGTAAGTGTAAAGGTGTTTTCACAATAACATTTGGCTTGCATTCATGTATCAGTTGTCAACCATGCATTTCAATATTCTACTTTGCTAACATCGTACCAAAGGAGGCAGCAAGAAATGAAGTAACATGTTTAAAAAGGGAAGCAGTTCCACAATCAGGAATGAAACCTAGATGCCAAGCTCAGCTTTCCAGACTGGAGCCAAGGAAAAGTCACACTTGTATGTAACAGCTGGAAACACAGAGGATTATTAGCAGATGGGAGAATAATGTAATGGGACATCACTTGGGCCTGTGCTCCATGCCTAGGAATCACAGTGGCCCAGGCACAGGTCTTGGGATTTTTAAAACAACGTCTGGAAATCTTCCATTGCAAAGCAAATTCAGTTTGTTAAACTAGGTGCAACTTCAAATTAAAAAACAAGGGATGCATTTAACACCACATATTCTGCCCAGTTCCCTTTCTCTGCTTCCACACACATCCAGTTTCCTCTCCAGGGAAAGGTCCCAGAAATGTATTTTGGAAAAAGTTTTCTGGAGCATAATCCTTTTTAGCCTCTCAATGATACAGACAGCAAAGCTTTGATACTGGAATTAGTTTCAAGAGGTCAGCTGGTTCATTTCCACTCCTCCTGATACCTTGTAGTTGCCTTGGTCATAAGTAAGTGCCTTTCCAAGGTGTTCAAAAGCCTTCTGGTAATCCCCAAGCTGGGAAAAGAAGTAAATGAGTATCAGAAAATCAGGAATAAGAAAGGAAAACATAGGCTTTATGGACACCCAAATTTCTGTTCAGCTAAAAAAAGGACTCAGAAAAGTGATTTTTGCAGAGCTTCCACTTACTAACTTACACACATATTCCTGTTTGATGATTTACAAAACAAATCCTAAAAATGGATTATGCTGAGCACTGTTCCATCCCAATTTCCCTATTTCCAGTGTAAGACAATGTTTATGAAGATCTACACCTTATTCTCGAGCATCTAAATAGATAGGGAAATGCTTAAGGAGCTTTCTGAATTAGCACTCAGTGCAAGTTTTCTAGCCCATCAATCCTGCCAGGATTGATACTGCCAGCTCTTCTTTGCCTGTTTGCTCCTTGGGTAGCTTACTTTTGGAATAATCAGATGGTCCTGCCCATACATTTCACAGATAAGTGATAAGTATGCTTTTGTTATTTAAATCAATGATTTTCTTCTATGGTGCATTAATGCTGCTTTCACGGCTGCTTTTGTTGTAGATTAACTTGCTGGACTCCAGCTCCAGAAGTAAGGTAATGACTAGTCATGTTTTACTGTACTTAGAGGATTTATAACAGAATTAGGGCAGCTGCCAGACAGAATTCCTGCTCTGGCTCAGATCCAGGATCAACTTACTGTTGGCAGCAAAAGTAAAACAGAAAAGGAGAAAAAAGCAAGCTCTGTCGTGATAAATACAGTCCTTACAGAAACGCAGGGTAGTCACATAAGGATGGATAGAAATTAACTCTCTAAAACAGTCTTAGTTGTTTTGTAAATAAGTAAGTTCATGTAATAGATATGGGAAGTTTTCAGTACCTGCAAGTAAATTAAACCCAGTTTTGTAAGGAGGTCTGTATTTTCTGGAGAGAACCTGTAACACAAAAGCCAGAGAGCTGCATTGTGAATTGGCCCCTCTAGAACAAGGTAAATACAGAACATGGCATCGCTATGCTACACTGCCCTAGTGTCACACTAGGAAATTAACTGTTATTATTAATAATACCCAAATATTGGAACAGTTACCATCATGGGGACTTCCTTTGAACAATAATACATCTAAGATTTCAAAATGCCTTATAGATACTAGTAAGAACTGAAGGTAGCTTCTTTGAAACAGGTCTGGAAGCATGGTAAGAGGATGTGGTTTTACTAAGCTTCACAGTGAGCCTGCATGAGTGACCTGGAAATAGAAAATGGGGTTCTCCTGTCTCCCATAAATGATCCTGTAAATCCCTCCCCAGCTTCTGGGGCCACGTGTGACAGACAAACCTCAGCGTTTCTGATGGATCCCACACATTCATCATCAGACTCGCCATTCACTACTCTACAAAAAGATTACGAGCTGTGGACTGCCTTGTGGTACACTGCAATCCACAGGCACTGCTCTAGTAGTTAACACACCTCGGACAATATACACCACTGTTTAGCACAGTAAGGCTTCAAAAAGGACACCCTTAGTGTTTTCAGTTACTGCATGCAACTCCCAAACCCTCATGGCTAATTTGGGGTTCAGGCAGCAATGTCATGAACATTTTTAAAAGCATCCCCATTCCCAGGAGGTTTTGAAGAAATAAATAGCATTAAAAAAAAAAAAAAAACAACAACAAAGTAGAAAGGGACACTGTATGTTTGTGGCCTCACTTAACAGAAGTGAATTTTCAAGTCACTGCTATCAAGTCTTAAGAAATCTAGTATGTACAATCACACAGGCACATTTAAATCTCAACTGGAGCAAAACCTGTGTGCCTGGTGGAAGATAAACAGAAAGCAGTGACAGACTAACCTGCAGCTGGAAGATAAACAGAGAGCAGCGACAGACTAACCTACAGCTGGTAACAGCAAGCTAAATGCAGCGGGCAGATGAGAACAAAAAGAAAAAAGCAGGAGTGAGGAAGAAGGGAGAGAAGGGGGGCAGCAAGATAACCAGTATAAACCTGGTAAAATGCTTAGCAAGGATTATTTATGTAATAAACATTCTAGATTAATCCAAATGTCTACCCGACCCAATATACTGCCAGAGAGCAGCCAAAAGCAGATGTGTAAGAAGGAAAAACAGCTAGTACAAAATGCAGATCCTCCAGTGGTTTCTGACATGCTCCTGTTTTCCTTTAGTCTTTTGCCTACATTTTTAAAAGCACCGGTAAATCAGACGCTCAGGAACGTCCTAAAAAAGACAGATTGGTACTCAGAAATGGTGACAGGGTGGGAGAAACTCACCATGCACCAGCCCATCTCCAGTCTGCCTACTCACACTCCTTCAAACGCAAATCACTCCATGAGAAACCCAGCAACTAAGTTTTGACAGACAGTCGGGGTTAGAGAGACAGCCAGGGTTAGATCTTGTTGGTAGAAAAACCTTTGGGATTTATTAAGTCCATTTGGGATATGTTTGCTCCGAGGCATTTCTGTCCATTTGTTTTCCACTGTTTCTTGGCAGACCTTCAAACAGCTACCTTCTTCCCTGACATGTTGTCAGCAGGAGGAGGACTACAGCTGAGAGCAGAGACAGCTGAAGAGCTTGCAAAGTGCTTGCTTTGCACAGAGACACTGTAATTACCATTAGCTTTTTAACTGTGTCCTCAATTCAGATCTGGGACACCCATCAAATTAATCCTGGCATAGGATGGAACATTGACAGAGAAAAAAAGAAAAAAAAAATATATATATTCTTACTCTATAGCTTTCTTATAGACTTCAATGGCTTTATCAGTCTCCCCCTCCAAAAGGTGAATTTTTCCCAGCATCTTGTAAGTCTGATCATGTCTGTTGAGCTCCAGGGCATTGTTTAGCTGGTCTCGTGCCTAAACACACAACCACAGAGAATAAAAAATAATCAGTGATCACTCCTCGGTGAAGCAACAGCCCAAGAGCAATCCACAGCAGCTAGGAAAGGGAACAGCTAGCACCCCCTGAGCTCAGAGAGCCCTGCTAGCAAAGCCCAGCCCGGCTAATTGTTGAAACAAGTTCTGCATTGGGGGCCATGAGCTTTCTGGGACAGAAAAAAGGGAAGCAGCATGCTCCAAGCCAAGAGGCAACAACCTCATGAGGAAGAGAGGAGCACAGGCCTGTTCCTGTGCTTGAATTTGTTTGCTTTAAGGGAAGCCTCAGCCCTGTGAGGTTAACAGGTACGTTGTAGTTTATTCCTCGCTAAAATGCTTACTCCAGCAGCAAGCAGGGATTGCCAAGTAAACCAGGGGAATGAATCAGCCCTTGTCAGGCACACACTGCTCCCCTCCAACAGGAGACGCTTTGCAACATGTCCTCCTCTTACCTCCTCAGGCCTAGCCAGCAGGACCGCAAAGAACATTTGCTGTTTCTGGACACACCATATATTAGAAAGAGAAATGCTGACGGGTTAAAGGAATTCTGCACTATGTTACCAACAACTACTGAAAAGACAGCCATCCCCATGGGCTTCGTTGTGTTTTAGATGTCCTCCAGGAATTATTCAGCACACACTGCTGCCCAGGGTGACCAATACGTCTCAGTTATGGGAAAGCTGGCAGGTTAGCAGGTCCCAGTATGGAAACTGATAGTGCAGATAACAAATCCTGTTGATGAACCTATGCTCCACAGCATCCTACTTTACAGCAATGCCTCCAACAGGGAACGCAGCGGGGTTTTGCCTGCAAGGACCACAGCATTCCACCAGAAAGAGCAGCAGGGAGCAATTGGGCCAAACTGGGAACAAAGGCTAAGTGCTGTGTTTTCCTGAATCCTGCCAGAGACAAGGGGAAGCAGGTTTTCCTTCAGATCAATGAGACTATTCACAAGATGCAGCAGTTTGAGCTTTATGCTGGGGAAACAGCTTGGGTCTTAACCATCACACTTCTCTTGCTGCAAGAAGATGAAATTGGCATGCTCAGTGGTTTGCTGCTCCTCACAAAACCTGCAATGTTTACCACAGTGGTTTTAAAAGGCTCTGAAACAGATGCAGCTCTTGATGGAGCACAGCTGGTTTTCTGTCTTGTTTGAGGCAGCTCTTTGAGGTTCCTCAAACATTCCTTTTAAGAACAGAAATGCTCTCTGAAAAATTCTAGTTCAGGAAAAGCCTCCTGGCCAGCAACAAGGCTAAGCTCAGTTTCACTCTTATCCAAGTTCACAAACTTTCAGCTGACTCAAAATAATTCAACATGCAAATGGGAACAGACACAGCTCATGAACTTTTGCTCCCAGAAATGAACACCAAAGCAAAAAGCTTCCTTGATACCCAGCATTGCAAA
This sequence comes from Anas acuta, assembly GCF_963932015.1. Taxonomy (NCBI): domain Eukaryota; kingdom Metazoa; phylum Chordata; class Aves; order Anseriformes; family Anatidae; genus Anas; species Anas acuta. The sequence continues at coordinate 11,907,751 of NC_088990.1, read as the reverse complement.
GGGTCCACCTCAAACCCCCAGAGTGTGAAATTTCCAGGAGTGCTGCTTCCCATCTATCAGGTAGGTGAGCATTTGCATTACCTTGTTGAAATGTTTCAGGTACATGTAGCACACCCCCAGGTTGTGGCTGATCTCCTGTATGAGACAAAGCAAAACAAAACCCAATCAGCAAGAAGTTTGAGATACGATACGTAATTTACCAGTGACAACAGTCATCGCTGACATGGACAGGGAGACTCCCAGCCCATACCCTTCTTGTTTAGTTCAAATAAACCTATGAATTCCAGTTGCTCCGGGAACCTACAGAGCTAAACTGTGACAGAATGGGAATGACTACAGTCCAGAGGGACTAAAGCACAGAAACGACAATGGTCTCTTTGGAGAATACGGAGCAAAGACTGTTTTCTTCATGTGACTCAGTTCCCAGTGAGATCTCTGAAGCTAACACCCATTGCCCTCGTGGGTGGCTCTCCGTCTACCTGTACAATCACAAAGACACACACAACACTGCATCCAGCTGGACAAAATTTAAAGATGCTTCTAACTTTCCAAAAAAGAAGTCAAGCACCAGAAGGGCTGATATCCAGGATCTCTGGCAACTGAAACACGTTTGCAACACAGTAGGAAGATCACTTTGGCATCCTAAACACTCTAGTGCCACCATAGGGAACAATCATGCCTCTAATTCATCGCCAACAGTGTAACAGCCAAGCTACTTGTCATCTTCCTCGCCCTGGCACATCCCGCGGAGCTGAAAAGCAAGGTCCACAAGTTCCTCGTTTCTATTCTGGTAAGCATTTCACTGCTTCATCAGTTTAGACAGCCTTGACCTTTGAGAGGAAACTCTCTTATTTACCCTCACAATGATACTTTCCTCGATGTGTCTCTCCAACTGTGGAGAACAGTAATGAATCAAAGAGCTACTCCTGGTCACTGCGGCTTGCAGAATGAGGCAGCACAAGCAAAGAGCACAGGCTGCTGCCAGTGCTGAGCCAGGTACGGGAAATAACTGATCAAAATGCCCACTGAAGTCTGCCTGCTGTGGCTGTAAATAGGGTTATAGTCATGCCAAGCACATACTGCAGGTAGCTTGGTTAGCTAAGGGACGATCCCCAGCATAAAAGGTTTCTGAGTTGTTTGGCACTAATGAGTTGATGAGAGTAACGTCAAATGTATTCTGGTATCAAGCCTCAATATTAGACACACTGAGCACCAAAAGTACAGCTAAAGTCAGCAAGTGCATCATGTCTTAGCAAAAAAGATCACATGTGGCGAGTCTGTCTTAGGAACAACACTTCTGCAGGCAAAACGGCCACCTGCAGAAGGCTGTCCACAGCTAACTGCAAGCCGCGTCCTCTCTTTTCTCACCTCCTGTCACACATCTCCCTTTGCAGTGTTCTTCCTTCCTTCTTTTCCTCTTAAGAGGAAAGAGCTAATTTATTATTGCTTCTGTAGATATCAGCCTACATTTTGTCCAAGTAAATAATGCTTGGTAGATAAGAAGTAACCTTTTCAGCTAATTTGAGGGCGATCTTTTTCAATGGTGTTTTGCATTACGAAAGGATTCCCAATTACTGAAGCAAGTTTTAGTGATAATGAGGGTTTAATGATGACCAAAGGAGGCACCTCCCATACTGTCCTTAATGTCATTTAGCTCTTTGTACTATATATGGCTGTGTTGATACTGGTACTTTGCAAAGCTCAAACACGTTGCTAGATTCTCTGCTGCTTGTGCCCCAAGACAAGGTGTGGGACTGCAGGCTGAGATCATGCCTTGCTCCTGCAATCCAAACCAGCGGCTGCTGAGCCTCATCAGCATCATCGTTCTGCCTCTCAGCCCTGCAGCTCGCACTGCAGGCAGCATGAGCTCACCTCTGCCTGGAACACGTCTGCAGCTGTCTCCATAAAACTGCAGAAACATCTGCACAGCACAGTAATCTCCAAATCAACACAACACTCACCCAGTCCTTTTCATCGAGTTTAGCTGCTTCGTTGTACACTTCAATGGCTGCCTTGTGTTTCCCCAAAAGAAACCTGTGAAAGCATTTCAATTTTTATTTTTTCTTGCTTTGAAACCCTGCTGTGCAACCACTATCACCTTTGCCAGTGAGAAATGATGCTATTTGCTAGTTCTCCAGAGACCTGCCTGAGAAGCCCTGAGAAGTTTCCAATCTGAGCAATATGTCAGCACTGCTCCCTTTCAGGACCAAGGTCATTAATTCTGCACTCCCTTACATTATTGGAGATGCAAGGAATGAATCCACAGGCTCTGTCATCTGCCTTTGTCTCAAAGGAAAAGCACGGGTGATCAAAAGCAGACTGGACACTCAGAGACAGAAAGGGGTCTGCAGGGCAAGTTTACACTGCCCAAGGCTGCAGCTTTAGCTCTGGACCTGGAAATCGGTGTGCTACTTCTCTCACTTAAAGCACAAACACAAATGAAAAAAAAATACAGAAAAAAAAAACAAACAACACAATAGCAGCCAAGCATGTAACAGAGAATGTGCTTTAAAGGGTAGCCCACGCTTCTGGAAAGCATCTCAAGTGTTGATAAGGAGGAAGCATGCTTGGAATTAAGCAGCCAGAGATTCCACTTGATGCCTGGGAGAAAAACAAAACCTGGAAGGTCCTGGGTAGCACATCAAAGTGAAACAATAAAAACACCACTCACAGCGATCGTGCCACCTGCTTGAGGTTGTCAGCACTTCGAGGGTTCAGAATGGAACATGTCTGAAAGAGTTCAAGAGATTCTTGAATTTTCCCCTCCAAGCGAAATATCAAAGCTGCAAGACAACATATACCAGGCAAATTAGTCCATTATCTGCAGGAAAAACGTACCTCTGACAGCAGGGAGCTAACAGGGGGTACAAATACATTATAGCAGTACTTGTTTGGTCTTTCTCCTCCTGCAGCAACCTCATGCAGAAGCCGTGTGCGAGGACAGAATGAAAATACACGCAAAGGACCCATGCTCGTTTGGGAAAAAAATCTGTTCTTTATGGTACAGGCATCTTGAAACCCTGGCCAACTGTTTGTTACGATGCAGTCTGGATCTCTCCCCTCCTCCTACAGGCTGCAATAAGCCCTTGGCCAAGAAATCTCAGCTGTCCCCCACTCCAGTCATCTGCCAAGGTGACACACAGCCCTCTGAATTTCAACGCCAAGGTCTGGGAGACGTTTGTGAGAAGGCAGAGGAAGACCACTCTTAGAGCCAGCGGCAAGACAACAGCCACCTGAGGCACGTAGCTCTGACAGACAACACACATCCACAATACATTTCACAGCACACGATCAAACACGACCCAATCGAACACCAGCACATCGAAGGCCAAGAGCCACGAGTCCAAAAAGGAACTGACGACAAACTCATCAGTGAAGAGAAAACAGAACATCTTGTCTCTGTCCATGTGATAATCCCATATTTCAACACTAGAAGGTAGGTAGAAAAAAAGCCAAATATACTTACATATGAATTTTATACCCGTTTCCTTCTTTTGTCCCCACTTGTTCACTGTATCTTGTATCAAAAGGAACTGGCTTTAGCAATATTAAGACTTTCAGAGGCCTCATGTGACATACCTTGAACGTAGACAGCATATTCACACCTTCCATGAGACTCCTGGAGTTGCTCTTTGATGACAGCCTGAAACGAGGAAGTGCAAAGACCACAGGGTAAATGTAATCCCCGTCTCTGAGAAGCCCATTTACTGGGCCACCATCACCCCCTTTCCAAACCGTAGCATGACAGTTTTCAAATGAATATAAACCCTTCACATTTTTTAATAAAGGCAACCTCTACGAAAGAAAAATGATTCTGACCAACCAAATGCCTCCTGTGACTTTGATTTGGAGAACCTTTTTGCACGTGCCGCATATAGCTGTGCTGTATCTGGGCGCACAGCAGAGTGCCCTGAAATACCTTGAATTAAAACATCACGCAACATGTTGTCAGACACGGTGCTTCCTTTTGTGACAGTAACTGTGGCATCACATAGGACACGACAAATGCAACATTCACAGAACCATATTTTGTGCATGGAAAAGTCAGTATTAAGACAGTATTAAGACAGAATTCGCAGCTAGTTTTTGCAATATGCTAAAAAAGTGGTCAACTTTCAACATTTTAACAAAACTTGTGAAAGAGATTTTGTTTCAGCTACATAAACCACAACTGCACATATAGGACAGGCACTGGATTGCATTTGGGACAACTACAAGAGAGCATGGAAGAGTGCAAATTCATCATTGTTTGTGAGAGCACGGTGCCAGGAATACCACAGCCGTTCAGTGTTTCTCTGTTCGTTCCCATTACCAAAGATAATTAGATATTACCTGGGGAAAACGCCACAAGAAATCTATGAAAGCATCCTCTGCTGATAAGGGTATCTACTCTAGGCACTTTGTGAAGAAATAAATTGAATTGGAGCAACTGCAGCTGAGTCAGTGAAAGTCAAATGAACAAATGATGAGTACATGGGGAAAGGAAGGAAGAAAACTGAGGAAAATGTAAATTATTGTTGGATGCACTCCTGCAGCTGACAGCTTGGGGTGCGGGTGCAGTTTGGCTATATTCCATAGTCACACATGACCTGAAATTATAAAAGTAGCCAAAATGAGTGATTCTGGGCAGGATGCAAACTGACTATGAAGCAAACGTTCTGTTTCTGCTCTCTTTGAGGTTCCTCCTTTGCTCTGACATAGAAGACAAAGAGGGGAAAGAAAGGAGGATTTCTGGGCTAGCAATAACCTGGCACTCATCTGGTACTTCTGTCTAGTGTGTGATCAGTACCACTATCCCCTGCCTCCAAGACGAATAGAAATGAAAGGACCAGAAAGCAAGAAGGAAAATTGAACCTCAAACATAGCACACGGAATGATGGAAAGCGGGGTGAAGGCAAGGAGTGTTATTATTGAGAAACCTCACTGACAGAAAGAAAATTAAACAAAGGAAGGAACAGAAAGAACAAACGCAGGCTGCTCTTCCCCTTGGACATAATACCCTCTGATCTCCTGACCAGAGACCCGCCACAAGCCTACATTTTAGTCTTAACCAAGTACTTTATCATCGGACTTTCAGCTCAGACACAAACAAGCATTTCTGAACACAGGTATGCAACACTGCCCCATCTACATAAAACCAGTCTCAGAGCAAGAGCAGGCAATAGAGCTATCTTTTATAGAGATCTGATTAATTCCTTAAGCCCTAAAAATCCCATAGTGAAAGGCCTTGAGCTGAGAAATATGATCTGTAATCCCAGCGTTTCCTCCCAAGTTTATTTAACTTGCTGACAGAATTTAGACGTATTGGCAGGAGACCAACCAACATGAGTGATTTTAATTAATTAAAAGCATCTGGTAATTTTAATAATCCTTCCCTCACACATAACAGAAGATTTCTGTTGTGAAAAACGGTTAGGGGGAAGAGCTGGAGTTGCTGCTACAAGCAGAACACACACTTTATGAGCTGCCTATGTGAAGAGCAAGAGCTGAGTGATGACGACTGCTTAGCAGGGCCCGTCCCTGCGCTCCCCCCTCGCCACCCCCCAGATCCACTCTGCCTGCACTGCAATAGCAGGGCTGCTGCTGCCTCTGGCTCCAGGGGATGTTTGCCTTGTGCCTTGCTGGGTAGTGGAATCAAGCAGGCGGAGTTATCCATCTCACGCTGTAATAAGCAGCAGCATTTGTCAGAAGCTTGGGAACGCCAGAATAGGTGCAGGAGCGGCCCTGTAAGGGTTAAAGCCAATTTAATGCTTGGATTTTAGGGAGTCAATGTTAGGAAATATTTTTTCCTTGGGCTTTTACACCGCTGACAAATAGGGGAGCTTCTACAGTTGCGCTGGAGAGGAGGCATCTCAAGGCACTGAGTGGGAAAGAGTCTAACAAGACCAGGCCAAAATTAATAGCATCAGAGGTCATTTGTTTATTAGCTGAGTCTTAAAAGAAAACTGATGGGCATTAATGAATGCCCAAACTGTACTGAAATCGGTGAGTTTAAAGCCATTTCAGTCATCAGGAATAACGATGCCACCTTTCATTTTTGAAAGTATTGGCCCTGAATAGCATGTTTGGGGCTGCCTGTGCTCACGGCGTGTAAAGGCAGGCAGCTGGGGCATCCTGCGTAGACCTGTAACCCCACCGAGCACCAGCAGAGAGAGCCAGAGGCTACCGGAGGGCAGTTCAGTGCACCTAGGATCTGCATTGCCTTCTGGACACGGCAATGGTTCAGAGACTGCAGAAGGATCCTGGCATGCTGATGTTCTTATCTTCTTTGGGACAAATCCAGGCCTCTGAGCACACATTCATCACATCTGAGAGGATGGATGGAAGATTATTTAACCAACTACTGTCCGGTGCCAAACTCTCCCAATGTAACCACAAAAACATGGTTCTGTGAGCCAGGAGGAAGGAGCTGACAGCTAAAGCAAAACTGGTCTGCCACAGGAAACGTTATTAGCTGTCTTCTCTACATTTTTCCCCATCTTTTACTTCCTTCAGTGACTAAAGACAAATTGCAGAAGTCAATGCTCCCTTCACACACCATCCACAGGGCTACTTTCTGTTTTCCTGAGCTGTACGTCTCTGCACTCCACGAGTCTACAGCCTGCCATGGAACTGGCAAACGTACAAAACAGGAGACCAACGAAATGCAGTCAGATCAACCGAAAAGGGAAGCAATTTTCTATTTAGATTACTAGTCCAGCCTCTGCTTAGATCTGTTTAAACCAAGGTCTGAGAGGAAATCATTCTGCTGATGATAGAGCCCTCCAGCTCCGCTAATTAAGAGCTAAATGAATTTCCTCTGGCCTACCCGTTTCTTAAGCACCCCCAGGAGTTCTCCAACAGAGAGAGACAAGTCCTGGCTGATCCTGGTGTTTCAGGAGGGAAAAACTATTTTCAGATCTTCTTTGCACATTACAAAAACAGAAAGGCAACTCTTACACCCCTCCTCCTGCCACTGGCACATCATCTTCAGCGTGTCAGGAAAACACACCGGTTAATAAACTTGGCATTTCCTTAGTCCACTTACTGTTAAATCCCAAATCAAACAACCACTTCCATGATACCCACCAAACTGACAAGAAATCAAAAGGTGCAGCGTGTCACAAGCAAAATGAAAGAATATCATTCAAGGATAGCCAAGATGTATTTTTAGACTTGGTAGAAATGTATTACTCGATTGAAGTGCTTTTGTAGCAGCTCTGTAGTACCCTTGAGAGACCTGCACTATGGAACTGCATTATAATCAGTGTGGAAGACCCCGTGTATCACCTGGAACAAGAGAAGCTTGCAATCCTTTCATTTTTACCACTTCCAAACATATGGTGAGTTTATGGAGCACTCTAGAGAACTGCACGTATGAATCCTGATTGTAGCTGAGGATTTAATAAAATTAAAGCTGTTTTGATCCTTGTCTTAGTTCTACTTTCTTTTGGTCCCCTGATTCCAAGAGAAGTCAGAAAGGAGGGTGACTAGGGCTCAGCCTTACCTCAAAGTCGGGATATTACGTTGGTGATGTACTGGTTTATGGGGAAAAGAGGGGTCCTAACGACCCTGTGGCACAGCAGGTGATCTGGCAAACCTGGAAGGCCACAGCTCTGCACCTCCCCTGTCCACAACACGGCTAGGCCAGGCATGAAAACCACCATTTGACAACAGCAGTTAAGTACTTCCTCATGCAAAATCTCAGCAGCAGCTCTTACCTTACACTCGTCGTAGTCTCTGCGAACATACAGCAGATAGATGTACCAGTTTCTCCTCTCTATAACGGGTAACTCCGGCACTGCATGTAAAATACAAAATGAGATTGATCAGCAGGGAACCTGGGCAAAGCACGAGAGGGATTCTGAACTGCCTGCTCTGCAAGCACAACACAACTAATTTGAGAACAGCAATTGCACCCGTCGGTGCAATTAAACTTCCGACTTGAAACCTGGAGCCTGGACATACAACCCATGTCCAGTTTCATTTTAGTTCTCAAGCTGATGTGTAAAACGTGTTGTTAGAGACAGAGACACTAAATGAGGTCTCTTAGCAGAAAACAGAGAAGTACCACCTCAAAAGGCTTGAGGCATCTGCTCCTTCTGGTGCAGCTACAGGAGCAAGCAGCACCGAGCAGCAACACGTTGGCTATGCACACATTTTAATTTAGCACTAACGCCAGTCTGATGGGATTGGTTTTTCCAAATACGCAAGAAGCAGCTTGGGGAAATGAGTTAGATTCACATTTCGGAAGTAGGGCAGAAGAATCAAACTTCTTTAACATAAATTTCTGGGAGTGAATGAGAAGGAAATAGGCACCACACACAAAAGGAGACTTTGGAGATGTTGTCATTCTCGAGGTGTGAATAATTTAGAGAGGTCAGGCTTGGTTCTTTGAAACTGTGAAGGGAGTATGAAACATCACAGGTCTGAGATGCTGTGAAGCTACTGGCAGAAAAACCTATTTGATGCAGTGGAAGGGAGAGGATTGTGCTCCGGTGTTTCAATCGTATGGAGCTTGCAGCAGTAATTATGGCAAATCACGAATGGATGTTGCTTGGTGATATTCGTGTTGGGTTTAAAAGTTTAACACACTGCTGTGCATTTCATTACGGCTCAAAATGTATTGCTTGGTTCTCGTTTCTGCAGCTCAGATGCTGGTAGCTGAGAGGTAACCATAGCAACTGGCAAAAAGCTGTATGTTTGCAAGTCAATATTGTGACAGAAGTGTGGAAGGCAAAGATTGTCGCAGGGGCCGAGGCCACAGGGATGCCCCACGGTCCCCACTGCCAGCCTGCGGCATGGGGCAGAGTCAGTTGGAAAGCTGACGTGACCAACTTAGGGCAACGCAGGGATCGGGGATCCAAAAGCTCTCATCAAATGCTGCTCCCTCTCAGACCTTTGTAAGAACGGCATTTGCACACGCACACTCCCCGATCAGTTGAATTGATTTCCACCAGCTTTATGTTTTCCATTTGTTCTTCATCGTGGTTTCCCAGCAAGTAAGGAGTTAAAAGTGTCTACAAAGTGATTTTTTAAAAAGCACTATTTCATAAAGAGCGCAGAGGGCTGCTCTTCTGGACTGCATCGGGTGGTTACCTAATTCATTGGCAGACTTGTAATGACTTCCTTGTGTAAGTTACTGCAGATGCCAGGCTCTGACAGAACTTTCTTTTCCTAGAAATACAGCACTTAGGGGTACTGGAAATGAATTGCAGAAAGCAGCCAGACTTGTGTGCTGCCCCTGTGTGGCATCTTGCCACCACCCAGCACAAAATACTGAACTAGATGGCACATCAACCTGACCTATTCAGGTACTCCTTACCTTCTTTTGTAAGCATGGATTTAAAGGCAGGCATTGCAAACTCTATTTAACCATCAACATTCGAATTCCAATCCGAACTAAAGTACACTTTGCCAATTTGTGCTAGTAATACAGCCTAAAATTACAAAATCCTGTATCATTACAAACAATGGAAACTGTTTTAAATAGGGAACAATCAGAAGAGACTCCAGACAAATCCCACCTGGTCTCCAGTCTGATGCCAACAGTACTGCAAGCCTTACCGAGAGGACAAAAAGAAACAGAGAGCACCATTAAACCTTAAAACATACAGAAAATCGAGCTGGCTGGGGTGTGTTCCAGCTGAGGTGGGAAAGACCAAATGAGGTTAGACCCTACATGAATGCTTTGGGATACGGATGGCACATCAGCGAGCAGATGCAAGATGGGTTGTTGAATTCCTGAAGGAAAGGGCTTTTTCACAGTTGTGGGACCAGAAGGACGCTGCACTGCCGCCTACACGACGGCAATGCCTGCTGAGAGCAGTGCTGGGAAGGAAGAAAGAGGCGACGTTCACCCCAGCCAGCAACACGAACGCTAAATGTCACAGCACTGAGCTGGGTATCGAGCTGCAATCGATCCTGCGCATGCACTTCAAAAAAGCATCAGAGACCAAAGAGAACAATGCCATCTGGAAATGAACACATTTTATAATGGATTTGAGTGTGAGCTTGATCAATTTACCATAATCTACCTCAAACATCTGCAGCATAGACAGGCACAAGCCACGGCAGTGTTTTCTTTCCTTGTCATCTCCTCTGCCATTGTCCTGCTGCAGAGAAACAAGCAGGAAAGGAAAGAAAAGGACAAAATGGACACCGACATCTCACAAACACCGTCTGCCTTATGGGTCTGAGACTGCAAAACCCAGAAGAGTTACCTAAAAGAGCTGGGCTGGAGATAAAACTGAGAGGAAACAAAAAAGCCACAAGACACACAAGTGAATGGCATTCACATCTGCAGAGATAAAACAGTTTTGCTTCCCCCCAGCAATGCGCTGAGCTATCTCCTCGGATAACCAGGCGGAATTGGGAAAACACGTGGAGTTTTTCCTCTCCTAAAACACATTTGGAAATAGCAACAAACCTGACTGAGATGACATCAGCCTCCTTTTTCCTCTTTCCCTAAGACAAATAAATTGAAAAAAGATAAATAAATTCTGATGTCTTTCTAAAAAGATGTCTAGATTAATTCATAGATACAAGCGATCTGAACACAAAAGAAACACAAAGATTCATAGACGAATGTTGATAGACTCCCTGAGCCTATTCGAGAAAGAAAATATCAGTGGTTTGACCCTTTCTCTGAAGAACTCCAAGACAAACATTACGTACCAAACCTGGTGTGGAAGCCACAGAGGACAGAGAAGAATGGAAAGACAAAGAAATTGCAAGGAAATTAATAAATCATTAGACAAGAACTTGTCTAATCCACCCAAAAATGGCTGTGGGAAGCAAAGGACTGCTAACTGGGCTGTATGTTACCTACAAACACAAAACTGGGTGAAGCATGCCATGCCGTACAGTGCTTGCTGCATTGGCCTTGACAGCAGCACGTGGCTGGATCTGGCCACGGGGCTGCTGCAAGGGGCACAAAGAAAGGAAAGAAGCACTGGCACCACACTGCAGACTCCTCAAGGGTAGGGATGATGGGGAACAGTGGAGTTTTCATGTGGCACAGTGGTTTGCAATCTCACCCTAATCAGAGGCCACAACCACGAGGTTTCTGCACAGGGAAGAATTTGGCCTCGCTGGGAGGAGCTGAGCACATTCATCACGTCCCTCAGGCTGCCTGCAATGCAATTTTCCACCTTTTTCAACACACGGACTTTCAGAAGTCCCTTGTATGTAACTGCTGCAGAGCACAGGAAAACATGCCTTTCTTTGCCACCTTTCGCACAGTCCTCTACAATCCAGTGCCCACGGGGATGCAGGGACCACAGGTTAGAAAAGCAGGGCTTCTGACCATTCTAGCAGAGAAAACAGACGTATTTTCTGTAAATCATGCTGATCAAGGGCCAGTTAAAGAAAATGCAATTACCCCCAAACTGTAGTTACAGTGAAAAGGGTTTATAGCTTGTGTAATTATCTTTTCGTCTCTCTTTTCTGAGAGTACAAAAGTCTACTCTCATTAAGCACCTGCGACAGGGTGCCAGGCACCAAATATATGATTAAATACCTCAGTCAAGAGACAGGCCAGTTGCTCTGCAGTGTTTTGATTGAATTCAAAAGGGAATCCATCTGATCCCCCTCTTTCTCGGTGGCCAGTGATTGATTGCACAACTTGCTCTCAGCAACGTGATTTTTCTTTCTGACAACGCGCCTTTACGGAAGTCACTGGAGTGGAAACCCCGACAGAATCGGAGGAAGATCATCAGGTTTGTATCTGCGCTGCACTATCATCGCTCCTCACTCCATTCATCCTGTTATAGATTTTCTCAAAGGACTGGAAAAAATGAAATCTGAATCGTCCCCTTTTGTGGAAACCTCCCTAGGAAATTACTTTGTGCTCGTGTCTTCGTATTGGGTAATTACAGCCTAGGTACCAGCTATCAACCGGCGGTTTTCAGATTTAATAAAAGCCTATTCAAATTGCTGCCATGTAAAAAGCACAAACAACCAAATTTCAGGGAGAAGCGATTGCTAAAGCACCAGCTGTCCTCTAGAAGGTACCCAGAGACTACTTGTGCTGTAGGCAATGCCAGACGAAGCCGACTTCACCATAACCACATGGGCGCAGCCACCAGGCAGCCCGTCACCCATCCTAGTTACAGCCCACTCCAAAACTGGATGCTGTAAAACAAAACCCTGCAGTCTTGAGAAAGCACACCAGCACACAGGGACTTTCAAGATTAATGAGTAAGGATGGAATGACTCAAGTCTCTCACTACCGTGGTGCTTTGGTATTAGCAGAGCTGCACCAAAGAAAAAATGTGGGACAGTGCATCTTGCTCAAAAAGAAAGAGGAGCTTTGCTGCAGCAAAGGCACAAGGCTATGATCTTGTGCCATCGGAGAGGGCAAAGCTCTCTCGAAGACACAAAAGCAGGATTGATCTTTTCGATTTGGGATTCATTTCCTGGCTACAAGTACTTCTGGTCCTCAGCTTAGCATCAAACTCACGGCACCATAACGATGTTTCACCTGCGGCTGGAGGAGGCTCCTCAAACCCGAGATCCGACGTGTGGTTAAGGCTTTCAGCACCAACATCTACCACATCCTGCAATTCCCAGCTCAGTCTCCCTGAGACGTTTGCTGGCATTATTGCCAAGGATGTGCTCGTTCCCACCTGCAGAGTTTGGGGAAGGTTTGCTGCTGGGCATGGCTGCGGTTGCAGCCCAAAATGAAGCTCGGTGCTTCCACAACTGTGTTTAATTAGACACCAATAGGAAGGGAAAGGCAAGGATGAAACCAGCTGTGCTGTTCTCCTTCTTGCCTTGAGCTTCACAAGCTCCCAAAGTGGGGAAATAAGGTAAAGCTGATGAAATAGAGGTAATGAGCATCTTCTGAATAAAAATAATACTAAAATAATAAGGAACAAACTTAAAAGGCTGCTATAGAACGATGTACCAGGGAACCTTATTTTCCAAAATAAGGTACAAATTATGGATAGAAAGCATTTTAAGCTCTCAAGCTTTTTAAATTTAAAAACAACAGGCTGCTTTGACAGCAGTGAAGCATCTTACAAATCCCTAGCTAGGCTGGTGCACAGACACAAGAACAAGAAATCCTCTTCCTTACCCAGACACCCAAAGGCTTTTACTGAGATTGTGGCAATATAAACACATTATAGCTTGGGAAGAAAACTAGTAGAGGAACATCGTCCTGCCTACGCCCACATCCAGCTTTGGAGTTTGAAGTGTATAAATGGAGACAAAATGTATTCAAAATTTGGTAATGATAAAAAATAGCTCAGAAAATCACCACCCAGCGGAGGTTGTTTATGCTACACTGCACTCACTGCGTGTGTATATCTGCATACATGTGTGAGAATACGGGTGTTTGAGTACACAACAATACCTGTACAATGCAGAAACATTTGTAAATGTAAAATACCTGTAAATAACAGAAAAAAGGAAAGAGAATTTTGCAACCATCTCCTCGCACAGCTGCAGCCATTCCCTCTGTTTAATTCCCTTCCCTCTGTTTTCCCTTTTGCAAATTGCTGCTGGAACACCTTTAAATCAAACGATAAACCCGTATGGTTCCCCCTTATTTACAGTCAGCTGGGGTTAGTAAAACTCATCATATACAACCCTGACGCTGGAAAGAAAGCCATAATTCATAGCTGTGATCTTACTATCACGTATTAATAGCTTCACGAGACACAGAGAGAACTGCAAGGAGGCTGAAAAACAAGAGCAGGTTTAAACAAAAAGGCAACATTTCTGACTCTACACCTCCCCCTGCAGGAAAATTAGCCAAAGTTATATGAAGAGATGAAAATTGTATCTTAAAGTTGATTTACACGCTAGGAAAAAAAAGGGGGGGCAATTTTTGTTGCTAGTTTACATTGCATGAATCTTGAAGAGCAGCCAGCTCAGACTTCAAAGTCAGTGGTTTTCCTGAGTTAAGGCATTTAAGGTCTGAGTTCCTCCAAATGAAATGTTTTTATTTGCAAAACAAATACCTGCACAGATTATTCCATATAAATGCCCCCACAGCGTGGGCTGCTCCAGTTTAACCTTTGAAAGGTGAAGTGAGGAGGTTACAGAAGTAAAGGAACCAATGCTTGCGACCACCCCAGACCTCCCAGTGGCACAACCAGATTGCTTACTGGGAAACCTCCAGTACCAGCACGAGGCTGGCGAGATACCGCTCTGCAACCCTGACTCCTTTCAACAAGAGGAGGGGAATTATATTTCCCTAAGCACGAATGCATTAGCCTGAGCACTGCGACACGAAGCATTTGATTCAGACCTAAAAGAGCGAGCAGCCTTGGGGTGAAGCTTAGTAACGCACACATACCTTCAAAAGCAAACTAAAAAAGTAGACTCTCGTTTATTGGCCTCAAAAAAAGACACCAACCATCTGTTTCCTCTGCACGAGCCAATTTTGAGCGTTGATGCTGTCTGCTGAGCAGCAGCACGCATGCTGAACAGAAGAAAAACAAGTCTGAAACAACTTTTGCCGTGTTTGCTTTTAAACGCAAGCTAATCTAGAAAAAAACAGGCTGATTCGACAACAGCTCTCAACTCTACGCTGGAGATATTGAAGGATTCAAGCCCCTGGCAGAGCCCCCCCGCTGTTATCTTCCCCATTTCAATGCTTTCATCCTCCTCGATGCCCTGCGCTCAATACCCTTGTAGGCAATGGGGAGAGGGAGCTCCCTTTGGGTGTTTGTTTGCCAGAGAACACCGCCCCAGAATAAAACTGCACAGGAGGTCCAAGATATGAGCTGATGACAGTAAAGCAGGGATGGAAGATATTTCCCCCACAAAAAGAAGTCATGCTGGCTGCAGACGTTCCCAAAATAACCCTCCTAACCAGCTTCTCATTAATTCCAGTTCCAGGAGCGCGGTAGCGATCAGTGCTTTCAGGATTTCCAAACTAATCCTTCTTTTGGCTTAAATACTTATGCTTAGGCTTTTTCTGTCTACGGTGCGAGGTGTTTTGCATAGAAATTGAAACCAAAATTGTTATAAGGCCTTTGTAAGAAAAAGCTTTCCCATGTAAAAGCAAAACAAAATTAAGGCAGGAATAGCACGGCAATTCAGTCCCGACAGCTTCCCAAACTTCCCACTCATCAGAGAGCAATAGCTAAAACCTCCCCTTGTTTCATCCCTTGCAAAAGAAGGATATTTCATATGTGGTCTTGAAAATGGTCCAGCGCTTCCTGCTACCAGCCCCTGTTTCTGAATGCCGCTGTTTTTCCTGACGTGTTGCCTCGGGATGAAGTTTTCCACACCAGATGTCTGTCCCAGATCAAAGATTTGCTCTTCCCTACTGCATGGGTGTCATGTCTTCATTACATGAGGACTTCTACAGCATTGGTATTTTCACCAGGTGCCCTGCCTCATCCTAATTAGGATGAATATAAAAATAAATTAAGGTTGGGTGTTGAATGAAATTGCTGCAAAATGTGAACGATACAGTGCCTAAATTGCAGGACTTCTGTTACAAAGCTTAAACCTTACGGGGCAAAGGGGACAGAACCTGGAAGAAATGAAGAGTTTCTTTGTTAAGTCACTGCAATGTTGCGTGAGACATGAAACCTCACTCTGATGCTGGAAAAATCACCTACCAGATCTTCCCCACGTGCCCATCCCTCATTTTCGGCTGCCCACAAGACCTGGTACCTCCCAGCACTGACTCCAGTAAGCACGATGCACGGCAGGGATGCTCTAGACACCAAAGTGTTAGCATACACAGGGTTTGTAACTCTGAAGAAGCAAGCCCTCAAGCTTCAGAGAACCTCACATCAGTACCTACTTTTGACTATGACCTTGCAGCACCAGGGAATTTGTCTGTGCTGGGATAAGCAAGACATCTGGCTATACCCTAAATAAGGGAGATATTTTTGACTTCACACTCCCACTGAGCTGTTCCCTTTTCAGTGAGTGCCACCATCCCTGTGCAACGGGTGATGTTGGAGAGCTGGGCAAAAGCCAGCGTGTAATTATGTCACGAAAGACTCAGGGGCTTGGATTAATGTTGCGCAGGCAAGGTTAATTGTGACATTTTTGAGTGGGATGCATCTCCCTTAACTTAGGCGTCAGAAAATTAAGCCAGCTGAGTTATTTGCCTTGGGCTGTCTTTACAGTAAAGGAGAGGAATACGCGTCCTCGGGGAGCGATTCATCTCACCCGGAGATAGGTGGCGGGGAGAGATCAGAGGGGTGGCATCGGGTGGGGCTTTCCACTCACTAAACATGGGCATAGGTGATCTGCTCTGACCTGGAGCTGGGTTATCAGAGACATCTAAATTAAGAAAGATGAATGCTGCCCTTCCTAAATTTGTTTGTTACTATTTTAGTATACAGATTTTTTAATTTTACATCAGGAGATGTCATTTCATTTGTAAGCAGTACACCAGACAAACTAAACAGAATACTTTAAAATACAAAAGAAACTGCCTAGCACTGAGAACTTTTAAAGGAAGATGAAAAAAAATAAATTTGCCAACTTAAATGTCATCCTAAAGTAGTATGTTGCAATTGTATGGCTAGATCTCCTAACGCTGGGCTACTGCACCCCATATATATAGTGGTAGATATTTCTGAATTATCAAATCAGCAAAAGGTACTCAAATTATACTTGCTTGCTTCAAGAGTTAGCACTTTTCTTGCACTTTTCATTGTCTAATTAGGTTTGCAATAGGTTTAAGAAGCAGATATGAATTTACATTTTTACAGGGGGGAAATGAAATTAGGCTGACAGCTGCCAAAAGTTGTAAAACTAGAAGTGAAACCATAAAACGTCTGATTTAAAAGTCTGCACTAAAATTTTACGGTGACACCAGCCTTGACAGAACAACACACCTACCACACTCGATCTAAAACGAGTCCCCGTGTTATCACAGATATTAATGTGCACACACAAGAGGGCAGAGCTGTACTAGCACATTCAAACTTAAATGTTTCCAGTTCTTTATGGTGCGGGGTTGTTGCTTTGAGGCGAAGACGATGAAGTGTATTACACAATTTAATTAACCCAAAATAACTCACCTTTTTTAACAGCTCTCTTCAGAACTGAAAACACCTTCATCAGATCCTGCACAAAACACGTGTGCCAGTGCCACCCACATACCAGAGATGAAAATACTGGCTTTTCTTACAAAACAATCACCAACCAATCCGTATTATTTAGAAATCATTTTCTTTCAATGGGTTTTTAGGTTCAAATGGGCTACAAAACCTGACTTAAACATGGCCAAATGGAACCAAACTTGTATGTCCAGAAACGAGGAACCACATTTGTGTCATTGAGTCTCCCCTCAGCATTTCTACTAACATATTTTCGTTTTGACGCACTTAAAAGTATTAATTAATTTAACTCAAGGGCGTCGTTTTTTATCTGGATTTCTCAGGCAGCTTCACTCTTACAAGTTCAAAGGCAGCTTTGAAGCTGGCTCAAAGAATGGATTTATATTGATTTATCAGGAATTCAGAAATGACCGGCTCTGCAGCGCACAGAACCAACTCACCAGGGCACTATGAAGTTCCTGCTCCTCAGAGTGCTCGAGCCATTAAAATACTTGCAGGAGGGATGCCCATCGGTTCATCTGCGTGAGCTGCCTAGAGAGAAAGCGAGACGCATTCGCAGGACACCGCATAAAAGATGCCTATCTTTTTCTGCATAAGCTGGAAGTTATTTATAATGCAACAGTCACATTTTGAGATCGTCACCAGTGCTTCCTAACTACAGCCAGTACCACATGAAGTGAGTTTACTGCCCATCAAATTGGCACCAGCACCTGCTTTTTATTAGAGTCCAGTGACGACATCCTTGTCTTCAAGAATGAGGACCTACGTGAAAAGGACAGCACGATCAGTATTTGAGCTAAATATTGATGGGGACAGGAATAACTAGACAAGAATAATACTCGGCACTTGAGAATGTTTCAAAATTCAATTAAGCAAAAGAAACTACTTCGGTAAGATGCAAAACACTGGGGCTTTGTCATCTATCCAAAACCCAGGTTTCTGCGTGGTAAAAGAGTTTTGAGAAGCTTTGAGCCACAAAGAAGAACACCCTCCTTACTGCAGAGTTTAAAAACAGGACACAACCACTGCTTTAAAACATCTGCTCACATTATATGCTTCCCCACTTCTGGTGTCTAGTTTGGCTGTAATAGCCAGGTCTACACCAAACTTTGCTATTACGTACAAAGTGACACTGAGCACTTGTGTGTTCACCACGGCTAAACCTGTCTCATCAGCTGTTTGGGTCAGTATCTTATTTTGTCTCTGCGAAGCAGAGTGCTATTAAACCAGAGGGAACTTTGTTTCCTCCCCTTCGGTGGCCCACACTGGCCTTACAAGCCATATTGGCTAGTTCAGCTGTAATTATACCAGACAGAAGTGGAAACCACCAAAAAAAAAAAAAAAAATCAGATGAAGACTCACAAGCCTTGAAGCAGGCAGAAAACAGCCAGACACCTGGCTGATTTTACAGAAGTGCTCTGATGTGAAGCGATGAGTGTGTTAAATCACCCTGCGGGCAGAGCTGAGCAGGGAACACAACATTTCTCCCTTCTGGTACGCTCGTACATCTTGCCTGCACCCTTCAGTACTATCTTTAGCAGCACTCAAACAGGTCAAGTAGTACTCTGCAGTATATTACATTTATGTAATATTTTTCACTGAACGTCTCCAAATGTTTTGTTAACTGAAAACCTGCAGCATCCAAACGCTGTCACTGAACGTTAGACCAATCTTCTCTTTGATAAATGTTAAAAAACAAAGCTGAAGCACTTTGCCAAAGGTCACAGCTAATCCAAAACAGAATTCCTTTGCTATAAACATTAGAAAAATCATACCTACAATGGATCCAAAAAATATCCTAATGCCCCGGACTGGGGAGAACACTTAATCCTTGCTAATCCTTTTGCAATTCTCAAGTGGGAGATTTTCTCTTTGAATATTATCAACCTGCCCCATCCTTGGGTACGCGTAGCAGGGTTGGTAACAATTCAGAATCGCCTTCTTCACAGTCTTAAGGGCTTCTGGCCCACGTTTTTCCAGTAACTCAAGTGTATTCCACTTTATTTTTCTACAGTGTATTTAATATGTTAGGGGTTTTTTTTAGGATTTAGGATTTTAGGATTCTATCCTGTTATTAAAAATCCATCACTGTATCTCTGCAAAAGCTGGGGTCTAATATTTGTGTAGAAATCCAAATGCAAATCCATTAACCTCTGAACTGTTATTAGACTAACACGAGAGCCCAGAACTTGCTTTCTAAATAATATTTTTCATGACAAAGGGAAATAAATTCAAGTTCCATAAAAGCTCTTTTCCCAGCTTGTATTGTTGACTTTCTCTGCTGCGGCACTATCAGTTACCATAAAATGACTTGACTGGCCTGCGTGGCAAAAGGAGTGGAGAGCTGGGAGACAGTCGAGCTCAATTCAAAACCAGTTCAGCATTTGGGGAAATATCTGATTAATTTAAAATGCAGCAGGGAGATTAAAACCCCATCTCAGCAGGCAGATATTAACTCTACGTTGCTTCAAGGAACAGAGCTTCCTTTATTCCACCACCAATTGCTTGGGGAGAAAATATCAACACAGGGAGAGTTATGGATCTTGATGTAGCAACAAAGGGAATTGATTTTCAGAGGAGCTCTCCCCACGGGGGGTAAAGGACAAAATAATGAACGGTTTTAGCTACTAACGTGTCAGTTACTGAATAATGCTTGTCAGCAAGCGCAGCTACAAGATACTCGGTGGGGCTTGCCGTCCGCCACCCCCTTTAATTTAGATTGCTATGTTCAGAGGTTTCGACCCTGATTGCTGCAGTGCCTTTCCCCAGCAGCACCACAGCCTGCTGCAGACCCCCTACACGCTTGGCGGATGCTCACTGCTCTCCCTTTGGGCTGACCTTCCTGCAGGAGGGGCTCTCTTCACTCCAAACCCCTTGGGCTTTCGCAGCCACCTGATCGACTCATCAGCCCCGACAGCTGCTAATTGAAGAGCAATTTCTGCCTCTTATCTCACAGTTAGCCTTGTTTAACAGCCAGGGTGCAAAACACTGCTTCCAACTTTCCATTTTAAGTTGTCTCCCAGGACAGGGAGCATCCCTGTGAGAAGCACCAGGCAGCAGCAAGGCGAAGTCACTGGACCCTCCAGCTGTGCAGTTCGACAGCACTCGACGTGTTCCCCTCTGCACAATTCAGACTGAAAGTGCGGCGTTCCTTCTGGCTGAGCAACAAATCCACGTTTGTAGCTTCTCATTCAAATTACTTTTTGCAAATCTGAGACAACATTTTCAGAACCATCCATTTAATGTCTTACATCTGCCCAGGACAAACACGGGCAAGCTGAACCCAGCCACTGCGATGACTTCAGTTAGGATTCAGTGATGACTTGGTCATAGTCTACTACATCTGCGTGCAACGACATTATTTAGTTATTATAATACACGCTCTGTTCAGGGACAAATTTTATCCACACCAAACCCCCTGTAGAAGGCCCTATGCTATTGCATCACGCAGTCTCATATCTCATCGACCTGCTTGCACTAATTCTAATGTTTTTCTCACCTCCCACCTGAAAATGCAATGCAGATAATAAAGGCAGATTGCTGCAATAGAAAGTTACCATTCAGTGCTTAAAAAATGTCAGTTTAAGATAACTTTAGCAGTGCTCTTCTACACAAACACACCAAGCAGATTTGCTTGGCTCCTTAAAGTTTACTAAAACTCTCCTTAGCCAAACTACATAGGGACAGAAACTTCATTAAGAAATTCTAGAAAAAATCCTGTTTAAAAAAAATCTGTCACAGGTAAGAGATGCTACTCTTCCCTGCCAAAGTCCCCAGAAGAATATACAACATCACTTTCATTTTTTCCTCTCCTCTCTAACATATCCACAGCATCATACTCACACAGGACAGTTACATCACACCCTATAACAAATCTTGCAGCCGCCCTCATTTCCTAGAGATTAACAGGAGGCTTAAATCAGCTTTTACCCACTGTATGGAAGGCAACAGAGTCAAATATTAAATGGCAAAGGCTTCCAAAGCATTTAAGAACTTCCTGTGGTGAGCCAGGTACTGGAGGTGCCCCACTTTACCTCGAGACCCAGACATAACTACACAAGTCACAGGCTAGACTTTTTGTCTTCATGCTAGCTCATTTTGACTCAAGAGTCGTACAAGGGAGACCCAGGGGCACCAACAGTTGGATTTCATTTACAATTTTCCCCTCTGGCAGATAGCTGTGCAAACACCCATGCCAAATCAAGGAGGCAGAAGGAATATCGGGTGGTGACGGACGCAAAGCAATTCTTCCGTGCAGCCTGAAAACCTGAAGGAGTGTTGGTGGCCCTTCTTAAAGAAGCGCCCGGCTCGGTTTCGAGGCTGTCGATCAGCCTCTTGATCAAACGGCAGGCAGGATCCACAAAAGCGGTCCCATTAAGAAAGTCACAACTGCCTCCGTTCGCTCCCCCAAACAATCAATATTAAATTGCGCGCACTTAAAAGCAGGAAGGCTCGCGACTGACAGTTTAACAAGCAAGCTGACAGAGGCACGGCAGCTTCTACCCAGCACACCTCCACGGCTCGTTCGTAAGGTTGACGGCCCCATCTTTCTTGCTCAGCTATTCCGTTCGCTCGTGAATTATGCAGAGTTGATTTAATAGACCTCAGCCCGCCAGGAAAGAGCCACGGAGTGATAGTCCATCTCTCGGCAAACACCATCCGCCTGATCCCTTTGCAGCTGTCTTATTTAGAGAGCTGAAGGGGATGCTGTCCTGAAAAAACAGGCAGCAGACGCAGCCTCCCAGGGTCAGGGAAAATATCATAGATGTGGCTTGCATGAGAAGGCAGAACAAGGTGAGGTTCCTGAAGATGAAGGAATCAGTCACAATCTTTACAGAACTGGATGGAGATGAACCAAGCAGTGCCTCCATGGAAGCCATACTAACTGTTGTGAAGTGACAGCCATCCCTGCCCCCAAAGAGTTGCAGGTGGAAATAAAAGTTCTAGATTTATTTTTACTTGCATACTGGCCAGCAGCAGTAGCAACCTTGTCTTAGCTCCAGGCAACATACCAGAGGCTCACACTTGTCCAAGGCAACAACAGTAGGTGGATACAGGGCTAGGTGAGGTTAGCCTGGCCTCCCCCAAAAAAAGGCAAAGAGGCTTTTCCAGCTTCCCAGGGCCAGTTATAGCACTGTGCCTACATGCAAGACAAAGAACTTCACCTTTAGGCAGAAAACACAATGCCCAGTTGCCAAACAAGCTTCTTTTTAATGCCAGCATTACCACCGGGGCATTCTCCATCACGAGGGATACAGAAACATGGAATACTTTCTCCCAAAGCATGCTCTGACAGGAACACCACACATTCAGGTAGAAAAAGGCCAAACTGCAGTGCTCCCTACCTGAGCGTCCCTGAACTAAACAGCAAAGGAAAAGGGGGACTGCTTCCGACTTGTGCTGTCAGTATGTTGGGCTTCTGGCAACACCGCAGAGCTCACTCCTCATCATCACCTGAGCTGATGGGGCCCTGGGGGTGCTTGAGTAAGGGAAACGCAGAGAACCAAACCTCACAGGTATGCAGGTCTCTACAATGAACAGATCCGTATGGGGAACGTGGGCACAGCTGAGAACTGCAGAGAAGGAAACAGAGGGCACTGGGGCAAGTCACCCCGCAAGATTTAGGGGAGAGGGGGAAGGAGCGGCTGCACCACCAAGCTGCACTGCAGGCTTTACAAGACCCTTTACAAAATATCAGGATTTAGTCAAATATTTCAATATTTCAATAACTCAAAATGCCACTGATCTAGTTCAGATTCAATCAAGATTTCAGAAATACTTGGAGACTTAACACCCATTTTGGTATATAACAAAGAAAAAACAAATCTAGAGTTAAAACAGTTACAACCTGACTGGTTTGATCCCAGTTGCACATGCTTTTACTTCAAAATGTAGAAAATGTGATGTCAAAAAATCGACGAGACATGATGTTTGTTTCCCAAGATCATTTTTAAAGCAAAACATTATTCTGAAGAATGCAAGTATACACACAACCAAAAAGGACAAAAACACTCATATTATTTAAGAAGGTAGATGAATATCAACTCATTAGCAAGCCAAGAAGTATGTAACCACTAAAATAAAGTCCGTTAGATTATAAGATGCAGCCTGTAGGTACAATCAGTTAGCCAGCAAAAGCACTGAGCTAGTGCTGACATAGACCCTACAAAAAAAGTACTCAGCAGCTTGCAGTCTGGAAAGCCTCGTCTTTTCCCAGTGGACATTTCTTTCTTACTAGACAGCTGCACACACTATGAAGAAATCTTAATATCAACCTGCCAAGAAACACAATCATATCTTTAAACAAACCTCTTTTAGGATGGGGTTTTGGAGGCTCTCTAGCCACTAGCAATGTAGAAACCTAGAAAGACAGAAAAGAGAAGTATTAAATACACCAGGCAAGGTTTCTTGAAGACACATTCCACAAAATAATCAGAAAGGACAACCGGCAAACCCCAAAAGAGTGCACAAAAATAGCATCGCTGCTGCTAGACAAACTCTGCCCTGCCAAGCACTAATCTCCCCTAGCCATAGCTCATTTGAGATTTCCATTCACTGTTAGATTAAATAAACCTGTTTGTCTTACAGATCGTTCAGTTTTTGTAGGTTCACTGCTATTGATTAGGATTCCAAAAAGTGATCACATTGCATGTGTTTACATTAAAAAAAAAACTCAAGCATTTAAGACGCTACTTGGAGATCACAAGGCAAAATTTTAGAAGTTTGTTATAAACATTTATAAAATTCATTTGAACGAAGTGGTTCTGAGAAGTGAAGGAAAATCACAGACAGCCTCTGTACTGACCTACATGAGAGGCACAAGGCTGTGCAGGCTCAGACCACACCTGAGAGGAGCTCACTCCAGAGAAAGGTAAGTTTCACAGTGCATCTTAAAGCGTTTTGGGGTCATCTTTAAAGGATTTATTTAGGGCCAAGGTGACCTAATTAAACACCCAGCATTCTGCCTTTTCTTGGTCGAGAAATGACAACGTGGAAGTCACCCAGAGCAAGAGGAGAGAAAGTCAAATGCCTTCTTCCCAGCAGGGGCATTCTCCACAGGCCTGCAGGCTGCTAACCAGTCCTTGAGGTTCTCTTGAGGAGAGGTTTAATCACTCTTCGTGAAAATGCAGTCTTTTAGGGAAAACAAGTGCATGCTCCAGAACATAGGGGCAAAACCAAAGGCACACTGAGGGCAGACCCCTGCCCCAATTGCTTTGGGAGCACAGCGACACCGTGCCACACAGGGCAGCAAACCTCACCCCACACACACTGCCCACAGCTCACAGCCTGTGGAAATAAACCCAGTGGGGAATTTTTCTTACTGTACATCAAAATCGAGCACTCACAGAAGTTACCCAGGATCACCCAGGGGAAATATTTTCATTTTTGCCTTCCAAGGCTCACAGGTAACAGTCCTCAGACAGTCCTCGTTCCTCTTCTTACAGGATTTTACAGGCCTGTCCCACCTTAACACTTTATTTTGTTAGGGTGGAGTTTCAGCCTACCTATTTGTTCCTTTCAGTGCTTTGGGAACATTTTTAGGTCTAGTTTTCTGGCTCTGGCCAGCTTCGTTTCTTAATTTTTAATATTTAGTCACTTTTCTGGTTGTCAATGGGAAGCGTAGCGTCGGTCCTTTCGCAGAGCTACCTATCCCCAAGATTTTCTTCCCAAGCAGCAGTAATGAGTGCAGAGAGCTTCTTTTTGATATATTTTCAGTGTTTTTTTAACCAACACATCACCCCTCGAGTGCCGCTCAGTGGCTTCTCCCGTTCCTCGCCTCCCACCTCCTCAAACACCCCTCGTTTGGCCACCCCATGTGGCAGCGGCCGGCCCCACAAACCACCTCATTTCCCCCTCCCCCTGCCCTGTCAACACCTCCCCACCCCCCTGAGAGCGAGATTTAAGCCAATCCCGCCATCATTTCCCTCACGGAACGCCTAAAACCCCTTAAAATCGCCTCAAGAAGCGCCGGGAGGCGTCCTCCCACCCCCTCACCCCCTTAAATTCGGTGTTTTTTTTAAGCCCGGGCCGCTCCCCCACCCACCCCCCCCTCAGCCCCTCACCGGCCGGGCCTGCGGCTCCGCCATGGCGGCGGCGGGCGGGCGGCGCCGTTGCCGGGGTTACGGCGCGGCCCAGTTCCGGCGCCGGGCCCGCCATGGCGGCAGCGGCGCCGCGCGGAGCCCGACGGGAAGGCGGCGGGGATGGAGCCGGCTCCCGCCCGCGGGCTGAGGGGGGCTCGCGGCTCCTGAGGGGAGCCCCTCCTAGAAAGGGGTCGCTGGTTGTTATAAACGCGTCGCCCTGCCCGCCCCCGGCTTTAAAAAGTATTTAAAAGACGTGACCGGCTCCTGATTGGGATTCGGATCAAACAACAGCTGGGGTTTCTCTTCAGGAGCAGAAGCCCTGGGGCTGGGGTACACGGTTTGGGAAATGCTGAGTAAAATTCAAGGGTGAAGGCTCAGCCTCGCTCAAACCACACTGCTCCCGGAGCAGACATTTTACGGAGGCATTTTAATATGTATTTTGAATAGTTGAAGCCCAAGTAGCCACTGCCATGGTGGTAGGCACAAACACGTCTGCATCGTCCCACCCCTCACCCGCCAGCACTCGAGTTGCAGCAGGAAAGCTGTGAGGTGCAGGTATCGGCATCCACATCCACAGGGAGTAAATAAAATAAAGTGACTGCATTTCACATCATCACCCTGCCTGCGAGCTGCCCCTTTGCCATTTTTCCCCCTCGAGGCTGGCAGAGCTCATAGGACACTAGCCTGGCGAAAAATACCACAGGAGGAGTTCCTATACAGGAGTAAATTTAATAAAACCACCACCAATTGTTTACTTTAACATAGCTCTTGTTACAGAAATCATAAAAATGGACTCAGTAGCTAACTCATTAGTTCTTTCCCCTTTTAATTGAAAAATACCCCCACTGATTTCAATTTCTACTGCACTAGATGGAGTGTTAAATATTTGCCAGGACAGTATGCCCAGTAATCGAGCCCAAAACAAACACAAAGACAATTCCATCATCTTTCCTTTTCAATGTTACGACTCGTTATAATGTAAGTGAAACTTAACAGCAAGGAACGCTCCATTTGACAGATGAAAGGGGGAGGGAGAGGAGATCCACAGCCGAAATCTTGCAAGAATCTTTTGAGAAGTGGTGCAACATACCCCTCCATTTCCTGCCTCAGAACTAAGGAAAATTAAAAAAAAAAAACAAAAAAAAAAACAACTCTAACCACACACATACACACACTTCCTCCAGGTTCAGAGTGCGTGTCCTGCGTGCATGGATGGGAACAGCTGAGTCTGATTTGGGCAGGCCAAGCAGTACCAATGTGGGGAGAGAAAAAAAAAAAGGAAAAAAAGGCAAAGCATCCTGAACCACAATGTACATTCGTCACTAATGCGGTGCACACCGGGTTACCGAGTGTCAGGAGCTGAGCGTGAGGGGACGGGTCCGTCGCCAGCAATAGGTACACACAAAACCACAGAGGCCACGGCTGTAAAGGAACTGCAGGAAGAGGAGAAACCCCACTTCTCTGGTTAAAGCCTTCAAAAAAAGTCACTACACCAGCACACGCTTCCCCCACCCCATCACAGGGAAAACAGAACAAAACAAAAAAAAAAATCAAACTGAAAGAAAATGCACAGCAAATAGACATAATCTTGAAGATTTTTAAAGAATAAATATTTTTTTGTAATTAAACATTATGCAAACACGTGCCACGCTTGCTCTTTGTCCATGCATATGCGCTATATACAACTTTGAAAAATACTGTGTTGTCCTCTTTTTGTTTTAAAAGTCATATACAAATTTTTTTTCCTTGCTGTGTACCCCCCTCCTCCCCTCCCCAAGAATCACCTTTACAAGGAGCCAAATCGACATTCATCCGTGTACTTGGGTGGCAGAGAGGAGGAGGGGGGCGGGAGAGACATCCCCCCTTACCAAAGTACATCAAAATGGCTGGTTTGGACATGAAAAGCAGTGTCAAGAAATTGGTTTAAATTTCATCTGTACTACACACAGGAAAAGAAAGATAGAAAAGAAAAAGGAGTCGGCTTGGAGAATGAAGCTACGTTACAAGTTAAAGTTGGAGGGTTTTTTTTTTTTAGTGCGTCTGTCACACTCTTATTGGCCGCCTAGAATACTGTTGTACAATGGTTTATCTACCTTTTTTATTACAATATAATTTACTTAAATTTTCTGTTAACAAAACAGAATCCCGGTACTACAGACCAGCGGTGTAACAGGCGTAGTGCCTTGTGTGTGTTTTTATTTTTATCACATGAGCACTCTAGATGGTAAAGGTTTCAGAGTTCGTTTTATGCGGGGCCAGTCTCAGTCCTCAATGTACTCCCACAGGTCCTTCTCGTAGCCTTCATGCACGTGCTGCAACAAAACCCTTCGTCGACTCTCGCAGTATCTGCAGCAAAGGGGGACAGCACAGAAAAGACAGGTTAGGAGGCACAGCTCATCCCAGGCATTGAGTAATGCAAACCTACATTAAGCCTTGCTTCCAAAGGGGAGATCCCCAGAGAAGGGCTTTGTATCTGTAGCCAGTTAACAGCACTAATTAAGACTTCAGCTACTCCAGTCACTCACTTCAGGTCCCTAGGTGGAAAACCATGCAAATTTATAGTTTCCTGTGCAAAAGTATCCCCAAAGCCCCTAGAACTGAGAAATCTGCTTTGATAACTGAAAAATGAGGAAGGGGTGGCTGCAATTTGCAGAAGCTAGAGCACAGGTTAGTGGTGACACCTGCAACAGGAGGGAACTCTCCTCAAAGGTGTGCTGATGCCTGCTCACTGAGCTGTATATACACAATTCCAGGAGCTAGCTGGGCAAAACCCTGGAATGCTGACCCTGTTTTATTCCCCTCCAAAATCCCTGTAGAGATGAAAGTGGCAGAGCATTGAGAGATGACTACAAAAAGGGCACTGGCCTGGCTGGAGGGCAGGTCTCACCCCACAGCTCCTGCGCCTTAGAGGGGCGCTATGCCCTGCAAGGTCTTCCCACCTACACACTTAAACTGACAAAGCTGCAAATAAAGCTGATCCCAGAGTTAGGTACAGTCCTACCAGGATCAATGATAGTGAGGAAAAGGGATATCATAGGAACATATCAAAAGATGCCATGTTCATTTCAGGTGCGTTAGCCAACTAAAAAGATAAAAGCAGAGAAACGTTTAAAGTATTCAGGTTCCAAAAGCAAATTATAAATAAGCAGCAGGCAATTCTGGACTAAACCCCTTCCAGTGGAGCATGTCCCTCTGCTCACTAAAAGGAGCTGCCCAGCAGAGGCACAGGAGGAGCCCCCCAACACACTGCAGGAGACCCTAACAGAAAGCTATCCAAGCATAGCACATGCCAACACGTAGGCAGGAGTGCAAGTACATCATAGCAGCCTGAACTCAAATGTTTAATGCCCTAATACTGTTAGCATTCAGTATCAGATCAGATCAACAGATTTATCTGAATAAAACTGTTCTGGCTCTTCTCCCTGCCATCAGCTGTTGCAACACACGTCCTCGTACACCAAGTCCCACTGATTTTTACAAAGCATGCAATAAAGAACATGCACGATTACTGCTTTCCCAACTTCAGTTATTTTGTTGTCGATGAGAGGGTCAATTCTCTTTTCTAGAAATATCTTTGCAAGCTAGGAAATCAGTTTCCCAGTCTTTTAAACCCCATCTGACCACCTTGATAACATCCTTGGTCTCAATCTTGCATCACTGTAACATGTACACAAAGAGCACTGCGCAGGACATGATTAAGACATGACTGAACTAGTTAATTAGGGACCTGCACAGGCTTGACAGATGCATACTGTTTTCCCAGAAACTTGAAGGCAGACTGAGGATATATGTTGTCAGGCAATTCAAGCTATACAATTTTTAATTTCTTCTGGATAGCTGTAGCCATCCCTAGAAGGGCATCCAGTTTCACAGAAACAAAGCAAACAGCTGCTTGAGCTGAGATACCAACTTAGCGGCCATTTTAAAGGCTAAGTTACAAAACTTATCCAAAGAGGAAGTCTGAAAGCCTTGTCCAGTCCCAGCCCTGCTGCCAGACCCTTTGGCAAAATTGGCCACAGGCCCACTGTGAGTTAATGGCTGCTTCTTCCACTCCCCAGCATTCCTTAATCACTAAAGCTTACCCTACTTGGGCATTTTTTTTTTTTTACCCCCAACCTAGACACGACAAGTTTAGCGACTTTGGCAAAATGCCTCAAAAAAATGCAAGCCATAATCCTGTGACTCATCCACATTTACAGCTTTGAAATTTTCCACTGTGCAGAAGCGATTCCCCAGGGACCGTAAAAAGCACTGGCATTTCTGTCACCTGGGCCCCACTTCTGCTCCCTTTCAGGGCTGAAGAGGTTACTCTCTCCTTCTTCTTCAGTACAGCTTTTCTGCACCCACTTTTTGCTCGGGGGACACACTGTGCAAGCAAGACAATGAGAAGAGCTGTCTGCTTTCTTATGGCAATGCAACCTAGGCCAAAGTTGTTGGTTGGGAACAACAAAGTCACTCCTTGTTTTCCTTTGGCAGGTCCTGGCCACTCCCCAGTGCTCCTTCTCTGTAGCGCATGAAGAGCCTTTGCTTTTGGTCACAAGATTTTTCTGTTCAGGGCTTGAACCTTCTAGCTACTGCTCAGCAGAGCAGATGCAAAGAAGAGCTAGGAGCCACCTCCCCTGAGGGCTGGTCCCATCAGGGGCACAAAAACACGCTGCCAGCAGCTGTGAAGCCCCCTGCACGAGGGCTTCACTGCCAGCAATTTCAGGCTCTGGCACAGGACACTGCTGTTCTGAGATGCCCAGGGACAGGCTGATGATCACAATGTATGGCAGAGGGCCAACAGCAAACAGCTTCCCAGGGACATGACTCTGGAGAAAACAGTAACTTGGCAAATACATGCTGCTACCCACCACAGGAGATGGCATTACAGGTGCTAGAGCAGCTTTGAGATACGAGGATTTTTCAGAAACAAACCTGTACTTATCCTGTACTTTCTGCTTTATGTCTTGCAGCGAATCTTGGGAGATATCTCGCTCAAGGTACCCAGAAAGCACCTCTGTAGCATTCTCTAAGTCTGCTTGGTTATTCTGCAAAGACAAAAAAAAAGTGTTTTTAGATGGAAGGGAAGATTTTTCTGTCAATCCAACCAAAGTAAAAAAAAAAGAACAGGGTGAGATATAAACCATGTAACACTGCAGTAACCTGCTCTGAGCACTGTGACTGAAAAAGCAGAAATTTCATTTGATCAGAAGAGAACCGTTACATCTCCCAGCAAGCCCTATTCCTCCCTCGATCTGCAATATCCTGGCAAGTCTAAGGAATCTTTTCCTTACTACTACATTGCAGTACAAGCCAAATGGTCTCCCATTATGCCCTTAAGTTTATTTCCCCCCCCCCCCCAGCATTGGCACAGCTGTACTGACTCCTGGTACATACAGCTTTGACTACTGTTCAGTAGTTCGGTGCACCCTGACCACACAGCCCAGAAGCCTTATGCTTAAGTTCTGCACATAGACCAGTGAAGGATTGCTGTAAACCTTAAACAGCCAATACAGCTTCACGGGTGAAAAAGACTGTGTAGGTTGTCAAGAGCAATTTTAATGGTAGTGCCCTTGCAAAAAAGTCAGCACCAGGGAAAGGCAGAACACTGGCGTTAAGTTTAATGCATTCTTTTGCCAGTTCAAGCCAGAACCCCAATCCTTTTTTTTTTTTTCTCCTCAGAGTGCAGCAACAAGTAGCAATATTTCATCCTCCAGCAGAGGATCTACAAAACGCCTAGCAGGGCATTTACAGACAACAATATTTAGAATGACTCACTTCTGTACAACTGGGGGACAACAGCTTCTCCAAGCACTACACCCCTATGCCACTTATCTTTGTGATCTGAACTCCTGACAATCATGTTTTCTCCTACCTCAAAGATAATGGACTGATTATTCTTTTTGAGGTAGAAGGCAAAGACGTAAGTGTACATGAGTGTGGCACGACACTGGCAGAGGACGTCGACTGCTTTCTTCAGGAACTGCACCTCGATCCACGACATGTTGTGCTGCTGCATCTCCTCCATTTTCTGCTTCACCTGAGCATAGAGCTTGTGCTCAAAGCGCAGGCTCTGCATGTGGTTCATATAGCGGTTGCAGTAGAATAGGTACCTCTGCAGGGCTGCTCTGGATCGCTGTGTTAATTCCCATTAGGGAAAAAGAGAACAAATAGTTAAAACAAAGTAATGGCTGCAAGAGAAGTAAGCCCTTCACAAAGCTCTTCCTGACCCTGAGAATGAGCTTCCTTTCCAAAGGTGTTTCCTCTCCTCACACGTTGGCCAGATTCAGACGGCGCCACTTTGTGCGGCACTGTTAACCCTGACATTGTGCACAGAGGAGAGGCCAGACCCTCTGCAGCTCCCTGTCATGCAGGGGACTTCCTAGCACAGCTGCAGCATCCTCACTCCCAACCTTGAAAGTAATTGAAATCACATTGCTGAAGCCTAAAGTTTTTTTGTTTTAATTTCAGCCTCCCCTCTCAAGTTACAAGGACCTAAATGCTTCCAGTGTCATAACAGACAGCCAGGAGCAGATTTTCCTTTTTTGGCTAATAAAGAATTCTAATTAAACAATTATTGTGCTTGTGTTAAGAGGGCAACCTTAGGTTGCCTAGGCATGTCGATTACAGAGCAGGGGAAAGACGCGATGTGCTAAGTAGTACAAGAGAACCAAGATGACTCAATACACAGCCATTAATCTTATTTTCTTCTCACTGACAGATCAGCTGAAAACAAGGACAACATGGGCATGGTTAAACTTGCAGAGTGGATGTACAAAGGTAGCACACGCCAGCCAAAGTCATCCCGATCTGCAGGAGGAGGGGCTGCAGGAAATACTTTGGTTCTTGGCTGTAACGGTACTTTGACAGAGATGCAGGAAATGGATTTCTGCAAGCTGCAGCACACAGCATGCAATCCCTCCCCATTAAAAGAGACTTTGGCTCTGCTAGCCATATTCACAAAGCAGTTCAAGGTAGCTGCAGCTTCACTCCCAATTTCTACTTCTGTCAGGCCTCCAAGTATAGGTATTGGAACAACTGAAGTCTACTCTATTTACATTCGAAAGGTCTGCTGTGTTTAAACTCCTCGGGATTAGCATTAAGAACTTTGCAGTGAAGAGCATTTTCCAAAGGGCGTTGGGATTGCTGTCTCAGACCCACAGCATTATGACGACTTCATGCAGGAGCTGCTATAAAACAGGCAAGGCAGCATGACAGATAACAACTGAGTTAACAAGTTCTCTACGCTGCACTGAAGTGATTTTGAACCTTCCCCCCACCCAGCGCAAGGCAAGAATCCAAAGCTGCTGGTGAACATAACTGTCTTTTGGCTTCGTGCCCAAATCCAGGAAATTCCTCGCGGCTGGTTTACAGGTTTACAGAAAGCCTAAAAACATGCACAGAGCTGCTGAGCTCCCTCACCGCCAAAGGTTATGGACTCACCTCCTGTGCATCCCTTGCTGCCTTTGCATCATCCTCGTTGTAACGATTGCAGTTGTACCTGTAACGGGGACACCGATGCCACAGAGTTCAATTCAAAACTCGATGCAGGTTCTCTCGTGGCTGCCTCGCCTTCCCACCACGCTTCTGAACTCACCAGGCAGATCCATGGGGCTCCCAGGGGCCCAGACACACCCAGCAGAACTCAGCTTTGCAGTTCTGGTTCCGACAGACCATGTGGTTGCAGCCCCCGTCCTTCTCGATGGTGACGTGGCATTTTGGGCACTCCTGTGGACAGGACACAGAGCACTGTCAGCACGGAAAGCGAGGCGGGCTTAGTCACAGGCATCCCTTAAAAATCTTAGGAAGTGAGAAGGGTTCTCACGGCAGTAAGAGACTGCACATCGGGTGAAATACCCGGTTTAATTTTTCCCTTTGATCATCAAGGTCCTCTTCAAAGTTAAGTCTCCAAATAATTCCAACCTCAGAGCAGCTAGACAGACCAAAAAAGCAACAAATATCACCTTCGTTGCTATCACACATTGCTAATGGTACAAGAGATGGATAATTTCATGACCTTCTCCAGAGTTACAATGGTAGCAGCGATGGTTCATAATTGCCCAGGGGAAGGCATCTGGCTTTCCTCACCAAGTGTTTGGTCCAGTGCAGCACTCAAACCTCAAAAAAGCCTAGCAGTGAGCTGGTATCACGCTGCTATCAATCCGAGACACCTGCAAGTTGTGAAATGTCATCCAAAAAGTATCCGAAAACTAGCAGCAAGAATCCATTGTGCTTCAAAGAAGCCTCTGTCAGCTAAAAAGACAATGCTCCTCCTGGGGCATTTCCACACTTCCCGTCAGGCTCCTTTTCTCCTCTTCATGTAACACCTCACTGAAGGCTTTTCTTACACAAGTCCACGTGGGGCTTCCTTTTCAGGTGTAAGGCTTCTGTCGAGTATGAGCATATCAAAGAGCAGCACTGCACGGGGAAATCTTCAGGGAAGATCATATATATATTTTTTAATAACACCAGTATCACTCTCATAGATCAGCAGAACATGGCCACTTTCCAAAACGACATTCACCTCATGCAGAATATAAACAACTTCTGTAGTGTCCTACTGAGTACACAAAGCTGAAGTAGCAAAACCACGCTGAGCTGCATCTACAGGTGAAGGAAGCCAGTCCAGCTCATCTGCTGCTTGTTCCTGCCCCTCTGGCACTTCTCTCATGCTGGCAATACCAGAATTGAACTGAGAAACAACTTGGGTTAAAACCAAGCAACGAGTACAGTTGGACAAAAACAAAACAAATACATCTAGGCTGGATCAGCCCAGCTCATCACACAGCCACACCAGCATTTGGGAAGCTATACAGAGCACAACCCAACACACTGGTGCACACACACTCCAGATGTCCCAAGCACTACCACATAAGCTACATTTGCATGCAGGTTGGTCTGTTTGTGCTGTAAGAGCAGAATCTGCACAGTTACATACTCAGAGTATAACTGAGAAGTGCCAAAGACCATCATGGTCTCCACCTGTCAGAGATGACCTGTCTCACTAGATGAGCAGGCTACAAGGGGAAAAAAAGACAAGGGAGAAGATGCTGGCATGAAACTGAACTTGGTTTTGGCCATCACGATTGAAGTGCTCTGAGCTGCTTGTGCTCAGCAGTGAATGGTTTTCCAAGAGGAGGTGATGGTAGCAGAGCTGCACAGCTTTCCCCAGCCACGTGTCTCATCTGCTCAGGTGCCAACACTCGAGTGCCTCCGTGGAAGACACAGCTATAGCCAAACAGCTGCAGCCAGAGCTCCTGCTTAGGACAGTCCCACAGCTGGGGCAAGAGAGAAACAGCTCCCAGACAACCTGCCAACGTGCCAAGGCACAGTGGAGCACATCCACACTGCTTTTACGGCCGTCCTCACACACAGCTACACTCATTTTGGAGTGCTGAAATTCTGTTCTCAGGTTTTGGAGGATGCAAGTGAGCTCCTCCGAGTGTCAACACGATGGTGCTTGGAGCATCTAGGCAGCACCGTGATGCAAACCAGAACAAAAAGACCCTAACTACAGCCCTTGCAGTACAGGGAATGCCATCCTGGTCATGCATTTACACTCTGCTAAGCAAAGCGCAAGGGAGAGATTACACAGTGAGCTGTGCAAGTTCTGAGAAAGCGAAGAAGCTGAACATTATTAGAAATTAAGGAAAAGCTATAAGAAGGATGCATGAAAAAAAACAGCGAATGCTGGCAGAAAGAAAAAAAGCAGCAACTACTCAAGCCACTAATGCAATGAGTGGAGATTAAGGAGGATATGGAAGGCAGTTCTTATGGAGAATTACGGCCATGCAACAACATAATAGCCAGCAAATCAAATTACTAAACCGGTAGATTATTCTGCACGTTATCTATCATGCCACGATGCAGAAGTGACCTCATTAACATTGTTCCACTCCGAACAATTCGGTGTTTGCTTACACGCTGCACTATGCAACAAAAGCCCAGGCAAACCTGGCCAAGGAGAACAATCCCCATTCTGTGCTAAAAGGCTGCGTGTACAGAAAACCCCACAAACCTCAGGAGCTGCTCTGCAGACAGGAGGCTAAATAGAAACACCTTCCAGATTTCCATGCAGGTGAAACAGATTCGTCCTCCCCAGGACTCCCAGAGGCAAGGGACACACATTGGCCTCCCTGACGTATTCACCACGATGCCTTCACCTATAACCAGCCCTAAAAGATGAACCCTCCAACACCACAGCGAGCACCTCAACAAAATCCACAACTGAACTTAATTACACTTGGTGCAAAGTAGCACGCTCTGACACCACCTAGAATCGTTGAGCAAAGGGAGGATATTTTAAACGCTCGCTCGTCTGAGAGGAAGGATGGCATTTTGACATCTCAGGGAAGGCTGTTCACAGTTCTGGCACGAAACCGCGCTGGTGAGAAATGAAAGAGCAAAGTTCGCTGCTGGTGCCCAGGGAGGATCCAGGCGGCTGCCAGAATTTCCACGCGTTAGAACAAATGTAGGACTTCCAGAAAGTACAGAGGGAGTACATGTTCAGGCATTAAAAGCAACCTGAAAAGGAAGAGAACTGGGTTTTTGCCATTTTATCTCGCTTGGAGGAGGAAAATGCCCAATAGCTTTTGTGGAAGAAAAAAAAAAATCTGCCTGTTTTATACATCAGACCTTCAAGTCCTGTCTAGCCCAGAAGATAATGAGATGGTGACACGCCAGGAGCCAGAAGTGGTAAGGCAGGGGCATTTTTAGTATCAGATGAACAACTTTCATTAACTCCAATTTAACTTCAACAAAAAACAGTGCCTTGGGTGAAGACCAGACCGTTAACATCTTTGTTCTTCTTCCCTTAGTGCTCAAGATGCCCAAAGACCAACGTCACTGAAACTCAGGGTTAAAAAGGTTTTGTTCCCGCCCCCCAAACCCTTCTAAGATCCTTTCGGACAGTTTTGAAACACCTTAGGAACCCCAAATAAGCACACAAATCCAAGTTTTCTGTTTTTATTTCTTTGTCCTTTGAAGGTCCACTTAGTAGAAGTAACTGATTCATGTGGTTTCTTTATTGCCAAAGCCACGCGAACCAAACACCACCAGAAAGCTGCCTAGTTTATTCAAGAAAGGAACTGTTTAAGAACCAAGTTTATACAACAAACTGAGGAAACAAACACACAAAACCTTCAACTATTCAACCCTTTGTCTGCAAGAATACTGAGAACTAAAGCCGTGGTAAAGAACTTGCTTAGGCTTACCTTGAATTTACATTTACTTAAACTAAAAGCCATCTACTCAAGCACATCGTGCTGCAAGAGCTCTATATTTTGAATAAGCAGAAACAATTTAGTGTATAGGTCTCCTAAGATCAAATAAAATTAAAAAAAATATAGAGGAGGCCACAAAACTCCTCAAATCTCCTCATTTTTCATGTAGACCACTCCAGATTTGTCAAAAAATGCATCACACCACTCCGGTTTTTGAACAGAAACCAATTCAGCTGGGTTTCACTTTTCTACTCTCTCATATAACAATTGCCTCATTTTCCTTTCCTATCCTGTCTCCCAGGGCAAGCTGGAACAAACGTATCTCACATTCTCCTGTTGCAGAGGATTACCCAGACTCGAAGCGCACACGTTCCAGGAAGACTGGTGTTTTTCTGTTACGCCTCCATCACGGTGAGATGGGAAGTGTTCTTCCCTGCACAGAGACCACATGGGACAGGACTGCAGCCCAGCGTCACGCTCGGAGGGCTTGAGAAAGCACTTCTCAAAAGCTAGAAATGGCAACGGAGACAGCAGGAGCAACAGGAACACAGCAGCAATTAAATGACTTGAGGTTTTTTCCCCACCTTAAAATGGATTTTTGCACCTGATGGGATCTGATCCGATTCCCTTCTTGGTTCTTCAGAATGAATAAAGTCGATGCAGAATTTGGCCTCTGACTTGTACTCACTGAAGCGAGCAGCTGTGAAGAAGGTTCAAGACACCCCTCCCCAAACACGACTGCCCTGCTTTCCTTTTAGAAATAGTAAGGAGACTGACAGCAAGGGCAAACATACACACACCCAAACTGTGCAGCTCCTACCCCAATGTCTTAATATGGCAGGAGGGGATCTTTCCCAAGCTGTACAAACACTTGGCTCCTCTGTGACCGCGGGCTGCAAAGCTCCAACCACGCGTCTTCCAACAGCCACCCCCTCTCACACATCATCACAGCAGCACAAAACTCCCATCTTTGCTGCCCTCGAGAAGGCAGAGATCTCATTATGAAGGGGGAGGGTTATGTTTCCTGCCAGCTTTCCCCCAAATTCAATCTAGCATCAGTTCGGAGAGAGAATTGTGATATTGTCCTTCAGTTATTTCAATCAGTACGGACACCACAGGGCTCCACGACAGTTGGCTTGCTCAGATGTCTGGTGTAATTACCCTGCCTTTCCCCCCCCCCCCTCCTGGTGCTACTGCACAGTCTGGGCTCCAAAGAATTTTCTTGCTGCAGGAGCATCTCTTATGGTATTAGAGGAAGTAGCTTAGACAGGGATGTGCAAGGACAACAGCCCTTCTGCTGCTGACACCAGACGACAGGCACTAACAGATAAGCTGGGCTGATGCCAGCATGGCTTGGCCACACTTGTTTCCCCTCCTCACCTTCCTCTGGATGGGTGTTTCCCACAAAAAAAATAAAAAGCTTCTTGCTCCTGCCATTTAAGCTTATTTCTGATAGTCTGAGATATGCTTTAAATACCCCTAGCATGACTCCTTGCTGACAAAGTCTAGATCCCAGTTTAAAAAAAAGGATGACCATCTTTACAACACTCTGGGCAAGCAAGCTGCAGATACCCATCTAAAAAATACAAGGAGACAAGCAGCTTCGTATTTCCAGCAGCCTGTCTTAGTGACACATTACTCATGTTTCATTTACAGAACACACACAAGTATATTTTGGCTTTTTTTTTTTTTTTTTTTTTTTAAGATGAGCACAGAATCCAGGAAGGGAAAGCTTAACTTGAGATTGTAACAACACCCCACAAGCATGAGGCTCTCCAGGAAAGCAGGCAAAAAAACACAAAGGAGGAGAGCTCAGACCTTGGCCTTTTGCAGCACATGCCAAGGTAGGGACAAGGTAGGAGACGGAGAGCCCTAAGGTCAGAGCCAGTGTCACCCCTAAGGGGCAGCAGCAGCTCCTCCTCTGGCTCCCAAGGGCTCCACCACAAGCAAGATAGGGCTGTCCAACAGGAAAACAGGGCTGCGCCACTGTGATATTCCAGGTATTTGGTTCCCAAGGCTAAACTAGCTGCTTTACATGTGCTTGCACTCAAACCTTTCCAAATTATTTGGTTCTTCTCCCTCAGGTTTAATTTAGGCAGTATCTGAAGAGCAGGCAAACCGAATAAATTTGGTTCGGTTCTTGACCCATGATCCACCTCTGAACACGTTCACCCCAGAAACGGCCAAGTTCACTTTCCTGAGCAGAGCTCAGTCCCCAAGCAGGGACCACACAAACCTCAGCCCGTGAAACAAAAAAGCACCGAGACTGCACAATTCCAGCACGCCTTTAGCCGTGCGTTTCAGTGATGGGTGTTTCTGCTCTCACCATAATGCGACATTCCAGTTCAATGAAAAACACGCAGCCAGCCCCAGAAAGCAGCAGCGCTGCCGCAAACAATGCCATTAACCAGTTACACAACGGGGCTAAGAAAACAAAGCGGCCATTTCCTCACACCCTCCCCACCTTCTTCCACCCTGCCGGCAGAAGCGAGACCTGAGTCTGCTCCTAGCCCCAGCCTCCTGATGACATCTGCTTCTCCTGTTTCCTCGCCACCACCCCGCCGCTGTTTTTATTCCCAACAAACGCAGACCTGCTGAAGTTTCACGCGAAGTTGGGCTTGCTGGAAGGAAGACATTTACATAATAAAATCTTAACAGCTGTTCTGCCAGTCTCTATCTGGAATGCTGCCCAGCGGAAATGAACAACTCTTCAAGAGACCAGCCCCGGGGATTTAAAGGCAGATGTAAATTATCACAGCTGTATCAAGCCACGGGTGGTGTTAACATGTTTCACACACCTGGAGTGAGGCACTGACTTGCTCAGGGAAGCCATCAGTGCCAGACAGGAGCCCAAAGACTTAAAACTTGAGCTTCCTTTGGGTCTCCAGTCGACTTTCTTACGTGAACAAACTCTAACCTGAAGAACGTCCCCCGATTGAGGCAGTAACACCTATTTGCACTTCAAAAAGTGTACTTGAGTGAGCTGAGGATTTTAATGTTTGCTTTTAATGACAGCAGCAGAAAAAAAGAATCCTGTACTGACAAATTAAGTTGCCATTCTTCTTTTCATCTGATAGAGTACATAAAACACAAGGAGAACACCCTCACCTTTGTGTTTGCTGCAATCCAATTAGAAGTTTCACTGTCATCATCACACTTCTTAATCCACTTCTTTAACCACTGTTAGAGAAATGCAGAAAGAGTTACATTAGAACAGAGGAACCATCTGTAAAGGCTCCCAAGACAGCTGCTTACATTAAAGTGATAGCAAAAAACACAGAGCTCAATGCTACCACACTGAAGGGCAACTTCACAAAGCTTCCTAGAGCAGATACAAATCCTTTGACTTGCTCACTAGATACATACCAGAAGAGAAGAAGATAGGATCAGAAGTCTAAGCAATTATTACTATTCCAAAATCCTACCACCTTTTGGAAATTATCTTTTAGTAAATTGGGATACGGAAACAGTGTAGGTGATGCTAGAAAGCAGTGCAAACGGCAACTAATTTAGTTGCAGACATTTCCTGCAGCACCAACCTGATGCAGTGAGCAGGACCACTGCACTAACACTTCAGCAACAAGTTTACAGTTCCTGAAGTTCAACTAGCTAAAGCTTCAAGTAGTACTTGACATTATAGATATTTTAAGAGTGATCTGCCAAAACTGCAGTCAGACCCTCTGTGTTGGCTACCTTTACACCAAGCCATGTCATATATTTTTCCCTTGCCATCCACCTTAACTTTTTTTTTCCCCTTCCTAACCTTAGAGGGAACATGGCTTTACCAAGTGAACACGAGTTACAAAACCAAAGGACTGCTTACACCTGGTAGATAACAAACTGACCACTACTGTTCCAGAAAGACCAGCCAAAGCATGCTACACCTCTGGTGAGGCTTCCCTTTCCCCTCCCCAATGAAGTTTTTATGCATTTGTCACTAAGAACACAGACTGCCCTGGCCTCAAGGCGTGAAACATCTGTGTGAGCTCTGCACAAGGCCACAGGAATCCTAGGTTTAACTGCAGCTTCTGGCAGCCCCGTGAAAAGTAACAGCCCAGTTCCAGAGTTCACTGCATGGCAGCAGATCCCTGAACCAGGACCAAATTCCTTCAGTACTACAAACCACAACCCTGCAGAAGCACCAACACCTACGGAAACGCTGAGTGTAGGAATGCTCTTTGTCAAGTGAGGCATTCACTTCTGAAGCCACCCACTTCTCCTCCAGGGTCTCTGTTGTACAGCCTCCTCCTCTGGGTGTTCCCCCATGCAGCTGAGGAATTGTTCTATCAAAAAAAAAACTTCCAGGCTTCCTAAAGAAATCCAGGAGGACTTCTCTAATTCTTCTCATGAAGTGATCTAAGCAGGTGAATTACTATGCTTCTTGAAGCACAAGCTTTGCAGCTGTTCACATCATTTTTGTGTCTTATACATAACTTGACTTTAATTGTTTCAAAGTCACACATTTGGAAAATTGTTTTGAGATGCTCACCTTGCATTTAACAGGATCATGCCAGTTTTCACCACAGTTAAAGCTGAAAGTGAAAGAAATGGAAAATAAGCAAAATTAGGTAGCCAGCTATACTTTTATTTCACTTGATTAACACCATGGAAATCTTCTAGGTTATTCTGTTGAAAGACCATGGACAACCTCAAGGAAAAATTACACACGTCAAACACCTCAAAGCCCACAGCCTCACTGGAATATATATCACATCTGTGAATCTCAGTGCCAATGTTAGATGCTTAGGTGCAACAGGGATTTATTTTCCTTCAAGCACCTCAGGCAGCTTTGCAAAATAAATTAAGTATCTTAAAAAAAAAAGCAAACAAAAGGACCTCACCTGGACAAGACCCTTGACTTACCTAATTATTATAAACACATAATGCTGCAGGCAAACTTGCTATTCAAAGTTAATGGACAAACGCTATGTCAGGACTATATACACCTAAAAATCAGTGGGATTTTCTGCTTGCAATCAAGAACCTCACCTAACTCGAAATCAATTACCTGAAGGCCAACTCTCATTGAAAGCCAGATGTGGGGCCTGGTCAAAGGAGCCTTGAGACACCAGCTGCAACAACTACACACCAGCTGGGCCAAATCCTGGCTTGCCATTTGAAGCCCACCTCCTCCCCATGCTCTTCCCACCACATTTAAACCCCATCTCAATATAAAGTCTTCTAGATTACATACTAAAACACTTTGAACACAAAAAGCAACATCAACTTCTACTTGTTTGTTCTTACCAAAACTGACGTCCACATTTGCAGCGAACAGGTTTAGCATCAGGATACTGGACTTTAACAACGTGGTGGCAGTCTGGGGCAGGACACCATTTTAACAGTCGATTACACTACAAAATAAAGCCAAAAAAAATAATAGAGAAAGGATGCTGCACAAGAAACTTACCCATCTACTACCCTTCAGCCCTTCAATCGCACTTCCTCCTGCCTTACTGTAAGTCTCCTCAGCCAAGGCATTTGCTCCCTTACTAGCGAGAGAAAGCAGGAATACAACCATCAGCATTCCACTGCCAAATGGAGTCCTTTATGAAAGAGGAGGAGGAGCACAACCTCTCCTGCTGACCTCGGAGTTCACTCAGAGAACACATTTGAATAATTTGAAGCTATGGAGCTCTCCACCGAAATAGTGCATTTAAACTTGTCTGCAACTACTCACTTCTGTTCCACTGCTCCCACAGCCTTTT
Source organism: Anas acuta (assembly GCF_963932015.1). NCBI lineage: Eukaryota > Metazoa > Chordata > Aves > Anseriformes > Anatidae > Anas > Anas acuta. The sequence goes on along the minus strand of NC_088990.1, from coordinate 11,865,734 downwards.
TGAAACTTAAGAAGCTCACAACCCTGCACAGTAACTAGCTCTTACTACCACTGCATCACTTCAAACAAGGAGTGTAAGCGTAATCACAGTAATAACTTGCATACCAGGCTCTGCAACAAATGCAAGAAGAAAAAGGGGATAGAGGAAAGTCTTCCAAAGCACCTTTCTCTAAGGTAATTCTGGTTTTGGAGGTGTAAAACCACTAGAATTTTGCTGAAAGCAACTTTACAGCTTGACTTCAAATGGCAAACATTAAAGGCACTTTCTTGTTTATAACGCTGTTTCCTGGTTTTCAGTCTGAAGCATCTCAGATAACATTCAAGAACTATAAACATGAAGTGCTCCTCAGAACTTAGCAATTGCAACAGTTGTCCAATGTGTATTTACAACAGCTGGCTATACCTCTAGGTAACCATGTCACCATGGCTTTTGTCCTATACATTTTTACTCTTCTCCTACAACTGTAGCTGTAGCTAACTGGGCTATAGAACAGCCCCCGCAAAGCCTCTCATTTGTAGTTACATTTGATTAGAGACTACGCAAAAGAAATCCTATTCTACACCTATAAATGAGCCTCACTTCCATGGTTTAGTACACATGCAAGACAAAAGACACCCTGGAAGCCATTACAAATTCCAAAGGAAAACTCACCTCTACAAAACTATTGGTTATTAAATGCTGGTACTTTAATTTAACCTTGGAATCTGTGATCAGACGCCTGTGGAAATAGAAAAAAAATGTAGTAAACTCAGTTTTTTTCCCCCCACACATAGCCAGTATACACAGACAAAGGATTTTGATTCTTCCTTCTATGCTTGCAGGTGCTTTTTTTGCGCTTACCTTTTCTCTATTATATTATGAAATCTACAGATAACTGCATTCAACTTGTAATATTAATTTCAGAATCAGACAATGCCATGAAGTTCAAGGGAACTAATCTCTCAGTGTGAGGATGTTTGCTTTAAAAAAAAAAAATCACTTTCTTGGAGAGCACAAGAACCAGAGCAGTTTCATTAGCTCGTTCACATTACAGGTGCATTTTGTGTCAAATTCCTTTAAAAAGCTTCAGAACTGCTGTGTTGACTTTGGTAGACCTTATGTTAGCTGGGTTTGAACGGAATGCAGCAATTTCAGTTTGAAAGTCAATGTGGCTTTAATCTATTATATTCATCACAAAAAAGGCAAAGCTGATTGAAATCCAACAGCACAGAGTGATAGTGTCCACAGCATCCACTTTACTTCTGAATTGAGTCAGCTCAGAGCAGATGACAAGCAGACAGGAATCCTTTAAAAGCATGGTGACCACTTTTCTCCTTAACACAACGATCCAGCTGGCGTTTGCAAACTGTCCACGCTAGATGCGTTATAAATAATTTAATTATGTACTGCTGAAGACTGTCATATACATCTTTTGGTTATTAAAGAAACATCTTCTGCATTTATAAAGCTTCACAACATAAAGCTGGCCTAGTACACACTTTGTGATATTTCTGTTTTAAATCCAACTGTAGTGCAGCCTGGTACAGCCACATCACGTATAAATATTCTAATTAATACACTGCCCATTTCAGGGTGCAGCCAGAATCAAGCATGCTCCTGCATGTTATCACGCCAGCATTCACTGACGAACAGCGCACGTGACCATGCGATGTTGCATAAATCCTAGCCCTTAGCAGTCTGGGGAGCTCCTCACCAAATGACACGCTGGTTATTACATAAACACAGCACGTGACAGCCAAATTCCCAGTGCTAAAATAAAACAAATCGACTGACAAAGCAGCTCATCAGGCCCTTGTCCGTGACGAGCCTGCAATTTCAGAGTGAAACTAACCAAAAAAGGAAAATAAAAATAAATTTGTAAAATAAATTATAAATCTCACTTTACTCTATACCTAACCTTCTAGATACAAAAAAAATAAATAAATTCCTTAAGTGGCATTTATGAGATGAAACGAAGTTCATGAAAGAGTATTACACACTGACATGTCTTCAGAACTATTTCAGATCCATCCGAAGATGGCAGCTCCCCTTTATAAGGCCATCAGTTTGACACTTTTGTTCCATTTTCACAATGCAAACTCCTCAAAGACATAAAAGAGTGAAATTTCAAGCCCCACATCAGGTGAGAATTCAAATACCTTCCCACAGGAATTACTCCAAGACCCTACTGCATTCTGAAGTGACACTGCAGCAATGTTTTTTGCAATTATGCAAAGGAAGATTAAAATCAAGGCAGTGCTTCATACAACTTCCCATAAGAAAACCCCAAATTCACCCATTTCCCCCGAGTGGGTTGATTCTCAAAGGTTAGTACCGGCCTGCTGCCATCCACCAGTACAGCCGCCAGGTAAGCCTGCCTCACTTCCTAATGAAATCAACAACTTTGCACGTAGGATAAAGCAATTACCAGCAGCATTAGCGAGAGTGAACAAGGGATGGGAACAGACTACCTTCAGCCAATCTGAAGGTCTCAAAAGAGCCAAAGGGTCTTTGCAACCTTCCTGCTTAAGGTCAGCAGGAAGAGCAGCAGCAGGAGAGCTAGCAATCTGCTAGCTGAAGACTCACAAATCAAGGAAATTCATCTGAATTGCTCAATTTGGACTTGTACGGAGAGAATGCAACTTGGAGATGTACTGCCTCATTGATGGAAAGTACCGAGAAGGGAGTAAGTGAATAGCTTGGCCTATCTACTCTGATTTGATGGATAAGGAAACTTAAATGTCTCTCTGCATTGCACATTCCTTTTAGGCTTCTATAGCTTGGAAACCTAGAGCTGGAGACTTCGTAAAAAGAACAAGACTTAAAAAGAGAAAAACTAAGCACATGGGAGGGGGTGCAGTTCCAGATGGCATTACTGACATCTTCGTTCCTGCCATTTTGTAAAATAGCTGCAGATCACCATCGCTGCTTCTCAGGCAAAGCACTAGAAAATGCACCTCCCCTTCCCCAGAAATTGCAGGTGTCCCCTATAAGGGGAGGGAAAGGAGGGTTTTCACCTCTGTGCTTAACATTTCACTTAAACAAGGAGAACTTGCTTGTTTTACTGCCCAAAGTCCCAGCTATCCCTGCTGGTTCTAGGTGGGGCACAGCACATGCTTCCATCTTCCTCTTCCTCCCCCTTCTACTGCGGCCACCACAGCCTCCAGTGACCTGAAGACCCCCAGCTAGCCTATGTGAAGAGACCCCTGAGCACATCTCAGTCGCTGAGAGCTACGACCAGGAACACCCTTGAGTGATTTCCTGCTGAGAGCGTATGACGCCGCAAGTCGAGCTCAGACTCCAGTAAACAAAAATCTCCATCACATCACTCAAGAGATGCCAACTTCAGTTTGGTTTCCACCCACTGAACTCCACAAACCACCCCTCAACAGGGCACGAGGATATTTCAGCTACTTCCACTTCTCTTCAGCCTACACTTTATGACTAACAGAACCACTGGCGCACAGGGATGTGGGAAATCACTCGTCTGAAAGCAACTGATAGAAAAAACAGCAAATTAATATCAATGAGTGAGTCAGGCTTCAGGAAGGAAGGAATAAGGTAAGAGAACGAGCTTCTATTTAGATGCTTTTTAGCATGAGGAATTAAAATGAACTTAATCAAGGTTCAGCATTATGAAGGATATTACTCACGCAGTAGCATCACACAGCATAAAAGGGGAGGAAGCTTGTGGAATTCACTGCTTCGCCTTGTGCAAGCAGCCATCCTTCAGCGAGACAACTTAATAAGCCAAGTGACACAGGTTGACATACCAGTTTAATCAGATCTTGCGTTTGAGGGTCAACTGCTCTCTATCAGAGGGCATAAAACATCCCCCACCTCAGACTGTACACAGAACTGACATCCTCTGACTCACAGAGTAACTACAGCCATAGGACCTGGTGAACCAGTGGGTTGACCTAGGTAGGAAGTCAAATTCCTACATAAATCAAAGGAAACAAAATGCACAAAGCTGTTAAACAGGGTTTGGAAAGACTGCCTGATGTTTATTATGCTGTCTTGATGACCCAACTGGTCAAGGAGTCTTTCCTCCAAGTACTGGGGCACGGGTTTTTCAGACCTAAACGGGAAGTTAAGAAACACACCAGAATCAAAATAGACACTTCAGTGCCAACCTCCCTAGTGCCTTAAGCTTCTACCCAGCTTTTTATAAGCCAGTACATATTTGAATAGCACATGAATAACAAAATGGAAAAAAGAGAAGAAAGCCAAGAGGTAGCAACTCATCATACTTACATAACTGTATTGTCATCGACTAAGATATCACAGCCATGAGCAGGGCATGAAATGGTCTGAAAAAAAACAAAAAGGTCATAAAAAGAACAGTGTTTATCTTATTTTTTTTTTTTTGCATCAGAGAATTCTAAGGCAACAGACTTCACTCCAACCACAGCAAAAACAGTAGATGGACTTTATCATCACATCCCAGATGTGCCACCCTGCACAGCACGATTCCTCCCACCCAGAGCAAAGATTTACACAATACGCTTCCGTTCAGCTTCACTCATGGCAAAGACTGCAGCCCCCAAGGTTTTTAAAGGTTTGTAGTTTTATTGTTGCTCTTTTGTTTTTTCTAAACTTTAGTGAAGGATTTCCCCCTCCCTTCTCCCTCCTCTCCAGTACACAGAATGCTGAGAAGTCGTGAGGTGTACGAGTTGACATTTTACCTGTCCCATGCCTTCCTCCATTATTTTGGTAGTTAAATATTCACTCCAGCACTGCATACAGAACTTGTGTCCACACTCTAGGCCAGTAAAGTACTGCAACGACAAAGAACACAAGACATTGGGGCATTTTATGTATTCCAGCCTCCTCGATGCTGTGCAGATTACTGCATCCCTCATCCCCAGTACCAAACCTGAGCCTCTAGTATTTATTTCCATCACCACCATCATGGGGCATCACTAACACAGCTCTAGACACGCTTTCAAAGCCAGACTTCAATCCCCAGCCCTAGCAGAAAGGAAAGGTGTGGCCGACGTTTCCATCCTGCCTGCCCGTTCACATTGATCCTCATCTTAAGAGTACAAAACGGCTCTCCCCTTGTTTTTCTCTGGGAATTTAATAAAATAAATGTAACACCACCAAGCAGGTCAGTTATATGATGAGTTGTGCCTCCTGTTTGCCCACTTGGCTTGCTGCAACACGTGGGGGCTGCCCCCTAATTCCCAGAACAAGCCTACCTGCTATTGTGCAGGCAGTAATTTACCTCCCTCCTGGACAGGAAACAAGAAGCGATCAGCGAGCATTAAACAACAAATAAAAACGCACCCACTTATGGTCTTAATGCGCACACAAAGTTTGCCAACTTGCTTGGTAAGCTTCCCTCTGAAACCCAGATGCTCATCTGATGAGGACACTAAAGATCCTAATTGGCAGGTGTAAATTACTAAATAAAATTCTCTGATAAGCAGCTGCAGACAGAAACAAGGACAGCTTCACCTGTGAATGCATCATCTACACGGAGTGTGTCAAGATACCATCTGGGACTGAGCAGTTACACAAGGGGTGGAGAAGCACACAGTGCTCAGCAAGGACTGGAATTAAGTCACTTTTCTAAGGTCATCTTAAAAGTTACTTTACACTGAGAGCCAGGGGCAGGGACAAGCTAGATTTGAAACTGTGCCCCCGTAGTGCTATGCAAGTGACAGTCGAGTTTTGCAAACTCCCTTACAGATAAAACAAAAGCTCAACCCTAAGATGCCATCACCTTGGATGCACCTCTGTAAATGAAGGAAAGCTGTTTGCAGAACAGCCCGAACCAGCAGCAGGATGCTGTTCATCACAAAAAGGAGAAGCCCATTTTGAAAAAAAGTGTTCTCCCTAAACAGCTTCCTTGTCAATGTGAAACTCAAGGTGACAGCCACCGCTCGGCATTGCCCATTTTGCCCATCCGACACCGGCCTACACTCGTCTTCCACTGCTACCATGCTGGGACTGCGCAGCGCTCCTCAGCACCTTCTTCCCACGGCCTCGCTCTTCTGATTCACACTTGGCTGGCACCCCTACCATCAGCGGAGGCACAGGTTTGGACCTGAGGCTTGGAAACGGGCTGCAGGACTCTGCGTGCCAGCCCCACTGCCCTGCCAGAGAGCCCATAATGGCAGCAGGAGGATGGTGAAAGCCGGCCTGAGTGGTCAGCGAGGAGCTGAGAGTATCTGGCTGTGCTTTGGGTGGAAATGGAGACAGCCACCCAGCCCCTCTGCAAATCAGAGTTGAGTGTTGTGTCAGGGAGACTGGCCACAGGTAGCTCCGTGGCCAAGGTAACTCCTCAAGGCTGGACAGGAAATTTGCTGCCAGTTTCTGAACGGGCTAACAAGGCAGCTGAGGCTCTCCACAGATGCTGCAGTGACCAAGCTGACATTCCCTGGAGGTGCAGGGTTACAGCTGAAAAGTCTCTTGGTTTCCACAACTTATTGAGCTATTAACAACACATAACCAGCCTGAAGTCACCAGTTTTGCCTCAAATTGATGCTTCTCCACATGGAAAGAAAGCAGAGACAAGGGGATCACACCCCTTAGCAAACCTAAATGCTCCTGCAGCAAGCACACAAGGGGAGTGTGGCAAAAACAGGCAGTGAAAAGATGTGCTGAGTGCCCGCAGAAAAGGCAGCCACCACACCTCCTCCCGAGCTGCAAAGAACTCAGAGCTCCTTTTAACTCATTTCTTTACTTTGAGGGAGTTCCCAATTATTTTTGGCCAAGTTGACAGCAGATGTCAAAGGAGCAAGTGAAAAAGACCAACAGGAAACGCGTGAAAGGGGTAACTGCGTCCGAACAGTTAGCCCAGGGGACAGCTCTGCTGTCACCCCACCTATGCTCATCACCTACACTTTGTGGGACGCCAGGCACAAGCATGCTGTCCTCACAGCACCAAGCCCACCAAAGAGGGGACCAGCTGCTGCAGGATGTGCTGACAGCTTCGCTCGGGCTTTCTTTAGGTCTGTAAGGATGGCAGCACAGCCTTACGTTAGCTGTGTGTGCTCAGCACAGTTTCACAACAGCGTGATGTCTCCCAAACACCCCCAGCCTGGCAGCTTTCCTCTCAAATGGGATCCGAAGGATGAGATGCAAGAGAGGAGGTGGGCAAAGCCACCGCCCTCTCAATTCCCAGCTTCACCAAGAAGGATTTTGTCTGCAGTAACTACTGGGACTTGACCTCGGCTCATGGAGACTTGGGTTTTGAATATAGCTTACCCTAGAATTTAGAATTTACATTGACTAAATTTCCAAACAGACGGCTTACGGTCACTGCAGACAGAGACACCACAGCCCCTTACAGAAGAAGCCATGAGCATTAATTTCCCTGTACTTCCACCTCCTGGGTACAGCAGAGACAGAGAGGTTCCCCTTATTTGTCTCTCGTTAATCAACATTACCAATTCAGAGAAACCCCTGCTCCCTTGCAACACCTCACTGCTCCAGTTAGGGAAGTGCTCTTCTAATAACTGGGCCACTGCTATTTTTATGACCTACTCGAACTACAAAAGCAAGAACCAGTGTGCTTTGGGCAGTTCTTTCCAGCAGCAAGGAAGACGCTTCCCAGGCAGCATAAGTATGTCAGGTGTGAGTGCTGGGCACACTGCTCCCATCCAGCACAGCAATTACACTGAAAAGAAGGTAAATAATACCTATTAAATGACATCAAACCTGTACTTGAAATCTCCAAAAGGACCTTTTCTGGAGATAGACCTTAAGACAACTGAAGAGGTCTCCCTCTGTTTTGCCCTTCAGTCCTTCTCCTGTTCTCATCAAAAATGCTGCCGGTCCTAAGTCATTTCCTCACTCGAACATGGAGAGGTCTGTAGTGATTACACAGCAGGGTTGTAGCACAAGGTAGAGGGGCAGATAGATTTCTCAAACCTGTCTTTCTTCTCAGAAGCACTTTATACAAAGCAAGCAATGATTCTCCTTCGCAGATACTCTCTAAAAAGGAAGTTGTAAGCATGTACAAGGCTTAAAAGGAGATGCACAAAGGCTTGTGGTTACTGGCCCAAGAGCAACAGAGATCTTATGCTGAGCATCTCAGGTGCCTCAAACTGGGCTTTGCTTCGCTCTGCCTGCTCCAGAGCAAGGAAAAGGCTGGCAAGCGAGGTCATGGAAGCAAGAGCCCTTCATTCATGGCTACTCATAAAACCCAAAGCTCATAATGGTTTCCATTATTGCTGAAAAGCAAGCCCATAAACACACCCAGAGCAAGAGTGGAAGTCTTACGTATGGGCTGCTTTTCTCTTTAAAGGTCAGGCAGATGTCACGGTGTTTTGGAGGATCAGTACAGCTCCACCAGGAACTCTAAGTTCCAATAAAAGAATTCCTCACCTATGTCAGCACCCTGCCTTTTGGCAAAGCCACTGTTGGACTCCCATGATTGAGCTTTTCCACTAATCTCCTTTTCTTCCCGGATTGCCCATCGCTGCGTTCTGCCCCGGGAAGGTCAACAGCAAGCTGCCTGCCTGAGCAAGACAGGGTGAAAGCCTGGATCTCTCCTCAGCACTTACACCAAAAAGTGTTTGTGAACAGCTACCAAAAAGCAGTACTAACACCAATCTTAAACAAAAGTCTGAATGAGAGCCCAACAAGTCCTTCTACCCCGACCTTCTCCCAGCAGCTAGGTATCGTGGGAGCACGATAAGTAATACCCATTATTTCCTCCAAAGAGCACAACTTTTATTCCTAGTCACACCTAGTTTTATTCTGAGCTTTCTAGCTTGACTGTATTGCATCATGATTTACTATTATAAGCTGTTTCCTGCCCTGCTGTTCTATTTAAGTAAATCGCTCTGCCTGTCATGCTTCCTACTTTTTTTTTTCGCCTGCCATTTATTTGTATGTCTCAATTGGTATCTGACCTTTGAATCCACCACTTGCTTTTTTTTCCTCAGTAACTTCACTGTGCTGCTGTGCAGAACCCAGCATCCTCAAAGGTTTCTGCAGAAAGGATAGTCCCTTCGTTTGAAATATGATGCCACTTCAGGAAAACTAATACTGTTTGAGGTTTGCTTAAAAAAAAGTTTGTCAAACCACAGAGTAAAAATTAAAGAGAATACAAAAAGCATTACAGAGTTCTTTGGTCCCTGCCGTATTACTCAGATCAACTGCAGCACACAAGACACTTCACTGTGTTAAGAAACCATCTTGAACAGTTTTTTATGTCTATACTACAGATAAGAAGATTCCATCAGAAAATAAAACCTCAGTTTCTTTTCAAAGGCTTTTCTAAAGTGCTGTTGGAGAAGTCCTTACAAAAGTGCTCAAAATGTCGAGTTTCACACAGCAAAACTGGGGGTTACTCATCAGAATCTGCTTTGGATGCCAAGTACTCACCGAGTTTGGGTAGTTCAGATAGCAGATCTGACAAGGCATATCCTGGGCTGATGACCTTGTGTTCATCTGGCGCGTTCGAGACTTTTTACTGGGATTAATTACATGACACTCTGCAAAGAGCTTCTCCAAGTTGCCATCGAAGTACCTGCACGACACAGAAGAAAACGAAAATCTAACTCCCTTCCCTTTAAGTCACTTTTCAATTTCCATTTAGCCGTTAAATGTACAAGGTTGGTTTTGATATTTCAAAAAAAAAAAAAAAAGAAAAAGAAAACAACCACCACATACATCAACTTATTTTAACAAGCTCTTCACTTCCCTGGCCAGAGGGGTCTATTAGATAAATCCAAAGTTTCAGAGGTCTGGGCTTGAATTGCATATTCCTGAAAATTCAGGTACCTTCAATTCCTCAAGTAATTCATAATTCTGAAAGAGATTGCTTTGCATTAAAGCTCCAAGACAGACAACTGGAACAAGAACATCTGACTTCATAGTCCAGGCATCAGGGCACCTTCCTAAAGCACAGGTTTCTCAGGTTCAGTTCTCTTTTCAGCTCCAGCCTTCCATTTCTTGCTAATATTCTAATCACAAAAACATCGAGGAGGCAGAAAACAGCAATCGGTCATCACGCAGACATTAACGGGTCCCTAGCTCCTCTACTTTGTGTTTTCCTCAGAGTGCTCATTTATGTGAAGTGTCTCGGAGAGGTCCTGACTCTGGTTTCAGCACTTCTCTCTCCGAGAAGCGACGCAGCAGCAGGATCAGCCGATCGAGCACTTACATATGTTCACCGAGGTTCAATTAAGGCAACTGCAGGACTGCATTTCACATGCTCCAAGCACCTCCAGAGTTTGGGAACAACGGCTGCTGGGCAGGCATCTATGAGATCCCATCTCCAGGTGGAGCAGGCTGCAGCTGCACACCTTGCCTACATCCGTGCCTGCAGAGAGGACTCACAGCCCTCTTCTCAGGCTCAAACCCTAGCCACTGAAGAATCAGCTGCTTCCAGCCAATGCAGAGATGTTTTAAGCAGATCCTAAGAAAATACAATTCCAGGTTTGCAGTGGTTCAAAGGTCAGGGAAGGGAGGACATAAAATTGGTTGGAGGGGGGAGGTGGGGAGATGAAAGGCCACTTGCTATTTCCTACTCTTCCCTTAAGCAAAAAAAAGCACTGCTTTGGTTTAGTGTCTTACAGAAGGCTCTTCAGCTTGGTGCAGGGCCACACTGGAAAAAGCCACAAGCAGGCAAGTCGGCCTCTTCCCAATACCAAGACACCACACCACGCCTTCCTGCAGCCTGCAGCAGTTGCACAGAACTAATCAAATCTGACAATTAACCAGCTAACCTTGCCTGCATGAACATCCCCCTTTCAATGTCACTAAACAAGTTGTTCCCCTCCCTTCCTCCATCAGGGAGTTAAATCCAAATAAAGTGGCACCTACCTAAGGGGGAAAAAACAAACAAACAAAAAAAACAAACAGAAGAACACGCATCTGATCATAGCACAGCCACATTTAAGACCAGTAAATTTACTCCCAGCAACTCTCCCTACAGCAAAGCACACAGGCAAGACTGATGTTAAAGGTTCTTTACAAGGCATATTTTAAACTCCTCACAGACCAGGCAAAAAAACAAACAAACAAAAAAAAAAAACAACTCTACTGTCCACCAACAGATAGAAGGCAACCAAGTCTTTCTGCCAGGGTCAGAATTTACCAAGTGGCTCTCAAAAATCTGGGACTAGGCACATACACATCATCTAACCAAAGCGCCTCTTGCAAGAGGGGTCTTATCCTGTAGCATTCCCAAAAAGTCCCAGATCTGCAGCAGCTCTCATACAGCTCTACCTACCAAAAACCTACCAAAAAGATCCGATTTAAAGGGCTAATTCTTTCTTAGAAGGAAAACCTATTTCTGAAGAGTTAAGAAAAGGTCTCCTATTTGCTGTCTCCCATCAGTGAGTGCTCAGTGACTGCCACTCCAATCCTGATTCCGATCCCACTGCAAACACACACGGCATTTTGGCATTCCTGCCAAACCACCTGATTGCAATGGCTTTAAAATCATGAATGCAATGAGGCAACGTGCCACGCAAAAATGGTTCACGGCTGTTTTATAAGCATCTCGATGCAGTTCACATACTTTACACCTGAATTTTCAAGGCACTGAATTTTCAGTATGCTGTACTGGCGTGTTCTGGAATTGCAGCACACATGAGGGCTTTGCTGCTGCTCCTCAAGGTTAGCCCAGGGATTTGGTTTACCCAAGGTATTTTGCGTGCCCTCAGGGTTACTTTTATCTAGAAAACTTCAGCAAGTGAATTCAGTGCAGTCCCATTATACACCATATTTATAATGGATAATTATTAACCCTACAAGAAGTTTCCATCCTTGAAACTGTTTGGACCTGTGGGGTGATCAGCGTAGGACAGCCTCTGTTCAAAAAGAGCACACGGACAGTGGGGCGGGATGTCTGCAAAGAAAAGAGTTTTGAAGACAAATCCTACAATGCAACCACAAGACTGGCACTCGTGGTCAGCTCAACGCTTATGGAAACAGCGGCGATGTTTGTAACAGTGAGACAGTTTTTAAGCACATAACCAGATCAGGAACTTCACTCTAGCACTTTCATCTTTTAGCTACATTCTTATAAGGTCTCTGAAAAAGCTACTCTGAGCCAGGACACCAACACACAGACAGAAGTTGCCAGCAGCTGCTTTTTCACCCAGAATCGCCTGCCTCCTCTAAGTACCAACAGGGCCCAACTCACAACAGCCATCCCCTTCCCAAGTTTTCCCTATTTTCCCCATAGAGAGAGAGAATGGGAGATTAACCTCACTGATGTCGAGGGAAACAGGGCACTGGGTACTCCTCCTCCACGCTGTGCCCACAGGCTGTTTGCATTTAATGCCTTTGCTTTCTTTGCTGTGCCAGGATGCTCTGAGCAAGTGATTTCCACAACTATTTGCACGCATGCATCTCGGACTTAAAATGATGCTGCAAGGGAACATGAACTCTACGAAATGCCTACGAATACCTGAAAACACACAACTGAAACGGGAACTCCAAAGTGAAGTCCAACAACGTCTCTCCAGCAGCTCCACCACTCCTTATGTCACGGCACTCGCTGCCCAGCCACAAGACTGTTCCAGCTCCTCACACGGCTAGGGATGACTCCTAATTTCAGCCACCACATCTTTTTTCCCCACTTGTACAAACGTCAGCACAGACCACGCACCCAGAGTTCCCCCTTTGCCCTTTCTATGTTCTTCCTCTGAGGGTCTGGGGGACGGATTCTGCAACTCCCTTCCTGGCACCACAAGTCAGCTCCTCGCATGACACCTCCCCACTTCCCCAACCACCCCAGCAGCCCCACACAACCGCTGCTTTCCACCTCCATTCATCCTTCTCGAATCCAAGGAGACCCAAGCAGATTTAGTCCTGGCAAGTTCTCACTGCCCCCTCATACAAATTCACCCGGATTTCTCCTGCAGATGTCCACCTAGCGCCTCCTGCATGATGCCCACCTTTCTGCAGAACTCCTTCATGCTAGCAGCTCCATTTTAACCTACTTCAAATCCCAGATTCTTTTCTAGCTCTGTGCTGATGAGACCCTTCGTGACACTTTGTACTACTTTCCACTGCTAGGATCCTCCGGCTGTCTGTTTTTCCCCCATATGACGTCTGGATCTTCCTCTGAGCCGAATGCCTCCTAACGGATTTGTGCCAAGTCACTCATTAACACTTTAACAAACATTCATCCCCAAATTAATTGATAAGGGGCTTATTAACGAGTCCCATCTGGTCTGCTACCCTCCCTCCCGAGCAAAGGGACTCCAGGCACACCCTCCTAATCCCTGTACCCATAACGCATACCCCACATTTGATATCGTCCAGCTGCATGCCAGCATCTCTGCTGGGAAACCTGGGAGAAAAACGGGAGAAAAAGCCTTTATTTCCCATCTCCCCTCCTTCAGGGCTCCAGAGTTATCCCACCCCCTTCACCCTCCGCTCCTCTCCCCGCTCACCTGCAGGGCCCTGAGGTTTGCTTCCATTGCGGATGCAGTACTGTCCTCTCCCACCTTAGCCACGCGGCCACAGTCATTTCTCAAAGGAAACCCAAAGATTCATTTTGTTCTTACTGATAGCACAGGTTCTGCACCACATCCTCACTGCAGAGCATTCCTCTACCCCAATTTCTCATTCTCTTGGCTCGGATGCTTTACCAAATAACTGCGCCTGGGTTCTGACTACTCCCACACCATCCCTGAACCTCTCACTACCAAAGGGTTTCTTCTTGGTAGCTTGGTCCTCCTTTCCATCCTAGGTGGGAGCACAGCATCTTTAACACCCCTCTCTGTTAAATCCCTTGCATTCCCTTCCTCTCTTCACAAATTCAGTGATTCCAGCACTTAGGCCACTCCCGAAGTGTTGTGGTCTGTTCAGCAGCAGACTTTGTTCAATACAGCTGACTGCAAAACTAATAGAGCCAGTTATTGATGTTCCTTCTTTTCATTACAAACCAAGATGTTTTCTCTGCCACTTTAAACTCATCAGCCACACAGCAAAAATTCTGTTCAAGTTCTTCTAGAATTTCTTCTTTGCTTACCAAAACCAAGTCCATAATAGCATCGGGTCTTGTTGGCAGAGGGATTAAGCTGTCGACTCCTCTATTTTCTCAAAACAGCATCCATCTCTACAGACACCGCTGCTGGTAACTGCCCAATAACAATTTTCTAGACATAATCAAATTTCATCCCAGGGAGTATTCAATACAAAAACCCTTTCCACTCAAAACAAGCTCCTAGTACACACTTTGGGTTATTTACTTTATTGAAAGGGTATTTGTGAATGTCAGAAAATCAGCACACTCCCAGTAAAAGATACCTTTGCACCAAAAAGCTGCCCATAAGCAATAATTTCTTCACCTATTCAGCCCTGCTGAATAGTCTAAAGCACTTACATGCCCAAGGAAAAGGAGGGAGGCATGAAAGCACCTACAGGCAGGAGAGGGACCCCAAAAGCAAGGGCAAGAGGCAGCCTGGGCTAGCAGCCAAGCCACAGAGGCTGTTTGAGCATCTGTCCTCTGCTCAGGGCAATGCAAACATGCAGCCACCAAGAAGCACCTATGAGCGACATCAGATCTCTCTCTGTATCCCGAACCGGGCCTCTGGTTATATGCTGAATTGCTTTTCTTCAAGACAATAACATCCTTGTTGTCTGAGACACGTGCAACACGTCAGAAGCTGGAGTATTTCCTCCACTACCCACTTCGATCCTTCAAACCAACCCACCCCAAAACACCAATGTGGCTTGCAGCCCCATCAAATAATTAGTACTTGAGGAGCGGATAGGGCAGCTTTTGAACTGTGGATATTACCTCACTTGAGGTAGAATAAACACCTGTAACATATCTGCCCTCTTAGTAACTCCGGGCAATTACTCCATGACAAAGCTGTCACAGACCATAATAACCTGTCACAGACCATAATAACCCACGTATTAAAAACGTGCATAACAATACAACAAAGCAAAGAGGTTTTTGTGTATTAAACACATGGGAATTTTCATCTCACGAGCTCAGAGCTGGTAGCACTCGGCACTTATCAGAAAAAAGCCACTTGGTTTATCTGCTCTCCTGCAGGCGAAGTCCGATGGGGCTGCCCGCCGGGTCATGCTGATTCACGATGAGCTAAGGTAGGAGAGGCACTGCCCAGGTCTGTAAACACACGCCATTAAGCAACGGAGCTGGAGCTCAGACTCGGTGTGACAGCAGTTACCACAAACTGCACCCAAACATCACACCTCAGCCAGTGTTAAACCCAGCCAGACTGCAGGAGCTTCTGAATCGGAGGAATCTGAGTCGAAGTTTGTGCCCGATCACAGCACACCTCTCCTCTCCCCGTGGATGCTTCCCTGTCAGTTGTGTTTTTTAGTTTGGTGACAGTAGCACAATGCTGCCCTAAGATTTGGGAATACACGAAGCCAAGCCAGACTCAAAAACAATCTCTGTTTTGGAAGACTAACCAAGCCTGGATTTGGGCTTAATCAGCTTGTCTTTGTCTAAACAGGAAAAACTTCCAAAGCATCTATTTTTGCAAAATCCTCCACTTCGACAAAAAAGACATAATCTGCAGCTAGCTCGTGACCACTCGCCTCCCACCCTCACCCTCATCTAACACTGCAGCAGTCGCAGAGCCGTCCTCAACCCTCTGCAAAGAGCCAGCCCCAGCCTCTGCCCCAGCATCCCGCTCCTGTTTCACGCAGCTGGGTGCCAGCGGAGGGCTGCAGATGGCTTCGTTTGGTGAAGAGATGACAGAAAGCAGCAATAAGCTCCTCGAGGGAAAATGTTTTAGTGTTTTTCTAGTACAGCAGGGTACCTGCACCAGAACTGCAGCTCGTGTGCAATAGCTCTGCGTAAGCAAGGGCCATGTATTACATTACTCACAGGGGTGATCCTATGGAATTAAGATAAGTATTTTAATGAATACATACCCAGAGTAAATATTTACCTGTGGACTTCATAAATATTTACACTTAAAATGTTTTGGCTGCAAACTGTAAAAGCCTTTAGCAATAACACCTTGCACAGAAGTGGCTGACACCCCCCTTCAAAAAAACCCACAGGCTAAACTGTATTTCAAATCGATGGCAGCCTTACCAAGCTTTTGGTGAGAATGGACTAAAAAAGAAGTCTTCCTAATAAATGGATGATGTTTCAGTACACTTAGGCAGAGATATCTCAAAGTGAGAAGGAGATAGCCAAGGAGAGTGAACTTTAGCCTGACTGAATGAACCAGCACAAGAAGCTTAAACAAAAAGAAATGAAGGGGGAGAAGTTACACAGAAGGAGCTAAGGCAGAAAGCTTAGCAGTTACAGTCAGTCAGCCTCAGAGTGACCATGAGTGGAAGTTCCTGCCTCCACCCACAGTACAGAGCTCCAGGCTGCTTTCTCCTGCCCTGATCATCAGGAGACGGTAATTGAGAAGAAGCTGAGTAACGAAACAACCCTACAGATGCACAGACTTCTTCTGCCCTCACCCCTCGACCCAACCATGTCTTCTACTCTTGGTGTAAAGACCAGCGGAGACTGCAACCACCCTAAGTCACCGTGCTGCCTTTACTGCTCCTTCTGGTCCAGCCCAATTCCTCCACGGGCTTCTGAAGTGAACTGATTTCTCCAGCTCCTTCATACTCTTCAACAGCAGCACTGGCATGGATTATTATTTTATTTTTTTTAAAGGTGCATTGCCACTGCAGGTAGATTTGACCTCCACTCTAAGACACAAGCTAGAAAGCACCTTTACCTGCAACACCTTCCAAAAGCTAAGAGCCAAAGAGAAGCAGCCATAAAACACTTTGCTCAGAGTGAGAGACAAAACTCCAGCCATTATTTATACAGATGTTATTTATACACACCCTACAAAGGAAAAAAACTAGCACTGCAAAACAAAGACCAGGAAGGCAGATGCAGTTTACCAGCACCCCCCCGTCAAGATGAGTTTGGTCTCAGCAAAACTAAAGAATAATCAAGTCAGGAACATGCATGCTAGGATCAGATGCAAAAGCACCTAAATCCAAACCCAAAACAGTCGTGAGATAACAGGAATCTGTTCCTGCTTGCTTTAGTCCAGAGTCTGCAAAAATCCAGCAGCTCTACGTATTGAACCTGAAAGGCACCCACCGCTCCAAGTGGCATCTAGCTTCCAAAACTTCTCAAGTCTTGAAGGCATCATTAATATTAAACCAAGGAGCCACTCAGCCAGTAAGAGCTGCTGGAGGAGGAAACATCCAGAGCTTACACAAGAGATTCTCCTACCACACACACTGCATTCATCTGTTCTCACACTAATCCAGTAATAAACATTTCTTGCGGGTACGATGTGAAGTGTGGCTGCTTACCTCTCCATCAGCTTCTCTTTATCCCAGTTGAAATGGCTAAGCAGTATTCGAGTGATAGTCGCTGGATTCTAGAGAAAAAAGAAAAAGAATAATTGAGTAAAACTGTTTACCAAGCTGATATTGTATCCTGAGGATCCGAAGCAGAGTTCTGAAAAAGCAGATAGGGAAAACAGCGTGCCTGGTAACGGGCTGCCTGCACGAATTCTGTCAGCCTATACTGGAGAACAGTTTGTCTTGACAGATAGAAAAAAATAACAAAACCGCAACACATCTCTAAAGCAAAACATCTACACAGGAGTACAGCTGAAGACTTCAGGAACTCGTTAGCTACTGCAGCCACAACAGGTGGGACATCTCCACGTCCCACGTGCTCACGCAGTGTGAACCCAGGATGCCCTTCAGATGCAGGAAGGGCTCACCAGCACCCACCCTGCCCTTTTTTCCTGCACAGTATTTCCAGAAAAAGAATATTCCAGATTTGTCCCAACCTCAAACCCCCAAACACTGGGCTCAAAACTTGCCCAGAAAGTAACCAGCCATAGGGTGACGATGTCCGTGAAGCCTCCAGGCGATCCCAAAGCACCCCAAGGTTCAGAAGCAGTAAGTCATTATCCAACACAAAGAAATACAGCCTGGAAAGGTCAAAAACACCACTACAAATAAAAGCCAATTTTCACTTTACTCAAGTTTTTCCTTCCAGCTACATCTGTATCTTCAGCCAAGGCTCTGGGCACACGGGATGAAACCCCATGTAGCTTCTGTTACACCCCAGCACTGTGCCCTAGCTCCCCAAATCCCAGCTGTCTCAGCTCAGGCCGAAGACCGTTTACACACAACAGCAAGCACCCTAAGAGTGGGAGCCCGTCCTCTGCCATTCCACACCAAAATGGAAGTTTGCCTGAGGGCAGATTTTCAATGGACACTCTGAAGCCGTTGAAAAGTAGGACATGAAATAGCAATGTGCTTTTCTGAGCCCGCAGGCTATAGCTACAAGTTGAAGCTGCCAGAAGCCAACACCGCTGCCCAAAGCAGCGGTCCCACCCCTTCCTCACCCTCTGCTTTATTGCCTGCCTACACAGACAGCTGCATCAGCACAAGGGAGAGGGCAGGAATAAGGAGCCGGGGACAAGCGGGACAGCATCTTCCAGCAGTGACAGCATCAGAAATGTTCCCTGAAATAAAGCCTTAGAGTCAAAATTTGAGCACAAAGAACTAGCCTTGCAGTTTATGCTGTAAAAAGTGATGGTTCTCTCCCTCTTCAGCCTGCTCTTAGTCTTATTAATCCAACGTGGCCTGTTTAAGGCCAAATTAAGAATTTTTTCCAGCTTAAAAAGCCCAGGCAAACCTGCTTTAAAAAGGTTAGATGTTCCAGTGGAGCCCCATGAACAGCTGTGATGGTCAGTCTGCAGCTAAAAACCCGGGAGCCAGCACTGCCAAACACTCCCTACTGTGAACACAGCCCCAGTCCCCCTCCAAACAGGTCTCACATTCGATGTGGATGTGAACTCGGAGCCGTAACCCACGCAGGAGATGCACTAAGCCAGCGCGGAGCACCCTTTAAAAGGAAAAGGGTTTCAGAGCAGCCCTGCCACCAAGCAGCTCAAGCCTCCTGCAGCAAATAGTCAGTACAACATCTATTTTTAAATAAATCTTTATTTCTACAGAACAAATCCTGCCCCAAACCAGGGAACCCACTAAGCATACCAGCCTCTTCCCATGCACAGCTCATTCCATCTGATCCCTTGGGCCCACCACCCATGCCTGTGCTCCAGAGCTACAAGCAAATTTCAGGCAGCAAACGCGCGGCTCCTTCAGCCACAAGGATCCTTTGGTCCAGAGATCTGCCCGAAGGATGCACAACAAAGCAACATTTTCTTAACTTCTCAAGCAACACTGGGAGCTTTAAATTAGCCCCAAGACTTGTGCTACAGCAGCCCCTTGGCTGCAGCATTACGGCCTCAGGGATCACCCATCAGTTGCTTTGCAGGCCAAGAGGTGATGGATGCAGTAGCCTGAGTTTTCTCATTCAGAGGAGGCAGACAGACGAGTTCTCCCCGCTCTGGAGGGTAAATTATGCTGCGCTAACACAGAACTCATTGCTCTGCGGTGATTATCGAGTGTTGCAAGGCAAACCCAGCAAACGCCGCTCGCCAAAGGACGCACGGCTGCGAAGAACAGGAGCATCTCGTTTGGGGCCTGTCCATTTTCCTAACCAAGTGCCACTGCAGGACAAGTTTCTCCTGATCAGATGCCCCAAACACCCACGTGTCACACACAAAAAAGCTGTTTTTCCACTGCGACAGCACACGAACCAGCGTGTTATTAGAGGATTACACTTCAGAGAGGAGTGCAGTTGGTGAGGTGGATTGTAACGCAAACACACCTCTTGGTGGGCTTCAGCTACAGCAGGATTTGTTCAATGGTAGTTTTAAAAAAAAGGAAAGACCAGCAGCACAACAAGCTCCCACCAACAATAGCTGCTTGCCCCATACAAGATGGGATATTTACAACTTGGCTGGTTGTTCAGCGCCACCGCCACCGAGGATTAACACAGCTCTGCCCTTGCCCCCAGGCTGCGCGCGCAGCACCGTAATCCAGCAGGGAGGGAGGCAGTGGTGAGAGGCTTGGTGTGCACAACACAAACCACCCCTAAACACAAATGCACAAACCTCTGGCACTAAGGGCTGTTTAATTTAAGGCTGGGCACACCTGCAAGGAGCCGGGTGACAGCTGCTCAGCATTAACTGCTGGCATGTGCATGCTTCTCCCAGTTACTGGGGAGCAGCTCTGGTTGGGGTAAGTCATCAGCACCTACCCCAAGGAGTTAGGTGCTGCAGAGCAGCTATGTCCCATCACCTGCTCAGTTGTGTATGGGTTAAAATGGCACCAAAATCACCCCAAACGCTGCTTTGACACCAGTTCTGCTGCAGCCCTCCATCAGCGTGGCTGCTGCTAGGAGACCTCAGCTGTGCTCCAGGCACCTGGGGGAATTAACTCCCAAATGATGCTGAGTTACGCAGTGCCAGTACGTTTTCTGTCCTGAAACTAGACAGGTTCCTCATTTTTCACCCAGGATTGTGGTCTGAGAGTATCACCCCACAAAGATAACTTACTGACAGGGTACGAGGCTGCTCAGCTGGGATTACCACTCGGACTCGGAGCTGCGGCTGGAGAAGTGGGCTTTTACAAAGGGTGCTTTCTGTTTACCAAAGAAAAAGAAGTGAAGCAGCCAGAAACAGCTGGTAAACTAAGGAAAAGCTAACACATTCAAACGTTCAATTTCCATTCAGACGTGGTTTGATGAAAGCTGAAACAGCAGATCTAATTTACAGCAGCCGCCTATTAAATTTTACATGTCAAGCTGAGGAAGATTGCCTAGAGCTCGGGGCAGCGAGCCTGTTGATATCCAGATATAAATGAAACCCGAGGAAAGCAGCCATTTTGTTGAAATTCTCAGGGCACTCTCAAAGACTCGCTGTCACAACTAGCTAGCTAACAAAACACTCAGAATAAAGCTCTGCCCACAGAGAAATGCAGGCAGTCCTGCAGCAGGGATTTTTTTTTAGGTTAACAAAGCAGCCAAGTCCCAATCTGCTTCAAACAGATTCCACTTGACTACTGCTCCTCAGCGGAGATATTTACGTTTACTGCTCTCGTCTACGTTGTCGTATTTGGACACACTGATGCAAGCAGGAGACGCAGGGATGGGAAACCCTACAAAGGTTCAGAAATCAGATCTGGACTTCACCAAAGAAGCATCACAAACTGCAATAAAACTCCCTGATTTAGCAGAATGTGAGGGACTGGAAGCTTGGTCACAAATACCTGAGTTAAATTCTTTTTGCCACCACAAGAAAAGAACAAATTGGAAGGAGGAACATGGATGCCTGTAAATGCTATAAATGAATTATGAATCAAAGATTATTGGGACATTAGCTTAAATCAGAATTTCCAAGCAGCATAATTTGCTGAATGACAGTTTGCAGCACTTGATCCATTCATGTTTTCATCTGTCAAGACGAGCTGCATGGTTAATTCTTGCAGTTATTACAGACAAAAGCATACTTCAGACTTCAGCTTCTCAGCACATGCTGAGAGTAAGCTGCTGTTCCAATTTGAGCATTCACTGCAGATAAAAACCATTTAACAACAACTCTGTGTTCTCCAGAAAAATTCTCTCTCACCTCCCTGAGACCTGGTATTGATAAATTCTTCATTTTGTTTCCTCCCATTTCATGGCTTTGCTTGTGTTTTGTTTTTTAATCACGGCAGCTCTGGCATTTCAACAGTTTTCATCCTAACTGCAGCATTTATTTCCCATTAGCAGCGGCTTTCCCAGACTCTGTGCATCGATGTGAATTTGATACTGCTTCCAGGTCGGTTTTCTATGAATCTGCTTTGGCACACAGAGAAGACGCTCCAGAAACACTGGCTTCACCCAAGCCCTGCACATCGATGAATGGTTTGAGCCTCAGCAGCATCCACAGCTACTTTCCATGGGCAAGTAAACGCCCCAAGACCGTATTTTAAATTTCCTGGCAAAAGGAACCCAACTGGCTTCAGGGCAGATGGCTGAGGTCAAAGACTTGTGCATGAAGGTGACACACGTGGGTCAAAAAAGCAGAGGGCTGCCAAAAAGAGTTCAAAACTACACCTCTTTGGAACAATCAAGTTTGTTTGGAGCATTTGCTCCAAAAAAAAAAAAAAAAAAAGAAGCCAACCACCATGTGTTCCAGTAAGGAGGCAGCATGTCACGCCACCACTGTAAATATTTAATCAGCCAAAACCACAGCGTTTGCCAACAGAAGAGCACCAAGTGGAAACTCCAGCTGCCCTCCGAGCACGTGCAGGAGTGAACAGCACCAATGCTTCCTGCTGCCGCATCACTGCACACACCGCACAGAAGGACGCAGAAACAAACAAAACTACCCAACGTGACACGTCTCACGTTAGCAGGTGGAGTGAGAGCCACTCCCCCATGAAGAGGTTTGAAGGATTTCTTGATAAATTAAGGAGATTTCTGGCTTGCCCTAGCTGTAGCCCTCCTGATGGCCAGGATCAGCATTGGATGCACCACGCGCTTCTCCCCGCTGCCCTGCAGGTGACCGTAGGCTGGCGTGCCCTAAACTGAGTCACACCTGATGGGCACAAGCAGGCAACAGTCGATGGCATTAATGCCACCACCGAGCAGGAGCAGCACAACCCAACAAGCCTTCATTTCAAACCCGACCAGGTTTGTACCGAGCCTGCTTTCTCAAGGAGAAGAGCTCACTCCATCTCCAGGCCAGGGGCAGCCAGCAAAGCACGCCGGGCACCAAACCGCTGCTTCCTCGGTCCAACAGTAGCAGAGCAAACGCCAGCAGCGAGTCCTGCACTAACCAGGTCACCAACTGTTGCTAGCACCACGGCTCTTCATCTGCGTGTCTGCCGGCCCCGTGCAGGTAACCTTAGACATAAACAGAGTTGGAAGCGTTTTAGATAAGCTCCTAGCCAGAATCACGTTACAGTAATACTGTCATCATCAGGTCTGCATTGTCTTACACGTGTGCTGAGTGCCCTTTGTGAAGATCCATTCACATCTATTCCTGCAGGAGACAATTACAGGAAATCTCAAACTCAACCCCTTTTCTAGCAGCTTAATAAAATCCCCAGGAACAGACGAGGGAAGATGAGACGTCAGTGCTGAGCACCTCCAGGACCTGATCTCCTGAAGGGCTTACCTTCAAACTTACTCATTTTTAACACCACCAACCAAGAGCTCCGAGAAGGCCCTAGAAAATTCTGGCGTAACCCAGTGGCTGGCTCAATTACAGACACAGCGTGAGTGCTGCTGGGAGATGATGAGGACAGCAGCTACAGCTATCAGCCCACTGCTGCCATCCCCAGTCTCCATCTCTGCCATCCCGAGGCCAGGGGGAGGATTACTCGGAGGTGCCTTTCTGCCTTGAGCCACCTCATTGTTTGTAGGGCCAGGTCAACAAACACACGTGGACCAGAGAGATCTCAGCTTCCTAAGCCTGCTAGAAATAAGAAAAGAAATTGGCACTTTATCTCTATGCACCCACTGAGGACATGGTCTTTGCATCCTATAACTGCACTGAAGTGATCCTTTCAATTATCCAGCTCCGAATCACTCAAATTTCCCTTTTTCCTGCATTTCCAGGCAGCTAAACTAGAAGACAGGCTACCTCCCTGCAACACCGCCCAGCACTGCTGTCCTCTGGCTGGCACCTACTGCAGCTCCCCCTAACACACACAGCAGCTTCAGCCTGCACCCTGATCATCTCCTTAGCTTCCCACGTCTTACTTCATCTCAATCGCCCTTCACACATCATCTCTAATTTCGAAAATTAAGTTTTCCAGAATTATTGAATTAGTAACATTACACGTTGGCACCAAATGGCAGCTTGATACGAAGATCTCAGCTTGTAGTAACCTCTTTATCTTCACTTTACTGATTGTTTCTAGCTGATGAACATACACTCTTTTAGCAGAGGGAGATAATAAAAAGCAACTTTGGAGAAAACTTTATTACTCCACTTAATTGGTTCAAGAGACAAAACCGAAGCAGTCAGCTGCTTCGCATTTTCTCCGAGCCTTTTGGAAAGTTTTCAGGTTAATCATTAAGAGCCACAACAAAGATCCATTGTCTAACAAAGCTTTTAAATCCAAAAAGAAATCCTCAAGCAACAACTCCGGGATGAATTAGCAGATTTGGAAATGCAAGAACTGCATTCACACTGCAATACTTCCAAATAAAAGCAGAGCAGATGGGTTTGCCATGCTTCGGTGTTCTGGGCAGTTCTGGCTATCTGATGGCTGCAGAAGCTCCACCACCAACTCGACGCAGATTTAAAACCACATGGGATATGAGCAGGGAGGCTGTTTTTAAGTGCTTCACCTGCATTTGCTTCTCTACCAGGTCTGATAATGGGATATGGGAAGATGTCAGCCCCTACTGCACACATTTTGTATGAAGAACACTTTGGCTTCTACTGCCTTTCACTCCAGCTTCTGGGTGTAAAGGGGACCCTTCCCAAAGGCAGCATCACACCCAGTGTTTTGCTCCTCCTGGGGTCTCCCATCCCCAGAAATCCCAACGTGGGAGCAAAGCTCAGCAGATCCGTGCAAGCAACGAGCCACGTCTACGGTTTCTGGAGCTGCCGCCGAGGGCTGTAGCTGACATAGTGAGAGAGAAGCGGAGTGGGAGCACACGGGTGCCGAGTGTGTTTCCGAATGGGTTTGTTCAACCCATTGCCTCCCACTCACCAATTTGCAAAGACTTGCCTTAAAAGAGTAGGAGAAGGTGATGGCATCATTTCCATATAATTCGTTCAGTTTACTATTTTGGTGGCTCCCTAAAGTCTCCCATTGCCGCGGAAGAAAACAGCACACGGCGCAGCAGCTGAGCTGTAGAAGGGGTGATTTTAGGCGCCCAATACGTGACCCAAAAATAGTTCTGGCATTCCTGAATGCAAAGGACCCACACGTTCATCCGGGCAGAGGTCAGGTCTTCGGTAACCACCACTTCCCCCTCAGGCCAAAGCTTTAGCCAACATCTCGTGCCTCACAGCACTGCTGCTGTTAGGGTGAGAAGTCACTGAAACAAACAGATGGGTATTTGGAAAAAGCACTCAGAGCCCTCTGGTTCCCAAATCATCAACAAGGTGCCGTCACTTTCCCTGCTCATCCACCGTGTATCACTACCACAAGCACTATCCACAACGTGTATTTCGGCCCCATTCCCTCCTGCTGTTACACAGAACTGCTCTTCCAGACCTCCAGGCTCCAATTTTTCCCCTTTTGTCCCCTCTGAACCTGCACTACAAAGCTTCTCAACCCCACTCCACTTCATTTTGACCCACCAGTTGCTGCACCGTTCATGTAAATGTACTGTGAATGGATCCAATTGTGCCAAATACGGAGGAAAAGTGTTGGTTTTCTCGAGACCACAAGCACCTCAGTAGCAGAAAGCAGCAGCAATCGATACTTTTAGTCCCACAGAAAAGATGCAAGGTTATGGGTTCAATTCTTGTCTCAAACCAATAAGACAATTCACTAGCATGGAGCTTGAAGGAAAGCGAACAATATTGATTCAAGAGGAACACAAAAGCTGATTTTGCCACGGAAAGGAATGACCCCAAATGACAGCGGTAGAATTCAGCGAGGGGGCAATGGGTACCACAAGCCCTCAGCTCTGCAACAGGGCTGCAAAGAGCAGCGTTTTTAGAAGAAACTTACGCTCTGAGAATGGAAAAAGCCGTCCTGAACCCTTTCCAGTGCCCGTGCACCGACAGTACCTTTGACTGGAAGAACAAACAGGACAGTGACCGGGCAGAGCAGTAAAACGGGCTCGTCAGAACCTGCTCTGAAGCAGCTGCATCCCACTGCTACCAGAAGTGGCTCTGAAAGTATTTATTTTGGCAGCAACACAAACTCGTGCAACCGCTGACCTCTCCGTGGTGGGAGCACGACTGCCTGCACAGCTACAAGTGAAGCAGACGAAGGCACTGACCCGGGGAAGGGGTTTCCTGGTTTATTTTAACCCAGACCACTTCTGGGACCAAGATCACGGTGAGGCCAGACAGCCGAGTTGGCACAACTTGGACAGGAGGGTCTTGTTCCCAACACGATTTTCTGTTTGGGAGATCACTGCCCAGAGCCACATGCCAGACATGTCCAAGTTGGGTTCTCCTGCCAGATCGTCTGGTCCTGAAGGCTTGAAAGCTCATCAAGGTATGATTTGATGCACATTACTGGAGCAACCCAAAGCAGCACGTTGGGGCTTGGGGGGAAATGCTGTCTTCTCTGGGTGCTCACCTCAACTTCGGAACAAATTGCTGCTGGGAAAGCCCAGATCTGCCCGTGGCACCCCCAGAGCCTGGCCTGCGTGCAGGGAGAAGATGGTAAAGGAATACAGCTGAAAAGGAACACTGCTGTACAAATGCTTTTTCCTTTAAATCATTTTACAGAAGTGTGAGCTATCACAAAAAAAAGCTGTCCCTGCTTCTTTTTCCTCCCTCAGACGCGTATCAGAACATTAATTTTGCTCTTTCCCCACAGTCAGCACTGTGCATTGCCAGATTCTGGTCCAGAGCCAGACTCACCCACAGGACTTTACCCGTTCATGGGCTCAGTACCTCTCGGCAGGAACCTGGCGCTGTTCCTCCCCATCAAGTAGCAAAGGCGCTGCTCTGCCAGCTCCACAAGGCCCAGCAGCTCATGGACCATAAGGAGCATGCTGCCTCGACCCTGCTCAGCAATAGCTGGGCCTTCTCCGTGGGTTTTGCATGCCCTTGGGTAACACAACTTCATTTTTGCTGCTTAAGCACCTGGTTAAACCACTGCAGCACTCAACAGGCAGTTCTGCTGCCTCAGAAGGATGCTGCCAGCAGACCTGTGAAGAAGGCAGAAACTGGACTTCACCCCAGGAGGAAATCAGTCCAGCACCATACGACCATGCACAATGGTTATGAAATCCTTTTTTTTTTTATTGTCAGTTTTACAAAACAAAAACATTCCACGTGTTCTTCTCAAAGAAACCAACCCATCACTTCATTCCCAAAGATCTGCTACTCTGCATTAAAAAATCTGTATGCTAGAACAGAACTGACTGAAAAACGCCTATCCCACAAGGTACCTGCACCAAAGTCCTTCCTGGAAGAGTATCCTGCAGTATTTCTGTGATGTCAAAAGACTGGGTTTTTCTGGGAGAAAAAAAAAAAAAACAGTGAAGAAGTAACAATACCGTGACATACTTCAAGTGTGTAGCAGAAGTCAGGCAGAGCAGATGAGAACATTTTCCTGACACCCATGGCAGCGACGCACGCCAGGAAGGGCAAATTCCTGACAACTTGTGCTTGCTTTCCCGTAGACAATTTCTATAGCAGATCTGCCTCTGGGCTCAAACATGTGCCAAGAAAACAATAACAACTAATTGATTTTCTGGATTAAGCGCTGCAAGTTCTCTGGAAAGGTCTCTGGTATCTCCAACTGCCCTTTCCTGGTCTCAACAGTTCTTCCAGATGATGATTATGAAAGAACGAGTGAGCTGCCTTCAGACAGCATGCAAGCAGAGGATCAGAACCAAGGAATAGTCAACTCAAATACGTCTCAAACCGTCAGGGAATCTGGTTCCTGATAAAAGCAGGTGGAAGACAATGGGGAATATCTATACCATCACGGCAAGCTCACACAGAGAGATGAGAGCTTTATCACAGGAGAAAGAGAATCCAACCAAATTGTGCCTGCCTTGAGCCCACTGCCTTCATGTTGACTCCTCTAAAATCAATCATTTCCACAGATATCCTGAGCACACCTTCACCCCAAAGGATGCTGCTGGCACAAACATGGCTCTTCTGTCCCAGCAGCTGTTGCAGTGCTTGGTTACACGGCGCTTTGCTCTTCCGAGAAGAAGTTTGAACAAAAGGACAGGCTAACCCCCTTAGCAAAAGGCAGAGCTCCTGGGTTCAGAGGTGCTTGCAGGGGAAATGCTCTCTGCTCCAACATCTTGAAGTACCACACCTGTGCAGCCCGTGCCCTGAATCCAGGCTTCCTCTTCAGAACATTGCAATTAACATTTTCCAACAGAGAAGGTACACAATAAGTAGAAAACGGTAGGGCAAAATAACTTCAATGAGCAGCATTCGAGTAGCACTCAAAAATCAATCACTTAAAAATCTACTACGAAAGCTAAACGAATCCCACCCCAACACAAAACCACCTCTCACTGCAGCGGCCAGGTTATCTCAAGTAAGTTTTGAGACAGGGTCACAGGTGGTACGCAGCCGCTCAGCCTGTCAGACGATGTGACTGATGACACACACGGACTCAGCAGAAGAATGTTTAGCCAGCGACACTTTACAAGCAAATTTTTAGGGAGAAATCCTTAACGTCCTTCCATCATATCTTCCTTCCCCAGGTCCGGGTTTGGTGAGCATCCAAAAGCTCCATATCTCTCCCCTCCAGCCCTTATTGCTTCCGATGGCATCCCCTGTTCAAGGCAGGGCACACTTTTAGTCAGTGGGCAGAGAGAAGCCTTCGCCGCTCACCAGGACAGCAACACGCACCGTAATTCTCAAGCAGAAACACTCCTTGGGCTGACTTCATTTCTTCATGTTGCTGCTGCTGCCACCTTCTCATTTCCAGCCCTCACCGTGTGTTACCTCCGCAGCAGCCAGTAGAAAGATGGACAGTCACCCAGCTGGGACACGAAACAGGAAGAACATAACCCTCTGAAGTAGCTGCTGGCCAGACGTGGTTTCGCACACACGATGTCACCTTGAGGAGCAAGTCTCCCCCAGCAGAGCCTACAACCCTCAAGTTGCACAAAAACACAAAATCCAAGTTGGGGACCTTCGTGCTTTTCAACCTGACAGGCCCAGGAAGTCATCGCCGGTGCATCTCGGGGACGTAATCTTTGGCAACGTTCTCACCTTGGCAAAAGCCCCGGAGCAGATGTGGTTACGGCATCTATCACTTCCCCCCACAGAAAAGCAGCTCTACCTGCAGAAGAGCTATTTTCTGGCAGAAGTTGCATCTGCACCAGGAAAACCTGCCAGCAGCCTTTCCCCAACAAGCCTCTTCTAGCTCAGACCACTTCTTACTGATGACTTTGCAGTTTACTTACCACACTCTGCTCATTTAGTTGTACTCAGTTTTATAGCCAGCAAAACGGAGCCCCAGCAACATCCCATTTTACGAGCCAAAACTTCCACTGGAGAGGTGATTTTGCCTGTTTACACCTCAAAACTTTCCTGCACAGAAGCCACCAGTGAAGAAAGGATGTTCTGGAGGCATGAAGAGTTTGGTGATTCCTCTGTTGATGCTCATTTATGCCACTGAATAAGGCACAGTCACACCTGCTCCAACTGCTGCACATCTCCAAGTGCCCCCCCTCCAGTTAGTTCCCTTCTCAGCCACCCCAAAAAGCAACATGGGTCCCTACACCACAATCTCTTCCTAGAAGCATCCTCTGTTAGTACCATGACTGCAAGCCCGCTGAAGGGTCCCTAAGGAACACAGCAAAACCTGGCAGCAACAGCACCGAGCCCTGCACGCTCCCATAAGCTACCTACAAAGCACCCACGAGAACTCCTCCAAGCCATGCTGCTGTTAAAAAACAGCACTTGGTGTGTCTCAAAACTGTCCTTATCATGCATGCACAGAGCACACAGCATCCCAGCCAAAAAAGTCAACACCAGAGATAGAAGGCTCGATCCCAAGCAGTGACCCCCACAGAGGATTATTAACATGAGAAGGCAGATGAGATTCAGAAATGAAGGCGGCAGGCCAAGAAGCATTTATTTTTTACTAATTTCTCAAAAATTATACCAGTTCCTGTACAGTTTTCAAACCCATTTGCAATACACAGCACAGATTTCCCATCTGGAAGTAAATTATCTCATTGCTTAAATGCAATAGTTTAAGACCTTATCAAGTTATACTTAATCTTAACTGTCATAGCTAACTAAACTCGCCTTCACTATCAGCTATCTGCCCAACACAAAAATACCTTCAGGTGTTCATTTCACCTCTTAGCAATACAAATAAGGAAGCTTCAAACGCATCACTTTATCAAGTAAGATAAAGCTGAGTATGAGAAGGGTTGTTAGAGCACATGCTAATGCATACATAAAATATGTATGAAATTGAAGAATAAACCCAAGTTGCTCAGAGAGCCTTTCAAGTCATCACAGAAGTATTACTAATTACCCAAACAAGGATGTCAGACATGTTTGTTCATCAGATCTTCATAGTAATTAGAAATTGTTACTTAATCTTCTGTATGCACACACCAGGTGGGATTTTACCCTGAAGACTTCCACTTCACACGAAAACAAATTTCACATTAATAGCACCTATTGGGTTCGTTTATTGAGGAATGCAGAACAGGAACCTGCATTTTTCATTGTAAGGCAGGGACTCATTGCCTGGGCTTACCAGAACTTGTCAGAGCTCCCAGAAGAGAAATGAAATGCTGACTACATGCTGGAGTGTTCTTCCATCGCTTTATTAAGAAGTTGGTGTTCGTTCTAGCTTTGAAATGCATTGATCAGCGAAGTGCTGTCACTCCCTGTTCTGGAGCCTGAACTTGCGATGCCTCAGGAGATTTCTCCCTAGGCCCCTCAAGACACAGATCTGGCACACACGCTCCCTTCTTGGTCCTCAACTCTTTGTGTTTCAGACCATTCCCTTCCAACTCCCTAGTCTGCAGATCCCAGAGCCTGAACTCGATGCCAATTTTTAAGAGTTAACTTCTTATGTTGTTCCTCCCACAGAGGGAAGCGCAGTGCAGACCGTTTGCTCATGAGAGTTCTCCTATTTTCCCCCCAATCCCTCTCCACATTTGTTTGCCAGACAAAGGAATGCTGCTTGCATTTTGTGCTTTGTTACACAAGAACACACGCGATCCAAAGTTATCAGCTGCAGAAGGGATTTGCACTTACCACAGCCATGCTGAGCTCTGCCAGAAGTTCTGTACGTGCCCAGAACAGGCCACAGAAGCTGAGCCTCCACGTGTTGATACACACACTGAGCGTCTTGGCACTAACACCCAAGGCAGTCAGTTGTATCACCAGCTGACTACTTTCAGGTATAACCATACAAACCTAGTTCTGCATTTTTAGCACGCGTTCTGCACTTCAAGACGACTTGAGCTGTGCCCAAGCAGAATCCCTCAGCAAGGGCTCCTACTCTACCCTGCTCACCTGCTGGAAAACAGAGTTCAGGGTTTGCATCCTTCACCTGGCGAAGCAACAAGCAAAACATTATTCTATCAAGCACCGGGGATTTTTCTCAAAATGGTATGAAGGCAATAAGCGAACGAGCAAGCTTTGAATTCCTAGTGTTGGAGACTACCTCCCTCCAGCTCCCAAATTCTTCAAATTACAAAGCAATCAAAGCTGGGTCTTTTGTAAATGGCCATGCACCCTCTCTCCACAAGAAAAAGCATGTTCATGATGTCCCAGAACATAGAGGAAACCTCAAACCCTCAAAAAATTGAGCAAGTCATACCAAAAAAAAAATAAATTTTTCTCCTTTATATTTTAGCCTTTGTTTCAGCCACAATCACTTTCACTGCACACCTGGTTTTGAAGCAAGACAGCCAAGACAGGCTCCTCGCACCACCTCTCTCAGTGTTTCCCCATCTCTGGAAATCGGAAGCGCCACATCATGCTCTAGTATGTAAAAGTTATAAATGAGGAAGGTAGAAACCCCAGAATGTTTTTAAAAAGGCTGAAAGGAAGGAACTGAACATGCTAGCATGAGCACGAGGGCACCATCGGCGGTTCAAAAAAAGGCCACAAAGCAGAGCTTTGGGTAGGCACGCAGGCTACCACCCCAGTTCTCCTAGCTCGTGGCCACAAGCCACCCGCTCACAGGGCTCTCCTTTGTTCCCACCAGCTCTCCAGCACTGCCTAAAAGACCTGGCGAGACCAGGTGTGCTGCCAAAAGGGACCCCGATGCCACCACACTTGCACGAGGCAAGCCAGTGTGCTCAGAGGCAGGTGCCTAAGCTACAAGAAGCATTTTTTTCTCCTGAAAAAAAAAAAAGTCTCTAAATGGCTTACTAGCTTCCTCCTTGTCCCAAACAACTTACATGCTGTTAAAAATACCTGCCTAAGACTTGGAATTTGAAATTATTCCGGGCATTTGCAGATCTCTGCCTCTGCAAACAGAGGAAAGGCTCGGTGCAGCTAGCTGTGTGAACCACTGTACTCGCACAGCACTCTTACTACCCTGAATACCAAAACCAATTACTCAGCGTTACTATGCCATGTAAACAAGGGACCTCTTTTGAAAGAGTGTCTGTAGTCATAAGGACATTTCAAATTCTAAAAGGCTCTGATTTGTGAAGCACAAACACTGCTGAACTAAGTTACAGATGAAACTCGGCTTCTTAGGAAGCCTTCAATAGCAGTTCTCAATGCATTCATTTAAGCCAGTATTTCCATCACAGCTCGAGATCAAAAGCTAAAAAGCAAGCCGAGGAATCAAATATGAGCCAGGCAAAGATGTTCAACTTCCCCAACCAAAAAATACCTGGGATGGTGCAGATTGAAGTATCAGCAGATTTTCCATCATCAGATTACAACCCACAGTTTTTGCTCCAGCTCAGAGTTGGTCACTTCACGCCCGAGCCTCCTGCAGTACCCTACATGAGCTCCTCTATCAAACACGCAGGCATCTGTATTCCGGGCTGCACTCAGATGCACCATTTGGCATCACCAAGTAGCTACGAACCTGCCGTGTGCATTTTACAATAAACGAGACTGCAATTTTCCTGCAATTGCAGAAGCCAGAGCAACTTCGTGATGTTCAGCAGCGTTACACACCTATAGACAGAAAAAAAGTCTCCCAACCTTCATGGATGCCAAACAACACAGGGAACACAGCCACAAGCAAGACAAAATATCACTTCCAATATTTTTAGATCCCTCCAGAGGACTGAAAACACAACCCAGAACAGATAAGGTGCAGACTGAATGACACGGACGGGGCTTTCATTATAAGAAGAGCACAGTTCAGAGTTCAGCGAGAGCCATCACAGCAAACCCAAAATTCCTTGTTTACTCTGCCTCACGCATGGAGTAAGGGGGAAGAGAGCTTGTTTTCAAAGAGAAAAAATTCAACAGGTGGCAGAGGGGCTCAGGGAGGTGCTGTACAGGGAGCTACTTCTAATTTATGAGCTTACAGCCTCACTTCAAACAAAAGTTGAAGTCTTCCAGGTCTCAGTTTTCATCACAAGAAGCACACCCTGTCAAACTGCAGTTCTGTGCACCGTGCTCTTAAATCCAATACTGCTTGCCAAACAGCACTAAGCAAGTATGCAAAGTATTTCTGAATAGGCACAGCACTGCCCTACACTTCCATGCCACACCACAGGAACCCTGGAAGCATCAGAAGGCCGGCTTGATTTCCTATTATGAAGTTTAAATTCCTGCAAGTCAGAAACTAAGGAGTGAGAGCTCAGGATAAGCAGATAGAAAGGAAACCACAGCTCGTGTATGACTAACAACACACGTCTAACACAGCTACTGTTTCACACCAAGGAAGGTGAGTGCTGCAGTCTCTATTAGGACTTCTCCGTGGCACAACAGTTAGGGATTTAGAGCAGAACCACCACTTCTGCTTTGCGTGGCACGTATGGTTCTGCTAACTAGAGCTAAACCCACAGGGAATACCAATGGCTGCACATATCTTTTGTTCCTCCCCCCCCATAAACAAATGTTTAAAAGTAACTAAAACCAGAACAAAGTGTTTTCAGTTTCATTTTGCAAACGTCCCCAGGACACAGCAGTCCCCATTTGCACCCACAGGCCCCCTGAGAGACGGCGGCTTTGTTGGGATTCCTGCAAAGTGACGTTGGGGCAACAGAGCCCAGCATCAGTTTTTACTCATGGACAGCCATAAGATTTATATTTGGCCTAAAAGAAACAAATCTAAAGCACAAAGCAAGTGGGACAGTTAAGCATGAGCTTTAGCTTAATGTGGAGACTTAAAAGATAGAACGAACCTGGTAACTCTGAAGTTTATAATAGTATTTTTTGTTAGCTTTATTATATTCAGAATTACATGTCTTAGCAGCCAGGGAACAGATAGGATGTCATTTCCAAAAGCCTCACAGTGATGGCTTGTAGCAGATTTCAGGAGCACTTTGTCACAACGAAGTTTGTTCCGTTCCTTGGAAACATTAAGCGCATTCCTCCGATAATGAAACACCTTATAAACGCCGTGTGACAGAACCGTGCAGTTTAACAAAGCATTTCCTTCCAGCATCATAACATGCAGGGCCCCAACTGAATTTTATTATCAAATAGCTAACCACACAGTAAGAGAAGTCAGAGCCTTGCAAACTCACCTCGTACAGGCACCGCAAGCAGACCCAAAAGCAAGCAGCATCAGCCTCAAGTGCTTCCTCCCACAGACTCCTACCTAATGCTTGTCAAGCAGCTTCAAGCACTCGGGGTTTTCAAGATGTCATCTCGAACATGAAATCCAGTTCTAAGCACAGCCCTGGATGACAGCAGCGGTGCCTGTTGCTCGCTGGAAAGTCATTCCTATTTTGGACAAAGTATTTTGAACGCATTGCCAAGACCACTGAATTACACCACTACTTGGGAGATTTCCTAAGTTACGACTGGAAATCAGCACATTCTGTCTGAGCAAGAGAAGCCACTGTGGAATAACACCGCTCTTCCCAAGCCACACCGGACTGACAGTTGCTGTAAGAGAGCCTGATTAACTGCAGAGCAGTGTTCTGGGGGATCTGCACTGCCCCGGTCACAAAAAAAGCCACCCCTTGTAGCTTCAGAGCAGCCTGGGGTTTTGGCTTATCGCAACATCAAAGCTGCAGCCGGTAAGGATACTCACTGCTCAACAAGTTATCCAGCCTGGTCCTCTAAACGAGGACCAGTATTCAGTATAACTGTTCTGATGTTGCACGTTACCTGTTCTACCCCGCAGAACCTCATTTCACAGCCTGCAGTAAATGAGAGGTATTTCTGAGCTAGACTAAGTTGCGTGAGATGCGGTGCTTCTGTCTCTTCCCTAAGCCAGGGGGGTTTCATGAGCTCACAAGATGTGACACCTGGCTGCATCCAGGGTGCTGCTCTGGGTGGAAAAAAACAAAAGCAAGGGCTCAGCTCCCTTTTCTGTGCTTTGTTTTTAAATGTCACTAACCATCTCCGAGCTTCACTCTGAGAGTTTCCCAATACTTAACCCTGCTGAAGTCCAAAAAGAACAAATGTTGTCAGGTGACATCACAGTGATGTCAAACACTCCAGAAAAAGCTGACCGAGAGCGGAAAATGAACCCAACTTAGAAATAGCAAAGTTGCACCAAGCTGCAACAAGGCAGAAACACTGAGCCAAGCAAGACTAGAGAGACACCGACCATCACGTGCTCTATTCAGAGTAGAAATAAACATGCTATTCTAAACATTTCCAAGTTTATTTTCAGAAAATCTACAGCAAGGACAGAAATAGCAGTCTGATATTAAAAAAAAAAAAAAAGTAATGATGGTAGAAACTTATTTGGACAGTCCCTCATCCCACAGTACAGAGAAGACGAATACAGAGATGACATCCAACTGTGGGAAAATGCCTTTCAAAGGAGACAACCTTTTGTTTACCAGAGCCTTCATGTCTAGTTTTTTGCAGTTGTTCAGTCAGTTATTCTGCCAGCAGCTGGAAAAAAAAACACCCCAGAAGTCCGCCCGTTTACGCTGACAACTAAAACCAAAATAACTTGTGGAATGATTCTCTTCTCCGTGTAATTATAGCAATATAATGGAAGCGATATTCGGATCTGAGGTGGGGTTTGAACGTCTCAGCCAATCAACAGCGCGAGGTTAGACGTTTATTCATGCCCCTATTTTTGCATTTGGAGGAGAAGGGGAATTCTTGCCATGTGGCACAGGGAGTCAAATCAAATTATCACATAAATGCTAAATATTGTGCAAAAATCATCATCAGGCACCTGAAATCCCCCTTACGTTCAGACAAGAGAGAGTGAATGCAAAACATGCTGAGTATCTGACTCACTCTGAAACCTCCTGAGTTCACTGCAAGTTTAGCGGTCTTAGATGGCCAAGTGATAGAAAAAGGTAACAGCTCAGCACTCAGCAGCCATCTTCGCGTGCACGTTACCTGCTGCCAGCACAAATCACACGCCTCGTAGCCAGGAAGTTTCTCACAAATTAGCCACTACTTCAGCAAAGCCTTTGTCAGGTCAAATCCCTGTCCTGAGAACTTTGGGCTGTTCTTATACAGCTCGCAGTTGGGAAGTGATTAAATGGATGGGAAAATAGATTTAATTCAACTCCTTCCACTGGTGGTCGTGTCAGCTAATAACTGTTCTTCAGGGCCTGTGTTTCGTCAGGGACAAAGGCCCAAGTCCCTGCACATGGAAGCTGTATCTGCAGCTCAGGTACCCTCTTGCAGATGCTTCATTGCTCACCGATACCCTTTCTTCTCATTGCACCTGCAAAACAATCAACTGAAAAATAAAACCCACGACTTACTTCTGACCAGAAATTGGTACCTCCTCTGATGAGAGGGCACAGGCCCTACAGCTGAAGCTTTTGGACATCAGGTCCCTCTGTGTGGTAACAAATAAGCTCCTGAGGACTGCAACAGGCAACTGCAACCGTTATCATTTGATATCAAACTGAATTTAGATGCACAGGGACCAAAGCCATCCAGTTCTAGACTGGAACAAGTGAATCACAGGACTGCAACCAAGGATCCGCAGCAGGATCCTGAGCCAACGTGAGTCCAGAAAAGGTTTACTGAACCAGAAAAGCAGCAGCAGCAATCCTGGTTGGATGCCAAAAGCAAGAAATATACAGAACGGAGCCCTGGAAGCTTTCAGCGCAAGCAAGAGAAGTGAGGATGAGCAAATGCTGAGGCACTGACTGAATTGAGTTCACTTACCTCCGAACAGGCTAGAAATCCAGTAAGGTGCCATTTCAAAGCAATTTGGAGTAACTTAATGTTTTCCTACCCTCTTCTGATGTCTGCTAGCACTTGAGCTGATGTTAGGTCCTCGGCTGACTCATACTCCAAACCAACTGACATTCTGCAGCCTGCTAAACCAGGAATAACCACCACAAACCTAACACCAAGACCTAAAGCAGCAGCCACAGAGCTCCTGCAGGCTGGCTGTGCTCTGCAGAGCCCCACGGAGCCAGCTCAGGGAAGGGCCAGGCCTCCCACCACCCCCCTGGGTGCAAGAACAGGGGAAGGGTCTCCACCTCCCGCAACTTCTGGCTAGTTGTTCTGCTATGCTGAGGCCAAGTGCTCAAGTTATACAGCTCAAGGGCAATGTAAAAAGGAAGAAAAGCCATGGACCAGAAAAGAGGACCTCATTTAAATCAGCTCCTTAAAAACATGCCGGTGAATTCCTCAAGCCAGGGACACACAGGAGCGGGATGCTCACTATTCCTCATCAACAGAAACATTTCCACCACTTTGCTTACTCAAAGCTGGGACAAATGGTTGAGTCTGTCCAATACCACCAGTACGGGTGGTGATTCTCACAGCCTTAGTCATTAAACACACCCCCACCATTTTAATCACTACTTCAAAGAGTTAAAAACTTCACCGAGTGTTTGCATGTTTACTTCCCCATTTGCACATCTTCATTTCCCTCCATTAGGATCAATAACTGGGAGCAAGGAAATATCCATACGTAACCAGGAGATCTTCTTTAGCTCTCATAATCAGCTAATCGAGCCAGACTCCTTTATAAGCCTTACATGCACGGTACTGTTATTAAAGTTATAAACTTTAATTTGACTGAAGAGCTGCCATTTACTCATTTCCTAGGTGAACATTCGGGCAGTTGTTTGCATCAAGCTCCCCATAAACTACGGTGGATTTACAGCGCGTGCAGCCACATTTTAAAGCTGCTCGTGGAGTCCCTGTACAGCAGAGGCCAGCTGGGCAAAAACATTCACTAAGACATCTGGTATTTAACGCTGGAAGTACACACAACTAGGAAGCGACTGATTTGGGGGAATGGTGTCCTTTGTTGTGTAGTATCAATACATTCAGCCTCCTCACACCACTTAGGAAATGCAATACCTTCACACTGCTGTTCACGCTGCTGGGTAAGGAGAAGCATTTGCTGTTTGCTGGCTGTAACTCTGAATACCACCAAGCAAACCGAAACAAAAGAAAACCCACGCACTCCGGTCACCTGCAGGAAAAACGGACGGCACCAGAAACTTAGGGCAAGCCGGAGGAAAACCCAGCTGTAAATATTTAGGAAGGGATGCTGGATAGCCTCGGCGGCTTGAATTTCTTCCAGCAGCACAAGAGCCGGGAGATTAGATACGCTGGTCGGAAGGCAGTGGGTGTGCTTTGGAGCCCTGCTTCGTTTTTAAAACGCTACAATTAAAGGGAAGGGGGAGGGGGGGGGGCACAGCCAGCCCGTTCCAGAGCGCCCAACCGCTGCCCTGCCTCCGGTAACTGGGCGGCTGGGGGGGGGGGTTGGGGGGGGGGGGGGAGTGGAAAAGAGGCAAAACGGCGATATTAGCAACAAAAGGAAAGAAATCCAAAATGGGAAAGGCACAAAGGGGGGCGGCGGGGGGGTCGGGATGGGGGGGGAGGCCGAGAAGGGGAGGCCGAGGACCCATCCCCAAAAACCGGGGGAGCCCCCCAGAAACCGGGGGGGGTTAGGGGGGCCCTCGCCGAGGCGGCGGCGCACCTGGATGACTTCGTTGACCTCGCGGATGCACTCCACCATGTGCTGCAGGATCTGCTCGGCCGTCAGCACCTCGTAGCGGTAATCCTCCTCCTGCTCCGGGCCTCCGCCGCCGCCGGGGCCCGGCCCGCCGCCCAGGCCTCCTCCTCCGCCGCCTCCGGGCCCCAGCCCTCCGGTCTCGCCGCCCAGCAGCCCGTCGCGCTCGCCGCCGCCGCGCAGGCCGGGCTCCACCAGCTCCACCTCGCCCAGGTCCAGGTTATCGTCGGGCTCGTCCTCCTCGTCGTCCTCCTCGTCCTCCTCCGCGCCGCTGTCCTCGCTGCACTCCTCGTCCTCGTCGAACTCGTAGTTGTAGCCCTCGTCCGAGTCCATGGCGAGGCGGCCAAGCGGCGGCTCACCCCGCCCGCTGCCTCGGCCGCCTCAGCGCCAACAAAGGGACGCGGCCGCCCC
Organism: Anas acuta; assembly: GCF_963932015.1. Lineage (NCBI taxonomy): Eukaryota > Metazoa > Chordata > Aves > Anseriformes > Anatidae > Anas > Anas acuta. Next base: position 11,826,848 of record NC_088990.1, on the reverse strand, counting down.
GCTCCGTCACCGCGCGCCGCGCACGCACGGCACGGCACGGCACGGCGCGGCGCCGCACGGCACGGCACGGCACGGCACGGCACGGCGCGGTACGTCACGGCGCCGCGCCTCAGGCGCCGCGCCTGCGCGGCCGCCGCCATCTCCCTTCGCCCCGCCGGGAGCCATCTTGAGTGCGCGCCGCTCCCCCCCCCCCTCCGCTTCCTTCCCGCCCCGCGCGCCGCCGCCATCTTGAGTGCGGCGACGCCGCCATGCTGAGAGTGGCCGCGGGGGTTTGGGAAGGGGGGGGGCTCATTGCTGGGGTTGGTGGTTGGGGGGGAGTGAAGGAGAGAAGTTGAAGTACAGAATCACAGAGTTGTCTAGATTGGAAGAGACCTCAGGATCATCGAGTCCAAGCTCTGACCTAACACTAAAAGTCCTTCACTAAAGCAGGGAAATGGGAGAGGAATCCCAGGGAAATGTGGAGGAAAGAAGTGTGAGGGAAATAGGAGGGAAATGTGAAGGGGAAATGAGAGAGAGATCCCAGGGAAATGTGAAGGAAAGAAGTGTGAGGGAAGTAGGAGAGAAATGGAAAATGGGAGAGGAATCTCAGGGAAATGTGAAGGAAAGAAACATGAGGGAAATAGGAGAGAAATGTAAAGGGAAAATGTGAGGGAAATCCCAGAGAAATGTGAAGGAAAGAAGTGAGGGAAATAGAGAAATGTGAAGAGGAAATGGGAGAGAAATCCCAAAGAAATGTGAAGCAAAGAAGTGTGAGGGAAATAGAGAAATGTGAAGGAGAAATGGGACAGAAATCCCAAGGAAACGTGGAAGAAAGAAGTGTGAGGGAAGTAGGAGAGAAATGGAAAATGGGAGAGGAATCTCAGAGAAACACGAAGGAAAGAAACATGAGGGAAATAGGAGGTAAATGTAAAGGGAAAATGTGAGGGAAATCCCAGAGAAATGTGAAGGAAAGAAGCATAAGGGAAATAGGGCAGAAATGTAAAGGTCGAAATGGGAGAGAAGTCCCGGAGAAATGTGAAGAAAAGAAGCATGAGGGAAATAGGAGAGAAATGTGAAGGGAAAGTGTGAGGGAAGTCCCAGGGAAATGTGAAGGAAAGAGACATGAGGGAAATGTGAGAAATGTGAAGGGAAAATCATAGAAGCACAGAATATCCCGAGTTGGAAGGGACCCATAAGGATCATCAAGTCCAGCTCCTGGCACCGCACAGGTCTGCCCAAAAGGTTAAACCATGAATGTGAGAGAAATCCCAGAGAAATGTGAAGGAAAGAAGCGTGAGGGAAATAGGACAGAAATGTGAAGGGGAAATGGGAGAGAAATCCCCAAGAAATGTGAAGAAAAGTGTGAGGGAAATAGGAGAGAAATGTGAAGGGAAAATGTGAGAGAAATCCCAGAGAAATGTGAAGAAAGGAAGTGTGAGGGAAATGTGAGAGAAATGTACAGGGAAACCATGAGAGAAATTCCAGAGAGATGTGAGGAAAATGTGACGGAAAGTAACATGAGGAAAATGACAGGGAAATATAAGGCAAATGTGAAGGAATAATTTGTGAGGGGAAATAGGAGAGAAATGTAAAGGGAAAATGTGAGAGAAATCCCGAAGTGTGAGGGAAATACGAGAAAAATGGAAAATGTGAGAGAAATCCCAGAGAAATGTGAAGGAAAGAAGTTTGAGGGAAATATGAGACAAATGTGGAGGGAAATTCCAGAGAAAGGTGAAGGAAAGACATGTGAGGGAAATGTGAAGGAAAAAAGTGTGAGGGAAATATGAGAAAAATGTAAAGGGAAAATATGAGAGAAATCCCAGAGAAATGTGAAGGAAAGAAGCGTGAGGGAAATATGACAGAAAAAGAGAAAATGTGAGGGAAATGACAGGGTAATAAGAGGGAAGCGTGAAGGAAAGACGTGTGAGGGAAATGAAATGACAGGGAAATATAAGGGAAATGCAAAGAAAACAAGTGTGAGGGAAATAGGAGAAGAATTTAAAGGGAAAATGTCGGAGAAATTCCGGAGATGTGTGAAGAAAAGAAGCGTGGGGGAAATGACAGGATAATATGAGGAAATTTGAAGGGAAAAGAAAAATAAAATGAGGGAAATGACAGGGAAATGTGAAGGAAAGATGTGTGAGGGAAATAGGAGAGAAATTTAAAGGAAAAATGGGAAGGAAATCCCAGGGAAATGTGAGGGAAATAGGAGGGAAACCTGAAGGAAGGAAACGTGAGGGGAATGTGTGGGAAATTACAGGAAAACGTGAAGAAAGGTGAGGGAAAATAGGTTCAGTGAGGTGCTGGTACCCATATGGGTGTGTGGGCTTGGCCCTGACCCCTCTGTTTGATGCTTCACAGGTTTCATTTGATGCAGACGTTGCCCACACGTGGGGCAGCCCCTGACCAGCCAGGCTTTATCAGATGCCTCCATCTCTGTGTTTCTGAGGGCTGTTTCCAGTGTCCCAGGAAGAACATGGGCAACAGTGATTACAAGCAGTGGGTCCCTACACACAGCCCATGCTTTCCAAGGAAAGCAGGTCCACACACCTCTCCCAAGGAAAACTGATTTTGTGTGGGCCACGCAGGGCATTCAGCCCCTGGGAAAGATCGTGCAGCAGCAGGCATGCAGGCACTGCTCACGTGTGGAACAGCAACATCTGCCCACGGACACAGGGAGAGGCGATCCAGCCTCTGTTTTTCCCTGGTTCCCAACCACGAGGCCTTGTGTGACCCCAGCTATGCCAGGTGGCATCTCTGCTCCAGCTTTGCTTTCTGGTCAGCGGTGATAAAAATAGCCAGTTTTTCACAGTTGTGCTGGGCATGATTCCCTTTCTTCAGTGGGCTGCATAACCCAAAAAGAAAAAAAAAAAAAGCTCCTTGCAGGGCAGGTACTATAAAAAGAGGCAGCCTCGTCTGGAGCTGTTTATTATTTAATCTGGCATTTTGCAGGGGAGCAGAGTATGCACTAGTGGCTCTGTAACGTGCTCACAAACAGACCTTTCCCTTCTGCAAACAGCCGGGGCTGAGCCTGCCGTTCGAGAATGCTCTGGGCAGGTCAGGGCCGTGGAGCAGCAGTGCTGCGCCCAGGTGCCCCTGTCCCTGCTGGGGCCTCTCTTGGACGCTGCCACGGAGGGCAGGGGCAGACACCGAGCTGGCCGCCAGGCTGCGGGTCTGGGGCGCGGCAGGGGTTGAGCGCCCTTTGCCCCTCACGTCACACAGCGCCCTGAGCTCAGCTCGCACCCCATGCCCGCCGGCTTTCTGCTTTTGCAGCTCTGTTGCCAATATCAGACGTGCTGGGCCTGGTACAGCCGAGGGACGGGGGAGGCGAGCTGGGCTTATTGTTTGCAGCCGTTTGGGGAGCGCGAGGGACTCCGGTTGGCTTGGTAACAGGCTGTAGCCTGGCCCAGAGGAGAGCCGGCTGATAGCAGATCCTCCCTTGCTGTTCACTGCGGATGTGAGGAGACTGCACAGCCCCGGGAGGACTCCAGGGCTGCCTTCTCCACCGCCAGGCACTAATCCTCGGCTTCCTCGTGCCCTGGGGGATCGTTTCTACCTGGGTGAAGCAGGTCATTCTGATGTGGTAACATTCTTCACCCACTTTGCCAGGATGAAAATGACCCAGTGCCCGGAGGGCGGGGGAGACTCAGCCTCGCAGTATGCGGCGTAGGTGTGACGAGTTTCGTCAGCTCTTTGGGACGGGAGTCACCGCGGCGCTTTGTGTTTGTGCAGCACCTGGCACAGCAGGATCCTGCTTCCTGCTTGTGCTTCCGCTGGCCTAATGCAGCACAAACAACAAATACCTTACGAAACAGGCAGGGGCACTTGCAGAAAATTAGAAGCTGCCGCCCAAAAGCTGCAGGGGTGTTTATTTGCTGACAGAGCATGTAAAGCGTAACGATGGCCGCAGTGTCAGGGGCTGAAGCGCAGGGTGAGGCCCTTGGGGATCCAAGCAGATATGTCTGATTTTGGGTAGATGCTCTGGAGGCCTTGCTGGGTACCCGTCTGCATCTTCAGATCTACAAGTAGCTCCAAAAATCAGCGCCAGGTGTTTTGTAGCACCACAGTCTCCATCCACGGGGTGCCTGCTGTCCCCGCGTCCTGATCTGCCCCAGCATCGTGCCTGTGACCGGGTCAGGAGCACATCCCGGTGGCACAGGTGGGTGCGGGCTGGGCTGGGAGACATCGGGGCTGGGCACGCACATTGCCTCATGCCAACCTACCGAGTAAATAAAGCCAGCTCCCTAATTACCCTACTTATTTAGAATGGCGAAGGCCTGGGCATTAATCATCCTGCCCTACATAAATATAAATAGCACCGGCTTTGTTTAGCTCTGGGCTTACCAGCTGGACGTTTGCCAGGCTGGTGCCATCTCACATGTCAAGCGTTGGTGGCTCTGTTGGTTGTCACAGGCCCTCGCCTGGTGCCACAAAGCCCACGCTCCGACCTCTGTGGCTCCAGGACCCTCCGTGCCAGGTGGTGGCCGGCTGCACAACTCCACCTCATGTCCTGGTGCAGGAGGGGTCACAGAGTGGTGCAGTGTCCCCAGGGGGTGTGTGGCACCTCCAGGAGCTCTGTGTCCTGCCCAGCTGGTGACGTGGGTCACCAACAAGCAAGCGGGCTTAGGGCAGCGCATCTGCTGCAGCACCCACTGGGCCTGAGGAGCTGAGAAAGGTGCTGACCAGGCGGCACGGTTTGATCAGAGCAGCGTCCTAGAGGCCGTGCTTCACCTTTCTCCACGGGACGGGGTCATCCAGGTGTTAGGGCAGGGGTCCCTGCCCCGGCTGCAGCCCCGCAGCCACCCCAGCACCCCCGCCCCGTGCCGCCAGCGCCTCCCCGCTGCCCTCTCCTGGCCCCTGCCGAAGCTGCAGAGCTCCGGAGCCTGCTCCAAGCACGGTGCCCTTGTGCCCCTCCGGCTTCCTGCAGCTCTGCAGGGGTAGGGTACCGGGTATGGGCGCTGTCGCTTAATTCACGGGTGTCCTAAGCCCCGGGCAGCGATGCACAGTGCCAGCAGCACCGCCTCGCTGTCCCCCAGGGACCTGGCAGTGTCACCTCCCACCTGAACATCTCGCAGGGTAAATGCTGCAGCCCATTTGGTAGTGCATAGTCCCTTAGAAACATTGAAACTTTCTCAGGTATGTGTTTATAGAGGAAGGCAGGTTGCGTTCAGGCTCACGGTGTGTCAAATCTCCAGGCACCAGTGAACGTTCACCTGCTCTTCGCAGAAACCATCGGTCACAGCAGCTCCGTTACACGCACAGTGAACGTGCCCTCGTTCTCTTCTTCCTCCCACCCAGTGCAGGGGCAATTTCAGACAATCACTGCCTTCCAAACCTGACTGTCTCCCTTTTTGTGCCTAATTCCAGTGCTAAACATTTATAAACGGTGATGGGGTCTTCCCTGTGCACCAAAGAACGCCATCCCACATACGTGGAGATGTGGTTCTCCTCCTACGGTCCCGGCCTTATTTTTTTCCCAGCAAGACACGGATCAGCACTTCTCTGCCAGCTGCTCCTCAGAGCTGTGCGTGTCAGTCTGTGCTAATGACGAGACCGGTCTGTTTTAACGAGCATGGTTCAAACACTGATCTGCAGTTATTAAAAAGATGTCTCGGTATGAAGTTAAGCCATGGCCTCTGCAAAAGTTACAAAGCTTCTGCCCCAGTCACGTGCAGAGCCCTGGGTGCTCGCTGTCTCCTTGAGAGGTTGGTGAAAGGCACCCGGGAGAAGCACGGCTGCTGCCTTCAATTCCTTGCGAGGGGATCTGCGCTGCCATGGAGAATTTTAGGATTCCAGCTGCCTAAGAAAGTTGAAAACTGCTGTTCTACCCAATCTGAAAAATGATTTAGATCTCCATAGGCACCTGGTGCTTTTTCATTTTATTCTTGCAAGAGCTTAATTACACAAGTGATTCTAGTAACTGCTAACACTGAAGCTGACAAGAATAAAATATTGCGTTGCAATCACCTTGCTCCATGAAGTTAAGCACATGCTTAAGGGATTTACGGGAGCAGGGCTTCTCTGCACGCTCATTTCATTTCCAGATGGAGGAGTTCTTCACCGCACATCCACGGGTGCCTGATTGATTCCAGTTCAGCTGATTGCTCAGCCCCACAGCTGTGATTGAGAGCAGCCAGGGACGGCAGCCACAAATACTCGGCCTGCACAATAACTCACAGCAGCCTCGCTTCTCTCTGATAGCACCGCGTGGAGCCCGACATTTCAACGATCTGCCATCCAGCCCCACGGCCTTGACACAAGCACCCCCAAAAGCCCCTCTTTGCTGTACCAAAATGCTACAAAAGTCTGGTGGCCCCAGAACCGCACCGAGGCTCTGTTCTGAGAAGGAGACCTGGAGATTCGACGTATGCCAGCCATCTCACCCGTTTCAGTGCTGCACCCAGCCTCACTCCCACTCCACTGCTCCTTGACCCAGGTGGGACTGGGCAAATATCTCTGGAAAAAAAACCACCTTCTCCTCCATCCCCTGAGACCTGTGGAGTTCCTGCAGTTGGAGAAGGGAAACCCAAGAGAGCTCCCTGTGCCCAGCTTCTGCTGTTCTCCCTGAGGGCTGATTTTGGCTGCCTGCACACCCATTAGTTACCTGAACCCCGAGTGTGTGCTGAGATGCCCCTCAGATCACCGTGGCCCAGAAGCTGTGCAAGCTGGAGAAATTCCAGCAGAAAAAGGCTTTGCAAATAATGCCAGTAGTGCAAATACCACCTGGCTGAGCTCTGCAGCGCTTACTGAGTCAGGAACCCAAATTCTTCTGACTGATTAACACATCTTGCCTCAAGCTTTTACATTGGACTCTGCTTTTAAGTTCATATTTGTTGAAATACTGCTCCTCGCAAATATGCCCAGAGCCGAGCCCCACTCCTGCCTGCTAACACTGAATATCCCAGGCCTTGCTCCCCTTGCTTGTGCTCTCTCATCTGAAGAGGTGCCTTCTGCTAAACTCCATCTGTGCCGAGAAATTCATTTACCACATGCATCTGCTAAACCGTGCAATGGCAGCACGTAGCGTGACACGCAGTGGTCAAGGTGGAAGCGGGGAGATTAAGAACGAGGCATCCCGTGTTTTGAAAAGCGCCGGGATACGCGCTCGTGGCTCTGAAAGCAGCCTGCCATGCACCAGCCTGTTTCAGCCCCTAAAAGTGTGGGTGTTCCCCATGGGTCGAGCTGTTAGTGAGGGATCTGGCTGATGAAACTACGATGGACATGGATTTAGGACCACCTCTCATTTAGGATCTTCTTTGTGCGTTTGCTAAAGCTCCAGCAGTCCTCTCTCGTCATCCCACCTCCAGCGGAGCGTACGCTCTGTCCACAGAGTGGCCATGAGCTGGAACAGCAGATGCATCGTCACTAAGTCATGCAGACAGCTCACTCCCTGCCAGCACCTGCATGACACTGCACTGAGCAATGTCCCCTCTGAAATTAGGAGATTGGCAACAGGAGGGTCCACGCCTGCAAATCCCCTACACACACACACCATTAATGCCCCCAGAGCATCACCACAAGTAAGGTCACTTCATCACTGCAGCCCTTGTGGTTCTGATTCAAAAACCATAATTATCTTACCAAGGATTAAATGAGAGGTAAACAAGTAAATGGAGATAGTAAGACAGCACGGCAAGCTTCTGAGCCATCAAAATTCAAGTCAGAGATCTGCAGGCAGTTGCAGGCATTTCCAGAAGATGGTCTGTGTTTTCCAGAGCCCTCTTCCAGCCACAGCAGCAGCAGGTCTACTGACCTGGGAGCTGGCTTCATTCAGGAGTGAGTGTGCTTAAATAGCGTTTGGCTCAAAGAGCAAAATAAACAGGAAAAGTCCTGGGAGTGCCCTGTGGAGGTTTCCATGATCGCGCATACCAAACTGATCCCAGAAAGCGAGCCCAGCTTGATTTAATAGCGGGCAGGACAGATCAGGCTCCAGCCCTGCGAGACGCTAAGGCACGTGCTGACATCCGGCAGGACTGGAGCAGGTGCTAGGGTGGACTGGGGCCACGGGATGATCCGCTTCCTCTGCTCCCCTTTCACCGGCTCGCATGCTTCCCACCGGCGGAGGCATCTGTATGCAAACCATCCTCCCGATTGAATGCAGATGCAGCCAGCGTTACAGGGAATTAGGCAGCATAATAGATGGTGTTATCCTTAAAAAAAAATAAATGCTGTGGAACACAGAACTGCACTGACAGCCCAAAGGCCACCCTCGGGCACCCAAGGTGGACAAACCAGAAAGAACCAAGCATGGCACTGGCCAGACTTTATCACCATTTATGCTAGAATAACAAATTTGTATTTCTACCTCATGCAGAAAACAGGTAATCCAGCACAGCCCTGGTGCAGAGTACAGTTTTCTGCAGAGTCCCGCAGCAACTTGGCTTTCTGCCTGGAACAGGACGGCTCTTGCAGTCAAACAAGAGGTGTTTGCAGGTACCTCTGCAACAGGCATCAGCCGGCTGGCGCACTGCGATGTTCTCAGCCCAGTGCACTGACATCTGCGGGCACCTGCCTCTTACTGTCTCTGAACTGATACAAGCGTGCTGTGGGGCTGGAGATCTCAGCAAGGGTGAGCAGAGTTGTGGGGGAGCATAGGTAAGCTCTGAACCCCGTGTCTCACAGTTTATCCTGTGCTTGTTCTTTGCTGACCTCGCCAGAAGTAGCCCAACTTGCCAGATGGATGTATCGCCCTCCAGAAATGCTCTGAGACCAGGAGCTGGCTACCTAGGAGCTACTGAAGAGCATCAGCAGACTCTGGCTGCTCCATGCCCAAAGCAGGATAGCGTGTGAGACAGTTTAATTCCAGGCTCCAGAGATAAGCATATGCTCAAGCAGTTTTCTTACGTAAAGATGCATTCCTGAATCAGACTGTTAGTCTGGATTAATGCTGCCCAACTTCTCTGAGTCATCCCCCAGAGACATCAGGGTCCCCTAAAATAGCAACAACAACAGAGTACGTAGAAAGGCTTGGATATTTCGACTGCGGGCTACGATCACAACATTTTACATAAGTCTGGTGAACACGCCACCCGACACAGACTGAAATAAGGGTTTGCTTCAAGCCAGGGCAGCAGCCCCAGGGAGAGCAGCCAAGGCTCTCCTGCGTTTCAGCCTCACATGCTGGGAAGCGCAGCCCTGCTGCTGCTGCTGCCATTGCCTGCTGTAACACAGCAGCAAACCGTGTTTTGTTGTTTCCTGCAATCTTAATACACTGAAGGAAGAGCCCAGAGATGCTGGAATTGGTCAGAACAGCAGTGGCAACAGCTGGCACTGCACAGGTTTGAGTGCAGGCCACCAGGAGCCCTGAAGGTTTCTAAAGGAGCTCTGTTTAAGCTCGGGCCGGGGCAGCTGTTTGTGGGGCTGTGCTCCCGGGCTTCCCAAGGCTGATCATGGGCTTACCTTGGTGCCTTGGTTTTGTATGGGCACTGCTGGCTGCAGATCCACCTCGTCCTGGAGGGGACAGGCAGCTCCGGGGGCTCCTCAGGGCTGGGGAAGGAGGCTGCGGTGCTGTGTGGGAGTTAAGCTCACGGATGGAGCCAGGCTCACAGATGGAGCCAGGGGCTGCCCTACAGCCCCCCTCCACCTGAAATTCCCCCACCTGCTTGTGGCAACCCCACAAAATCCCCACACTCATGCTTAGACCCCAACCAAACTGCGACCCCCTCCTGCACCCTGGCACCCCCAGGCTGCCCTCGCTGTGGCGAGCATCCTCCTCCACCCTCCCGGCCCCACAGAGAACCCCATTCCCTCAGCCTCTGGTGATGCTTTTGCGATGCTCAAAATCTCAATTCCTTAGGGGATGAGGATCGTTCACTAAAACGCTGCTCGGGGGCGATGTTAGGGCTGTAACACGGGTAAACCCTGCACCGAGCAGCTGGGACTTCAGCACCTCTCTTTGAGGCGCACGGACCTGGCAGCAAACAGCCTGAGGCCGCTCGGGGGCCACAACTTCCCCTCAGAAACCCCTCCAAATCCCCCTTTAACCCCTTCTCTCGTCACCCCACAGCCGTGAGGGACCCGGGGCCGCCCTCCCCCGGCCCGAAGCCGGCCCGAAGCCGCACCCCCGGCGGGGCGGGGAGGGGAGCGCGACATGGCGGCGGCCCGGCCGCTGCTGCTGCTGCTGGCGGCGCTGGGCCCGGCGGGCGCCGTGTGGCCGCAGCCCCTCCGGCAGCTCTCCCCGCCGGCCGCCGGCCGCTGCCCGCTGTCCCCCGGCCTCTTTCGCTTCTCCTACGCCTCCGGTTCGGCCGTGGGGCCGGGCTGCGCCGTGCTGGACGAAGCCTTCCAGCGGTACCGGGCGCTCATCTTCGGCGCCGCGCGGTCCGCGGGTGAGGAGAGGGGGAGAGGGCGCGGGGCGGGGGGCGCCCGGCGGGGTCCCGGGGATGGAAGGGGGCGAGGAGCCGCTCTGGGAAGCGGGCACGGAGCTTTGAGTCCCTAAAAACTTGTGTGCGGCTTGTGGAAACACGCGCCTTGACGCGCAGGGGTCCTGTGTTGTGGTGGGACTTTGTAGCTTCACGCTGTAATAAAGCAAAGGTCTGCACCTCAGGCAGCGCCCAGGTGGGGCACGGCTCTTCTGCCTGTCAAAGTCCTTCTCCCCAGGCCAAGGAAACAAAACTGGCTCTGTAGAAATGCTCCTGGCTTCAGGTTGGGTGTCCGTGTGGGATAGAAGCGGTGTGTGTGCCTCCAGGAGCGGCACCCCGAGCTGCATCAGGGTGTTGGATGCGGTAACTGTGGCAGGCGAGAGCTGTTCCACTCGCTTCGTGGCACACCAGCCTCGTGTTGCCCCAAAATGTGCACCGAAACCTGCCCGGTTCTAGCTCAGCCCAGCAGAAACTTGGCTACTGGGAAGTTTGGTGTCACCAAATCCTTGTTCAGCAAAAGGACGTGGTTCTCCACGATGTAGTCGATGAAAGAGACTGCGTTTTTCTGTGTTGAACGCTGGGTTTCACCCAGTCCTAGTTCAGCAAAAGGATGTTGTTCTCCATGATGTAGTTGATGAAACAGAGATTGTGTTTTTTGGGGTTAAACCCTGGGTTTTCCTTAAAACCATCTCCCAAAGGTGAGTGGGGATGTGCTGACCCAATGACAAGATAAGGAAACCTCCAGTGTTGCGGTTCATCTCCATCTGCTTGTTGGGTTGGTAGCCTGCTCATGGTGTCACCACCTCCTGTACAAGGCTTTCAGGGGACTTTGCAGTGTCAGCAAATGAACTAACTGCCTCAAGTAAAGCAACTTGTTGAATTTTTAGTGATTCTGTACTGGGGAGCACAAGCCCAATGCGCCTATAACTTCAGTGCCCAGCTCCTGTATGAAAATTCCTGTCTTGGGTGTGTGAATCCCACGTATTGCTTTTTCCCTCCTTGTGCTTCTCTAATTCACCTGGGGCTGATGGCTAGAGGAAGCGGTGGCTGTAGTCTGGTGGCTCGGTTGGTTCAATTGAGTCTTGTATCAAAAGCCCCTGTTGTTTTTTATGTGCAGGGCAGTGCCTGCTGTGCTTCTGTTGTTGTTGTGTTTAATAAAAACTCAAAATCAAACAGCCTAGCCTTCCACAGCACGGTGAGCACCAGTCATCTTGCATTTCTTTCAAGGAATTAGTCAGTCAGCGTGTTCTTTTTATCTCATTTTTATCTCCCCCAGATTGCATTTCAGCACTGCAGCGTTGCGTTTTACTTCCTTTTCTTACTCGTGACCGGGGAGAGCTGCTGCCAGTCTTACCAGCGCTTTTCACAAGTCTTGGCTCTTCCCGTTTCGAGCAGCTCTTTGTGCATCCAGTGCAAAGATTTTGCCTTGAGAAAGAACTGCTGTTGCCTGGTTCTCACAAGTACATACTCTTGTTTTGGGGCTCTTTTTGCCCTTTTTTTTTTTTCCACAAGGTGAGCAGGTCAGCATCCCGAAGCAGCGTGGCTTTTCTAGCAAAGAGGTGACAGCCCTTGGATGCACCCTGAAATTATCTATAGTATAAGATGAGAAAAGGCAGAAAGCTTTGAGAGCCTAGGCTTGGTTTGGGGCTGATCATAACTTCCTTGCATCCTGGCCTTCTTTGTGAAAAAGTGCTGCCTTGCTGCACGTCTGAGGTGAAATGCTGCAAACTCCCTGGCTGCTTTTGCAGGGCAAGCACACACATCGAGGAGCCGGCACGCACTAAGGCTGAGTGCCTGCGTGGGTCTGCAGGCAGCCCGAAGAGCTCCATCTCCCAAGTGTGAAACGCTCCATTCATCCAAAAGAGCTCGTAACTCTGCTTCCCGGTATGTCAGCGTGAACTCTGTCACTGCTGAGCAGAGCAGAGTAGGGTGACAGCACTGGAAGCTGCCCTGCTTTGTCTCAGGTGCATCGTGACAAAGGCAAGTGTGAAACACCGAGAAGAGACGTTTGGCTTAGCTCTTAAACTTGACTCTTCTAGGTAGCAAAAGAAATAATTTTCCATTTGAGGGTTGCAAAGACCGCATCGTTTCTTAACATGATTTTTACAAATTTTCACGTTTTCCTGCTCCTGTCAGAGGGAGCTGTGGCCATCGCATTGTTTGGAGCAATGTCTTGTGAACACCAGATCGAGCTCTCCGTGCACACTCACCGGTCTCCATACGCTCTTTTTATGTGGAGTTGGGTCTGCATGTTTAATTTTAGGGCTTTTTTCCTCTCGGCCTTCCTTTTTTTTCCACATGAGTGGTTAGTAATAGCAAGGAGTGGGAACCTTGCTTGGAAAAAAAAAATAGTTTCTATTAATAGAGAAAATAAATGACAGAAAGAGTTTTCTTCCTGTTTTAGCAAGCAGCTATGTCAGTTGAACAAACAAGCACGCCGATCGCACTGCAGAGAATTTAGGAGACTTCAGCATCTTCTCCTGACCTGCTTTCAGAGCGTGCCAAGGCAGCGCTGGACTTCCCACAGAACAAGTTTAGGGTCCTCTTAGAGCCCTCCAAATGTTAGTGAGCCGTCCCCTCCTGCCTTCTGCGTGCCGGAGTGAGTTATCAGCTCTGCAGCACATCCAGCAGGTGTGGATTGTGCCCCGAGAGCAGGCGTCTCGGAGTCTTTCTCCCTCTGAATGGAGGGAGAGCGACCGCTGCCGCGGGTGGGATGCTCCAGCAGCTGTTACCATAGCACACTTGGAGGGGCAGTCGCGTGTTGCCAGGGGTTGAAAATGTTTTGGGGATTTGTGGATTATGCCCAAACGCTGCTGGACTTCAAGCATGAAAGCAGGCTGATGAAAGCTGGGAGGGACACGGGGGAGTATTTGGTCAGATCAGGGCCAGCCCTGGAGTCAGAGCCAGCCTCGCAGCAGGGTCAGGCTTCTCAGGGCTGTGTCCAGCTGAAATTGAGATATCTGCAAGGACAGAGAGCTCAGCCCATGCAGCAGGGTTTGAACACCCTCAAGGTGAAGCATATTCCTTTTTCTTGTCTCTGTGGCAGACCCAGTACAGTCTCTAGTTGGGATTTCCCTTGCTGTTCTTCCCTCGTCTCTTGTCCTTCAGCTGCGTGCCTCCAAAACGCCTGTGAGCGTGTGACCTGCACCCTGTGTGGAGCTGCAGCCAGGACCTCTCATCCCTGATGCCTTACTGCTAAGAACCCGCTGTGACCATCGCGTTAGCGTCCTTGCACCCCGTGACAGTAATTCACAGAATCACAGATTCATCTTTGTTCAAATTCACCTTCTGCTGGCTGCAGATTCCCTCCCCCATCAGACAAGCGAGGTTTACCCGTGCTGTGCTCTCTGCACTGGGTGTCTCATGCTCAGAGATGCCTCTCAGGCAGGTTTAAGTGTGGTGGTGGCACCGATTCTGTTGCTGCTTCTCTTCCCCTTTGTGCTGCCCTGCTGCAGTGCTTTTTTGGTACCCCGTGGCATGCTGCAGGCCGAGCTTAGCAGCGCCTGGATTATTGCTGGGCACTGACTTCCTTCCTCTCAAGGCTGCTGGAAGGGCTGCTGGTGCTTGGTAGGAAATTTGGAAACATCTGCACCTTAAATGCAGCCCCCCTCGTCCTCGGAGCGGCTGCTGCTCGCTCCTGGAGGCTGCTTTCCTGCGACGAAACCAAAATCTCCACCCGAACGGAGGTGAGAGGCGCAGGCTGGGAAGTGCTCACCCTGGGAAGGGCCCTAGGGAGAAAATGAGTATTTGCCGTGTCGCCAGGCTTGAGAGCAGCCGTCCCTGCTGAGCCGCTGCCTTGCCAAGCGTAGGGAGCTGGTCTTGCTGTGCTCCATGTGCCAGCTCGCACGTCTGCAAGGTTGCCTTGGCTACCGGCTTGTCTGTACTGAGAGGAAACCTGAAAATGGAGGAGTGTTTTTGAGCCATTTTGCTCCAACCACAGAGGTTTCACCATTCCTTCATGGGGGCGTTTGGGGTCTCTGGCTCCTCTGCTCTCCGCGTTTTACCCAAATGCTGGCGGTGCCACGGTCTCTCCAAAGCTTGGTGTCTGACTTGTTGATGAGGCTCAGAGCCAAGATTTTTATTTTTTGGTGGCTTTGCTGAGTGTTGGCTGTCCCTGGGAATACTGTGGGGCTGTCGGTGTGACCCACCAACATTCCTCCTGGCCAGAGATGGCTCTGAGCAGACCCCTTACCTCAGGGCAGCTTTAGCACCTCCCTTGGGAGTTGGGGCAGCATCTCCTGTGTGCTCCAGGGAAGATTTGGGCTTCAAAATGCTTCTTCAGATAGGGAAGAGCAGCCAGAGCTCCCACTGGGTTTATTTTTCCAGCTGCTGGGGCTGCCACCAGCTCTGCAGAAGATGGGGTCGGACAGGGGCCTTTCTGTGCTAGAAAAGCTTCCGGCCAGGTTTTGCAGCTGCCTCTAATCCAGCCCAGCTTTGCAGTTCACCTGCATTCATTTTCAACCTTTTTTTTGGATCTGTGTGCCTTGCAGAGAGCAAGCAGCCCTGGAGGAAGCCCTGCACTGAGCTCTCCGTCTTGGTCTCCACGCCGGGCTGCGATGGCTTTCCCAGCCTCAACTCCAACGAGAGCTGTAAGTACTGGGGAGGAGGTAGCTGGAGCAGAGCGCAGGTATTTCTGTGCCTCTTGGTTGGAAATTGCACCCTACAGCACTTAATCCTCTTTTTGGAGAGGCAGGATCCTCACTGTATTGTGGAGAAATTTGGACAGGGGCGAGCAACTCACCCGAGGTTGCTGGTAATGTAGTGAGAGAGGTTTAGAAACAATGCAAAAAAACTACCCCAAAATCAGTTCTCTGGGACCCAGGGGTGCAGTCCTGTACCAAAACCACTGCTGGTCCAGCTCCGACCCCACAGCTGGGGCTCTCGTGCCTTCAGGCAGTGTGTGAGGAACCTAATGCCTGTGCCAGTCCGACCGATGCTGTATTTTCAGATAAGCTGCACATCTCAAGGGACTCCTTGCTGCTCTACGCCGATGCCGTCTGGGGAGCTCTCAGAGGTGAGGCGTGCTTAGGCACGGAGCTTTCTGCTGGGCATTCCTGCCGTCCCTGCAGGCTGGGACATCTCCCTGCGCCTCCCTTCTCCCATAGACTTAATTAATTGAGCTCTCTTTGGAATCCGTGCTGAGCGAGTGACTGCGTGTGGTTCTCCCGCAGGCCTGGAGACGTTCAGCCAGCTTGTTGGGAGAGATGAGAACGGCACGGTGAGTGCGTGGCTGGCTCGTGCGGGGGACGAATCCTTGCCTCGTCTCCTGGGGGCAAGCTGTGCTTCGGGGCAGCGTGTGCTGCCTCCTGAGCTGGTACAGCACAGCAGCTCTTCCTGGCCAGCTCGCACGCTGCTCGTCCTGCTGGCCCTGGGGATGAGGCTGACCCTGATTTCCTCCTGCTAATGGCTGCGTTGCCTGGAGCCCTGCTCACTTCTTCCTTCTCCCCTCTCCTCCTGCAGTACTACGTCAACGAGACAGAAATTGTGGACTCGCCCCGCTTCCCTCACCGAGGCCTGTTGCTGGACACCTCTCGCCACTACTTGCCTCTGAAAGCCATCCTGCAGACCCTGGTAGGGTTCCTGGGCTGGGAGGCGTGTGTCCTGCCCCGCTGGCAGGCAAAACCGTTTAGCTGGGTGTCCCTCTCTGACAGCTGAGCCTCCCTGAGTAGCCTGGAGGGCCACCTTTCTGTTTTCTCGCTTTTTTTTGGGGTGTGTTTTGCTCATTTCTGACGATTCCAGGAGCTGTCTAGGGAGAGCCAGCCATGCGGCTGAGCATGGGCCACTGCGTTCACTTCTCGTCAGGGAAGAGCTTGCCAAACGGAAGCTTTTTGAGGAGCACCAGCGTGCTTATTTCTGGATGAAGCAACAGGCTGGGGTGGGATGGCAGCCTGACCTGAATTCTTCGTACACAGATTTGCATGATGGAAAAATGCCTCCGTGCTGTCAGCCTTTCCTAGTGCAGTTCTCTGTGCCTGTGGCTGTGTTTGCTCCTGGTGTAACTCACAGCTGATTTAGGTGATTTCTCAGCTCCCTTCCTAAGTGGGAGAAGGAAGAAAAAGCCCTGAGGTATCTCGGATTCCTGCAGCCTGGCTTACTTTCCAAGGCTGGATCCTTTCTGAGGCAAGGGAAAAACACGTCCCAGTGGCATTAGAGGAAAGTGGGTGGTGGTTCTGCATCCATCCCAGGCAGAATTAAACTTCCCAATCTCAACCATTGGCTCTGGTATAAGGAGAGCAGGGATTTTATTGTGAGCAGAAGCACTGATGGCCTTCTGCAGCTCTTTGTGGTGTTGGAATCGCTCATGGGTCCTGGGGAGCACTTGGGGATCTCATGCTGTCCATTACTCAGCAACCTGAGGTCCTGTGGTTCCTTCCTGTGACAGCAGGCTGGCCTTTCAGAAGGAGCATGACGTTTTTATCTGTGTTCCCATTCCTTCCCAGGACGTCATGGCTTACAACAAGCTGAACGTGTTCCACTGGCACATCGTGGACGACCCGTCTTTCCCCTACGAGAGCTTCACCTTCCCGGAGCTCAGCAAGCAGGTAACCCCTGCTGGCTGTCCTGCAGCCCCCCGGCCGGCCGCGTGCTGCTTGCTGTGACCGCACGTCTTCCCCCAGGGCGCCTTCAACGCCATGACCCACGTGTACACAGCCAGTGACGTGCAGGCGGTGATCGAGTACGCCCGGCTCCGGGGCATCAGGGTGATCGCTGAGTTTGACACCCCCGGGCACACCCAGTCCTGGGGGCCAGGTGAGGAACCGGGGGTTTGGGAGTGAGAGCCGTGGTTGTAGCTGCCCGGGGAGGGGGCTCTGCAACGTGGATCTCAAAAGCAGGGTGCGGGCAGCCACATCCTGCAGGGGTGAAGTGCCAATTCCCCTGTCCTGACACGCTGCCCCCTGCCCCAGCTGTGTGTGTGGGTGCAGTGGGGAGCGCAGAGCAGCACAGGATGGGGATCTTCTTCAGACTTCCCAAGTCTGAGCACATTTCTGGTGCACTGGCTGGGGTTTTTGTCCCCCAGTAGCCTCTGGGCTGTGCTGAGGGCGGTCTGGGTGGCTACACGAGGCGCTACAGCCCCTCAGCCCCTTCCTCACTCTGCTGGGCTTGTCGTGCCCCAGGTGCTCCAGACCTGCTGACTCCCTGTTACTTGGGCAAGGATCCTTCTGGGACCTACGGGCCCATCAACCCCATCCTCAACAGCACCTACCAGTTTGTGACCAGTTTGTTTCAAGAGGTGGGCGCTGTGTTCCCTGACTACTTCCTGCACCTGGGTGGTGATGAGGTGGATTTCACGTGCTGGTGAGTGATGCCTGGGCAGAGATCGGGGCTGGAGGGGGCCTGGGGTCTAAAACAGGCCTGGTGCTCTGCTGCCTGGGTGCCTGGGGATGGGGGCCTGAAAGAACAGCCTCCTTGATGGGTAGGGGGAGAGCAGAAGGTTGTTCCTGGGGGAAAGGGAGCCAAAAATTTGGCATGGGCCCGCTTAGTCCCAGCCATGCATCATGGGCACAATCTTTGGTGCCCTGCTCCCCTAGGCAGAGAGAGAGGCTCTCCGGGTTGGTGCCCGGGGATTTTATTCTCTTCTTTTTTGGTACGCAGGAAGTCCAACCCACAAATTCGTGCTTTCATGGAGGAGATGGGATTTGGTGGCGATTACACAAAGTTAGAGTCGTTCTACATCCAGAGGTGAGGACGGCTGAGTCCTGGGCCTGCAGCTGCAGTACGACAGGCACAAATGTCTCCTCCTGTCTCAGACAACGAATCTCCTTTTCAGGAGTGTAGGCCTTTGGGCCTTTCTGTCCCTGAACAGAGTAGCCTGGCCACATTTTGGGGGGGGAGACTGGCCACAAAAAGGCCTGGGGCTGAGGGAGAAAAGAGCCCTGGGAGGGGCTGTGCTTTCTCCCTCCTTCCTGTCCCCCTGGGGATGGTGAGGACGGTGGTGCTGCTGCTCTGGCTGTGTGCAGCTGGCAAGGAGAGGGGAATGTAGCAGGGAGGACCCCACACTCGGTCATGTTTCCACTCCAGGCTTCTAGACATCGTCTCTTCCCTTGGCAAAGGCTACATGGTGTGGCAGGAGGTGTTCGACAACAGGGTGAAGGTGAGAGCTGCCTGCGTTCCCCGGCACAACTCCCTAAATTTTGAGTGAATGGCACTGGTGCTGCTCACTCGAGTGAGCCTGCACGGGGCTCAGAAGTTGATCCAGTGCCTGCCTCGGTGCTTTGGCCCTTTGGGGGGCTTTTGCCATGAAACAGCAAGCACAGAGCAAGGAAAGCTTCCCCGGAGGGACTGGATGAGCCAGGACAGTGGCGATGTAGGGGGGTGGGTGTAACTCTACCTTTCAGTATTGTGATAACTGGTTATGGACTGGTTCTGGTGCAGAGCCCTGGTCACCAGAGGTGTTTGGAGCTGGGGATGTCTCTGGGGCACTCTGCTTGGGGGGGGGGGGGGGCGGTGCCCTTGCTGCCCTGGCGCTGTGCACGGGCTCCACGTGTGTTTGTGCTGCGGGTCCAGGTGAGGCCGGACACAATCATCCACGTGTGGAAGAACTCCCCGCCCTACAAGGAGGAGATGGCGAACGTCACCAAGGCTGGCTACAGGGCCCTGCTCTCTGCCCCCTGGTACCTCAACCGCATCTCCTACGGGCAGGACTGGATGGCAGCCTACCAGGTGGAGCCCTTGGATTTCACAGGTGCGTCCCTTGGGGCACGTTTCCTTCTGGCTTCTTGCTCAGAGGTAGTTCTGGGGCTGTCTCTCGTGATTCTCACTGCTGGTGTGAATGTTCTCGAGTCACCGTGCCTTGGCTCCTGGGCTCCCTGCTGTCCCCTCGCTGCAAACAGGCTGCACCTCAGCTCTCCCTGCCCCAGGGTTTGAAGCTGGGGCTTCCAGAAGAGAAAATCCCAGCTTCCGTAGCTGTCCCCCCGTGCAGGGCAGGAAGGTGAACTGTTGTCTTACAGCACCCGATCACCTGAAAGCTGTGTCCTCTGGCAGGCAGCCCTGAGCAGAAGGCTCTGGTGATCGGCGGCGAGGCGTGCATGTGGGGCGAATACGTGGACGTCACCAACCTGGCCCCCAGGCTCTGGTAAGAGATGTCCTGGGGAGGTTGGCTTGGTCCTTCAGCGTGGCGTGGTGTTCTCATGGTGCTTGTATGTCCTCTGGCAGCAGGGCTGTGGCACTAACAGCTTCACTGAGGCTTAAACGAGGTTCTGTGGCCATCTCTAAGAGCAAAACTCGCTCCTGTGCCACCTGCTGCTGCAGCCAGTCTGTTCTGTCCTGTCATTGGGACACCTCCCGATCTGCACCCGTCTGGGCGAGGGGCTTTTAACAATCAGAAGCCACGTGCCCTCGTGTGTTGGAGGACTTGGGCTGGGGAAGTGTTTGGGAATGTGTGTGAAGCTTTCCCTGACCGGGCTGCTGTTGTCACTTGCTCCTTAAGGCCAAGAGCTGGGGCTGTAGCCGAGAGGCTGTGGAGTGACGCGACCGTGAGGAACCTGCAAGATGCTTACAGGCGGCTGGCCAGCTTCCGCTGCGAGCTCCTCAGGTACCCGTCCCCCCTCCCAGTGTGGGGGGACACTGCAGGGGACACCACCTGCACACAGACCCTGGGCAGGGCTGGGAGGGTGCTGGGGGTGAGGTGAGCTTCCCTGGGTGTGAAACGAGCTGTAAAGCCTGGAGCATTTCTCGTGCCTGAGTGTGGGCAGGGCTTGCTTTGGGCTGGGCTGGAAAAGGGGGTCCCTGCTGGTGGAGGGGGTGGTGGCTGTGTGGGGGAGAGGGTTTTGTGCTGGGGAAGGGGCCCCATCAGCTCCTGTGGCACCGGGTGCTGCCCTGTGGCACTTTCGGTTGCTGCATCCCCAGAAAAATTAACCTTAGGCCTCGCTTCCACACGTGAGCAAAAAATAACAGCCTGTAAGTGCAGGATGCAAACCGCTCGCATCTGAACCGGGGCTCCGGTGGCTGCTTTGGGTTCCTCTGACCCCTCACCCCCCCTCACCAGCTCTGTGTCCTCCGCGTAACGCCCGCTGCCTGCTCTGCTTCCAGGCGTGGTGTCCAGGCACAGCCTCTCTTCGTAGGATACTGTGACCACGAATTCGACGGGTTTTGAAGGGAGAGTCCCGCTGCCCTCGGGCTCTGCGCACAGGAGGAATGAGCTCTCTCTCCCTCCCTCAAAAGCTGCTGGCATGGTGAAGGGACCCTTTCACTCCCCCTGCTCCTGCTCTTGCATTGTTGCACTGAATGTGTGTTTTTTTTTCCTTAGTATGCACTCTTTGCCCCTTTTTCTATTTTTATTTCTTTAAATCTATAAATAAATGACCCCAAAGAGGAAAAGGTGCCTTTTCATACCCAGCTGGGGCCTGGGAAGACCACGCAAGGGCTTTTTGCTGGGCAGGCCTTGCCCTGGAGCAGGCTCGTTGCAGGGATGCCGGTGGAGGAGCATCTGGCTGTGCCTCGTCCTGCCGGCCCTGCAGCGTGCTGGGTGCCTGCTCGGCTGGGCTAACCATGCCTGTTCTCTGCCAGTATCCCAAATTTCACCCCTGCTAAGAGAATCTGGTGTTCAGTCTCACAGTAACGTGTGTGTGGGGGGAATCCTAATCTTGCAGGCCAAGTGGGCTCCCTCAATTTCCGTTTCCACCTCCTGCTGTTGGCCCCTGAAGGCGCTGCCTGTGCCGGGATGGCACCCGCTGGCTCCTGGCCTTTCCCTGTCCCTTCTCTCTGTGCCTCGGCTGCATCCCTAAACCCTGGCTGCTCCTGAGATGAGCCCCGAAGCCTCTCAGACCTCACAAAGCCGCTGAGCCGGGAGCTGGGTGCGGATGTTCCCGAGGCACCGCTCAGCTCCTCCATCGGCTGCTGCCTCTGCTCGGGCTTTTTGTGTCCCCCCGCTGCTCTCTTGTCCTCGGAGGGGCTCAGCTCTGCTTCCTGCACCCAGGGGGCTGGGTTTGGACAGTATTTTGGGGAAGAGGCTGGCGTTGCCACGTGGCTGTCCCAGAGGGGTCGGCCGTGGTTCTTGTCCTTTGATGGTTGGGGAGAATCAAGGTTGGGCTCCCGGGGAGAATTCCCCCAGGCCAGGACTGCTGTGCGTGTGTCCCGGTCTGAAATGAGTGAGCTCTGCTGGTTGCTCTCCGTGATGGATGGAAACTTTTCACTGTTGTTTACTTGGAATTAAAAATATTCCTAAATTACCAAGCCTCGCCTTTCTTCACCCTCCTGCGCAGGGGTACCCAGGCGGTACTTGGCTGTGGTGGTAAAACTGCCCCAATTTTAGGGAGAAAAAGGATTGGGAAGCCCAACCACCATGGAGCAGGGAAGCGTAGCCCATGGCAGATTTGGGGAAAAAGGGGGTGTTTCTTCCAACTGGGGAAGGGAAGGGAAGGGAAGGGAAGGGAAGGGAAGGGAAGGGAAGGGAAGGGAAGGGAAGGGAAGGGAAGGGAAGGGAAGGGAAGGGAAGGGAAGGGAAGGGAAGGGAAGGGAAGGGAAGGGAAGGGAAGGGAAGGGAAGGGAAGGGAAGGGAAGGGAAGGGAAGGGAAGGGAAGGGAAGGGAAGGGAAGGGAAGGGAAGGGAAGGGAAGCCATCCTGCACGCTGCTTCCTGAGTGAAGATGCTCCTCTGCTTCCTCTGGGTCTCTCTGGGAAACTCGTGCCCCTTTTCTCCGTTGTTTCGGTCAGTAATTGCTGTCCTGGCCTGGTGTTTGAGGTAGGGGCATTGAAGGTGAGCTGGGATTGCCAATGTGCCCTCCTGCTCTTCCCGTGATGTTTGTTTCTCTCAAACTGAGTAACACAAAAGGCATAAATAACAATGATGGCTGCTTCGTTCTGCTGGGGCTCGATGCACCGCCAAGTCCTAAAGAGCTCCGGGAGGCCGGTGTCAGCACAGCTCCTGTAGCAGCAAACAAACACTGCCCTGCTGCAACCACAGGAGCTTCTCAGCCCCACGAGGACAACTTCTGCTCCATCCCATGCTCCTCAGCAGCCCCTTCCCAGTGAGTATCCCGCTGCATCTTTTGGGATCCTTTTTAACCCATCCTGTTGGTTTTTTAAAGCAATCCTATTGTTTTTTCCCCATCATGGGGTGACCTGGTGGCCGGGGACCAGGGGGCTGCTTGGTGTGGGGTCCCAACCCACGGGGGTGCCTCCGGTCCCCCCATTTCCCCCACTGCATCCTCGCGGCGTGTCGGCTCCTTCGAGAACATCTATTTTTACCCGGGATTTGTCATGTAAAACTTGCCGGGGAGAACACGGGAACATGCAGCGTGTGAATCACTCGGGGCCAACGGGTTTAAAAATAAACCCAAGCGGCGCCGAGGAGCGGCAGATGCCTCCTGCCCAGCCCCGAGATTTCGGCTCCGCTCCCCGAAAACGCCCGCCGCAGACACGGGGCACCCATGGGTGCTGCCTCCACCCAGCGCTGGGAGCACGCCCAGGGGCACAGTTTGCCCACAAGCAGGGCCGGCAGCAAAGGAGGGTAGAAAAAAAACAATAATGACCGCGTTTATGCAAAAACGTTTCAAAAACGAGATTAAAAAAGTAATTACCAAAGCCGGGCCGACGGACAAATGGGTTTCTTGGTGCAACAGGCGGCAGGAATCGATAATTCCTGGCTGGGTTTGAGGCGATGGGAGATAAGGATGTTTTGCCGTTGGGTTTTGTTGGGAATTAAATGCCGCTCCGTGCTGGAGGAATTAATTTTCATTTTCCCTATGAAGTCGCCCCCCCGGGAGCGCCGGGAGGTCCGGCCTCAGCCCTGCCCGGGGTGGGAATCTCCGCGGGGGCAGCTCCTGCCTGTGCACACACGTGTGCAGCCGGATGCGTGTGCACATGCATGTGCTGCATGAATGTGCACACACTCGTACCTGTGTCCATGTTTGGAAGTGTATGCATACAATGCTTGCAAACACAGGCTGCAAACACATTCACACAGGTGCTTGCACATGTGTGTAATTGCAATACAGTCGTGCAATACAGGCTTGCAATACAGGCGTGCATTTGCATGTGCTTGCAACTGCTTGCACGTGCTTGCAACCATCTGCACACACTTTCAATGCATTCATGTTTCACAGTTGCACACTTGCACACGCAACACACTTGCACATTGCAACACATGCATGTGCATTCTTGCAGACTTGCATACTTGCAACACGTGCATGCCCGTGCTTGCACAGCTGCACACTCTTACAACACGTGCACACTTGCAACTCATGCACGTGCATGCTCACACACATGCAACATGCACATGTCTGCACATTTGCACACTCCTCCACCGCATGCACATGCCTGGTGCACACACGCATGTGGCTGCACCCCCGCGTGCCGCCAGCCCCCTGCTGCGTGGAGCCGCAGGCCCCCAATTAGCGGCCGTCCCCTAATTGCGGCCGTGCCCCCCCGGCCCCCGGGCGTTAACTCTGAAGCCTACCGAGGGCGGCCGGGGGGCGTGGCCAGGCGGCGATGACGCAAGCAGCAGTGGGCGGGGCCAGCCGGTGATTGGCCGCCGCCGCCTCATTATGCTAATGCCCCGCGCCCGGCCGGGGCCGGCCGGCTGACGTCACCGGGCGGAGGGGAGGAGGAGGGGGGGGGGGGGGAACGAGCGCGGCCGGGCCGAGCCGAGCGGCGCCGAGCGGTTCCGAACGGTTCCGAGCGGTGCCGAGCGGCGCCGAGCGGGGCGGGCGGGGCGGGGCGCGGCGCGGAGCGGCCATGGCCGCGGCGGGCAGCGGCGTGGCGGCGGCGGCGGCGGCGGCGGAGGCGGGGGCGGGCCCGGGCCCGGCGGGGGCGGCGTTCAGCACCGCGAACAGCGGCCGGGTGAACGGGCTGAGCCACCCGGCCGGCGCCATCGCCATGAAGGACCACGACGCCATCAAGCTGTTCGTGGGGCAGATCCCGCGCAACCTGGAGGAGAGCGACCTCAAGCCGCTCTTCGAGGAGTTCGGCCGCATCTACGAGCTCACCGTGCTCAAGGACCGCTTCACCGGCATGCACAAAGGTACGGGCGGCACGGCGGCACCTCGGGTGGGGGGGCCGTGAGGCGGACGGGCCCCTCAGGTGGGGCAGCGTGAGGCGGGGGCGCCCCCGAGGTGCGGCTCCTCAGGTGGGGCGTCGTGAGGTGAAGTTATCCCCGGGGGGGGGGCGGCCCTGAGGTGATAACCGTGAGGTGGAGGCTCCCCTGAGGTAGGGCTGGGTGAGATGGGGCACCGTGAGGTGGAAGCAGCCCTGATTTGAGGTATTCCTGAGGTGGAGGCAGCCCTGAGGTGGGTACCGTGAGGTGGAGGCTCCTCCGGGTGAGGTAGGGCTCGGTGAGATGGGACACCATGAGGTGAAGTTATCCCCGGTCTGGAGGTGCCCCTGAGGTGGGGTGTCGTGAGGTGAAGTTGCCCCTGAGGTGGAGGCAGCCCTGAGGTAAACACACCAGGAGGTGCATAAGCGCCCCACAGATGGAGGTACCCCAGAGGTGAGGTACCTCAGAGGTTTGGGTACCCCTATAGAGGGACACCCCTGAGGTGGAGGCACCCATCTGAAGCAGAGAAACCCCTGCCACGGGGACAGCCGCCCAAGCAGAAGGCACCCACCTAGGTCTGGGGTGTTCCCGCCTGCCTTGGGAGCGCCCACCGGCTGTGTTGGGCACTGCCTGGGCTGGGGACACCCAGCTGGGTGCACCACACCGGAGTGGGACCACGGAGCTCTGGGTGTCACCTGGATGGGACCTCGTGCTCCTCTGCAAGCTGCCACCGCGCTCCTGGGCTGTGGGCAGCGCCCGCCTCACCGCGAGATTTTGGGAAGCCGAAACTTGGCGCTAGTGGGTGCCGGTGTATCAGTACCCCTTTGGCCTGGGACGACTCCTGGACTCCTTCATTCCCAGCACCAAGGCCTCCAAAATGCCTCCGACGCTGAATTTGTGCCCTAAGGCAAGGGAATTGCACGGTGCTGGCCCCAACGGCGCTTTGTCCAGCACAGGTTTTGACCACCACGGCCCAGGAACACAATGTTATTGTGGATGCTCCTCTAATTCAAACACTGTTCTTGCTCCTGGAGAGCCTCTGAGGGGAAACGTGGCTGCTGCTGCTGCCCTCCCAACTTCTCCTGGGCACCGTCCACATCATTGCCCGCAGAAGGGAAAAAAAAAGGAAAACAGAGCAGAGAGGAGGAAGCCAGCTTGATTACAAATGGCAAACACTGGAAACGCAGGCGGCTGGGAAGGCAGAGGCACACGCAGCTCGGGGCTGAAGCGAGCCACTGCATCGACCTCCGTTTTCCACCTAATATTTAACCAAAGGGGCTCTGTCTTTGCCCCCACACAAGCTGATGTGCCCAGGACCCCAGGGTGGCTGAAGGACCCCATCCCTTGGCGCCCCCCGCCCCGCTGCCACGCTCCCTCTCCTCCGAGGCACGCTGATTGTACTTATTAAGAGTTATTAATACTTAATCAGCTGGCGGATTTAATTGTGCCAATATTAAAAATGCATCAATGTCAATTTTATTCATTAAATATTTACTTTGTTGAAGGGAAACTGTTTTGCTGCTGTTTTAATATCACTTTCAGAAGCTTATGGATGTGACCTCGGCAAATACGGGGAGCCCTCGGATAGGGAGCGGCGCGGCGGCACGGGGACCCGGGACGCTCCCGTGGGGACAGAAGAGAGCCGGCCCCGGCCCTGCCGCGCGAGCCGTGGGGTGAGCGAGCGCTCGGCAGCGTGAGTCAGCGTGGGAAAACCTCGCCCCGGGCGCATTTCTGATTCCCGAAGCGCCGCGACGTGATGCTGGAGGAGCCGGAGCGCCTTGGCGGCGCGATGCCATCCGCAGCGGGGAGGATGCTCCGGGGTGCGCGGCAGCGACTCTTGGAAATCTGCTTCCCGGAGGACTTTGGCTGCGGCTTTCCCCAGGGCTCCCTGGTGCTGTGCTTGGGGCCGGAGAGCTGCTGGCCTCACTGTGCGCCCTCACCTTCCTCCTGCTGCTCCCTCGTCTCTTTTGCATTAACATCTCCCTCTCTGCTTTGGGGCTGAGCTCAGGGCTGGCGGTTTTGCTCACGTGCACGTGGTCCCAGGATGGGTGTCCGGGTGCTGACGCGCCCCAGAGCCACGTTAGCCACTGGGTGCTGGAATTTGGGGTGCTCAGGGCGTTGCGATGGGTGCCAGGCCATACCCTAACCCTGCCTCCCCGTCTCTGCAGGCTGTGCCTTTCTCACCTACTGCGCCCGCGACTCGGCCCTGAAGGCTCAGAGTGCCCTGCACGAGCAGAAGACGCTGCCAGGGGTAAGTGACAGCCGGGAATCGGGGTGAGATTTGGGGGCTGGCACCGCATTGACCTCCCCTGCCCATCTGCGGTGCCGTGGGTGCTGTGCTGGGCACATGCAGTGTGCACGGGCATCACTTTGGCTCAGGGGATGCTCTGCACGGGGGAGCTGTGGCCTCAGCTGTGCCTTGTGTCACCGCGTCACCGCTGTGACGAGTTCCGAGCACTCAGCCTAGTGCTTGGGGATGATGCCAGGGTGGCCAGGGGACTGGGAATGGCACCAACTCCATCGGTGCTGGGTGCATGCTCAAACGCAGCCCAATTAAACGCAGGCTCGTCACATTTTAACACATCCCCCTCCGTGGGGGTGGGTTTGTCACCCCTGGGTGACGCGCCGGGGCTCCGGGGCGCAGCGGGGTCCCGACACAGGGCGCAGGAGCCGCTCCAGCGGCCGCAAACCGAGGCATTGATTTTCTCCCCGCCTGCGTGCCACTGCGCCTTCTGCGGGCTCCGACCTCCCGAGCTTTAACAAAGTGAAAATAAATATTTAATTATTCTCCTAAATCAAAATCGATAGGGCAGCCGCTTGGCGGGGGAGAGCAGCCAGGCCCGTAAATACAAACGCCGCGCTCGGGCACGCGCGGGGGGGGGGGGAGCCCTTTTGTTACGGGGCCTGGGGGCACCATCCCCATCCTGTCCCCCCCCCACCATGTCCCTGCTGCCATCAGTAGGCTCCCGAGTGAACAGCGCTCGGCGCCGCCCCCGCGGGGAGCTGCGGGACGAAGCCGCCCCCCCCGCGCCCCGCGCCCCGCACCCGTCCCTGGAGCCCCGCTCCTCGCCGCGGGGGCGCGCCTCTGCGGGTGCGCGCCGCTCGCCCCCGTGTGCTCGTGCTCGCCCCCTGGCGCGGCGAGGGGGGCGTGGCCTCGGCGAAACCCCGCCCCCCCTCCACCCCCCCCCGCAATCCCCCCCCACCTCCCGGCTCGGCTCGGCCCGGCTCGGTCCGGCTCGGCCCCGCCCCCGCCCCGCCTCCCGCGCGCGCCGCTGCGCGAACCGAGCCGAGCCGAGCCGGGCCGGACCCCGCCGAGCCGCCGCGGGTGGAGCCGGGCCGGGCTGGCCCGAAACGAGCCCAAGCCAAGCGGGCCGGGCCGAGCCGGGCCGGGCCATGCAGCTGCCGCAGGTGCCGGCGCCGGGCCCGCGGCCGCCCGTGCTGTGGGTGCCCGCCGGCTCCAAGATCCTCTGCATCGAGGTAGGGCCCCCCCGCCTTTGTCCGCCGCCACGGCCCCGCCCGGCTGCGGGGGGGCAGCGCGTGTGTGTGTGTGTGTGTGTGTGTGTGTGTGTGTGTGTGTGTGCAAAGGGGTGTGCAATGGGGGCACACAGGGCGGAGTGGGCGTGCAGGTGGGTGTCTGTGCGCAGGGGCCGTGGGTGCGCGGGCGGTGCAGCTCGCACACCCCCAGGGGCGTGTGGCCGCCCGCACGTGCGCGTGGGGCCGGCGTGCGGCTGCACGTGGGCGTGCGGTTGCGCCGAGGGCGTGCGAGGACGGGCGGCCGTGGGGCTGCGCGGGCGCAAGCGTGCACGGCGCTGCACGGAGGCGTGCTGGCACGGGCAGGCAGCGGGCTGCGGGCACGGCACGCGTGCAAGCGTGGGTGTGCGGCCGTGGGCACCACAGACGCGTGTGGGAGCAGCCAGAGAGCCCCGGGGGTACCAAAAAAACCTTTCTGGTTTTCTCCCCGGTGCAACGTAGCCCCGGGGGAGGTTGGCGGGTCCCCGTGGCCCAGCGTTCCCAAACATCAGCCGCTCCCGGAGGACTGCTGCGGGTTCATAAGCGGCGGGCGGGGACGGGAGGCACATCAAAACGGCGCTCTGCGGCTCCAAAATGTTATTCTAAATCACACGCACTGGGTTCATTATGTTGAGTGTATCACGGTAGGAATGGGAAACATCTTCCATCAAAGGCCGCCGTGCTGCTGAACGCAACCAGCAGCGCCTCCCCCCCGCCCCAAAAAATGGGGTCCCTCCTCCCAGCTGTGACAGCAGGAGGCAGGGACCCCGTGTCCATCGGTCCCCTCCCCGAGCATCCCTGCCTCTGCGCTGACATCTCCTCCCCGCGTTTCCCGGGAGACGAGGCGGTTGCCGTGGAAACCGCCCTCCTCTTCTTCCCGAGCCTTCCTCCTCCTCCTCATCGAGCCTTCCTCCTCCTCATCGTCACCTGGGGGCCGGCGCTGCCCCCACCCAGCTCTGGGGGTGCCCCTGCGGTGGCGGCGGTGGCATTTTGGGGCACCTCCTTGTATGGGTGGCTGCCTCCTGCGGGTGTCCAGCCTGCCGCGCGTGCCCGTCTTTACACGCCCGTTGCACGCACGTCCTCGCATGCTGCCGTCGTGCGCCCAGGCCGTGCAGTACGTTCCCGGCACACCCGTGGCGTGTTGCACGCGTGACGCCCCCCCCGTGCATGCTGGGTGCACGCGTGTCGGCCTGCCGTTGCCGTGACGACCCTATCAAGCACATGGCACAGCAGCGCGGGGGATGCACGCTTGTTGCCGTGGAAACTGCCGTAATTGTAGCGCTTTTTCGGAAAAAAGGGGGGGAAGAGGAGGGGGGAGAGAGGTGGGAAGGAGAAATGGCCCCGTGCGGCGAGGCACGGCTGTGGGGATGCTCGCACTGTCCCCGCGTCCTGGTGCACACACACGTCATGCCCATGGGTGCAGGGACAACACGGCGCCTGGTACATGTCACGCCCGTGCACGTCCCTGGTGCCACCAGGCAGCAGGGGGCATCTGCTGCCCCCGAAGCGCAGCCAGCCCCACGGGGCTGGGGCTGGGCCCTCCGCTCTGTCCCCGTGCTGTGCCCTCGTCCCATGCCCCCACATCCTGCCCTTCCCCACGGAAGGTGTCACCGGGGGCTGTGGCACCGCCGCCGACCGCCTGCTCCCGGTTGTGTGTTGCAGATGAACCGCCCCATCCAGGTGAAGCCGGCGGACAGCGAGGGACGAGGAGGTAGGTGCACCCCCTGAGCTGCCTAAAAGGGTGTGGGGCTGCCCGATGGATGCCCTGAGCACGCGGCTCGGCAACGTTTAAAGGCAGAGGGCTGAGACCTGGCACTTCTCGTGATGCTGGTGGGTCCTAGAGGCCCTCAGGGACCGCAGCAGCATGGGGACCCACGGGGTGCTGGCGTGACAGCCAGCTGCACCCTGTCCCTCTGCCCGGGGTGGACATCCACACGTCCACAGCACGCCGCGGTTCTTCAGCACAACGCAGCTGCTCCGAGCGCGTCCCGGAGGGACACAGCAAATAAATTACCCACTTACCGAGCGTAATTGGTGAGGGATTAAAAATCGATGGGTGAGCTCGGGTGCCCAGCTCCGGCCCCCTCGCCCAGGAGGCGACGCTCGGCCGCCTTTGCGGGGAGATGGTTTATGTTTAACCAGACAATGCGTGAGCCCTATTCCCTTAACTAATTTGCCCGGTACCTTAACGGGCGGTGCATTAATCGTCTCCTGCCGTTATTTATTTATTTCCCCGGCAACGCTCTGACAGGGCACCTTATTTTCTTTGTCAAATGCCATTAGCGCGCGGCGGGACCGTGCGGCCGCGCAAGACAGATGCTGGTAATAATCATGAAATTCTCATTATTTACTCTCCCTTCTCTCCTGTTTGGGTTATTGATGTCCCCCGGGCACGGCCAGGGACTGCGGGTTATTCTGATAGTCAATCATACGAATGCAATTGCTGGGGTTTTGTGGGCTTTGTTCCCCAGCCACATCCCTATGCATCCTGTGGTATGGGACAGCATCTGCACCACAGGAGCAGGGTCCCGGTTCTCAGCTCCTCTTCACCCCTAAGAAATCCCCCTGCAGGAGGGATCCACCCCGTGCATTTTGTAGGATGGGGAGGAGGAGGAACCCTGCGTCTCCACCGCGGGGTTTTGCGCTGGTGCTGCTGGCCTCCCTCCCTCCCCAGCCTCTTTTTCCTCCACGACCGTTTGCAAACCTGGCACAGGGGAGGGAACAGCGCGTGGCATCCCCCTCGCCGACGGGCTCTGCTTTGCTTTTAGAAGACAGGAAGCTCTTCGTGGGCATGCTGGGGAAGCAGCAGAGCGAGGACGACGTCCGGCGCCTCTTTGAGCCCTTCGGCCAGATCGAGGAGTGCACCATCCTCCGCGGGCCCGACGGAGCCAGCAAAGGTGGGAAGCAGGGAGCTGGGGGATGGGAGCTGCCAGCCGGGCAGCCCCCACAACCCCCAACTCTCCCGTGCCCCCGTTCTGCCCGCAGGTTGTGCCTTTGTGAAGTACGGCAGCCACGCTGAGGCGCAGGCTGCCATCAACAGCCTGCACGGCAGCCAAACCATGCCGGTAAGCGCCGGGCGCACCCCGCGGCCCTCATCTTACCCCCTGTGCTGTCTCCATAATCCAATCACCAGCTAATTTGATCTGTCTAATTGGATCAAAATCCCAGTTTGTTGTCCACATCACCCTGAGGTTCATCCTTGCCGTGCGCTGGGGGTGGGTGCGTGGGGCTAATTCCCTCGCTCCAGGAGAAAGGTGTGATTTAATTAACACCGAAGGTCAAAACTGTGAGCGAGGGGGAAAGGAAAACAGCGGTCAGGGAGCAGCCGCTGGGAGGAAAGACGGCTGTAATTAAACCTCGCATCGATCACTGCTTGCTGCTGCCAACCAGGCGGCATCCCAGGGCTGCGGGGCGAGGACGCTGCGGCTGCCGGGAGCCAGCGGGCTGTCCCCAGAGCAGGGTGACATTTTGGGGTCACGCCAGGCCAGTGGCCCCGCCGTCAGCCCTGTCTCGCCCCTGCCCTAGGGCGCCTCGTCCAGCCTGGTGGTGAAGTTTGCGGACACAGACAAGGAGAGGACCCTGCGGCGGATGCATCAGATGGCCGGGCAGCTGGGCATCTTCAACCCCATGACCATCCAGTTCGGCGCCTACGGGGCCTACACGCAGGCGGTAGGAGGTGGCATGGGGTCAGCACGGGAGGGGACGTGTCTTTTTTTTTCGGGGAACGTGCTGAAAATGCTCTTACCCCCCCTTGCCTCTTTCTTCCTCTGCACCTCGCTCACTTTTCCTTCTTTCCTCCCTCTGTTTCTCCTTCCCCCTTCAGATCATGCAGCAGCAGGCGGCCCTGATGGCGGCGGCGCAGGGGACCTGCCTGAACCCCATGGCTGCCATCGCTGCCGCCCAGATGCAGCAAATGGCCGCCTTCAACGTCAGCGGGCTGGTGGCTGCCCCCCTCACCCCTTCTTCAGGTACAGCCCCCAGCCTCACCCCTCCACCCACCTCCCCGGTGGC
The DNA here is from genome assembly GCF_963932015.1 of Anas acuta. NCBI lineage: Eukaryota > Metazoa > Chordata > Aves > Anseriformes > Anatidae > Anas > Anas acuta. Next base: position 11,795,020 of record NC_088990.1, on the reverse strand, counting down.
CTCGGCAGGGGGGGCACGCCAGCACTGACACCCTCCCTCCTACCCGTGGGGCCGCAGGTACGAGCACCCCCCCCGGCATCAGCACGGCGCCCGTGCCCAGCATCGCCACGCCGATCGGGGTGAACGGCTTCAGCCCGCTGCCGCCGCAGACCAACGGGCAGCCCGCCTCTGAGACCATCTACACCAACGGCATCCACCCCTACCCAGGTGCCGGCCTTGCGCCGCCCCGCGCAGCGTGGGGGGGTGCCGGGGGCGCGTGCTGGGAGCTGGTCATCCTCGGCTTTCCCTCGCTTACTCTCTTCCTTCTCCCTTCTTTTCTCTTCCCAGCTCAAAGCCCCACAGTGGCAGATCCCCTCCAGCAAGCCTACGCGGGCATGCAGCACTATGCAGGTCTCAAACCTCGCTTGCACGTCTCCCTCTCTCCCTGCTCTGCTCCGTGCCGGTTCTGTGAGCGCCGCGGGGGGGTTGAAGCCGGGCAGCGCGGCCCCACGCATCCTGGGCACGGGTTGGGGCAGTAACGCAACGAGAGAAGGGTGTCAGCGTGCTGTGGGAGTACTCTGAGCCCGGCAGTTGGCATTTAATTAGGAGCACCAGTGGCAATTTCCAGCTTTGCAATAGAAGACAAAGTTTCTGACCCCTGGTTATTATTTTGGCCAACCAAAAGTGGATAAAAGCCTCTCTCCTCCACCTTAAGGCCGTGTTACTGGTGCCCCCAGCATCCCTACTGGGAGAGCCGTTCGCGCAGGCCAGGGCCGTGCTGGCAGAGGCAGGCTGCACTGCAGGGGGAGCCAGCACCCCAGAAAGGCTTTGGCAGCCCAATTGCGCCCTCCCACGGTGCCACGTCCCACCCCGGTGCCACAAGGGAGGAACGGGACCTCAGCAAGCAGCCCCCACCCGAGCGGTGACCACGGCTTCGCTCAGACCTCTGCGCCACCAAACCCCGCGTGCTGGGGCCCGCGAGGGTGGCAGTTGGGGACATCCCTCCGGGGGCCGGTCCCCATCCCGTGCCGGGGTTTCAGCACCGTGTCTCTCTGTTCCAGCAGCATATCCCACCGCCTACGCGCCCATCAGCCAAGCCTTCCCCCAGCAAGCGCCCATCATCCCGCAGCAGCAGCGAGAAGGTAAGGGGGGCACCCCGCCGCGGAGCTGGCTGCTCTGCCGCTCCCGGTGGCCCCCGCCTCGTGGCTGACGTGTGGCCCTGTCCTTTGTGTGTCACCCAGGTCCCGAAGGCTGTAACCTGTTTATTTATCACCTGCCCCAGGAGTTCGGGGACGCGGAGCTCACGCAGATGTTCTTGCCTTTCGGCAATGTCATCTCTGCCAAAGTCTTTGTGGACCGTGCCACCAACCAGAGTAAATGCTTTGGTAAGTCGCTGTCTGGGGCTCTCCCTGGTGGCCGGGCAGCACCGATGGGTGACCAAACCCAAAGCAGCGTGGTGGCTGTCACCCCAGGGCTGAAGGACCACGCCGTGCCAGGACAGAAGGACATAGCCTCCTGCTGCCACTAATTAGGATGTCACTGCATCACCTTAGTGTCCCCAGACCTCATCACCCTGGTGTCCCTGCAAACACACGTACCCCAGTGTCCCCACAGACCCTGTCAACCCCATGTCCCTGTGGATCCTCTCACCCCAGAGTCCCCACAGGCCCTGCCACCTCGATGTCCTCACAAACCTCGGTGTCCCCAGAGATGTCATCACCCAGCACCGTGCAATTTGGGGCTGCATTGTCCCCCTGACCTTCCGCATCCCAGAGGCCATTCCTGGACTTTGTGAGCCCATCTGAGGGAGCATGGGGTCCACGATGAAGCTGGGCCGTGACCCTGTTGCAGTCGAGCAGCGAGGTGTGATGCTGATGGTGACAAACTGTCCCCCCCTCTGTCACCCCGTTCCTCACCCCCAGGTTTCGTCAGTTTTGACAATCCGACTAGCGCTCAGGCAGCCATTCAGGCCATGAACGGCTTCCAGATCGGCATGAAGAGGCTAAAAGTCCAGCTAAAGCGGCCGAAAGATGCCAACAGACCCTACTGACCCCTGCCCACCCTGGCCCTACGGAGAGGTAAGGTGGGGACCTGGGGGTGTCACCTACAGCACCGCTGTTTTTAGCCGGATTTGCTCAAAAAATGCCTGTGCTGGGCTCTCTGCTCCCAGAAGACTGTGTGGGGCTGGGCACTTGAGATAAAGAGCGTCCGTTTTGGGTAAAATCCCAGTGATGTGGGATTGGTGCTTCAGCTGGGCGCTGCTGGGATGGGCCGGATCCTGCCCTGCAGCCGTGGATCGCTCACGGAGCCTTCGGTGTCTTGCAGGTTGGGCGTCCCGCAGTGTCTGACGACTTTCCCCTTCCCCAAGTGCAGTATCCAAACCCGTAACTCTCTTTCTTTGCAACATGTCCCGGAGGAGGAGGAATAGGAGGAGGAGGCGATGGAGAAAAAAAACGCGAAGAAGAGAGCCATTCTGGTCGTAGCTTTTCTTTTCCTTTTTGATTTTTTTTTTTTGATCCAAACGGTCTTGTTTGTTTCTTAACGGGATTGAGAGAGCGAGGAAGGCAGGAAGGAGAGCGATGCGGCAGTGGTAGCGGGGCTGAGATTCGCTGCTGGCCGCTTGCTGGGACTCGCCAAATCCCTCGCCGGGAGAGAGGACCAAGGCCCGGGCGGCCGGGACGTGAGCTACCTTTTTAAAGCACTCATTTGCTGCTACAAATTTCCCAGGAGGAATGAGGAACAGAGGCTCCAAACGGACTTTAAACCAAAGGCAGCGGGAAGGGACCAGCCTTGGGCGTTTCACCTGGAGGATGCTTGTTTGGAAAGAGAAATCATGATTGTTTTTTCCACGTCTGGCTGGGAAAAAGAGGGAAAAAAAAAAGGATAAAAGGATGTTGGACTTATAGAAGATATATATAAATAAGTATATATATATATATCCCATGGAGCAGGGTGGCGGGACACGCACTTCCCCCTGCTTGTCACTGGCACAGGGACATAGGATTACTTGTTTCAGAGTCATATCATTCCTTAGAGTTTAGGGACCAAAGGACTATTGCTTTTTTAAATATATATATAAATAAATTAATTTAAAAAAAACACACAAAAAAAAAAACAGGAAGAAGAAAAAAAAAAGATTTAAGAAAAACCTCGGGCGCAAGAGCTGCGAGCGGCGCCAAGAGGAGCTTAAGGGCTCAGTCTGGGGGGGCTGATTTGTGGCTGAGCGCCGGGGAGGGGGGGATGTAGAGGGGTTTTTGGGGGGCTGCGGCGGCCCCAGCAGCCAAATCTGGTCAAAAGAGCCCCTCGGTCGCCTGCGGGAGACGGCGAAGCGAATTGGTTCTTTGGCCCTTTTGTGTTTTTTTTTTTTTTTTCTGTTTGTTTTTCAGCCAAAAAAAAAAAAAAAAAGAAAAATGTGAGGTTTCGGCAGAAATGAAGCGAAGCAAAATAAAATTATTTTGTCAAAATCTTCACCTTGGTTTGTTCTTTGGAGCAATCACTGCATGCTGGCATCCTGCTGCGAGCTGGGACAGCGCTGGCGCGGCCGCGCTTCTTCCCCAGAGAAGGAAATGGGATGGGACCCAATGTGCACCAGCAGCCTCTTGTTTTGGGGTTTTCCTTTGCTTTTTTTTTTTATTTTTTTTTTCTGGAAATTGACATTTCCTGAAGGTATTTGCCTCCCCAAGCTGGAGAAGTGGGTGCGAGCAGCATCTCTGGGGCAGGAGCAGGCCCCCAGCACCGCTTGCCCGCGGTGTCAGCGTTGTTTCGAAGCGATGGGGACCTTTCGCAGGGCATTGGTGCGTCCCCTTGGGTGTTCCCTCGCTGCCACACCGGGAGACTTCAGTAAACGTGGGAAAGTGGCTTTATTCATTTTATTTTTAAGGGAAAAAAAAGCCCACAAACCTAAGCAAAAAACGATGGCATGGTCTCAGCCGCCGTGCAGCGGGGAAGGGCAGTTTGGGTTTTTTATTTATTTCGGGTTAACCCCAGGACCATGGTTAACCGCGGCGCGAAGCTACATCCCCGTCCCTTCCCCACAGCCCCTGCCCACCAGGGTGTTCAAAGAATTTTACTACGCCACGACAGATTTCTTTTCTCTTTTTTTTGTCTGTTTTTCATTTTTGCATGTTTTTTTTTGTTTTTTCTTTTTTGCTTCAGTTTCTCGACTTCGGTAAAAACGCCGTCGTTGTAAACACGAGGAGGGACGGCCACCACTGGGCACGCGCCGTGCCCTACGCTGGCTCAGGGACGATGTGGGGACAAGGGGACCGCTCAACCCGCCCGCCACGCGCTCGCCACTTCACGTCTATGTACAGGGAGGTGCCACCGGTGCCCCCGCTTCTGCCCTGCCTGGAGCCGCGCGCGTCGCCCGGCCAGCGCGAAATCCACTCGCCCGTCCTCAGCCAAGGGCCCTCGCTCAGCGCCTGGGAGCGCCGCGGCGGGTCCCTGCCGCTCAGTTTGTGTACACCTGAGTCCCAATCACACGCATGATCTCCTTCTGGATTTTGGGGTCCTGAGTATTGATATTGGCGTCTCCCACTTGGCCGTCTTCGTACCTGGAGGGGTAGAGGGGGTGAGAATGGCCCGCGGGGGCCGGGTGCGGGCATATGAGAGGTGGCAGAACTCACACAAAGAAGAAGCGGGTGCAGACGTGGTCCGAGACGGGGCAGACCCAGATGTTGCCGTGCTTCTGCAGGTCCTTGGAGGTGATGACTGCCGAGGGAAGGAAGGGGCTGTCAGGAGGGGGACGGGTGGCGAACGGGCACCGGGACATTGCGCTGGGGACCCCAGGCCCCCCGCGGTGCCCAGCCAGGGAGGTGGGTGCTGCCCGTCCCCCGCCACCCCACGCAGCCCCGCACCTTCGCAAAGCGCGATGCAGTTCAGGTTGCGGCTCTGGAGGAAGCGGGACTGGATGGAGCGGGTCTGCGGGGAGAGCACACGGCGTCACCCCCCGTCCTGCTCCGGTCCCTGACACCCCCCCAGCCCCATCCCTCCCATCCCTGACCCCCACGGCCGCGTCCCCCGCTGTGTCACCTGGGGGATGGTGTTCATCCGGTTGTACCTCTGCACCAGCTCATCCTTCGAAGGCATCCGGTGCTGCCCTTTCCCCATCCCTGCGGAAAGCAACACGGCGCCGTCACTCCCCGCCCACAGGGCACCCCAGGGGGATGCTGCAGCCAGTGGGCAGGAGCTCCCCGGGGTGACGTGGAGACATCGGCGAGGACACATGCCACAGACACCCGCGGGGACGGCCATGCGGGATGCTCCCGGCCCACAGCTGAACCCTGGGAACCCACACGGGGGGAGCAGCAGCTTTTGGAGCTGGCAAAAGGAAGAAGTGGCCATTGTGACACCTTAAATTTATCTTTTTGAGCCTGGAAAATGCTGATTTATTTGTATTTTTTTTCTCCAGTGACCAAGAGGGCACATCAGAAAGCCCCGGGTTGGCAGGGAGAGGCTGATGCTGGTGGGATGGGTGTGGGATGTGGCCAGGAGGCCTCGGCACCCTGTTCCCACGCGGCTCCTCCAGCCGGAACGGCACCGAGCGGCCCCGGGCCCATGCAGGGGGTGGGGTGGGAGCGCAGGCGGGACAGAGCGGCGCAGGCAGCCTCTTACCTGAGTATCCAAAGGAAATACTGGAGATGGGGCTCAGATAGATGCCCTTGCCATAGGCTGCTCCATGCAGCTTGCAGGAAAACACCGGGGTGAGCGACACGGGGCCCACAGCAGCCTGGGCACGGGGCACGAGCCGCGGCGGCGGCGGCGAGCAGCATCCCTGGGGCTGCCCACATCCCTCCCTGCCCTCCCACACGGATTTTGGGCCAGCGGCAGCCAAAAGTACCTGCAGTTTGGTGTAGGACGCGTTGACCAGCCCGTTGCGGAGGATGGAGTGCCAGTTCTCAATGTGAGAGCCACTGCAAGAGCCAGCACCGTGTCAGCCCCGGCCCCACAGCGCCCAGCCCCGCGGTGCCCCGTGGGGGTCCCAGCAGCCCCCCGCCGCCCCCCAGTAGCTCACTGGAAAGCGAAGGTGCTGCCGTAGAGCTTCTTGGCGGTGCGGAAACGGGCTTCCTTGGCCGGGGGGCTGCTCAGCAGGAGGAACTGGTGTGAGGTGTGCATGAACTTCAGCTGCTACCAGCGGAAAGGGAAGAGCAAAGGCAGCGCCGGCGGGGAGAGAGGACAGACAGACAGACAGACACAGATCATGCACGGCAGTCCCCAACCCCACGCCCACCCCAGCCCAGTGAGACTGCCCAGAGCCTGGCTGGAGGCCTTGGGCATGGCACAAGGGCCAGGAGCCATCGGAGCTCACCCATCGCTGCCCGCAGCATCTCCTGGCTCTTGTCCTGTATCCCACCTCCCGCATCCCAAATCCTTCATCCTCCATCCCACAGCCTGCATCCAATGCCCCATATTCTGAGCACACATCCTGTAGCGACATCCTACATCCCATATCATGCATCCCACCACCTGCACCTTACAGCCCACACCCTACATCCTGCATCCCATGCCCGTGCAGCTCTATCCCCATCCTAGCTGGGCCACTTACCCTGCTGAGAGGCAGCTTGACGATGTGGGACCTGTTGCTGGAGATGATCCTTGGGAAAAGGAGGAGGAGAAGGAGGTCAGACAGGGTGGTTTGACCCAGGATGTGAGTCCCACCCTGCTCCTGAGCCTCGGGTGCTGCCTGGTGGGTGGTCACAAACCCCAGGAGAAAGCAACCGCGATGGAGCAAGGGGCCTGAGCCCTGTCCCCTGCAGCACCCTCGGCCTTACCATTGCAGGAGGGGATGTGCCAGGGGGTCCAGCTTGTCCATCTGCTTCTTGATCTCCAGATAGGAGCCCTGGCAGAGGCACGGTGGAGGTGAGAGCCCCCGTCACCCACCCACCCGCTCGTGAAGGGCACCAAAATGCCAGCCAATGGAGATGACCGATGGGAAGAGTCTCACACAGGGCCAAAATGTTGGGCTGGGGCCACACCACATACCTGGGTCATCTCCCGGATGGACATCACGCTGTCCAGGGCCTTCTGCAGCCGCTCGTAGTTCTTCTTCTGCACATGGGGCAGCAGAGGGGCAGCTGTCAGAGGGGTTCTCCAGCCCTGGCACTGGGGAGCGCTGCCCCACTGCTGCCTCACTGCTTACCTTGGGGTTGAAGGCGAGTGTTTTGGGGTCGTTGGGGTCCACCACAGAGGGATAAGGCTCGAAGATGATGCTTTTGCGAGGAGACTCCAGCGCAGCGCGGCACATGGCCACCAGCAGGTCCACCACCTGGGCACGGAGATGGTCAAGGGGCACAGGTACGGGGTGAGGGCAGCACCCCAAGGAGATGTCGTGGTGATCATCCCAGAGTAGCCACCCTTGTACCATGCACCCACCACACCCCTGGTCCCCGTACCTCAGCACCTGTGGCCACCTCCTCCGCCGCACCGGACATCACGCCCAGGGTGTAGAAGGAGAAGACGCACAGCTCCCGGGTGCACACGGCCGGCTGCGGAGGGGACAGGCAGCACATGTGGCATCGGTGACAGCGACATGGGGTGACATTTGTGCCCGCCTGGCCGCTGCCACCACCACACCTTGAGCATGGAGCCGTTCTGGAAGACGTGCTGCTCGTCGCACACCACGCAGTACTCGTTGAGCGTTGGGATGCGCTGCTCCGCGTACTTCATGATCTGTGGGGCAGGATGTGGCAGTCAGCCCCGTGGTGGCAGCGGTGGCCCGGCCACTCGGGTCCCTTGCTCCTGGGAAATGTTTGGGACCACTGCGAGGAGCCAGCCCCACAGCAGGAGCCAGCCCCTGCTTTGGAAACCCCAGCGGGATGTGGGGCAGTGGGGAAGATGCTCTGGGTAGCGGGATGGGGACACGTGTGACAAGGGACAGAGGGGACAACGCTCTGGGTGCTGGACCAGGTCCCAGCAGGACGCAGGGCACTCACCTGGACGAGGAAGCCGTACTCCAGCGTGGGGACATTCTTGCAGTGGCCACCAACCTGCGACAGAGCCGGAGCAGTGCCAGCTGTGTCATCCTTTCCCTACACACCCCCTGCCGCATCGGGAGCCCCCGAAGGCCTCGGGTGCCCCCAGCACCCTCCTGGGGGGACACGGCCGCACCGGGGACGTGCCACCCGCCCTGATGCCACGCGGCTGGGGGTAGGGGAAGGGGAGGGAGAGCAAAGTGAGCCCCGAGCCGGGGTTGGCACCCACCAGGATGTTGAAGGGGGCGACACCTGCCTGGGTGCTGGGGGCGTAGCCGAAAACCTCCCCCTTGGGGTTCTTCACCGTGCAGGACACGGAGCGGTTCATCAGGCGGTTGACGCGCACCTCGGGTGCGCCCAGCTTGCCCTTCAGCACCGAGTCCGGGATGACGGGGAAGCTGGGCGACCTGCGGGCACAGGACCGGGGGGCTGCTTGTCACCGTTACCCTCCCCAGATGGTGGCTTCCCTCCCAGCTCCTCCTTTCCCATAAATCTGCCACCCAATTTATGCCTTTCTGCAGGTTTTTGGGAGCTCCTGCTCTCCTCAGCAGCATCTGAGGTGAAAATGGGGAAACTGAGGCATGGTGACAGAGGACCGAGGGTCCCTGGTGAAGGTGACGGGGGCTGGGACCCTGGGGACACAGCTGGAACCTTACTTGGGGATGGGGGAGAAGATGCTGAGGCCCGCTCGAAACTTCTTGATGGTGCCACTCGTCTTGAACCAACTGTGCCGCTTCTCCTGCTGGGTCTTCAGGAAGTCGTTGCTGAGGTGTTTCCATTGCTGGGATGTGAACATGCCCAGGATCCTGCCAGAGAGGTGGCATGGGTGCCCCAGCAGGGTGCCAGCACCCAAGGGTGCTTTGGCCAAGCTGGGGGTGTTCTGCTGGGAGCCCCCCTGCCCCCCAGCTCCTCATCACCAGAACCCGGTGACAATCCCATCCTGGGGCTGTAGGGCGGGCAAGCGGACGTGGCATGATGGGGACAGGGGCACCCGGATGGTTTTGAGGCAAAACACTCCCAAGCCACCTCCCCACCACCCCGGGTCCCTGCAGTGTTTCAGCTCTTACTTCTTCAGCTGCAGACCCAGCCCGAAGCCCTCCTTGTTGGATGGCTGGAAGACCTCGATGGACGGTTCTGCCGAGAGCGAGCCACTTGTCACCCAGCGCCCATCCCATGGGCACGTGGGGACACCCCGACCACCCATCCCCACTCACCGGGGCCATCGAGGTACTGGGAGAGGGAGAAGCGCAGGCGCAGGACGATGGGCTCCGTCCGAAGCACCTTCCACGCTGTCGCCACCTCCTCCTGCCGAGGGACAGCCATGGGGACCCCAGCTGGATCCAGGGCACCCGGGGGACACCCCACCGGCATCCCACCACGGGGACACCCCCCATGCCACGGGGACTCACATCGAGGAAGCTGATGTTCACGTGGAGGTCGATGTCCACGTCGTCGATGGTCCCATACTCCCTGCAACAACACGAGGCGAGGGGATGGGGTGAGGCTGGCGTGCCCCCTGTGCCACAGCGGGTGGCCTTGTGGGCATCGTGACGGGCACACGTGGCTCCCTGCGTCCCGGGGTGGCATGGGGAGAGTGCGGGGGACCTGGGGATGCCACGAGTGGGTGACAAGGAGTTGTCACAGCCAGGGGATGTCACGGTGCACACACACCCACCTGACGGACACGGCATTTTCACTGTAGATCTCCTTCACGGCCTCGATGTCGGCGTCCAGCTGCGGGTGGCGGTACAGGTCGGCGGCGCAGGTCCCCTGTGGCACAGTGCCCGTGGCATCGTCAAACACGGAGCCCCCGGGCCCCCATAAAAGGGACAGGGGTTCCCCAAGCCCCCCAAGTGCCCAGTGGAACCTGTCCCCAGCAGTGGCTTTACCTGCACCCCGTAGAGGAACTCCTCGGACTCATTGTCCCCGTCGGAGTCATCGTCCGTCCAGTACTGGCCCTTGAGGTCCTGGGGAGAGCAGGTTGGGGGGCAGAGTTAGGGGGGGAGAGAATTGGGGGGAGAGGGGTTGGGGAGCAGATTGGGGGGTTGGAAAGGGAAGTTGGGATGGGTCTGGGGGCAGGCTGAGGGAGCAGGTTTTGGGGGGGAGGTGTTGGGGGGAGGTTTGGGGTTGCAGGTTGAGGATGGTGAGGGTTTGGGGGGAGAGGGGAAGCCTATAGGTAGGTTAGGGGCCAGGTTTAGGGGTACAGGTTTTGAGGAGCAGATGGGGGAGCTGGGTTGCGGGGCAGATTTGGGGGAGGCAGATTAGGGGCAGAAAGCTCAAGGGGCAGGTTTGGGGGTGCAGATTGAGGGATAAAGTTTTGGGGAGGTGTAGGTTGGGGGGGCAGATTGGGAGGTGCAAGTTTGGGGATTCAGGTCCAGGTAACAGGCACAGGGAAGGTTTGGGGTATAGGCAGGGGAAGCGGTTTGGGGGTGCAGGCTTGGTGGGTGCATAATGAAGGGCGCAGGTTTTAGGTTTGTGGGACTGATTTGGGGGGCAGGTTTGTGGGTGCAGGTTTGGGGGACAAGTTTGGGGGTGCAGGTGTGCAGGGCAGGTTTGGGGGTGGCGGTTTGGGGTGCAGGCAGCAGGGTGCAGGTTTGGATGAGAGATTTGGGGATGCAGGTTTAGGGGCTGGGTCTGGGGGCAGCTTTAGGGTTCAGGTTTTGGGGCACAGGCAGGAGGGGGACCCACACATCACCACCCAGGGACCCCGCAGCCGATGGGGGGGGGGGGCTGCACCTCACCCCTCCCTCCCTCATCGGGGGGCTCCCGCCCCACAGGAGCCGTTTGCAGGGGACACGAGGGGACACGAAGGGAGACGGAGGGGACACGGGGGGGGACCCGAACCCCACGCTCGCCGCCGTCCCCCCCCTCAGCGCTGCCACCGCCATCCCCCTGCCGGCCTGTGCGGCGAGGCCTGGTCTCGCCACCACCGCCAGGCCCCGAATGATGGCGGGGGGGGGGGGAGGATGCTGTCCCCTTGTCCCCCTGTCCCCTCGTCCCCATCCCCACGGCCGTCCCCTCACCATCTCAGCGCTGGCCGCGGCCTGCCCCCGGCCCTGCCGCCTCCATGCTGCCGGGCGGGCGGGCGGCCATCGGGCCTTGACGTCAGGGCCCCGGCGCCTCCGTCTCCCAGCAACGCCGCCCGGGAGGTGACGTCACCGCAGGGACCCCGGCATCGAACCCCAAAATGTCCCCAAAATGTCCCCAGGGACACCCCGAGTGTGTGTGTGTGGTCCCTCACGGCCCCACATTGCATCCCCCCTCCAGCCCTCAGTGTCCCCAGTGTCCCCAGCACAAGGTCCCAGTGCAGAATATCCCCGTGGTGTCCCCCGTGTCCCCATGGTGTCCCCAGTGTCCCCATGGTGTCCCCATATTCCCAGCAGAAGGTCCCCACAGTGCTGTTATGAGGTCCCCAATGTCCCCAGCCCGGTGTTCCTGCCCCTGTCCCCCCTTTTTGGCAGGGCACAGGGACAGGGCACGCTGCCGCACCCCGCGGTGCCGTGGGGACACCCCACACCTTGTCCCCGCCACCACCTTGGACTTTACCCCAGGTGCCACCAGGCGCTGGGCACGTGAGGAAGGTGGCAGGGGGACACGTGGGACAGGGATGTGCCACCCCAGGAGGAAGTTTTGTCCCCAAATCTGTGTTTCTGCCAGGGTGAGTGGGGTCAAAGCACCTCGTGGGGACGGGTGGCTTGTCCCCAGTGGTGGCACTGCTGCCCCATGGGGACAACGAGCAAGGGGTGTGCACCATGAACATGGCACTGTCCCCATCCTGGTCCCCAAATGTCCCCTCCGTGGGGGCTAACAGGAGAGCAGGGGACGCTCCCTCAGGACTCCCAAGCCCAGCAGTGACAATGGTGTCACCACCTTCCAAAGCCACCCCCAAAATTCCTCTTTTTGGCCAAAACAGCCAAATGGCTCAATTCCTGCATGCTACATTGAGGTTTGGTGGAAAACAGGGCCAAAAAGCAGCATTTTGGTGCCCCCCCCAAGGGCCACTGAGATTTTTGGGCTCTTGGGCCCAGCGCGTAACTCGAGACTCCTATTTTTGTCCCCAAGTGTCTATTTTTGTCCCCAGACCATGGCACTGGCAGCACAGGGGATGGCGTGTGCCCCCCGCTGCCTCCATCTCCTGTGGGGTGCCGCTGCGTGTAGGGCACCGCGCGGGACCCAGCCGCCTGGGCACCTGCCCTTTTTTTCCCCAGAACGCCTGTTTTGTCCCCAAAACTTGGGGACAACCATAAGGACAGCCGGGGGACACCGCGGGGTGGCCGGGGGGGTCGAGGGAGGCACCACGCGGTGCCCCCCGCCCGCCCAGCGCCCCTGCAGGTACCGCGGGCAGGGGGCGCGGGGGGGGTGAATTGAGGGGCGCGGCCCCTTTAAGAGCGGCGCGGCCCCTTTAAGAGCGGCGGCCACTCTCCTCCGGCGTGCCCGCCTGCTGCGCCGCCGCCTGATTGGCTGCGGGGCGCGTGAGTCGCCTCACTCCTCAACCGCAGCTTGCGCTTCCGCCGGAAAAAGTAGTCCCCGCTTCTCCCCTTGCGGCGCGAGGCCGGCGGAGGGATCCGTGGGGGCGGTGCTGCGGCCGGGATCACCTTGGCGGCGCGGCCGGGCCACGCGCAGAGGAGCGGCGGCTCTCGGGCAGGACGGGAGCGGTGCTTGGCGGCGGGAGCGGCACCAGGAGGTAACGGCGGCGGCCCCGGACAGGGAAGGAAGGAAGGGGGCGGCGGGCGGGTACCGGGGACCGCCGCCATCCCCGGTGCCCGTGCCGAGGCCGGGGGGCTCCCCGCGGGGCCGGCCGTTAGGGGTGAGCGGCCGTTAGGGGGGTGCGGCCGTTAGCGGGGAGCGGTCCCTGAGGGGCCGCTGAGGGGCGCGAGGCCCCGCGTGTCCCTGGCGGGCTGCCCGGCCTCGCGCCGCCGCCCCGAGCCGCTCCCTGCCCCCGGGCGCTGAGGCAGAGCCGCGGCAGCGCTCGTGTCGGCGGCCCCGGGCCCTTCCCACTGCCTCCTGCCCCCCCCGTCCCCGGCTGGGGGCCGCTTCGCACCGAGTTTGGGGTGAGGAGGGGGGGTGCGGGCAGTGGGACCCCCTCGGCTGCCTCCCCCCGAGCGGTACAAGCAGCAGGCGAGGGCTGGGGCGTGCTCAGGGCTGGTTTCGGTGCTACCCAGCCGGCAGCCCCGGGGATGCCGGTGATTAACGCGCCGGGAAGCGCCCCCCCCGCTGCAAGGACGGCTCCTGACGGCGGCTGGCACCGGCACCCGAGGGCTGGGCTGGGCCGGGCTGGGCTGGGCGGCGAGGAGCTGCTCGGGTTGCCTCAGTGCCTCCGGGGAAGCTCCAGGGCTGCTTGTGCAACCCTAAGGGCTGAGGTAAAACCCCCCACCATCCTAAGCACGTTTTTGTGTCCCATTTCCAAAGCAGAACTTAAACTTCAGTATTTCTAGGAAGGAGCCCGCACGTGGTGCTGTGAGAGCGCTAGGTGTGCTCAAGGGAGGGACAGCCCTGCGGTTGCGGTTCGGTGGCCCCATGTGCCATGCTGCTGCGGCCGGCTTAAAAACAGTCTTTTCTTTCAGCACAGGGAGCTCTACTGCCGGCCAGGTGTTGGACGCCGTGATTCAGGGCAAAACCCTGCCCCGAAACTTTGCTTTCACTCGAAAGCACTCTTCCTGCTGCTGGCGGAGACCGCAGCGCTGCATCCAGGCCTCCCACCCGAGCCGTCTGTTTTTTCCCAACTAAACACACGTTTTTATTAAAACCTCTAATTTATCGCCGTTAGCCGGAGTGCTGCAAAGCCGGCGTTAATTCCCCTTCCGTGCCCCGAGCTGGTAATTCAATTTAACACAGACAAAATGTTCCTCTGGCTGAGCAGGCGGGCCGGGCCACGTGCTAATCCTTTATCTCCCTGCGTCCCCGGCTGGGGCTGGCCCTAAGGGCAGCCGGTGGCTGCTGGGAGGGGGCCGGGGTGGCTGCAGCGTGCTGTGATGGCCGGCACGTAGGGAATGGGGCTGCAGTACCCTGCTGCTGCCACTGCCAGACCCTGCGCACAACATCTTCATCCCCAGGCTGCTCACGCGGTTGGGCGGTGTGTGGCTGGGGGAGTTCAGTTTCCACCCCCAACTATGCATACATTTAAAGGAAAAAAAGGCCCTTTTTTGTCATGTTAAAAAGCTTTCCGGTCGATAGCGGGGAGGTTTGATTTGTGCTGGTGTGGCTGGAGGGCTGCTCGGCCTGTGTTGGAGCACTGCACAGCGAAGTTGGTAGGTGTGTCTGCTCCGGCTGTATCCTCTAGATAAGTTCTTCCTTGTCACCAGCAAACACCTGATAGTCACCTCTACTGATTTATGGTACTTTAAGCCTGCTGTGTACCTTTGCCCTCTGGGGAAGGCAGGCACAGCCAAGCCATATGTGGCTCTGACAGCTCACCCACCGGCACACGGGGAGAGCACCAGTGTCACCCAGAACTGTTTGGGTGAGCATGTCCTCCCCAGTCCCAGCACTCAGCTTACTGCAGCCCAAGCCGTGGCAGAGCTGCGGGCATGCTTGGGGTTGCATCCGGCCTCCAAAAGCCTTGCATTTTGGGAGGCATCCCATGGTTGCGTAAGGATGTGGCGTGGCATCCTGCTGCAGCTGGGAGTTGTCCTTCCCTGGAAGAGGAACTGACCCTGTTAAAAGCCTGTTTTGCCACAGAAATTTATTTTTAATTGCAGCTGAGACCCTGGAGCAGGGAACCATCTCTGCCCAGCGTGGCGGTGGTTAACGCCAGCCCTGCAAAGTCACACTTGCCTCTGTTGCAGACTGAGATAAGGGGGTTGCAGCGGGGATTGCCGCTCTGCGCAGCCTCTGCTTTCTTCCTCCCCCGGGGCAGGGCTGGAGATGCCGTAGACGTAACGTTTCTTGCTGCCGACCGCAGGATGAGCCGGCTCCACTTAGTCACCTTGCTGCTGAAACCGGGCACGCCGACCTCAAACGGTCCCGGCTTTCTAGAACGTTCAACGGCAAGGGAGGCACCAGCCATCTTTGGTGCACCCTGCCTGGAGCACGGACAGCTCGCAATCAGCGTGGGGATTTATGAGTTGTGCCCCGAGGAAGGAAATGAGATTTATCCAGGGAATCAGGCTTTGCAGGGTATTACTTTCCCCCTTCCAAGCTCCGCTCAGACTGAGGGCACGGTGCCTTCAGGTGTCCGTGAAGTCCTGGTTTCCCATTGCTTTTTATTAAATGCCAGACATTCCTGCCAGATTTATAAAACTGGTCCTTCCAGGAGAATTCAGTAGATGCTTTGTGAACGTGTGGTAAAGGGAGGCAGGAGGAAGTATAAAAAACAGAAGCTTACTGGTAGCAGGCAGATGAGTTTTTTCTTTTTTTTTTCTTTTTTTTTTTTTTTTGCTGCTGCGTTTCTGCTCTCCCCCTCAGCCAAGGTCCCAGCACCGCAGTTCTTCTGATCTCCCTGGGTTTGCAGGAAAATCTTGAAAAGGGGATTCTGACTCAAGGCAACTTCACTTTCCCTTTTAATAAATTTGTAAAGCCTTTGGGGGTTAAAAAAAAAAATTAGCATTACAAATGGCTCGAGTGGGTGGGGGACTTCCAGGAGACAGGAGCTGCTTATGAAACAGGCAGAGCTCCTCCACGTGTTCTCAGAAAGTTGCACCAGTGGTGCTCCGGGTGCAGCCTGTCTCATCTTCCTCCACATCCTCTTTGGAGGTGCACGGAGGCAGTTTCCCAGCAGAGCCTCTCTGCTCGTGCCTGGCGCTGTCAGACAGGTGCTCCGGGATGCGGCAGCAGCAGTTAGAGGGCTGAAACACAGTGTTCAGGTCTGACCAGCGGGCATTCCCGTAATAATGTGACTTTGTCGAAGCTTTTTATGTGGGCAGGCTTTCTTGTTCTGACTGCAGTGAATCAGCAGCTTCTGGCAGGGCTGAGGTGAAGGACGCTTGCCAGGACAAATTATGGTTTTCACTGGCCTGTCTCCTCGCTCCGCTCAGCGAGGCGGTGAGGCGGGGGTGACTCAGGGCTGCCTGCGAGAGGATCCGCACGTAGGTGGGGAGGGAGGGAGGGGGGGAGAGAGGGAGGGCCTGGCAGCACAGCGCCGCAGCGGGGTCTCTGGGGACCTCCCTGCCCCTGCCTTAGCAGCACGATTTCATTCTTCCGCAGAACTGTCAGCTTCCTAGCGCCCTGCTTCAAAGCTGGAGGCCCTGGGCTAGCTGGCATGCACAGCGAGCACCATTTTGTGTGCTCGGGGCAGGCAGAAAACCCCATGTTGCTCAGTGGAACCTCACATCACACATTTGCTGACAGCTTTTTCAATACAGAGGTGGTAAAATACTTCTCCAGGTGGTAGCACCAGCAGAGGAAGCAGCTAAGCCTTGCCCAGCCAGGCTGTCTTTTACCTGGGTGTAAAAGCAGAAGGAAGATGGGAGGTACAAGAGGACACGGTTGTGAATGAGATGCCCTCCCATCACAGCAGAGATCTGTGAGATTCAGTTCAGCTTTCTTGTGTGATGGGGACCTTCCCCACTCTTCTGGGGATGCTGTTGTCCTGTACAAGCCAGCAGGCAGAGCTCACAGTTTGTTATCCCAAAAATAACCAGTCTCTGAGCCCTGTGGTGGCTTTCTGCCACCCTGGGTGAGGGTGAACAGAGGGGGTGGGAGCAGCCATGTGGTGTCTTTGGTTTGAAGAGAGACCTTGAGGAGGACGTTAAAGGAATCTTCAGTCTTTTCCATGTTCTCTGCCACGGTGTTGTGTTTAATCAACTCAAGTCTACTTATCTGTGCAGGCTGAAGGACGGGTGTTAAGCTTAGGTGGACCCTGCTGTGATTAGGTGCGTCCCTGCAGAAGATTGCCTGCGTAGAGCACCTCTGCGGCCATGCTAGCAGCGAGCTGCCACGGCCCCCCCCTTGGGATGGGCACCGCAGCTGAGGCTTGTAGGAGAGAGGACTTGAGAGCTGGGAGGGAGGAGGCAGAACACTGGCAGTGTGCTGAAGTGCTTGAATTTTGTTGCGTTGTGTAGCTCCAGGGGAAGACTGACAATGAAGAGAAGCTATGAAGGGAACTTCTGCATAGAAGGCAGGTGAGCTTTGGGTGGTCTATGTGGGGAATGACATTTAAATAGAAGTGTGTCTTGCCTGTATCTGAGACTCTCAAGTAGGAACATAAAGATAGTCTGACCCAGTAGCAGCTTTCTTGTTACCTCCATATTCATCACGTGGGTGTGTTGGTGTCTCTGACGAGCAAGCGTGGGTGATCCCTAAACCTGGCAAGGCTTTCTTCTCTTCCAGACAAAAGACTCCAGTAACGATGTCGAAGCACCATGATGCGGGGACTGCTTTCATCCAGACCCAGCAGCTCCATGCTGCCATGGCGGACACCTTCCTGGAGCACATGTGCCGCCTGGACATCGACTCCGAGCCAACCATTGCGAGGAACACCGGCATCATCTGTACCATCGGTAGGTGGTTCCTAGATAACAGGGAGCTGCAGCTCTCCGCAGCAATTAAGCTGCGAACCCCTGTGCCGGTGAAACTCACTGTGGAAATCGTGGGACGACTTGAGCCTTTATCCCTTGCCAAGGCTGGCTCCGTGTGTTGAAACAGCACGACTTTCCCATGCCTGCCCAACCCATAGCATTGCTAGGAGTGGATCCAGTAGCCAGGGAAGTCTGGACTGGTTGGGTTCAAATGCACTCCCAAAGGCAAGTTAAAACAATGCTTGCTGCTGTAGAAATGAGCTGTTTCGGCGTTGAGCAAGTCTGTATCCACCATACCTTACTTATCCCTTCCACATGAAACGGTCTTGACGTCTGTGGGTTATCTCATTATTTTTTATAAAGTTAATATTCCAACTGCTTCCTTCTTCCAGGGCCAGCCTCCCGCTCCGTGGAGAAGCTGAAGGAAATGATTAAATCTGGAATGAACGTTGCCCGCCTCAACTTCTCTCACGGCACCCACGAGGTAAGGGTGTGGGCTGAGCTAATGCTGCCCTGAGCAGGTCCTTATGTGTGTCTGCTGACCCCTTCCCTTGTGGAAGAGAGTATGAAGGGAAGCCCAGCCTGCTCCAGAGCAGCTCTAATCATGTGGCAAGACAAGACCGAGCTCTGCCTTTGGGGAAAGCATGCCAGATGTAAATACTGAACCTGTGAGACTGCTAGTAACACCTTAGTGCACTTTCCAAGCCTTTTTGGAAGCAGATCAGGTTGGTTCCACACCCTTCTGTGCACCAACCTGTACCCGGGAGCCAGGTAGCTGATGTTAGAGACATGTGTGCCAGCTGCTCGCTGTGAGGTCCTTCACTTCTTCCTCATGCCCTGCTGCTCACTTCACAAGGCTGCTGCTCCCCAGTTAATTGCAGAAGCCGAGAGCTATTTCACGGTGCTGGGCACCTCAGCAGGAGTACACAACTGTCCTGTTGATCCTGCTTTATTGCTGGGGGCTTTGCAAGCCAATAATCAATGAATGACCTTGTCTCAAATGAAAACTATCAGCAATTTGAAGTCACAACTGTGCCCGTTTGGAGGAGTTGAACTCCTGAGTTTGCTTGGCTAACCAGCTGCTCAGGTTATGCTCCTGGTGGTCATAAGGCTAGCACCACGGTATGCGGGTCTTGGGGCGATAAACTTATAAGAATAAGGTCAAAAGAAATCAACACTGTGGCCGACGAGCCCTTATTGATAAAAATAGATGAGATCCTTAGCGATGCTGGGGGAGCCAAGGATCCCATTCCAGCTTGCCTCGAATGCTGCCCTGAGTGTTGAGGCTGCGTTTTCACACTGGCTGCCCTCCAGCTTTCAAAATGTCAAACAGTAACCAAGTGACAGCTGTAGGTTGCTTTGCTTACTGAACCAGGAGCTTTGAGGTGCGTAATAGCTCGGCCTGTCACCCTTGTGGCCTTTAAAGGCCACAGGGCACTGTAGAAACCAAAAGGTCTGGTGCTTAGCTGTGGACAGCCATCGGACCTTGACTCAATTAAATACTGAGTTTTACACAGTGCTGCTCCTGTGGCTTGTGTGCTTGTTAGCTGGGGTGAAGGACAGGGAGTGTGGCTTGGTTTTGGGTGAAGTCCCTTCTAATTCTGTGTTTTGTACAGATGAGGTTAGGTGACAGTAGAGTTTGTCTTGCTGTCATCTCTTGTTTAGTCTGACTATCAAGTGTAGCCAGGCTAAGTTTGTGTTCCCTGCTGCTCCTCTGAAGCACTCAATTTTTCAGTGAATTCAGGGGTTTTCATGTGCCGTATGTGTTTCAGTTGCAGTGTTTACCCTAAAACACTCAATAGGACTTAAATTACCAACTTCAAGCCCCAGCACCTGGCTGCAGTTGTTTTATAGAGGAAGTTGGCTTTTACTTGATTTGTCTGCATTCCTGTTCGGCGTATGTCATTCTTCAGGAAGTCAGCCTGCCTAGGAGGCACTAATTGATTTGTATCAAAAGCAAATAAATTCCAGGTGACTAGGGCCAGATAAACCTAATGGCTCTGTTTGGGCGCACTTCCTGTCCTGCCTCTCTTTAGGCCGTGGCACATGGAATGATCAGGGGCCTCCTCAGTCTCAGCTTGCACACTTGATCAGTAAATACCTTAATTTTTTCTTCCTCTAAAGAGTTAGCTGCGGCATATCTCTGGCCGAGGGCATGCAGGCCAACTTGAGCACAGCCAGTTCCTGCCCCACCTTGCTGGTGCTGGGTTCTGGTTGTGAGGCAGGTTATTATGGGGGCAGTTGCACGTTTCCGGGTGAGCCAGGCCTTACACAGCCAGGCCCGTGGCACAGAGAGGGGAAAGGGTATTTCTTATCTTCAAAAGTCTGTCAAGTGTTGCATCACTCTGTCAAGGTTATCTCTAATCTTGTTTAAACTAGAAGGTAAATTGACCTGCTGATTATCTGAAGCTCATTCAAGGGTAGTTGAGGTGGAGTTTCCTCACAAAAGTGTCTGAAACCAGTGGTATTAGCAGGACGTGAGCATGTGAAAGGGTTTTGAAGCCTGGTGCACAGTGCTGGAGTCCTGAACTTCCGTCTGATATTGCTTTAGCTCTTGAAATAAAATGCAAATGCGTACATGGATAATATCCTCTGAGTAAATCCCTTATCCGTCTGGAAGATTTAGGCCAGAGCTGTAAAAGCATTTGTCCATCTGCCTGACAGTGGAATCCTAGGCCTGGTCATGCTGCTGTTCTGCTATGTTGAATGGTAGCTTGGGCAGTTTTTGGGGTGCACAGTGGTAGATTAAAGTTTCCATCTCTTTCCCTTGCCAGTATCATGAGGGCACAATCAAGAACGTGCGAGAAGCTACAGAGAGCTTCGCCTCTGATCCGATCACCTACAGACCTGTGGCTATTGCACTGGATACCAAGGGACCTGAAATCCGAACTGGACTCATCAAGGGAGTAAGTTCATTTTTTTCCATCCTTTTTAGTGTGTAAGACTACATAATGCTATTCCTGTGTCCTGCTTTCCCCAGACAAATGATGTTTTGTGTGAACAAAGTAACTGTGTGCATTATCTGGCATTTGTACCAGAAGTTAGGATGAACTGCTGCAAGCTGGGAGGCAGTTGGTGGGTGCCTGTTTGTGCTGATTTTGCTGAAAATGTGTGTTTTGACACAGAGTGGCACAGCAGAAGTGGAACTCAAGAAGGGTGCAGCTCTTAAAGTGACTCTGGATGATGCCTTCATGGAGAAATGCGATGAGAACGTGCTGTGGCTGGACTACAAGAATCTCACCAAGGTTGTAGAAGTTGGCAGCAAAATCTACGTGGATGATGGTCTCATTTCCTTGCTGGTTAAGGAGAAAGGTGTGTAACAGCCCTTCCAGGGTTTGCCAGCTCTGCCTGTTTGCTCTTTCCTAAGAACCTCTTTAACTTTTCTTTCAGCAACTGTTGTTTAACTTGCAGTTTAATGTTAAAGAAAGGAACATTTTGCAGCTAGGCTTAATGCTGTAGCAAGACTTTGAACAAAACTATCTCTGCTTCAAGTGTAGCAAGCTTTCAGTCACTAACTTGAGCAGGGTTTCACCGGACTGATCTAAAACTCTCCTCAGAGGTGCATGTGTGGGGGGTGTACCTGTGCTTGTAATGTACACCTGTTCATGCAGGCTATTTCAATTTTTTATGCAGGATTTAATATTTTATAATACAAACACCAAGTTTTGTAGCTGGAGATGGAACTAGCTTTACTGGTAATGTTGGGGCAAGGTGAGTTCCACACCACTCCCTTGGTGGTGCTGCATAAACTGCTCCAGCCTGGAGGTGTTGCCTCCAATCCCAGAGGGTGCAGGAGCGTGGAGGTGAGGCTCTTGGGTACTCCATTTAGTGTTATGGGGTGCCTACATGCAGGAATGCAGCCTGGCAGCCCCACTACTGCAGGGAACAAATGGCATCTTCCCCCAGAGCAGCACAGAAGTTGTTTTGAACTGCTCTTCTGTGCTTCTGTGGGTGAACTGAAGTTCCTATGTTCCATGAAACTACTGAAGAGAGATGTGGTGTGCTTTTATTGCATCGATGCTGTTAGTGCTGCAGTTCTCAGGCAGGTGGTGGTGTGGGAGCTGGCAGTGGGGAGCTTGCTGGTAAATGCTGACTGTGGGAGCACTTCTGTTCCAGGCAAGGACTATGTCATGACTGAGATCGAGAACGGTGGCATGCTTGGCAGCAAGAAGGGCGTGAATCTCCCTGGTGCTGCAGTCGACCTGCCTGCTGTCTCTGAAAAGGACATTCAGGACCTGAAATTCGGTGTGGAGCAGAATGTGGACATGGTGTTTGCATCCTTCATCCGTAAAGCTGCTGATGTCCATGCTGTCAGGAAGGTGCTAGGGGAAAAGGGAAAGAACATCAAGATCATCAGCAAGATTGAGAACCACGAGGGTGTGCGCAGGTGAGTGATCAACTTGTGCTCCTCTTGATCTGGTTTTGCATAGCTTTGTAAACTGTCTGCCTCCTATGGTCTTGTTTTTTTCCTCTTACTGTGGTGTTACCGGGTACCAAAATGGCACCTGGAAGGGCAGAGTGCCCATAGCATTGCAGTGCAGTGCTCCCTTTTGGAGGGGGAGGACAGAGCAGGCGATCCGCCCTCAGAACAACAGGGATAATGAACCTTTTCTCTTGCTGCCAGGTTTGATGAGATCATGGAGGCCAGCGATGGCATTATGGTGGCCCGTGGTGACCTGGGAATTGAGATCCCTGCTGAGAAAGTTTTCCTTGCCCAGAAGATGATGATTGGGCGCTGCAACAGGGCTGGCAAACCCATCATCTGTGCCACTCAGGTACGTGAAACACAAAGCTAGCTCCTAACTGCCAGAGTGTCTGTGGGTCTGGCAGGGCAGGAGGAGTGTCAGTAGCTGTCTGAGGGCATGTCCTTGATGGCATTCGGTAGAAGATAAGGAACCAAGAGCAAAGAGGCATTAATTGCAGTGGCTGAGTAGCTCATCTTGAAGCACTTATTCAGAGATTTATTTATCTACTCCAGTAAGGTTGCAGGAACTCTTGCAAGGGACATGGCAAATCTGAGCAAGTTGCACCCACACTGCTGCATCAGGAAGAAATGGGTAAAAAGAAGTCACCTTAGCCTGGGGGCTGCCACTCCTCAGCTTTGTGCATTCCAGTAGGGATCATGAACAAATAGTTTTCAGACAGTTTTCAGGTGCTGGCAGGGCTTACTTCTGAGCTGTGCTTCCTCTGTGCATGCTGCAGCAGGGGGTAAAGCTGAGCACCTGAGGAAGACACAAGCTGGTCAGCCTGTGATAGCAATATGTGGAGTTGCACCAGCTTCTGGGAGAAGGGTAGGAAGAGCTCTGCTCAGGAGCAGTCTGATTTCACACTTCAGTACAGGTGCTGACATTAGCAGCTGTACTAAGGTTGAGCCTCTAGATACCCTATATAAAAAGAGGAACATCTTGTGTTAGATACAGATTACTGTAGTTGGTGCAGACCTACTGTTGACCTGGTTTTAGATGGAAAAAAACAACCCACAACCCCAAACAACATCCTCAATGCTATCAATCAAGCATTAGTGAAAAAGCAGCTGATTCCTTTCCTGGTGCCCTGACTTTGGGCTTGTTCTCCTGCAGATGCTGGAAAGCATGATCAAGAAACCTCGCCCAACCCGTGCTGAGGGCAGCGACGTTGCCAACGCTGTCCTGGACGGAGCAGACTGCATCATGCTGTCCGGAGAGACTGCCAAGGGAGACTACCCGCTGGAGGCTGTGCGCATGCAGCACGCTGTGAGTAGTGCTCTGGGTGGGAACCCAGCCCGGCCCGCAGGTGGAGGTGGCAGCACGCTGTCTTAGATCTGAGCCTGCATCTGAAGATCTAAACGTGTCTGGTGCTAGGTGGCAGCACCTAGCAGTGTAAACCAGCCATTTTTTGGTTCATGCTTCCTCTGTGGGGTTTTCTTTACTGTAGCATGGTCCTGTGGGGCCTGAAACCTCACAAGGTGTGCTGCATGCTACTGCCAGGCAGAGCTGAGAACTGCTTTGCAGTGCTCTGAGTTCTAAAACTTTATTTTCCTCACTCTAATTTTGACTTAAGACCAAGGTCAAGTTTTCTTGCTGTTACCTTGGTATAGGTTTCTTCAAAGGCCCTCTTCCTTTTAGTGTATTAAATTCCTTAAACTTCTCCAAGGTCAGGAAGCTGCTTAAGCAGTTTATCTCTAGATAGTGAAAAGTATCAGCTAACTCCTCTGGGTTGTGGGAGGGAACCAGGGAGGCTGGTGAGTCTGATTTACAGCACTGTTGTTGCATTTGGCACCTGGTGCTTTTGGTGGGGGGGATATTTGTTGCATGACTACTGACAGCACCATATTTTTACATGCCTGAACTGCCAGAAACCTCTGCTCTGCTTCAAGTTCACCCAGCTTGTGTTTCAGTTGATAAAAAGCGTGATGCCAAGTATCTAGAGGTACTGGTTCTCCCCAGTTACCAGTGCTGTGAATCACAGCAGCTTCACCTGCAGTTCAGGTTATATAGATTAATAAACCGAGTGACTCCTTGTGTTTGCAGTGCATTAACTAAATACCTTTTTATCTGGCCAGTATGGAGTGGTGTTTTTTGCACATGGCAGATACAAAATACGACCTGATGATCATCGGGCAGTGACTGCTGGTCGAATTCTCACCTAAAAAGTTCTTCCTCAGCTTTTCACCCCTAAATTGTGGTGAATCTTCCTACCAAGATTTGGAAACTTGCTGCAGCAAATTGTGGCATTAAAGCTTCAACACAGGCAGGTAGTGCTCTACTTGTAGTGTGAGCCCAGTACCCACTGCCTGTGCTCCCCTCTTCTGTGGACCCAAGAGTAACAGTGTTCATTCTGCCAGGCTCCTAGAGAAATGTGGAAGGTTTTTACCCTAATACTTCCATCTGAAGTCACCAGGCAGTCACAGTACAAAGAGAGCACCTTGCCTCAGGCATGGAGTAGCTCTGTATGTTGTCTGGTCTCAAGCTGGTCTGGGCTCATAGTTTGCTTACCCAGCCCTGCCACAGGAGTATTTCAGGTAAAGCTTTGTCCCTGAGGAGATGCAGACACTAAAATCGGCTGTGACACTGAAAACAAGTGGAGTTTACTTCATAGTGCCATTGCACCTCTGTCTCAGTGACTTGACCTGCCTATGCCAGTGGTTTGTGGGGTTGCTGCAGTGGTTTCAAGTAGCAATCACTTTCTAGCAAACTTCCCAGAAGTGAGCTTCCTGTTCCCAGGCTGGCATCTCTGTGACAAAAACAATTGCCTTGAGTTTGGTAGCAAGTTTCCAAATATTGGGCAGGCCATTTCCTACTTGTGGGATTGGGCTTCCTTCCAATCCCAATTCATGATCCACGATTGCGTTAATCTTCAAGTGCTGCCCTGGCCGTTTGACAGGACCAGGGTGTGCAATGCTCCTCTGCTTCCCTTTCTCCCGCTTCTACCCCCTATCTGTGCCCGCATGCCAACTGCAAACCCTGTAGCCATTTCCATGCCAATAGAGCCAGGTGTGATGTGGAGTGAAGAATTGCTGTGCCCTTCTGTAGCCATTGTCAGAGCAGGCACACGTACACACACATTCTGACTCTGCAAACGGGGGCCGTAGGCTTCCTGCTGAACTCGGCCTCACTCTGCATGTTGTGCAAAGCTGCCTGCCTCTGGACCAGGAGCTGACGACGTGCTGCCTGGCTGCCAGCGCTTGCATTTGGAGTAAGTGTTGTGAGGTGGACATGCACATCCTATTTACCGAACAGAAACGTGAAGCTGGTGGTAACAAAACTGACTGCTTCCCAACTAGGGTTGGCACTGCACTCCTGCCTGTCACGTGTGCAGTTATATTTAGCCATAAGACACTTAACTGCTTTGGCTTAAACTGGTATCTGTGGAAGAGGGATAATTCCCAGCATCATGAAAAGTAATCCATTAACACTAGAGTAGCAAAATTCTTATTTGGAAGGGGTCTAACTACAAAGCTTTCATGACAATGGCACTACAGTCTCTGCTTAAACATCAACTTGTCATGCTTTGTGTAGCAGCTGTTCAGCTTCGGGAGTAACTGAATGAAGTTGTCCTTGAAAAGATGATCAGCCTTTGCATGCTTTTCTAGTCTCTGCAAGCCTTCTTTATCGGGTTGTCAAGGGCAAGTGTCGCCTTCTGAGATGAGAATTGTCCTTAAATGTGAGCAGTTCTCAGCACAGCGGGATGAATAACTTACTGAGCTTGTTGCAAATGCTTAGTCAGTGACCAGAAAGCCCTTCTTTGTGCACCTCTGGTCTGAATCTGGCACTACACAAATACCCCAGCATATTTGGTGTGACAGCCCTGTAACGAAAGCTTGTTTCTGTTGTTCCTCTCTTTACTGAAAGAAGTTGGTATAGTACTGGGAGGTGAAACTTCATTGGCTCTGAACTTAAACAAAGCTGGGAGGGAGCCCATCTCCCCTTTCTGGGGGTGAAGTAGGAAACCAGTTGCTCACCTGTTGGCTCAGAGTACGAAGGGGACATGAACAGCTGCAAAGAGTACTCTAGAGGCATTGTTGGCAAGGAAGTAAAAACAAGCACCTGCAGCAAAGTGTATTCCGAATTGGCTTGCTCTGCTCCTTGATCCAAATTACAGCCAGAATGCCACCTTTGAAGGCCTAGCGGACAGGGCCCCCAGATAAATGGTGTGGTGGAGCAGCCTGTGCAGCTGTGGTGTGGTAGACAGAATTGCATTCAACTAACTCAAAACCTGAGAGCCAATGAGTGTTTCACAGCCTGTCCTTTAGTATCCTCTAGCATGCATTACTATGAAAATTAAGTAAATTAACGTGATCTCATGTTACTCTGGTCTACCTTTCCTTTTCTTTCCTCTTTTCTCCTTCCTTCTTACTCGGGCCTGCAGATCGCTCGTGAGGCTGAGGCCGCAATGTTTCACCGTCAGCTGTTCGAAGAAATTTTCCGCCTCAATGTAAACAACAGGGACCCTGCTGATGCCATGGCAGTAGGCGCAGTGGAGGCTTCTTTTAAGTGCTTAGCTGCAGCTCTGATAGTTCTGACCGAGTCCGGCAGGTAGGGCTCAGAGCGGGGACAGGTTTAGGCTCTGTAAGGTAACTGACGCTTATTCCCGGCATGTGGGTTAGGTGCTCAAAGTGCAAACAGGTGCTTTATGACAGTTGTTTCAGGCAATAAAATCACGCTCCATGCTAACACTGCAAACATTCAGCAAGTAGCACACAGCTCTGGTGTCAGCTGCACACACCCGCAGGGCAGGACTCAGGTAGGTAGGAGCAGAGCAAGAGTGCCTGGCAGTTGGGCATGGATGTCACCTGAGTGTGGGCTCGGCGGGGTGAGGTGCCTCCAATCCAGAAGAGAAATCTTGAGAATCAAAGGGTTCTTTGGCTGGGGTGGTGACCCCATCACCACAGCGCACTGAGCTGAATTTGGGCTAATTGGCCACTCTTCTGAATGTCAGCAGCTGGCAGCATTCTCTTGCTGACTGAGCACCTCGCCTTGCCATGTGCTGTCCCGTGTGACTGACGTGAGTGTTGTCTTCCCGGACGCGTGTTGCTCTTGTAGATTGCCCGCGAGGCCGAGGCCGCCATCTTTCACAGGCAGTTGTTTGAGGAACTGCGTCGTCTGACCTCCCTGAACTGCGATCCCACTGAGGCCGCTGCTGTTGGCGCTGTGGAAGCGTCCTTCAAGTGCTGCAGCGGGGCCATTATTGTCCTCACCAAGTCTGGAAGGTAGGAGGCGACAGGTTCCCTCAGGTCACGCGGACATCGTGACCGGGTGGGGGAAGGAGACGTGCAAAAAGAGCGCTTTGAAAGCCCAGAGCTGTAATGGTGAAGCTCAGGTTTTGGCAGCGACTCAGAGCCCAGGCTGCCTGTCTGCAGTGCCAGTTCCTCAGGAGATGGGCAGACATCTCAGACATCCGCACGTACGCAAGCAGCGAGTTCCTGAGCCTGCCCCTGCCAGCGTGGCACCAGCACCGGGCCCTGCCTCCTCTTCCTGTTCTGTGCGGCATCTCTGCCAGGAATGCTGGCTGGAAGAGTAGAGGGAAAATAAGTGTTGCAGCTTCATTCAGATGTCTTAACAAGGAAAGCAAGGAATTGTCAAGTTAGCTGTAAGACAGAAGTTCAGTGGAGGCAGATTTTTTTTTTATTACTATTTTTAATCAAGACCTTAGCCTTTCAATGTATCATCCAAACCAGAGGTCCCTTGCTGAACCTTCCGGGCATCAGCACAGCTTGCCGAAGCCCTGGGGCGAAGAGGGAGTGTGAAAGTGTTGCAAGTTTCCTTCCTCATGCCTGCCTGCGAGTAGCCTCGCTCAATGAGGCGGGCACCCAGCAGCCGAGTGCCTGCCTGCACGGTGAGGTTAGCTCAGTGCCTTGGCTGCAGGTGAGCTGCATAGCAGGGATTTCTGTCCAGCGATGGTGACAACTGCTGCGTAGAGACTCACTCTTCCAGTTGTGGAGAGGAAGCAAAGTAGAGAGCTGCAGCCTTGCTGTGATCAGCCCTTCCAGCTAGAGGAACCAGGCTGCCCCATGTTCAAAGCGCGTTGGACCATAAGTCTCAGGCTGCTTTCTGGAAGAGTCTGAATTTGGAACAGAGCTGGTGCTGTGGCAGAGATGTGACAGTGCATTGCTGAGCACGGTGTACCTGAAGAACCAGACCATCAGTGAATTCTCCATGTAAACATACAGCTTAAAATGATTTGAAGCAGCTACTTTCTGGAGAGATGAGGAACGACTGAGTTTCTGGATACTCCTGTACTTCTAAAGTTTCTTTGTAAAAGGTTCCAGTCTTACACTTGACCTTTTTGAAAAGACTTGAACTCTGATATTTGAATATTTTTAGCCTTGGATTCTGTTACAGCTTTTGAGTACCTGGGTCCTGTAGAGCTTCTGGGCAGCTCGTTGGTCAGTGTGGGAAGGATTGTCTGAGAGCTGGCACGTGTGACTGGGCGCTTCAAGCAGGCTGCTGCCTATTTCCGAGCAGTGGTCTTTGAATCAGAGCATTGCTGAGCTTGGCTCTGGGAAACGAGGTCGCAAAAGCTAGCGAAGCTGCTGGCATGCTTGTCAGAACCATGGAGCTCTAAATGTCCTGGCCTTGCAGCTTTAACCTCATTTTTTGCAGGTTCCTTCTGTAAGCAAGCAGTGCCCAAGGAAGGGCGAGTTGCAGTCCCCACCCAGAGCCTGCTGTTTGCCGTGTTAAGGCATCCGTGTCCCTACGCAGGGCTGGCAGCAGTTCCTCTTGGAGAGGAACCTGGCAGCTGCCTGGCTCCCCCAGTGTATGGGGTCCCCATTTTGGGGTGAGAGGCACTTGTCTGCATGGCCTACAGAGGGGCATCGCTTTGTTTCTGGCTGGGTGGGAGTACAAATGTACGGGGTTGTGTGTTGGCTGCCACTCCTCTGGGATCAAGTGATTGGTGTAGTCAAACCCGTTTCTGGGGCAGCTCTGCTTTTCCCTGACACAGTTTCCCCTGTAGCGATGCTTCTGAAAGCATCCTCCCTGGCAAGCTTTGGATAGCGCTGCTGGCGCAGGCGCTTGCCATCCCATAAAGCGGGAGCTCATCAAAACAGCAGGAACTTGCAGGGACCCCACTGAGATGCCAAGGGCTGCTTGCAGAGGCCGGAATAAATGGCTCCTAGCCACCTTCACATAGCAACCGAGACAAATAAGCGCTTGTTTTCAGGACCAAAACGTGCAGATGGCACAGCTAGATCTTGGAGGTGAGGCCATCTCCTTCCCCAAGACTGGAGTAGGGTCTGTTGCCTTCTGGTGTTGATCCACCCAATTGCTAAATTTGGAAATCACTTGAGCATCACGCTCTGTTGGTGGAGCTTGGCTCTTGCAAAACACTGTGCCAGCATCCCCCTGGTCAGCCCCAGCATGGTTTTGGGGCTGCAAAGCCCTCAGAGGACGGGCAGTTTGCTCCTGGTGCTGGAGTGGAGGTGCCCCATGGGTGGAACAGGGGCTCCCTCAAGTGCTCCGGGGCAGCCGTAACGCGATGCTTCACCTCGTGCCCGCTGTCCTTCCTTGCAGGTCAGCACACCTGGTGTCCCGGTACCGCCCGCGGGCTCCCATCATCGCTGTCACCCGCAATGACCAGACGGCGCGCCAGGCCCACCTCTACCGGGGCATCTTCCCCGTGCTGTGCAAAGAGCCCGCCCATGACGCCTGGGCAGAGGATGTGGATCTCCGTGTGAACCTGGGCATGAATGTTGGTGAGTGGCGCCGCTCCCACCTTGGCTTTCCTGGTCTGAGGTCACCCTGAGTCCAGAGTGGTTGATGTGGGGACCCTTGTTTTGGGGAAGCTGCCCGTTGGGAAATGGGGGCCAGCGGTTGCGTAAGCGCCCTGCATCTAACTGGGAAGTGGGACGGGTTTCATCACGGCAGCCTTTAAATAGCATCCAGCAGAGAACCAGCTTTGTTTCAACAAGCACATGGAGGGGTTGATGCTCTCCTTGCTCTATAGAGCACCTGAGCCCTGACATCTTCCTCCTCTCCTCTTCCTCTAGGCAAAGCGCGTGGATTCTTCAAGACCGGCGACCTGGTGGTCGTGCTGACCGGCTGGCGCCCCGGCTCCGGCTACACCAACACCATGCGGGTGGTGCCCGTTCCCTGAAGCGCCGCCAAGACCAGCACCGTCTTCCTTCCCCCCGCTCCCCCTCCCCGTGCATTAGGCCAGCAGTCGCTTGCGATGTTCTCCTTGTCTCTAGAGTCAGATTTAGGTTGCTCCACGCCACCGAGTGCAGCAGCAGGGGGAAGAAACCTTCCGTCACTACCGATACTTGAAGTGTTTAGTTTTTTTCCACCCTCTCCCCGTAGTTTCTCTGTCGGAGCAGGTTCGGGAGGGTCCTGCATGCTGATGGGACTCTGCTCCTCCACCTCCCCGTAGCCTAGTGCCTGTCCTCAGGGTGTGCCGTGCCTCCCCTTGCCCCCGCGGCGGGCGACGGGGAAGGGAACAGGCGCGGTGTGGTGAACGGTTCCGCTGTAACACTCCGCAGCTCCCCCGCCTTGTACCCGCAGCACCACCAGCACCCTCTGGTGACACAGTTGGGTCCCCAAATCCATGGGGTCAGGGCAATTTGGGCAAACCCCAAAACCCCAATTCCCACCCCATGCTGGGGGCACGCTGCTGCTCATCCCCACGGGGTGACTGGAGGCTGCAGCGGGGTCCTGGGCACGCTTCCCTCGCCGTGTCACATCTGCGTGTGTCGTCGCCTTCCCCCAGTGTCCCTGTCCGTGTGTCCGGGCGCTGCGCACCCGCGGGTGGCCGGGGCCGTGGGCGCCGCCGCGCGCGTCAATAAAGAGCTGAGCACCCCTGCACGGCCCGCAGCCTCCTGCCGCAAATGGGGCGGGCGGGCCCTTTAAGGGGCGGGGCGGGTGGGGAAAGGAGGCGGGGCTACACCCAAAAGGGGGCGGGGTTACACCAGGCCACGCCTACTTTAAGCATGTGGGCGGAGCGCGCGTGTGAGGCGATGCGGGGGGCGTTGGCCAATGGGGGCGCGGGGCGGAGCGGCGGGCAGCCAATGGGCGCGCGGCGTGGGGCCGCGAGGCAGCGACGGCGCCGGGCAGCGCGGGGCGGCCGCGCAGGTGGGGGCCGGGACCGGGACTGGGGGGGGGGCGGCGGGGGCCGGGGTCCCGCGGGGGGAGGGGGGTGAGGGAGGGGGGGGGGCAGCGGGGGCCCCGCAGCGCTCAGCGCCTCCCCCCCCCCCCGCAGCGCCGCGCCCATGCACGAGAAGGCGGCGCCCCCGCGGAGCCCCGAGCCCATGCCCGGCCGCCCCCAGCTGCAGGCAGCGCGCGGCCACCGCAGCCTGGAGGCCCTGGACGGCAGGTGAGGGGGGGGGCGGGCACCGGGCACCGGGCTCCTGTCCCCGTTCCCCTCCCCGGTGCCGGGGGCCGCGGTCCCCGCTCACCCGGTGTCGCCTTGTCGCGCAGCCTCGAGGCCCTGAAGGACGAGGACATCAAGAAATGCCCCCGGGAAGCGGTGAGTCCCGGCCCTCAGCCGCCCCTCGGGGCCTGCCCCGGGCTGCGGGAGCTGAACGCGGGGAGCCGGGGGCCGGTTCGTGGCCGTGAGCTGCCCTGGAAGCATTTTGGGGGCTTTGTGCAGAGAAAAGCAGAAAGCTGAAAGTTTGCGAGCAAATCAATTCGCTTCTAATTGAGCCGTTTGGTTGCTCAAATCGCACCTGAGGTGGGACTTTCCCCCCACGGGAGGAGAAGGGAGCTGAGGAGCCCTCTGTCCGCTGGGCTTTGCGGCTCCCGGAGCAGCAGCCGGGCCCTGTCCCGTGCTGGGAGCGGGGCAGCCCCTGCCCGTGGGGTGAAGCCGGAGCCGCTGCAGCTGGCGGCGTGACGCAGGAGTAATCCCGGGTAAGCCAAAGCCTCCCTGCGAGCAAGGGGACATCTGGAGCAACAGCAGCCCCGTGCCTGGGCTCCAGGAGCAAGGAGAAGCTCCTCGGTGCAGCAGGAGCTTGGGGTTGGCACGGGACGGGGCGGCACGGAGAGATTCCTCTCACCCCAAGCCGCCCCCGCTTGCTCCCGATCCCATCTTTTATTTTTAATTTTTTGAGGCCTGGCCCACTTCAGCCTCGCCTCCTGCGCCTGGCAGGGAGCAGGCGCGTTGCTGCCCGCGCCCGGCGAGGCCGTTCCCCGTCCCGCTGCGCCAGAGCGGATATATTTAGCAAAATATTTTGCCGATTATTCAGAGGCATCTGGGAGGATTCTGAGCGCCGGGCAGGCCGCCAGGCAGCTGGGTGCTGCTCCCGAGATGGCAACGGGTTCGTGCTGGGACTGGAGGTGCTTCATGGGCTGAAGGGACATCCAGGGGTGGCTCGGTCCTTTTCCTCACCCCTAAAAGCCCCGAGATGCTCCCACCGATGCCCGCCACCAGCCTGGTGGCTCTCTGGAGGGTGTCTGAGCCGCCCCCAGGTGATGCTGAGCCTTGATCCTCTTAAAACCCAGCTCATCCAGCCACAAGGTGCGCGGGGCGGGGGTGACCTTGTCGCAGGAGGGCTGTGCTGGATTTCTCCGTGTCCTGGGAAAGCGTCTTCTCCCTCCTGCGTTTGCCCTGGATTTCAGCTGTGCCGCCGGAGGGACGGGGGTAAAAATCTGCCCGCACAGCCTCGGAGGAGCAACCGAGCGGATGTAACGTGAAGAGCTGAGCTCCTGCCCTGCGTTTCCCTGCTGTTTAGCGTTATTTAACCACCGCGTCAAGGCGCAAACCGCTGCCGAGCCGCACGTCGAGGAGGCACCGGGACTATAAGCAGCGGGATGGCGCGGCGCGACGGGCGCAAAGCAAGTGTCACCATGCCCTGCATCGTGCTGGCATGGAGGGAGAACCCGCTGGGCAAAATAAACGGGCTGCAGATGAGCTCGGTGGAAAACCATCCTAGCAGAAACTTGGGCGTCTCCTTAGATAAACTCTTGCTGGAAATGTTTTTGGGAGGGCGGTGTTTGCTGTTGCGGACCCTCCTGAGCTCCTTATCCCTGTGGTGCTGGGTCCTGATGTCCCCAGCCCGATGCATTTGCAATTTGCAAATTTGCAAAAAAACCAACAGGGTGGGTTTGGGTCTCCTCCTTATCGGGTGATTTTGCTCTGCTCCCTTTGCAGGCTGCCAGCAAGTACAACTCGCAGTACCACAAGCTGTTCAAGGACATCCCGACGGAGGAGAGCGTGCTGAAAGGTGGGCAGCGCGGCGAGGGGAGGGTGGCGAGGGGCTGAGGGGTGCTGGCACCCAGCCTGACCCTGCTCTGCCTTGCAGTTTGCTCCTGTGCGCTCCAGAGGGACATCCTCATCCAGGGACGGCTTTACATCTCCCCCAACTGGCTCTGCTTCTACGCGAACCTTTTCGGGAAGGACATCAAGGTAACGCGGTGCCTGGGTGCAGGGTGCCCCGCGTGTCCCTCTCCCCGTCCCAAACAGCTCTCCCAGCAGCCTGCTGATCCCTTCCCACACCCGAGTGCCACCAGAATTGCCTTCAGGAGCCTGCGATGCAGCGGGGAGAGCTGCCTGCATCGAGCCCAGCTCTGCCTCTTCCGATAACCTGCAGGATCCGCCTTGGGAAAACAAACACTGGTCGGGTGTAAAATTCCCCAATGCAAAACCTCATAAAAGCCGCAGTGGTGTCTGAAGGAAGATCAAAGGTTTCCAGAGGATTCGGGAGGAGATTTGCATCTCTCTTCACTTCTCTGCTTGCTTTACAGTCTGACGTTCCCCAGTTAACGTTGTGGCTGACGGGGATCTTTGGGAGAAACGACTTCCTTCAAAGCCGGGCTGAATTATTTATATTGGCAGCTTTAAACAAATGTACCTGATGGAAGCGAGGTGCCGCACTCCCAAAGCTCGGCACGTTTCGATGGGGTTATTCTGCCACAGATTGCAGCCTGCCTCGTTTTTAACCTTGCTTGCAGGACCTCTTGCAACGAGCCTTAAGGACTCGCTGTGTTTGTGTTGGATGAATCCTTCTCCGCGTCCCCGCTGCTTTCATCGAGCAGAGATC
This sequence comes from Anas acuta, assembly GCF_963932015.1. Lineage (NCBI taxonomy): Eukaryota > Metazoa > Chordata > Aves > Anseriformes > Anatidae > Anas > Anas acuta. Next base: position 11,761,169 of record NC_088990.1, on the reverse strand, counting down.
GGCTCCAAGCTGAGCTTAACGCTGGGGGGTTGCCACGGCCTTTAACGGAGACAAAGCCATCTGGGGGCCACGCTAAATCCCCTCGCCCTGTGTTTTCCCCTCCAGGTCGTCATCCCGGTGGTCTCCGTCCAGCTCATCAAAAAGCACAAGACGGCGCGGCTGCTGCCCAACGGCCTGGCCATCACCACCACCGCCAGCAGGAAGGTAACGAGCCCTCCCCAGGGTCCCTGCGGCATTTTTTGGGGGGGATAAAGGCCTCACATCGCCGGCTGAAGCCGTGGGCTGCTTGGGGAGTGAGCGCGGCTCTTCGTGCTGGCGGCCGGCCAGGGCAAACACTGCAGCTCTGCTTTTGTTCCTGAATTTCACTTTGTTTCTAGCCGAAGCAAACCCCAAGCAAAACCCGGCCGAGCCTGGCAAATCCCTGCCAGGCTCGAGTAAAACCTTTAAACTTCTTAAACCCGAGGAGGGGATGGGGTTTGGGCCACAATACACAGCCTAAGCTGGCGGAGAGCTTGGTTAATGGGCTGAGGCTGAGCTGTGGTCGAGCTTTTAAAATGCGCTGCTTGTTTTCTGCCGAAATGTGCTGACGTCGTCCTGCTCAGTGCTCCGAGTCCTTGCCTGCCAAGGCTGCTGCTCGTGGCAACGTTACGCGGATGGCATTTTAGCAGGGGGTAGCACAAGGCAGGATTTGGGCGTTTAGGTCCATCTGCCCTTTGCAGCCGTCCTGGCTGCGCCGTGCATCGCGTGGGCTCTGTGTGTTGGACCGAGCCGCGGGCTGGGGGATGCTCTCGGTCGCTCCCGACCCCGTTCTCCTCCACCACCTCCTGCTCAGAGCCCGTGGGGACAGCAGCCGAGCAAAACTGGCCCTGAAAAATCTGCTCTGTGTTTTAGCAGGCAGCAAAAATAGCAGCGGGGAAAAACTCAGGGAGATAAATACCTGGGGGAGGGCAGGGGGATGCAGCTCCCGGAGGGGGAAGATTCAAGGGCAGGACGTCTCTGCCTGGCCCTGTCTTTGGAGAACTGGTGCTCCAGCAAACCCCGGGCAGCAGGAATTGTTTGGCCACGTCAGACTGCTTTTGGAGGAAGGATTGGGCTTGGGGTGGTTGGAGACCTCTCCCCCCTTCTTCTCTCTCATCTTCTCTCTGTTTTTCAGTACATCTTCGTGTCGCTGATCTCCCGTGACAGCGTCTACGATGTCCTGCGGAGAGTCTGCACGCACCTGCAGGTACCCCCTGCCACGTCCCCCTGTCCCCATCCTGTGTCTCGGTGTCACGCTGGCTGTGTCCCGCTTTGGGACATGCTGCTGAGCATCACGGGGCCAGAGCCGCTCTCAGCATCCCAGCAGGACAGAGCCCGTCCCTGTCACGTGGGTGTCACGGAGGTGTCCTGTCCCCGTGAGCCACCGGGGACCTGTTCTGGGTCACAGATGAGCGGGGCAGAGCCCGCAGTTTCTCCTCTCGCTTTCGCAGGGTGTGTAGGTGCAATATTTATAATCTGGTAGCAGTACTCGTTCTGCCAGTATGCGCATCGCTGCCTTTTCCCCAGATCTTCTAAAGTTTGTTGGGGGGTGGGAAATGCTATAAAATATAATAAAAATCTGAATTAAAAAGCCTGAGGTGGGGAAGAAATCCATCAGTCCTCAGGCTGGAGGTGAGGGTTATCATGAATCTCCTTCTCCCTGCCTTGGAAGTGTGTGGGAAGTGGTGCTGGAGCCGTTCCTGCCCGGATGGGTGTCCCCTGGGACAGCAATTTGGGTGACTCAGCCCCATCCCTGACCCAGTGGGACACAGCAGCTCTGCCCCCGAAACTGCTCCGTGGATATTTACCCAGTGGTAATACTGGTTTGCCATTAAGAAACATTTTACAGGTTGCGTGCTGCCAGCAGCCCAGCGCGATTTCCCAAATATGAGATTTCTCAGGGCAGCTTTTCACCTGGTGGATGAAAAGTTGGAGATACCTGTTGCTGAAACGTGCCCAGCTCTGCCCTAACATTACTTTTTTTCCCCCTCTCTTCTGGTTCATCCCCTCTGCCTGGCTGGGACCTTTTGCAATTCCTTGTTTTTTGGGTTTTGGGTGTGGTGGTTTGTTTTTGTTTTTTGTTTTTTTTTGGAAATGGGAAGCAACCCCATCAGATGCTTGTGAGATTTAAAGCAGCTCATCTTCATTGACCCGCTGGTGAACCAGTCGAAAACCTCAAAATCTCATTTTGTAACCCCAGCTGGAGCAGGGAGAGGGGCAGCAGGCGGTGAGAGGAGGGTGGGTCGTAACGCCCGTCTTGTTCTCCCTGCAGGTTTCGAGTAAGAAGAGCTTGAGCTTGAAGGAGTTCACGGAGGAGCCTGATGCCGTGTCCCTGGTAAGGCTTGGGGCTCACCCACGGCTCCGGCAGAGCCCAGGGCAGTGCAGGAGCAATCTCGTGATGGGGCAGAAACAGCTTTAAAAAAAAAAGAGTCAAGTGACGGATTTGGGAAGTCTGCAGCAGAACGGCAGCCACCGGCACAGCCAGCCGCTCCCTGGGGGTTGTTTATAGCCGTAAAATTCTGACTGAAGTGCAAAACGCTTCTCAGCTCTCACTGCGACCTCTGAAACTGATGCAGCTCCCAGCTGCGAACACCGATAACGCTTTGGGAATGTGATTGGATTACCCCAAAAAAAGAAAGTGTTTTTTTTTTTTTCCTGTTCTGGCTGGTCCTCGGGGAGCTGCTGGCAAAGGGGCTGCGATGTGAGAGGCAGGCTGGGGACAAGGACAACGCGAGCTCCGCGCCAGGCGGTAGGCGAGGGGGACGAAGTGTTTGGTGCCCTCCCCGGCGTCTCTTGGCACCGCCCGCAGTTTTGGCTGGGAGTGGGTTTTCCGCCGAGCCTGCGATCAGCTGTGCGGCGTCTGTGTAATTTTTCTGTCAAAACATTTGGAAAAGCGAGCGCGTTTCTGCGGCACCGCGCAGCTCGGGAGGAGCCGTGGGCGCGCGGCGAGGTCTGGCAGGTGTGTGGTGGGCGAGAGCTCGGCTGGCAGCTCGGAGAGCAGCACGAAGGTCCTCGGCTGCGCGGGGGAACAGCCCTCAGGTGTTTTAAATGCAGGTCTAAAGACGAGGGCAGTGCCGTGTCCTCTGCTGGACGTGCTCAGGAGGTTGCTGTGGTGCCAGCAGCTCCCCAGTAAACGTGGTGGAGTTGTCCCAAAACTTTCCCTAGCCAAAGCTTGGGGAGTTCATCGCTCCTTGGCGAGGCCACGGGTACGCAGCTGGGAGCTGCATGGGGCATCCCAGGGGTTGAAGGTGTTTCTCCAGGCGTGACTTGGGGCTGGCAGCAATCTCCTGGTGCTTCCAAGGGACCTTTGTCCCCGTGGAGGCCATCACGATGGCGCATTGGACGTGGCTGTGCTCAGTGGAGCTGTGTGAGGGTTCGGGTGTGGATCCGGCCCCCTCGGCACCGCCGGTTCCTCCCCGCAGGAGGTGATCGTCCCCGAGGGCAAGTGGAGGAAGGTGTCACCTGCGTCGCTCTCCCTGTCCCTGCCGGACGCCGACTACCAGTGCATCCACCGGGCCTCCGTCAGCAGCCTCAGCGCCAAGGAGAGCTTCACCTCCGAGGAGCCCCTGGCCTCAGGTGAGGGCTGCGCCTGGCCGGGGACGCGGCGTGGGAGGAGGCGCGGAAACCGACTCTCGGTTTGCATTGCAGAAAGTGCAATAAACACGGAGGAGGAGCTGGAGGTGGAGCAGAGCTGCGTGGCGGAGCTGAGACCCTCCGACTACCAGCTGCTGAAGATCTTCATCGTGCTGTAAGTGCGCCGCGGGTGGCCGTGCTCTGGGGAGGATGGGGCACGCGGGGTGTGCTCGAGCACTGGTGCTTGTTCCTCCTCTCCCAGGATCTGCCTCCTGGTCGTGTCCTCCTCCTACCTGGCGTTCCGCATCTTCCGCCTGGAGCAGCAGCTCTGCTCCCTGAACCGGGACTACCTCTCCCGCGGGCACAGGAGGTGAGCGCCCTTGGGGCAGCGCGAGCGCCGCAGACGGGGATGTTTTTGGGAGGCAGGTTGCACTCACCCCGTCTCACCCCATCTCACCCTGTCTCACCCCGCTCTCTGCCTGCAGGTGACCGTCACCCCCAGCCCAGGACGAGGACCAGACGGTAGCACTTTGTGTACAGGGCCAGCATGGCTGTGGCGTCCCTCCAGAGGGCACCGGTGCCGTCTTCCAGCCGAACCCCGCGCCTCGCACGCGGCCCGGCTTCCCCCCAGCCGGTAACATGGGACCAAACACCTCTCCTCCTGCCTCCTGCTCCCCGCAGGACTGCCCGGCCGGCTCGCGGCCGCGGGTGCCAACTCCCCCTACCACTACGAACCCCTTTCCTCCCCGGGACGCCGACGTGCCCTAGCACCGGATGATGGCTCGGGGAGGGAAGCGAGCCCCCCCCTTAAGACTTGCTGCTAAAATGGTCACTGTTTTTTACTCCAGACGTGGGTTTTCTTGTTGAAAGATGACCTGAGGCTCACCGGGAGCCCTATAAGCACGTGGATGAGCTGTGTGTGCCCTGGGTGAAGCTCTGGGGCAGGTGCAGCTGCACCGGCCTGGTTGTCCCTCTCCGTGAGCCCCTCCTGCAGCCCAGACACCGCGGGGATGGGGGCGCAACCTGGGCTCCCCCTGCCCCTTCTGTCCTGGAGCAAAGGGGCCCCGGGGCGCGTGGCCCCGCGCAAAGCACTTTAGGGTCCTCCACAACAGGCGTCCTCTGCAGGGACCGTGCCTGGGAATGGTGCTGGACCAAGGGCTCGTTAGCCCCGCTCGCCTCGTTAAGATGTCCCAAAAGGCCTGGCTGTCACGGGCCAGCAGCCGGGATGGCGACGTGCCCCCTCCGTGTGTTTGCCCTCGTCACTGTGCAGAGCGAGCAGGATTTGTCTGAACCCTTCCCTTGGGCGGCGCGTCGGGAAGGCAGGGGATACCTGTGCGATTTCATGGTGTTATTTTGTTTTTTTGTTTTTTCCTGTTTTTTGGGAACTAAAAGTGCTGATGGGGCCAAATCCCTGAGCCCTGGGGAAAGAACTCGCTGCCTGGCTCAAGGCTGTGAAAGTATTTTAAATGAAAATAAATAAAACCACGATTTTCTAGCAGTGCCGCGAGCATCCTTGTGTCGATGCCGGGGTTGGGGAAGGGCTGCGAGCCCCGGAGCGGGGTGCTCGGTGCTCCCGCGTGTTTGGGCTGTCCCAGGAGCTTTGGCTCGTTGCTGACCGTGTCCCCTCTGTGCAAGGAGGGCGAGGACACGGCTTACATTTTGGTGTTGGGAGAAGGTCCTGGGTATTGTCCTCATGCCACGGCTCGGGACCGGTGGCATCCCTTTGGGGCAGCCCTGGCAGACCTCTTGAGCCCCAAACATCACCACGTAGGAGAGGCCAGGAGGTACACGGAGTGGTTTGGCACCGTTTGGGGGACGCCGGGGTGTGCGTGGGGCACTCGGTGTCGCTTCTCCAGCACCAGGTAAGTGCCACGAAGGGTCCCCAGGGATCTCTGGACGGGTTCCCCGGGGTTTTGTTTCTAAATTACAGGGCCAGGGACAGCTTTTGGGAAACCCAGAGCTTGGGGAGCAGGGGGTGAGGTGCTAGGGAGGGATTTTTCACTAGGTGGCAGCAAAGACTTCGGGACTGCAGGGGCACCTTGGGGACGGTGTCAGCCTGCTGGTGGGGTGCTGAGCTGCTGGAGCTCGGGGGGACAGGCTCCAGCTGCCTCCTCCTCCTCCTCCTCCTCTTCCTCTTCCTCCTCATTGAGCACCCACAGCCGAAATCCCCCTCCCAGCCTGGCCCTGCAGTACCCACTGCTGCCCTTGACCCTCAGAACGTGTTTTGGGGGGCACAGCGAGAATGGGACGAGGCCGGGTGACACCTCATCACCTCGGTTTTTGGGGAGATTTCAGCACCCTGGGGTGCTCCTCATCCTTCACTGGCACAGGAAAGGCACCGTGATGCTTCCCTCAGGGGTTTTGTTCTGCTCGTTTGGCTGGCACAGGTCCCTGAATGGCTGTTTGCGCAGTGCCAAGCTCTTTTTGTTATTATTTTCTTGTATTTGCACAGTTCTGGGTGGTTTTAGCCCAGCAGGGAGTGTGTTTGGTGGCTGAACTGAAGGCAGGGATGCTGCAAAAAGGTTTTGGCTCGGTCACGGCAGTGGGCAGGCAGAAGCGAAGGGCGGTTTTGGTGAATGCAGGACCGGGCTTATTTGGGCTGGCACCGCAGGGACTGGATGAAACCTCACGTGGGAAAGGAGGCTTCTGGAGCAGGTTTCCATGCTGACCTGCTTTGTATTCCAGGAAGGGCACCCTGCAGCGAACGCAAAGCAGGAGATACTGAACCATCTTCCCCTGCTTCTCCCTCAAAAAACACCTTTTTGGGGTTTGTTTCCCAGCCACGAAGGTGAGCACAGCGGCGAGGTGCCCAGCCGGAGCCACGGGGTGCTGCCACCACCCCACGCCCGCCCCATGGGCGTACGCAAGTGCTCACGGGGTGATGAGGTAAGGCTGTGTGAGCACTGCACGCACATCTCTGCGGAGGCTGTGTAGGAATTTTCTCTGTCCCAGCACTGGGAATTTGCCCCTCCTGGTTTCCCCTGCTCTCCCGTATATGCTTGCAGAGAAGGTTTGGAGTTTTTCTGATTTTTTGGGGACCCTGGTGTGATTTGGGAGCTCCTTTCTGCTGGAAGCTGGTTGCTTTCTTTTCTGGAGGGTGTTTGTCTGCTCCTGTTCTCCTGAGCTCGGTGACGCCTGGTTGAGCGTATTTACTTTTCTTTGTGTAAAGAAACACCACGTAGAAGCTCAGGGTGCACCAACCGTCTCCAGCAGCCTCCTGGTGTGGGACAGAGGCTCGGGCAGGTGGATGTCCATCACGAGCGATTGAATCAGCCCACACAGGTGCTGGTGGAGTTCCTGCACTCACCAGCTCCACAAATCTCCCTCGTTTTACCAGCCCCAGGAGCAGTGCCTGCACGGAGGAGGACTCTGCCACCGAGTCACAGCCACCGCAGACGCGATGCCACGGTGCTGCAGGACAGCCGGAGCCACCGCTCTGCTGGGTGCTGGCTGTAAGTACTCTCAAAAGAAGGGACAACAAGCGTAGGGCTTCAATTAAATTTTATTCGTGGTTCCCCAGGGAAGAAGTGGGACCCTGGAGGCGTTTTCTTCCTTCACTCCCTCCTCTTGCTTGGGCAGGGAGGAAGATGAGGGAGGTGATGTTGTCACAGCACAGACAGAAGTGTTCGTTTGCATTCAATGAGCAGCTCGCCTGCAGTCTCTGAGCGGTGATTGTACTCGGTGCTGCGGGGCAGGCGGTGGGGCGTGGAGGTGTTACACCTGGGTAATGGCAGGCTCAGCCTCGGTGGCAGTGGTATAGCTCTGTCTCAGCAACACGGGCCCCACGCTCAAAAAGAAATCCCCTCGGCAAGCAACTCGATGCCCTTTGGGGCAACTTCTGTGGTTTTGGATCTGTCTGAGTGGTGGAGGTGCTCTTCCAGGGAGCGCTGGTGCTGGGAGGAGAGCCCTGTGCTGCTGGCTGCTTGCTGGCAGTAGCGGCTCGGAGCCTCGTTTCGCCCCACTGCTGTCTGTGATGGTTTGTTTGGGTTCTGGAGGAGCCTGTGGGGCTGTATCTACTTACCTTTTTCTTCAAAACAAGGGAAATTGATGTTTCCGCCCCATCCTACTCTGTGCTGGTACCAGCACTTGTGGGACTGGGCTGCAAATGAGCCGGGTGAGGAGTTGCAGGTTGAAAACAATCCCTCACCTCTTCCGCAGGTTATTTTTGTCCTGGATTTCTCTGGTCCAGTTGGCACCAGGGGTGTGGTTGCTCTGCCAGACACCACCCGAACAACTGGCTCCTCGTTTCTCAGGAGGTCATAGATTATTCCTTATCCTGCAACGCCATCTTGTTTGCTTTCCCACTGCCAGTCCTGTCTCTTAATAATAGGATCTGCTCTTAGATCCCATTTGGAGTTCAGCACTGGAGGAAAAGTGTGTTTCGTGTAGGCCGATCGTGAGAGAAGTATATTAAGGACTGAATCTTGAGCTTCAAGGAGACCGCGCTTATCTTTGGCTTTTATACCTCAAATTCTGCCCCTTTGTTCTCCCTGGTATGTTTTTTTTTTTTCTTTTTTTTATCTGGAGTAATGCAAGAACTGGTTTTGTGCTAGAGAAAGCACAGCAAATGATAACAAGAGTTGGGGAGCACTGCAGAACCCTCCCCACCAAACGGAGATGACCTAAAATTGTAATGAGAAAAGAAACTTCAAAGCCTGAGTGTCACTTTCCATCTCAATTAAGTTTCCTTTTCTAGGATTTGTTTTCTCAGCTTCCTATTAATCTTCCAGCAGCTCAGAGTCAGGCTTTAATTTGTAATCAGAGCAGACAGAGGTGGGGAAGGGGGGGAAAAAAGGGGAAGGAAAAAAAAAAAGCAACCTTGATGCAGCCTAGGAGCACCTATCTGAAGAAGACAGCTTTTTTTTTTTTTCCTGCCCCAATCTTTAAATAATCACAGCATTCTCTTTTGAGTCTCATCACTTGACACAATCATCCCAGCGTCATGCATTCTGCAGCCTTGCTGCTAAATCCAGGCTTCTCAAACACACTGAGCTGTAGGCACAAATTAGGAAAGTCCATAATGAAGTGTTTGGGGCTTGTATTTAAAGGTGATTGCTAAACCTGGCCAGAAGAGCAATGCCCACAGCTAATTAAAGCCACCTAACGAGGGCGTGTTGCCTGCTGGGCAGAGGTGGAGAACTATCTTTAGCACCTCATTTTGCCACAGCAATTAGTGTAAAATAAATAAATAAATAAATAAATAAATCGGCACTGATAGGAGGATTCCTTTGAAAGCAAAGGGGCTTTACTGGTGGGAAGTTCAAAGGCCAGTGATTTCCAGAGGAGACTAAGGCTTTGGGAGGAGGGCACTGCGGGTTGTGGCAGTGCTGGAGGGGTTACATTCTTCTTTGGGGAAAATCCTGCGCCTGGGCACCTCCCTCAGGCACTGGGGGTGATGATGGCGACAGGAGAGGCGGTGGTGGGGACGAGCATCACTTCTGGGCGAGCTTGGTGATGAGGGCTTTCCAGTCTGCTCTTTTCTGCGTGACGTAGGAGGGGGTGAGGAGCTGCAGCAAAGACTCCTGGTGGCCCCTGAAGTATCCCTGGCACAGAGCCTCGGCGTTACAGATCACATACATCCCACAGTCATAGCTGTTCTGCTGGGCTGGTGCCTTCTCCTCCACGAAGGTCACTTTGCCCCCTTTTTTGCCCAAAAAGGCCTCCAGCTTCCCCGCCACCTGCTTGGCATGGACGGAGTTGCACTTACTGTGGGAATCATAGTGGGCGAAGCACTTTTTGTCCCTGAAGTAAACCAGTAGGCTCCAGTGCGTGCCCCCAGCAGCCTGGTTGGAGTTGTCATTGATGGGCAAGAACACCAGCTTCTTGTGGAGAAGGTCTAGTGGTTGAAGGAATATGGCTATTTCTTCCTGGCTAAGGGCACATTTGATGAACTGAGCCACTTCGGGACTGATAAAGCAAACCTGATCGCTAAATTCTTGGAACTGGTCGCTGGCAAAGTACTCGAAGGCAAAGCCGATGATGTGATCGTTAAGCCAGTTCGGGGGCTCCAGCAAGGCAAGGTCTGACTGCCGCAGCAAGCTGTCCATGTAGCTGAGAACAACAGGGTCCATCCTGCGTGGGTAGGGGCCGCTGCGCTCCAGGAAACTTCAGAAGCTGCAACACAAGAAGGGTAGGAGAGAAATTAGGCAATTAGACCACACCTTTGACAAGACACAGAGCCACAGCTATGTCGTGTTCCTTCTCAGCTAGCAGAAAACCAAGTCTCCCAGGCTGAAGGAGCAGCACTGGCACCACCTGCCAGAGGGCAAGGCTGAGGACAGGCTCCTTGTCTGCAGTATGCGACAGGCTGAGCTGGCTGCTCGTGCTGCTCTAGGAGCAGTCTGTGTCTCTGAGGAGATAAAAAGCCTCATGGTTACAATCTTCATTTGTGCTGTGGGTGGTTTCAAAGCAGTTCCTGCTCAGAAACTGCCAGCATTCCTTCAGCTCCGTGCTTTGCATAGAAAAAACACAAAAATCTTCACCTAGCAGAAATCAGTCAGCATTGCAGCGTTTTACCTGCATGGTGACAACCACTGTAACGCCTTGCACCACTGGTATTCATTAGAAACAGTCTTTTCAAGCCTGCCTGATGGCATACGTCCCCCTTTGCCCAGCAGACAGTGCCGCAGCTCCGTGCCAGACGCGTGACCTGTTCCAGGAAAACCTGCTGGTCCGCCAGCACAAGAGGCACGGCTGCGGTAAGGAGAAGCCAAGCACAACAAGATGACAAACAAACCAGCTCCCTGCCGTGGGAATTTTTAGGACAATTCTCTAGATACCTGCTAAAGATTTCAGTAGTTCTTGTACTAGCGAAGCTGTCAAATCCACCAAGCATCTCTGTCTTTCAGCTTGGGTTTTAACTCACCAACATTTTGCTCATAAAAGATGTTATACTGATTATTTTAAGCTTCCTGAATTTGGGTTCAGGAAGTTGTCTTGCAGCAGGTGTACAAGCACGGCTATGAAGGTGATCTTGAGAAGGGAAGAGTGTCAGTACTGCGTCAGACCATCCCATCTCTGGTAGCAGAGAAACCTGGTGAATGGCACTGCAACCGGCCACATGGACCAGATGCCTCAAGCTCTCCCAGCTCCAAACTGTTTTGAAATTCCGCACGGACACAGGCTGAGTCACTCCATCTTGTTTTTGAAGCCCTTTTGCTTTGTCTTTGCTGTTGGCTATTGCAGGCGAATGTGGCCACCTGGCTGCTCACAACCCTCCCATATCAGTCTGTGCACACCGAGCACTGACATCCTTCCAGACAGAAGTGGGTCCTCGCCCTGACCTGCTCTGTCCCACCTTTTCCTCCTTGTTTGTCCAGACTATGCTGTGTCCTCTTAATCTGTGCCTGCTTACCACAAGCAGTGGCTGCTTATCCTTAGGAGCCATCTGGTAACGCAAGCAGATGCTAGCACCTCGGTCTCCCCACCCACGTTTGAGGACATCTTCAGGGGACTCACCTGGGTTTGCCAGGCAAAACATCAGCCTCTTTTCTGCTTTATTTGTGCATCCCCTAATTCTGTTCTTTCCTGGTTCCTACGCTCAGCCCAGTGACAGGGCCACCTCTAGCTTACATACAGCTCCTTCTCAGAAGCTGCTGCCTTCCTGGCTGGGAGGATTAAAGCGTTTCCAGAAGGAGGTTGCAGCACGCTAGGAGGTGCTGCTCAGCAGGCAATGGTGAACCGTCTGGGACCAGGCTGGGGTTGAGCCATGGGATCTTCCAAACACAAATGGCTGCTTTCACCCCGCTGCAGCAGCCCTCTTTTCCTTCCATTCCCCCATCCTCTGCCTGGGCTGCTCCTCTGCTGCAATGCAGCATCAGCCCCGAGGCATCTCTTTGGCTGTCTGGGAGCAAAGCAGCTTCGGGCAGCAGCAGTGCTGTTGCCTCACCCTCTCCTCGTCTGTGCCAAATGCGGCACGAAAACATCTTGGGGTTTCTCGAAGCGCTGTGTGCAAACTAATAACGATAAGATTGCTTCGGTATGATTCACTGTGAAGAAGACACTAATTATCTGTTATGATAGGGGAAAGAAATCACGTGTTGTTGTTTACACCTCAGGAAGACGATTTGTGCTTCTCACTGCAACATGAATCATGAAAAAACCCTTCCTGTCCAGGTATGCATAATCTCAGAGAGATTTAGATCTAATAAGTCTTGGCAGGGCCACAGCGCACGTGACTCACAAGCACCAGAATGGCTGAAACACGCTGCGTGTGTCATACGGCGGAAGGAAGGGCCGAGGTAGAATGTCTTGGAGAGCTAATAACTATTTGTGCATCACCGATAGACCCGGCACATGCCAAGCTGCAGGAGTCACTGAAAAGGAAGGGGAGCAGTCATTGTTATTTACACTGAGCCAAGCACAATGGTATTTGGACACGCTTCCTATGTTAACGAACTCAAACCATTTCCAAGTTTATGGAGCAAATCCTTTGCAACAGCCTGTGGTATAAAAACAACACAAAAAATCCAAACCAAGTCCCAGGAACACAGTACCATGCTTAATTATAACCATGTTTCTAACACAGTACCATGCTTAATTATAAACATGTTTCTTGTGTGATACATCACACAAGCGTGAAGTGACCAGTTTAAGGGGGTCAGAGGGTCACTGCTCACATAACTTTACACATACCCACACAGAGCCCCGAATTCTCCTTTACCACATTTTTTTTCTGCATCATCATCTCCCAGCGATGTACAAAATACACCCAGTAGCTTTCCAGGCCAGTCGAAATGTGATTACAGGCAATGGACAGATGCGAGCATCCTGTGTTCTGTTAATTTTCCACTCTGCAGCAACACAGCTTTATTTATTTTTTGTCAAAGATAAAAAAGAGGGACATGTGGCCTCCTCCTACAGTCAGGAAGGGAGAATGGTTATAGCAAGTGCCTTACCACCACGAGCTACTACTTGTAATTTCACCGCCATCTGGCATTTGTGAAGCTGCTCGTGAGTTGTGCTGGGTGGCTCACAGGAAAACCCTCCACAGCCCCACGCGCCCTTCAGAGCTGCTCAGGGCCAGCAGCAAGGACTGAAAGCACTGTGTCACAGAAGGCATGTGCTGTCAGAGAGCTCCCGCTGATGCTAAAGGCAAACCCATAGAGGAGCTGGGACGTGGATCCCAATGCATCCAGCGTTAAGGGTCTTTGGGCTCCAAGTGGCTCTGCTTGAACCCAGCCAGGATTTGCCTCCTTGAAGGCTCAGCACGCTCTGTTCCAAGGTTTTCATGAAAATAGGAATAAACACTGATGCAGGCCTGGAACAGTTGTTCTGGGTTACAAGCAGGAGTCTGCCTCCTTTGCTTTATTTGTGTGTCAGCAGCTGGGATTTGCAAAAGCCATGATCCCTGGCTCCTCAGAGCAGTGCTGGCTTACCTGATTTTGACAAGAGCAGCAGGGGGAGGGATAAAGGATCGCTCCAACCACCACCCAGCCCCACGAGCAAGCCCACCCGCTCCGGGACCCCCTCAGGGTTACCGACCTGACACGGCCGCGCTCTTACACGGGTCCCACAGGTGGCCGCCGTCCTCGCATCTCCGGGTCTCCGCGGCGGGACGAGGGGTCCGTGGCTGCCGGCCCCAGCTTGCTCCGTGCCCGGCTGGGGCTCCTGGTGCGGGGCAGAGCCTGGGTTTCGGGGCAGCTGGCAAAAAGAGGCGCAGCGGTGTGATTGTTGTTATTATTGTTGTTGATGTTGTTGTTGTTGTTGTTGTTGTTATTGCTGTTGTGGGGCCCCCCTGGCACCGCCTCAGGCTGCCCGCGGCCGGCTCCTGAGGGCCGAGGAGGGCCCGGGTGGGCTGCGAGCCGCGGGGCCGCCCCTCCCGCTCCTCCCCGGCGACCAACCCCCCTCCCGGCACAACGCAGACACCCCTCTACCCTTACCCTATCAGCCCTGCTCCCCAAAACCCCTTTTTCCTCACGTTTCACCCCAAAACCGCGGGGCCGCTCCCTCACCTGCCTCCTCGGCGCCGGCCGGTTGCCGGGCGCTGCCGTAAAGCAGGCGAGCGGCGCGTCGCAAAGCGGCCGGGGGGCGGGACCGCACCGTGTGGGCGTGGCTTAGACCAAGTGGGCGTGGCTTGGGCAGAGTGGGCGTGGCTTGTGCGGAGTGGGCGTGTCCCTCCCCCGGCGCCTCCCCCCTCCCCTCCCGTCCCCACCCGGCGGCGCGCGGGCAGGCGGGCGGGCAGCGCGCGAGCCGCCCCCCCCCGCCCCTCCCTCCCTCCCCGCCGCCCCCCCCCCCCCCCAACCCGCGGCGCGAGGCCCCTCGGCGGCGGCGGCGGCGGCCGGGATGCGCCGCGCCCGGCACCCCCCAGGTGAGCGGCGGGGGCCGTAGGGGGGGAGAACCGGGGGGGGGGGGCTGCACCCAGCGCCTTTGTTCCGCCCGCGGAGGTACCGGCGGGGAGGGAGCGGGAGGGGGCTGACAGCGCCGGGGGAGCGGCTGCGGGGCCGGGCGGCGTGTCCCGGGGAGCGCCCCGCGGAGGAGCGGTTCCTCGGTGCCCCCCCCCCGGTGTCCTCCGGTAGCCCCTCGGCGTCCCTCGTCACCCCCCGGTTTCCCTTCGTCACCCCCCGGTACTCCCTCGGCATCCCTCGGTCCCCCCCTGTCACCCCCGGCATCTCCCCGGTGCCCCCCCCGGGTCCCCTCCGCCTCCCCTGGGACCCCCCCGGTCCCTTCAGCACCCCCTGGTCCTCTCAGCACCCTCCGGTCCCCCCCTTGTCCAGCCCCCCCCCCTCCATCCCGGTGCCCCCGCACGCCCCCCCCCAGCCCCTTCCAGCCCCTTCCCGGGGAGGTGCGGGCACTGTTGCTTTCTGGAATTTTCCTAAATCCGTGCGAATCGTCCCCTTTTTCGGCACGAATGACCCCCCTCGCGACGAGGCGGGGAGCCGGGGGGTGCCTTTTGTTGCGGGCTTCTCCCCGCAGAGAGCCCCGCAGCCGGGCTGGGCATTGCCCGGAGCTCGCCCAGCCCCTGCTGCAGCCCTCGTGCACCCTTTTGGGAGCGATTTCAGGAGATTTCGGCGTGGTGGCGAGGAGAGCTCCGCTGCGGGGATTGATCCCCAGCGTGGCGTTGTGCTAAACCCATCGCGCCTTAACCCATGGTCCCGTCACCGCGAAGAGGTTCCCAGCTGGGGACATGGCTTTCTGGCTGCCTTCGCGGCTTCTCCTCCCCGAGGAGCGCTCGGAGGCGAGGTGTGAGCGTCGCCTTCCCGTGCGTGGCGGTGGTGGGGATGACGGGAGCGAGGGACGAGGCCGAACACCGCCGTGCCGAGCTGCCCGCGGGGTCACAGAGACGGGCGTTATCGCCGGGCGGCATCTCCTCCTCGGTCACTTGCTCCGGGGCCGCGTGATAATCACGCTTGCCCTGACGTTTTATGAGTAAATGTCAATCGTGGCGGCTTATCCAGTTGTTTAAATTTAAATTTAGTGAGAAATCGCCCTGTTCTCCCTTATCGAGGGCTGTTCTGTGCTGGGATGCTCGTGCCGGGCTCTGGGGTGTTTCCCCGTGCGTCCTGCCCTAGAGGACCTGCGGGCTGACCGCCTTGCTCTGCTCGTGGCAGCTTCTCCCTCCTGGCCCCGTTTTTCCATCCTCAAGGCTGTTTTGAAAGCTCTCGGTCCAGGCTGCTTGGAGCAGGGGAGATAATTGAGCAGCGTGACCGGCGAGTGATAAGCTCTTGTTTCCCGGTCTATCAATGATGGTGCAACTCGATACTAGCAGTGGACAAACGGGGATGACGTTACAGATTAAAATCCCATGGTCAGTCGGTGGCAACTGTGATGAATCTGAAGGGAACCAAGCTGCTGCTTCATTTGGATCACTTGATTTTCTTATTTCTTAAAGAGTATCAAAATGTAGATTCAGCTTTGCAGCATGTGCGCGCCTCAAATTTATTTCTTCTACGCATCCACAGCTGCAGTTATGATTTGTAAAATTCAGTTTTGCCTTTTTTTTTTTCTTTTTGTGGGGATCTGCATTGTAAGCTTTAAAGGTATCAAGTGGCTGACATGACGTCTGCTGTTGCAGTATCTTTTAAAAACACTGGTGCTTACATGTGCTACCTAGTAGTACTCTACCCAAATCTTTGGGAACCTTTGATTCCATTTTTCATACTGGGCCAAACATCTAAATGTCGTGTGCCTGAATTATTTCTTATCATGTCCGTCTTAGTGAGCGTTCATCAGGTTTGCAAGAAAACCTCTGAGAATGTTAAGCATGCGAGGTCAGGCGCCCGGGAAACACGAAACCTGAGGTTACCTGTACGGCCGTAATTTAGCCCATTTCGAGGCAGAGCTGTACCAGAAATCCTAATTGCCCGTCCGCCACTTGATTTCCCTAAGGATGGTTTCCAGCTCTGGCACCTCGGGATTCCCAGTGGGGATGGATCCATCGCTCCTTCGCGTCGGCCGCGAGTCAACAGGGGGAGTACTGGGAGCACAGGGACGGTGCCGCTCCCCGTGCTGGTTCCACAGCTCCACATGCAAAGCCAGCGAGGAAGAATGGGGTCTGGGACCAAGCCTGCCCCATAATCCCGAAGTTTTCGTGGTCTCGAGCTGCCAGTGTTTAGCGAAACCGCGAGCTGAAGCGATGTGAGTGTTTCTCAAGGCATTTGTCAGGTTTGGAGTTGTTTTTTCTTAGTGAGCACAGCAAGCAGCGTGTCTCTGATTAGAAGGCCATTTTCTGCCAAATTCTGGTTCTCGTTCAAACCGTGGAGCGGTTGAGTATAATTCCTTTAAAAGTACATTTATGGGGGGGAACGATGCTGTTGAGCTATTTCTGCTGAAGCGTCCTGGCTGCTTTAACTTGATTTGTAGAAATTCCCGCTTCCAGTTCTTTCCTAAATAAAATGGAACCGCGGTTCCGCTGGCATGTGAAATACTTGAGAAGTAGTAACACAAACCAAGTGCTTCAGAAGAGCTGCTGTCTGCAGGAAGAAACCTGACCGTTCCTTAGATGAATTGTTTTGCTGCTGTGTGACCGTGAGGCTCCAAACACGCTCGTCGGGTCGTTTATGAGACGTTTGGCTGCGTTCTGCAGGCCGGCTCCCCAGGATGGGATGGGTGCAGGTTCCGGCTTCAGAAGACGAGTTTTTGTTGGGTTTTTGTTTTTGTTTTTTGCTGAGGTTAAAAAGAGTGCCTTATTTTCTCAGGCTTCGGTCCTGTGTGCCTACATTTGCTTAACTTCCTCTTAAGTGAATGGGATTTCTCTCTTTTCTAAAAGTAAACATGAGCATAAATATTTAAAGGCTGGCGGCTCAAGTTTGCAAATTCAAGACTTTCTCTAGCATTCCTTTAGACAAGAGCAGGATAATAAGAGATTTTTGGTTGTGTCTGGAGAGCTCCTTGCTCCGAGGCACAGCTTGTTAATTGTTGGGACTTCCTGCTACGTGGTGGTGGTTAAAATGCTGCGCCGTGTTTTCAGGTTGGGCGGCTGGGATTATCGCTCGCAGGGAGCCGTGAGAGTCAAGTGCTGCTGATGGGATGTGCATAGAGCGTCATGACTGTCTCCTGATCGAGGTCAATTTTATGGTCAGTTTTCTGTGTTTATTTTTACACAGGCCAAATTTTTCTGTATGCTTCGGGTAGGTGTGGATGCGCAGGTGCCCAGGATTTAGCCTAAGTAAGCTACACAGGTGAAATGCTTGTCAAGGATGAAGGGGGAAAAAAGGAAATGCAATTGTCTTTGTGTTCTGGGGAGGACTTGGTTTTATCTTGCTGTCCTGGTCGGCAGGTTGAGCACCACAGTGATGCAATTCTCGCTGGTGTGACTGCCCGAAATGCTTTACCTCTGTATCTTAAGCAAACACAAGCCATGCGTCCTCAGAAAATGTCAAAATTCAAAAAGGGAGGCATATTGCGGGGTGATTTTTAGGACTGAAGTGATTCGTGTATCTGTCCTAGAATATTAGCAAGAGTTGGGGCTCTGTGACTAGCGATTTTCTTCTGTGGGGAGGAACTGTGCAGCAAGCAGGTACCCACGGAAAAGTTCTGTAGGCAAGGTGAGACCTGTCCGTCTTTGCCACAAATGCTTTTTGTTGTGTTTTTTTTTTAAAACCACAAACTTTAATGCTGCGCAATTGTGTATCGTTGCTTGTAGCTTTTTTTCCTTCACAGTGAAACCGCTTTCCTTCCGATGGAACAAAAGCTGCTTTGCAGCGAGTGGGGTGCTGAGGAGCTGCCTCATCACTTTCCCCGCACCCTCTTGCATTCCTGCCTTCACAGGACATCGGGATCATCGGGATCAGAAGCAACCCGAGCAGGTCACGTAGTCCAAACTCCTGCCCGTGGCTATAGCTGGCTAACATCGGTCCTCCTCACCCTGTGGCTTGCAGGTTGCAATAAAAGAAGGGCAGGGAGAAGTTCGGGCATCCAAAATGGATGAAAAGTGTCGGGGGAGAGCAGGGTTATCCCTGATCCCTGCTTCATGGGGCTCTGCAGGGCGTGTCCCTCACTCGGTGCCCGCTGGCACGACGTGCTGCCACCTTGCACGGTGTTTCTGTGCTGCTGTTAAGCTGATGGAGCCGTAGGCTCCTGCCCAAAGAGGATCTGAGCTGGCTGAAGATAATCGTGGCAGGGGAAAGGAGAGAGCTCTCAGCCGGATCAGTTTGCTGATACCTCCTCGCTCAGCAGCCTGAAGCTGGCAGGCCGACAGCGCTGCCCGCTGACGGTGCTGAGCTCTTTGGGGGTGAAACGGTCGTGCTCCATTTTTCTAGGTGAAACGACACGAATAAACAATACATAGCTGCTCCTTCAAGAACTGTCATTGCTCGCTACTTGCCATTAAGTTGAGGGGTCTCGTTGTTGCTTTTGAGCCCCACTGGACATCCACACAGCCCCGGGCCCCTTGGGTGCAGCGCGGTGGGCTTTGGTGCAGGATGGGGCCGTGTGTTATGTGTGAGGATGCTGATGGCTCGCGTGCCGCTTCTGTGTGGTTAGGAGAGGATTAGCTGTGACTTCTGCATTTGCGTTTTCTGGTTTTCCTGTTGCCCTTGTGACTGGGAGCTGGGTTAAGCCTTTGAAACGAAACGGGCCGAGAGCCCCGCGATGCGAGGGACGCTCTGTCAGTCCCATGACACCGCAGCTCGCTGGGCTGCCGACTGCTGCAGGCTGCTCGATTTCCTCGCTCTGACTTCGGTTTGTAAGCAGGGCCTCAGCACAGCACCGAAACAACTACACGTGTGTGGTGTTTTAACAGTGAGGTCCCCGATGTTCCTCACCGTGGCACAAGCCTGCTGCATGGGGAAGAGGGCTGAAGCTCGTTTTCCTCGCCTTGGGACATGCACTGACTCGGCACACGATGCTGCCACAGAGCAGAAGGCGGGTGGGAGCGATGTGAACTGGTGAGGCACCAACTGATCCCACTCTTGTCAGGCAGCCAGACGGATTGTGTGCTCCAGCTTGGCTGTGGCCATGAAACCCACTCTCGATTGTGTGTATCGGGCCCTTCCAGCCCCTGCTGGCGTTGATACTGGTGCTTTTTAGGGCTGGTGGGGAACAGGCCAGTGGGCTGCCCCCTTGTATCCTGCGTGCAGCAGCAGAAGACAAATGTGTTATAAAAATAACCAGCGTAATGCATGTAGGTACTGCGTTTGGTGTGCAATGGGCTGCTGTTCGATATTTCTGCTACGTGAAACGAAAGTAGTTAGGACCTAACTAAACATGCAAGGAATGTTTTATTATTTTTATGATTTATGATTTTTTTTCTCCCGTTGCAGCTACTTTGATTATCGCCTTTATTAATGTTAAGGAAAAAAAAATCTATGGGCTTCTCTGTCGGGTGTGAATCTTCTCTGCCGCTGTCTCACCTTGAATCACATCTGGTGTACCACAACGTGACCTTGAGTCTGTTGTAGAGTTATTCCCTCTCCGGATGCCTGTTTAGAGTCCCTGCTTATATCCATCAAATGCTGATCATCTGACAGCCTCTACACGGTTTTTAATCAAAATTCTCAAGACTGCATTACTTGTAAAGAATGACCTTTAAGAAGGTACACGATCCCAGATACGCTGTGTCGGCCAGTGGTGGCTGAGCGTTAATGGGAGCGGAGCGTCTAATCCATGCAGATATCTTTGAAAAACCCAAACTCTTAAGGAAAAAGAAATAAAAAAACCGACCAACAATGCACATTATGAATGTTTTTGATAGACAGCCAAGCATTCTTTTATTGTGTTCCACATCTTCGTGTTGGTTTTGTTTAGAGTGATGAACTTAAAACAGTTAAAATATTTACTTTAGAAGACTTCCGTAAGCCTACTGTTTTTTCTTCCGTTACATAAGTACATAGACTGAAGTACAGTTCTTAAAAACATTGACGTTTTTACTTTTGTAAGGCTTGTCTGAGGTAAAGAACTGTTACGTTGGTTTGTGCTTGTTGGGTGTGTAGGACAACCTCTCCTGGAAGGAATTAGGCAATGATTTAATTGTGGAGGAATGTGGTCCCATTAGGTGCAAAAAAAAAAAAATTAAAAAAATTGAAGGCAATAAATCATTAGAAATTTAGCACTTGATTGAAACGACGTTAAGCAACATTTTAAGGTTTCGGAATTAGTGCTGTTGGAAGAGCGGGTTGTGTTTGTAAATAATCCTTCTGGGGGTTTCTTTGACAAACCAAGTGCCGGAGAGCTGTGTAGGAGGCCGCTCCCCGCACCTTCGGGCTGTGTTCAGCCTCCATTTGCCAATCATTCAGCAAGCAGTGGATAATTTCATGGGTTTTGTTGCTGCTGTCAGTGGCAAGGGCAGCTGAACAACTCCTGTTTGAAGAGGGATTTCGGCGGGTGTCGTCTAAAAGCAGGACCATTGTTTCTTCCGTTTCTTTTCATCAGAGAGTAAAGATACTGCCAGCTGAGAGGGCCGGGGTGTGCAGGAATTTGGACGAGGATGCAGCAGACAGGCAGCTTGTTTTGGGTTTGGGCCATCTCACTTGCAGAGCGAGGTGAGACGTCTCGGTGAGCAAAAAGGGCACGCGTGACGTGCTTATCCTCCCACCTTCCATGGGAAGACTGTTTGAGAGGTAATCCGTGCGGGCAGGTGTTTGGGCTTCACGTCAGGAGGGCAGACTGTTCGCCGTGGTCATCGCCTCAGATAATCTTATCCAGAGACACTTCACCGTGCCTGGAAGGTAAGCACGGGGGTCAGGAGACAATGCAGGGCACAGGCCGGGGTAGATTTGCTTGTGGCAGATAAATCCCTGAGGAGAGGTTTGTGCTGTGGGGGGTTTCTGATGGTTGCAGCTGGATTTGGGACATTGCTGCAGACAGACCCAGAGGTGGTTCAGATAGGTAGAAGTGAGGCAGGTTTGTCGTTTTGGAGGGGGAACGTGGGCTTTCCTTGCCAGCTGAAGAAGGTGGGAAGCTGTGTGTGAGGTCGTTGCTGTTTAGGAATGTAATGCCAGTGAGGAATCTTAAGAGTCTCACTAAATCATGAACGGAATTAACTACCCAAAAGCAAGCAAGGAGTCTGCAGGTATGATTTTCTAAACAAAAAATTGCTTTTCCTGCTGACTGCATACCCTGGTCTTGTTCACCTCTAAATAGGCGATTGTCAAATTCATCATGACTTGTCAAAGCACAGGATCCATTTCAAGGCTGACGCCGTAGTTATACTTCTCCTAGTACATCTCTGTGATCTCACTGTTCTATGCAGAGATTTGATTAAGGAATTTATTAACCTTGAGCTGTAATATTTCTTCCTGCAGGACTGAAATCATACCTCTAAGCAGTAAATTACCAAGAGGGATTACTTACCAGCAATTGCCCATCACTTGCCCCTACCACTCTGTAGAAGTGTCGTGGATTCATGTGCATTGTTTCAAGCTCAAATCCCTTTTTAATTACAGAACGGGAACGGCGAGCCTGCTTCCAAAAGTATTGTTTCTGAGTTCAGTTTTACTATACGTTCTGTTCCTATCCCTCTCCCTCCATTTATTTGATTTAAATGCTTTTCCAGTGCTGCTGCTATTCAGCTGTGATAAACAATACAATAAACACGGGGGAAAATAAATAAAGCACCTCCAGTGAATAGGGGAAGAATAATGAAATACAGAAGAAGCTGAGCACCGAAGAACATGCCTGGTTTGGGTATTGAGAATTCATCATCACACCTAAAAGTCTTTGCTGGAAAGAAAGATGATCTGAAAACTAGAACAGGGAAAGACATATTCCTATATTTTTCTTGTATTTTTTTCTTCCTGCAAGAAGACCTGAGCATCACCTGTAGTGTTGCAGGGCCACTTGGCTTTTGAGTTTTTATATATTTTAAGGTTTCCTCCTCTGGTTTACCTCTCATCGGTCCTGCTGTCCTATTTTCATGCAAGCCCTCACGCTGCTTTCATTTTTGGTTTGTTCAGGAGCCTGTGAAACTTGAGGATTAAAGCTGAATGAAGAGTTTTATGCAATTGTTGTTGTTTGAAGAATAGCCCCGGTGTGAGCTCTCTGGTGCTGAATATGGACGCTTTTCAATTACAGAGAAAGCTCATTTAAACCTCAATTTAGAAGTAGCTCGGTGTCTGAGACTTGATATGAAGATTGTACTCTTGTCTCTTGCACTGTGTTTTTTTTAGTAAAAGTGAAATCCTTGAAAGAATATCATCTTTCAAGCAAAAAACAAACAAACAAACAAAAAAGCACCTTTTTGAAATTAAACCCCAACCTGTAGACATGGATTGCAAGTGTTTTGGGTGCAGTTTTTGTGTGTGCCACATGCTTTGTAAGTTAACTCTACTTGAGCATGGACTGAAAGCGAGATTTTGGAGGACTTTGGTCTGGAATGACTTTCTCTTCTTGTGTTTAGGTTTTCTGGGAGTGTTAATCTACATACTTTTGTTTCAGGTATGCTGTTCAGGGGGTGGAGGGGACAAGTATTCAAAAAACTTGAACAATTTTCCTTAGGTGAAGGATCATTACAGGTTTAGATCCTGCTGTTATTAGTGAGACTCCTGTCAGCTACCATTTAACTTTCTGCATGTCAAAATTCCTGCTTGTGATATGCTCTCCTGCATCTTGATGTGACCTTTTCTAAGAGTCCTTGAGCTTTTTAAGGTCTGGAGACTTGAAGTGTTTGTTGAATGCTGCAGGATGAGCAAGGAAAGTGACTATTTCAGTTAAGCTGCACAAACATTTCCATTGTAAAAAGTTATTTTTGGCTGTGCAGGGTTGTCGGAGCTGATTTTAAGATGGGGCTGAGCAGACGCTTTCAGCTAAGGAAGAGTTTTCTTTTCCTTCTCCTTTCATCGCCATTTATCCCCTGAATTCGTTTGTAGTCTAGGCTGTACTGGGCCATTTTAGGGTAAGATATGAGATTGGAAGCTTTGTGGATCTAGATTATAAATTTAAAACCACAGGAACTTCTGAAGCAGGAGAGAGACAAAGGTGAGAAAATTCCCACTTGAGATGGGAGTAATCCTTACTTATAAGCATGTCCTGTTTGATCTGAGGGAAAACTAGATGGGTTACGACTCTTACCCTATGTGAACATTGAACTGTGACTTATAATTAAAAAGTTTTTTTGTGGCGCGGGGCAAGCCAGAGTCTGGGCAGCATGGGGCATTTTCCACTGGCAGTCCTTTAGGATTTCGCTGCGTGTAATCTTCATGTTTCAGAGCTAAAAACCTCATTTTGGAGTAAGAGAGGACTGTGTGGCAATTATGGAAGCATGCATATTTGTGTGCTTTAGGGAGCTATAGCTCTGAAAGGCTGGAATAATATTTAGCTAAGTGCTGCAGATGAATTTGAAGACGAGAACTTCAGTCTCAGCTGTGATTAGGTCGTAAGTACATGGTAATGTGTGTTCATCTTCCAAAAGGCAAAGGCTTCTGGTTCTGAGCTCCGTGAGGCTAAAAGCTTCGTGGGGCAGTCTGTCTGCAGAATTACAGTAAAAATTGGAGTTGCTAAGGCAAACGTGAAAACTGAACAGCAAGTTAGCTCTTCACTGCACCCAGTATTGTCCCCATTTGAGCCCAGGCATCAGGGCAGTTGATAATTTTGGAATTTTGTGATCTTCCTGCAGGTACTGGGAGCTGCTCAATGCTTGGGGAAGAAGCAGGTGAGCTCGACACTTCGCTTCTCCTCAAGCACGGGGTTACCGGCTGCTTCCACCTGAGCTGGAGGGAAACAAAGCTCAAAATCCTCTCATTTAGCTGAGATTTGTTGGTTAGGCTGTAGTGTTATCCTTACACGGATGCAAAGACGAAGATGGAAAGACCCATGGGGTGATGGAGGGTGCTGAGCTCTGGGCTTCTCCTCGAGCCCCCTGCATTTTGCTGGTGCTGCATCTGTTGGGGCACAGCGCCTCTGCCAACTGGGGCCCAAACTGGCTTTTCTGCCCAGGTACCTGAAAATAAACAAAACTTTGGTCACCTGGCAGGAATCATAGCCAACTGTAGAGGCAAGTAGGAAAATAAGACTTTTTTTTTTTTTCTTTTGCATGTCCCTTCCTCATTCTCTACGTGCCGTCTAATTTCTCAAGCAAATAAGGTGTGGGTCCTTCTGGTGCCTTACTCGACGTGTAGCTGAGTTGTTCTCTAAGTTTTCTGCGTGTTAAAATATGCAGCAGTGCAAGTCGTATGTACGTGAATTCAGTGCTGGCTATTATTGTGTATTTGTATCAGTTATGCTCGTGTTGTTCTGAAGTATCCCCATCAGATTAATGTTGCAGGTGAAAATTTTGCTTGGGTTAGCTGCCTCGTATACTTCACCATGCCTGAAAATGATGGAGACGAGTTTGCTCTTGCTGTCCTTTTTTTTTTTTTTTTTTTTTTTTTTTTTTTTTTTCAATTTTGTTTCTGTCCTGAAGCAGTTAATGCAGAGAGATGTTGATTTGGGCAAACAATACGAGCCAGTTGCTGTGGTCTGCAGGGTGTGGCTGCGAAAGGTCTTGTTGCTGGTTCTGTTTGCTAGGCTGAGCTGGAAAGGGCTAATTATAGAGACAAACTGGGGAAGGAAGAGAACAGGGTCAATTAGAGCATCCAGCACAGCTTCCTTTAAATTAGTAGTTGGGCTGAAGAGATAAAAACAATAAAGAAGCATGGAGTGAGATTTCAACTGCTCTGCTGCGGAGTCCTGCCAGCAGCTACAGCAGATGATGTTTTGCAATTTTGGTTTGGTTTGTAAGTAAAGAACGTGTTGAATGAGTAGTTGTGTTACTGAATTGCCAGATTGCTTTGAGACTGAAAAGATGTTACCACTGCTTTTCCTTTAATAGGCTTCCCAACAGCAACCGGTCGTGACCGTGGTTTGAATGAAGCGAGGGAATGCCATGCCCCCAGCATATGAGTAATGTGGGCTTGTGTGAAGAAGGAATTGTCTTCTGCACTCAAGATGCTGTATTTTAATTTAGGAAAAAAAAAAAAAAAAAAGACTAAACCATACATCTATGTAAATGTGAAATGGATCAATTTGGGGCATGTTTTATCCCCCGTTTGAGAGCATACCGGGGCTTGGCTTGTCTTTCTTGAGGTTGTCTTTAGGGTTTAGAAGCTTTTTTCCTGGATTTATGTGTGAACTAACTCCGATTAGAGGAAATGGTATTTAAAGAGGTGATGCCGAAGCAGTATGAGCTTTTGGCTCGTAGTTGCACAGGTGTGGAAAGTAATAAACTCCTGTGCTGTCTGGAATTCATACAAGCCAGTAAAGAAAACCTTCTGTTGCACTCTTACCAGATGACCCTTTAGTCCTTTAACACACCCTTGTCTCAGTTTTTCTCCTTTTAGGAAAAAAAAAAAAAAAAAGGCACCAATTGGCACACCCTCCCCACTTCTGCGGTGTATTTTTGCTTTTCTTTGGCTGGTTTGACCATCCTGCAGCGTGCAATTACTCAGAATTACTGTGCAGGAACGAATATGGTGGAGCAGGGAGGAAAAGCGGGGAGAAAATGCAAAGTTCTGTTCATGCTTTTCTATCCAGATTGGCAAGTTCCTTCTGCCGGTGCCGTGACTCATCCCAGGCTTCCTCGCTGGAGGCGACTTCTGGCAGCGCATCAAAGCAGAAGCCCATGCTTTTAGACCGTAGTTGAACCAGGACTTTCCTTGAGCGAAGGCTGTTTTGCTTGTCCTGGAACCTTTCATGTGCAGGAGACTGCAGGATGCGCCCATCTCTCAGGGAAATTCATGGTGAAGTCGGGTAATTCAGGTCGAGAAGGGTTTCTTCTTGCTGGTTTGAGCAAGGCACCTGCTTGTCTGGAGGGTCTTGCCCACCCCTCCCAGATCTGTGATACCATCGGAGAGCAGAGCTGGTTTTCCTCTTGATTTCTTGTTTTTGTAGAGTTCATATTTAGGGTTTGAGCTCAATTTCCAGGCTTAGTATGTCAGCTAAAAAATTTCATGACTAGGAAGGGAATTTCTTTTTCCTGAAGGTACAGGTAGAGCTGCTCTCTGCTTGGAGCTATGATGCCAGCTGAGTATCTTGCCCTCCTCTCTCTCATTATAGTTAAAACCAAGATTGCTGTAAGCCTTCAAAATGGCTTTTTTTTTTTTTTTCATAAGCTTATTTATTCTGAGCAAGATGGCTCGGGAGCATGAACAGTTCCACCTGGAGGAATTTGGGATGGTGTCACCGGCAGGGAAAAGACAGGGCTGGATCCAGGAGAGGATGTCAGTCTGCAGCTTGAAGGATATGCAGCAAAGATTTTGGAAGAAGGTTTGTTTTGGAATTTAGGGCTGCCTTGTGGAAAGCGTGGGGCTTTTGGGGAATATATTGCCAGTTACTTACTCCAGTTCTTAGAGATTTTTTTAACTGAACTGAGCTCTTCATGTTTTGAGGGATTCTTTGATGTCTTACAGTATTATATAGTATTTGTAGACTGTTTTTTACTTACTGCGTAGCCTGTGTGCCCCAGTTACAACCCAGCATCTCTTAGAGAAGAAAAGCTGGTACCTGCTGCGAACAGCTTCATCACACCCACAGGGCAGCGAAACAGCACCCAAAGGCTCCGGGTAGGTGTGGGCACAGCCCTAACTGGGGGATTTCTTTTCTGTAGGTGTCACGCAAAGAAGGGAAATGCTGGAGAGAAAGTGAGAAGAATGTGTAAATACTTAGAGGCTGCTTCTCTCAAACGCGCAAGGGAAGGCTCTTGGAAAACCATGAAAGTGGCTGTTGTCTTTTTCTTAATGGGTTGGAAATGGAGATTGGCATCCTGAGCTGGCACAGGAGCCAGCCTCTCGATAGGGATCTTAAGTTACACACGAGGTAGAGCCTTAAAGGTGCAGATAAAAATGTAAAATGAATTCAGTAAGAATGCATTGGGGTGCAAGAAAAGAGTGGTGTGGTCATAGAGAAAAAATAAATTATTTTTGCAGCAACTTTCTGTTAGGTTGAGACAGGGTTAGAGGGAAGCTGCTCTGGCAGCTGAGGTTAGTGCCTGTGATGAGAGTTTTACAAGTGTGGTGAAAGTGAAAAATCTTCATCTTTACATTTTTTTTTTGTGCTAAGGGAAAAGGACAAAAACAGATAGATGTGGTTTTAAATACTGGCATTGTGAAGTGGTATCAGAGCTCCAAAACCTGGTCTGTGCCGTTCTTACTTAATAGTGAGACCTTTTTATCCTGTATCTATTAGATTAGCCCCCTCAATTTTTATTTTGAAAGTGACATTTTAATGATGGGATTGTTCTGGTCTCTCTTATGCTGCCACATTGCACACACATTTCTTTCCTTCGCCCACATCTTAATTGTTTCCTCTGTGTGACAAAGTCCACAGGCCAGAGCTGCTTGGAAGGGGTGTGTTTTT
This sequence comes from Anas acuta, assembly GCF_963932015.1. Taxonomy (NCBI): domain Eukaryota; kingdom Metazoa; phylum Chordata; class Aves; order Anseriformes; family Anatidae; genus Anas; species Anas acuta. Next base: position 11,733,872 of record NC_088990.1, on the reverse strand, counting down.
TTTATCACTTACTTACCCTGCATCTGACGTTGGGCAATCCCTGGAGTTTTGTAAGTATTATAGCAGCCTTCCAGGTATATTTAAGCACTTTTTCATCCTTTTTTTCAGAGGGTGTTTGTGTGTCGGTCTGTGCGTTCCCGTCTCCATTTGTGTGCTATGTTTTGGGACAATCAGGGCATTTTACATCCAACTCTTCTGCGAAGTCATCAAAGCTTCAGGTTTTATTTAGGCTTGTTTCCTGCAGAGAGCAACAAGCGATTGGCAGCGACAGCACCAAGTTTCTTTTCCACGTGCCTCTAATCTGTCAGCACAACTGTTGAGAAGTGTTTGAACAAGTGGGATTTCACTGCATTGCAGGTCTTAAACTGCATTATTTTTACACTGTTAGTACAGAATACAGGATAAGCTGTGGGGTATTTGAAAGTCTGCAGTGGTTGAAGCATGTGCTTTCCTGGGAGCAGAGTCAAGTGAAGGACTGGAGATGTGAATTATTCCTGTGGCTTAACCTGTGGTTCTGCTGCCAGTCAGTTTTTCAAGTATTCATTTAGGTGAGAGCATTTAATAGCAATGTATTAGGACTTGTGAGATGCTCAGGGTAGCTGACAACCAAGATAGCTCTACTTCTGTCTCTAACTGAGATTTTTGTGTGGTCCCCTTTAGAAAGGAACACTTTAAAACTGTACCCAAGCCTGCAAAGTGGCTTTCAGTAGGTATGTGCGCTGAAGAAGATAATTCTCACTACTTTGCTAGGTCTGTATTAATGATTTGAATAAATGAGGGTCTTACTTAATTTTGCATGACTCTAGGTTTTTGTTCAGGCTCAGCACTATGATTGATAGACTTTTTTTCCTCCCACAATATGCTCAGCCCAGTCAAAATGTTATAACCAGCTTTAGTTTTCTCCGTTTCCTATGATTCTGAGTTAACCCTCTTTTCAGGAAATTAGTGGCTTCCTGTAGACTATTTGTAGTTGCTGCTGGCCGAGAAGAGTGAGGTGATGTCTATGCAATGAAATATGATAAAGTGTTTGGGAGGATTAGCTCTTTCCTTTTCTAGGATTAGCGTGATACAGCCGGGCACGATAGCGGTCTGAGGATGCCGCGTGCGATTTCTGCTCCCGTTGGAGCGCAGCTGCCTGCGGCCGGAGGAGGAGCAGGGCTCCCCGTACCCTCCGGCTGATCGCCTTCCTCCACGCGCTGTTGCAGCTTGCTTTTGGATTCTGAGGATGAGCCAGAACTAAGAGTTTTTGTTCCATTGGTTTATTGGCTTCTTTAATTAGTTTGGAGGTACTGGGGTGTTGTTTTTTTTTTTGTTGTTGTTGGCGTAGGAAAACAAAACCTGCTGAGAATTACTCTTGCTTAGGGAGCTGTCAGCGGAGACAGAGAGACTGTGGTGCCGATTCTTGGCCGCTGCAGAGTCCCCGTTGGTGCCATTTCTCACCCTGGGAACTCGTGCTGAGGCTTCTCCTTCCTGCTCTGCGTTCAGCCGCACGCTCTGGACAGGAAGCAGCGAAGGCTGAGCGAATCTCAGGGCGCTCGCGTTTAATACATTTGTGCAAGAACAGGAGAGTTGGGATTAAGGGCGGGCTGCAGCCTCGTCTCGGAGGGAAATGCCTGTTTTCAGCGCTTTGCCAAAAGCAGAAGACTTCTAAGACCGCGGCGTTAAGGCTTGACCTACTTGTAGCCGCTCGGACATCTGTGCGAGGAGGTGAGGATGAAACAAAGCATTGTAGCTTCTTATAGCAGAAACATGACACACGAATAATGTGCGTGGCTTGGCAGCGTTTCAGAGGAAGTCTGAGCAGACGTGTCTTACCGGAGGCACAGGGATCACTGGGGGTGGCATTCAGGTTGTTCCTAGTGGCCGGACTGTCTGCCCCGCTCTGCTGTGCCCTTTTCCTGCTCTTTGGAGGCATTGTTGAGGGGAAAATTCACAGTAGTGGCACTCACGCTTATCTTATTTACTGTTGTTCAAAGAATATCTGATGCTATTGTCTGCTCCTTCATACGTGAAATCTAATCTCTGCTTCAATTAGCCTTGGTAATAAGGCTCCTGCTTGATAAGTGAGTAGACAAATATTAGCGCATTACCACCAAGGTCTTTATCCTTTGCCGAGATACAGCGGTTGAGCTTGAACGCAGGTTATTTATGCACACAGAACAAACTTATCTGGGTTCCCGAATTACCCCTCCTGCAAAGTGAGCGTTCCTGCCCCTGAACAAAGCCGGATTCGGCTAGATGAATGCTTCCAGCCCCTTCCCTGTCACACAAGTAAAATATTTTTCCCACTTTTCCACGTGTGCAATATTTCTGGTGCTGCCTACGGCGTGCACGCAGAAAAATGCATAAAGAATCCAGTGTTTGTGGGCAGCTCTGCACCAGGCTGGGCTTTCCAGCAACGCATCTGAAATATGCGCAGCTCGTTCACGCGGCGCCTCCGCAGCCCAGTGACCTGGTGAGGAGGAGGATGGCGGGGGCCAGCAGCAGATTGTTGCCCTTGCAAATAAAACCACTCGTCCGCCCCACAGCCCTGTCCCGAGCCCACATGTCCCAGAGGTTGGGCAGTGGGAGCAGAGCAAGCGAGTTGAGCTGTGCAGAGCCTCGAAGCTTCAAGGAGATAGCACCAGAGCGCTGCTGGTGGCAATGGGGATCTCTCTGGATGTTCTTTAGTAAAGGGAAGAGGGAGAGAAAATTGCTTCCAGGGGTGATCCTGCAGCTGATGGGAACGATCTACTGAGGGAGCGTGTGGATGGAAGTGGCAGGTGTCACGGACAGATGAGGTTTCTTGTTCTTATGCAAAATTCATGTCCAGGCTTTATGGTGCAGGGTGATCTTTTCTAAAATAACACCGAGACAGCCCTTGGAAGGCTCCCCCCCTTTGCAAAACAACCCAACCCACTAAATGGTGTTTGCTTTTTTTTTTTTTTTTCACATATTTCTTTGTAAAAGTAGCTAACCTTTTCCATTTTATATTCTCCCCATTCCTGCTATAAATGTCCTAGTGCCATCATTCGGTGCCTTTAACATCTAACTCAATCGTTCTTTCCACTGGCTGGGAAAGCACTGCCGGTGCTTCAGTTTGCTCTGGCTGTGTTGAAGCACAAAGGAGCCTCCGTGACCTCCAGGAGGTGAGGGAGTACTGAAGGTGATATTGCAGACCCCGTGGTTGGTGAAATCACTAACCAGCTCAGCATACTGGAGACGGTTGCACGATATACAAAGCCGTCATCATCAATTCAGGTAATTTGAGAGGAAGCACTTCAAAATTCCTTTTGTGTGCATCAACAATTCCGTGTTAATTTTGAAAGCTTCTTTGCATCACGGTCTTTGCTTGGTTTTCCTCTCACTTGTGCTCCTGAGGATGTTTGCCCACAGAACTGGTAGGGCTGCAGCTGCCTAACATCTTCTTGTTGCTCTCGGGTGAGTTGTCTTCTGCTTGTGTCGTCCACCTTAAAATTAAATTGATAGAGGAGTTGGAAACTGCCTTCTTCGTGCACCCGGGGCAGGAAGAAGAAAGGCAAGCTGATGCATGCTTTCCTTCGGAAATTTCCCTGGATCTGTCTGGTTGCTCTGTAGGCACCAGGAGAAGCCTCTCTCAGACAAACTGGGTGTCTGGTGGCGGGTGTGATGGGCCTCCCCCCGGCTTGTTGGAGGGAGCCAGCCCTCCTCCACCTGCTGTCCCTCTGAGGACTCTTTTAGCCAGGTGTTTGTACTCTTAGTGCATGAAATATTTTAAAAAATAAAACTTGACATCTCCTTCAAGCTCAGCTTGGGAATATCTAGAGACCTTCCCAGTCTCCAGCCTCTAATGACTGGCTCCCCGGTGAGCCCACTAGTTTTGTGTTCCCCATTTCGGAAAGTGATGGTCTCCTGAGAGTGGGAATGAGAGTGGTGGAAGATGTCACCTCCTCTGCAGGAACGTGCTGTGCCTGTGCATGTCCTTGGCTTCTTCCAGTGCCTCTCATCTACTTCAGTGAGAAAGCAGCTGGTCTAACTTTTCCAAGTGAAGATTGACACGTTTTCCCCCCAAACACACCAAGAAACAAACAAAGCCTGGCAAACCAGTAAGGGTCGACCTGAAAGGAGATGTCATCCATTAAATACTTGCATGGAGGGCTGCGACTTAGGATCTGCTGGGGTCCAGATTATTCAGCAGGACTGTAAAAATAAATTAAAAGCATATTTTTCATGAGCGCTTGTCGAAGAAGCCTTTTTGATTTATGTTCCTGGATCTTTTACATGTATGCATCTGAGATGAAAACCAGCATGGCTAAATGATGAGGTTCAGGTTGATATGAGCCAAACAGATGCACTTCAGAAAAAAAATGAAACTTCAATCTTAAATTTACTTAGCTCATTTCCTAGTGTCATTACATTATCCTGATGATGAATGTTCTTCAGTTGTGTGATCCTACACTGAATATATTTTTAAACATTTCTTCACGCTTCCTTCTGTTGATCTCATCACATAGCAAAGTTAATAGATTTAAGGCAGTTTCATTTCCATACCATATGTTCTCTAAGACATTTTGGACGGATAATGATAATGCTTATACATTTTATTTTATCACACGATACCAGAAAGTACTCTGTTTTTCAGGTAACAGAGGTAGGAGGTCTTCAGAGAAGCTATGAGCGAGATGCTTTGTTTTTTCCCCTGAGTGGTACCGTCTCCCGTTCTCTTTCAGAGCAGTCAGGAAGGATGGCACTTGGGATGTGACGACTTCTTTAACCCACTAGCCCATCAATGTGACCTTGATGAATGACTTCTAAACCTTAATTTATGTAACGTTGATTATTGCAAAAGCAGCATTCCCTGTGGCACTGGATTTCCTTCGGCTCAGGCTGGAAAAGAGGCTTTGCTTCAGATTTATTGGAGAAAAATGTTTGGGGCTGCACGCTACATTGTTTGTAAAAGACTCCAGGAATGGCTTTTTAAATTGCCATAGTTAACTGTAAACATAAATCACAAAATTGAATTGTGTACTCTGGGAAAGCACGATCTCATTTGGGAAGGATGTGATTTCTCCTATCTAAGAAACTGTGATTGGTGCCTGAAGAATAAGCTGAGCTGCAATTACAAGCTGCAGCTGATGCTTCACTAACACACCAAATTTTGCTAAATCACCTGAGTAAGGTACTGAAACTGACAAATTTAACATCGTCTGGGGGGTACTAAATACTTTCTTTCTTTAAACATGTGCAGTGGTTTTGTGCTAGAGATGAATAAGTTGTTCTTAGACTCAAGAAGTTCATTTGTAAATTTGATTATTTGGTAACATAGGTTGGGAAACATCCTCACATGCACTTCATTAGTGCTTTTTTCATTTTGTAGATATCAGTATCCTTAAATATAAATGCTAAACTTTGTGGTCTTAGTAGAGGAGAAATCTTGAAGCACTCTGAAAATATGTTTGCTAATAATTAGTGTTAGAAGATAAATTTGAAATTGTCTAGTTAAAGAAAATAGTGTTCTGTTACTGAGAGTAACTTTACTCCATGAAATCCATTGACATATTTTAGGTTATTGAAGCTGAAACCTCTAATTAGAAGGTAACAGGACTGTGACTGGGATCCAAGTGCTGTCTCCTCCTTTTCTGGTTCTTAGAGGATTGTCAGATAGTTCTTGTATTTTTTTTTAGGGAGAAAAGCATTTTGTGTTGCTTTGCTGGCTGTGTTTGGGTGAATTAACTATCACTGTCCAAGAGGCTGAAAGATGTTCCTAACAGAAACTGGGTTTGATGTTACCAAAGGCGATGAGGGGGACTTTGAAGAAGGGACATGAAATTGGTTAGGAGTGTAAAACTGCAAAATTCCTTTAGTAGTAGTATTTGGAAGATGGAGATGTAGGTGGTGCTTCCCTGTCAAAAACCTGAGACCTTGGGATGAGTTTTGATGAGGGGGAACTGCAAAACAGCAGCTTATGGAGTAGAAGGATGAATAAGGCAATAAAATTTACAGTAATTTTACGTATCTGAAGGAGCAGTTGGCAAAGTAGTGGGAGAAATGGGCAAATGTAGCAGAAGCTGAAAGGACAAGGACAATAAAATGTCCCAGAGTCTGAGACCTGGGGGTGTTGTCAGCTTCGTGCAGCTTACTAGTATTTTATTGGTGTCTAAGCTCTTTAAATCCTTATTTCTGGTCTCGCATTTCATTCTATCACAACAAAAGCCGACCTCAGTTTCAGACAACCATGTTTAAAAATAGGCAACAAAAAGCCCTCTGCCTTCATTCTTTTAAAAACTTGTGGTCTGTCAAACCTGATTACCCTTTAAAAGTTAGGGTTAATGATGCTGCTTTTAGTCAAACTGAAGATGAGTTTCACTGCAGGCTTGATTGGAAAGGATCAAGGAGAGCGGAAAATCGATGAGACTCGAGTCAGAGGCTGTTTCTGCTGAAGTCAATTAGAATAACCAAGAACACAACAAATGGTTTTCCGTGCATGTGGCAGATGCCAAATACTTACAGCTAAAAACCACTGATGCCCTTAAATGGGTGTGAAACTTCTGATATTAGTTTCTGCCTGCGATTGAGGTATTGGTAACAACAATAATAAGCTGCTTAAAATGCTTTTTCTCTAGAAAGTGACTTTTAGGCCGAGTCCAAGCATGGAAAACTTCATCAGTTTGGTCAGGTAAAATCAAGGCTGCATTGTGAGTGGGAAATGCCCGACTGCTGCTGCCTGACCTCAGCCTCCTGCAGCTCCTGAGCCCTCCGAAATGGCAAGAGCAGCGCGTATCGCCTTTCAGAAAAGTCAGCGAAATCTCGGATTTCTGATCTGAATCTTGGGCTGTGATTCCTGTGCATGCAGCAGAGGTGGAGGTGGTGTATCAGGGACAGCATTTTACGGAGGGGAGTGAAAAAGCTCTTTAAAGCTTATTGCCAATGAACAGATAGAAAGACAATATGAGAAGTTCTTCTTATCTTTCAAATAATACAGCCTGTGTGTAAAGCGGTGATGGTGAAGAAATAGCGAGATCTATTTCAGTCCTCTGAACAATGCGAGTTAATTAGCGGCAACTTGGCTTTCACTTGTCCCTTTTCTGCCAGTGCATTTACGGTAACAGAAAATGGATGCCTCTTGATATTCCTGTGGCGTTTTATTGATGCGATGAACTACGATGAGTCCTAAAAACCTTGCGGTGAGATCAGCCAGCGTGCCTCACGATTTCCTTGCCGAGAGCATTTCCAAATCTGCAGGAGGAGCGACAACACACCTGCACTCGCTTCCAACACACGTTTGGAGGGTCCGTGAGGGCAGCAGCTCGTCCTGGGAGCTGGCTGTGCATCTGGCAAGCGCCGTGTCTCTGCGTGTCTGATGAGAGCTGAGAGGCAGCATCTGCTCCGTGCCCGACCCGTTACCGCCGTGGCGAAAGCCTGCAGGAGGAAGGCTGGCTTGTTGTGTGTTATGGCCCCGGGCAGCTGCCTGTTGTGGCGAGCGCTGCTGTCCTAATGTTTCTAATTCTGCCAGTGAAATGGAGTGCAAGTAATTGGGGGAGAAAAAAAAAATGATAGGTTAAATCTTCTGATTTGTATTTTATTGCTGGGTCTCCCCTCTATCCCTCCTCCCCGTTTCATAATGAACTTGCCTTGCCTCCAGCCAGAAAATTGAACTAATGTTGTTTACTTGTCTTTTTAAATACTTGTTATTGGATTTCGTTGACCTCTTTCTCTGATGGAGAGTCCTGCTGGCTTCGTGCCAGCTGAATACTTTGTCGTAACCTGGAAGCGTTCGGTTAACGTGGGTTATGTTAAATTCTCAGCACCCCCTCCCCTAACTTCTGCTTGCAGCGCGTGAAGCTTTTAGGTACTGCCTAAAGTACCTAAATACTCATCAGTACCTAGGTACTGATGAGTATTGTGAAATTAATCTTGTGAGTATGGAAAATGTATCAAAAATATATGCAGTATGCACACTCAAAGCTGAAAATGCTTCAGCTAAAAATTTTACGTGTTGAATGTAAGTTTGTACGTGTGGACGTTTGGTATCCCTGAGTTAGGGCAACGCTTTGAAAAATGTGGTCTGCTCATGGAAATGATCTTCTGTAGGGTTTGGATTGAGTTTAGGTTCCCTTACAGGAACAGAGGTGGTCATTCCAGGGACCTTGCTTCTTTATAGAGCCCTTCTCTTAGGAAATGTAGAGACAAGTTTGATAAATCATTTCAAACTTACGTAAGTCACCTGGTTGCTCTCTAATTTAGAAGTCCTAATAATTGGAAAAATAAACATAAAGGAGTGTGCAATCAGTTGTTAATTCTGCATTTAACAAAAATGCAATAGTCGTTCTTACTGGTGGTTTCTTTATACTAGCAAAGAAAGCATCTCAAAGATACTGCTACTGTTCTTTCCAAAAAAAAAGAGATTAAAGACCCCTGTATCCTGCAGCTCTTTGAGGGATGTCTGTATCTCATCTTCCATGTCTGTGGCACTGATAGTTCTTGGCACTGGTGCATGGAAGGGGCTGAGATAGCTGTGGGATTTGTGGTGAAGAGGCCTCTGCTTCCCCTGTAAGGGGGAAAAGAGAAATCGGGAGAGACAGATTGCCTGTGATGGAAAGTAGGAGGGGAAAGGGAGGGCACAGGGCAGCTGAAGGAGCGAGCATTAAGGTGAAAACCAGAGAAATGCAAGAAGGCTCTGCAAAGTTCAACAAAAGTGTTTCTAGTGGGCTCCTAACATGTTGGTAGAGACGGATGGTGAGGTTTTCTTAGGTGCCTGCCTGTGTGGGCTCCTCCGAGACGTTCAGCCTGACTTCCCCTGGGAGTAACCCCATAAAAGCAACTGAAGGTAGCACTCCTGGAATAATGAGAAGAATCGCCTCTGAAACGTTCCAGACCAAAATATCCTCGGGGAGGCTTTAAGATTTATAGCAGATCTTAAAGAAAATGAATATGTGAGGTGGGAGATTTTGCTCATATTGCATTTGGCACCCCTCAAAGCAGCAGCGAGCAGTTTGGGGATAAATGTGATTATCCACCGCCTGCAATTAGGGCAAATGCCATTGCTGAAGCAGCTTTGGGAGCCGCTGGGTGGTAAATGCCTGAACAGATGTCAAAGAAGCACTTCTGCAGGCCTCGCTTAACAGCTCCTCTTCCTCCCCGAGATATTTCTGCTCAGGATGTGGAATCGTCTTTGAGGTTGGGGTACTCTTCTGTTGCAATCTCGTCTAATTTCTCAAGGCGTTGGGGGATGCTTGACCTTTAGCAGTGCCGGCTGCCTGAGCTGTGTGCTCCGTGCCTGTTTGTTTTAATGCTCCCTTTCTGAGGACGGACCGGGTCAGAATTTTGTGTTTCTGGCCGTGTGAATCTGTTCTGTTACTTGAGGGGGTGAGGTGGGGGGAAAGGCCTGTCTTCTGCTATGGCTTTTAGTGTTGCTCTGTTCTAATGAGAAATTGTGCCTGGAAAAAAGTGGGATGCTTACCTCCCACCTCCCTCGTGCCTTCTTATTCTGCGTGCAAAGTAGCCTTTCTGAGCACGGGGCTGCCTTGTGGAAGTTTCAGGCCGTCCGGCTGCGAGACAAAAAAGCAAATAGCTTGTGCTGGTTCCAGTTGAATATGTTCTCTTCAATTTGTGCCTACTGAAGCGTGGAAATCATTCCGCTGCCGATCTTGTGAATGTTGCTAGTTGTTGTTGCTGGATCTCCAGAGAAACCTCTCCAACCATCAGATGAGACAGGCTTCTTGTTCTCTGCAGTGAGGCTCAGGCTGTGACCTCAGTCAGCTTTATTCTCACCTTACTGGACCGATGCTGTGATTTGATTTTATTTTTCCAGAACTTAGAATTGTACTTTTGAACTTTATTTACTCTGGATGGGTCCGGAGTTCAGGATGCATTCTTCCTTATCCTTCTCAGCAATGTACCATTAGCAAAAGGCGTATGAAGGCCAATCAAACCCAAAGGGCTTGTATAGTGAAATCTGTGCTTATGATGGCTGTGCGCTGTGTTGTGGCTGCTGCTGTAAATACCTGATCATATTCATTGTAAAGAGCAGTAAAGATGATTTCTGGTGCGTTGCTTTCTCATTATGTGAGCCTTTTCTGCAGGCTTGGGGTTGTTGCGTTCATAAGGATGCTGCTGTCTGTTAAGAATCCACATTTGCCAAATGCAGAGAGCTTTGGCTTTTTTGTTTTGATTTAAGATCAGGAGGGAGCGCACTCAGTATAATAGGTGTTTGTCGGCTTCTGATCATGAGGCTGACTTCTGTTTTCGTTTTCCCAACCAGCTTTCACTGTCTCTGCTGCACTTAGCTTGCCACGCCGCAATCCGAGCGAGTTAATCTGCTGTCTGACGGCATTACAGAAGATAGGGGCTTGGAGCAAGGCATCTTTCTCATGCATTAGTGTGTCAGATCCATTTTTCAAAACACAGCTTGACTTCCCCGTCTCTCTTTGCTTTTTGTGCATATACATAGACGAGCAGTGGAGGTGAAAACTTTCTCAACTCGCCTTATATATTAGAAGAATCACCAATTCCCCCAAATATTCCCTTCTTACAAGCTGCCCAGTTGTTGCCTTCTCTATTAAAATTGTTGGCAGTGCTGCCAGGATGGCATCCAATTTGCTTCCGCCTTCCGAAGAAGTGCACAGCTCGTTTCACATACACCATGAAAAATTAAAACAGCCGCTGATTGCAGTTCCGTGTCCTCTTGTGGGAGCTGCCCGCTCGCTCCTGCAGCTGCAGAACCCAGAAACAAGCGGGGAAATTTAGGAAACACAAAACTCATGTAGGAAACCTTGCCCCTGTTGGGGCTTAGTGGGCAAAAAGCTTGTTGCCATGCAGAGTCGAGTTGGAAGTGGTAATTGGGGTAACCTCAGCAAATGCTGAGTGGTATTTGGAACAAGCTATCCCTTCAGTTTTAAAGTAGTGATTGAAACAGTGGATTTGAAGTATTTTTGCAAAAGGCAGGTGGTATACATTATTAAATACTTGCATGTCTCCCCCTCCCTTTTTTTTTTTTTTTTTTTTTTTACTTCTCCTTTAGATATTAATGTTTTCCAAGAAATCAAAGCCTGTGTTGTCAGATACCTGACAATGACTATTTTTAGTGAAGCTGTCATCTATAATTCACGGTATTTTCAGTTCTTCGTGGACTGCAATAAAGCTTTGTTTTCAGTTTCATGTCCCACTGCATTCAGAGTACTCATCTTCACATTTAAAAGACACGCTGGTGTTGTGGCACTTAGCTGACAATTTAATTTTGAGTTTGATTATATTGTTTTGTGGTTAATTTAAATGCAACAACCTATTTGTGCCCTTGTAAATTATCATAATCTGTGGGATGAGTATTTTTTTTTTTTTTACATACGGCCTTTACAGGAAAAAGACTTATTTTTTTCATAAACTAGTTGCTGGAAGTCTTGTTTAAAATATGATTCACCCTTCTTGTTTGTTTTTAAGGTAACCGAGCAGATCTGGCAGTACAGTTTTAATATTCCTTTTCCTCTCATGTCTGATAACGCGTTCAGAAATGTGCCAAGACTTTTTCTTTGCTGTTCTGGAGAGCACGGAGGCTGAAGTCGCTCTAGACCATGCACGGGCTCGCAGTGTGCGGGTGATGGGATGGGGTACCTGCCGCTTAAGTGGAGCTTTTGCTCCTTTCTGCCTCCACCAAGAGGCTCCGCACTGGTTTTGTAGGATGCTGTTGGAGTGTGCTCCATTTATTGGGTTGGAAGCTCTTCTGTGTCTGCAGTTTCTAAAGTCCTCAGTCCTTCTCGGGCTTTCGGCAACGGTGAGAAAGGGGAGGAAGAGAAACTGGCCTCTGCCTCGCCATGCTTTGTCTGATGTCCCTTTGCTTAAAGCGTGCTCTGCTTGGCTAAGAGATTCAGAACAAACAGCTTTCTGGTCAACTTCTAGGAGGGGAAAATAATCCGTGGCTTCTAATTTAGTAATTTTTTTTTTTTTTTCCCCCATATAAACTAATTAAGTAGCTGTGAAGCTTATCGTGTTGGAAGGAACCCTGCTGACCCTCTGAAAACAATTGTTCCGGTTGAGGCAGATCTCTGCGAGCAACCAAAGCAGTTGAACTAACATGTGCTGCCTTGTGCTAAAAGGAGCAGTGGAACAAATGTTTCTCCTGCTTCTGTCCGTAGAGTTTTGATTGCTGAAACTCTTGGTTAAGGTTGGTCTTGGTAATGTTAAGAAACAGTGAATTGCAGGAGGAACCTGAAGGTGAGGGAGGAGAAGCTTGAGGGCTGCAGGATGAGTTAGCTCCTCCAGAGCACTCCCAGAGGGGTGCTGTGAGATTCCCACCTGGAAAATGTGCTCTGCTAGGGGCTTCCCCATGGCTGGACACTACTGAGTCCCCCACGGAAAGGGAAACCTCGCTCCACAAGTGCCTTGGCTCGTAGCACCCCGTGCTTGGCACACGATGGTTCAGGATTATTATGTTCCTGGGTTCAAGTCCTCTATGGTACAGTGTTTAGAGGATCTGTGCTCTCGTGTACATTATTTTCCCCTTAGCTGATGGTGCTGTAGCTGCTGGCTTGTGGTGCACGAGGCTGTTTGGGCTGCTGAGCTCTGAGATGGGCGCGTTAGGGTGACGCATGGTGTCGTCTCTCACTTAATGCAAACCTTAGTTCCAGCCAGGAGCAGCTGCTTTTTTTTCTGGCGAGGCTGCAGTCATTGCTGCTGAGGGCTGGCTTTCATTTACTGCAGAGGAGATTATTCTCTTTTGGGAAATGATTTCATCGACGGATTGAAAACGGGAAGGTGAAGCAAGCAGAAGTGGCAAACAGGAAGGCGAAACCCATACGCGCTTTGCAGCGAGGCGAGGGTTGCCTTCATTCATAACGTTATGGAAATGACATTTGAGGATTTGGAGGATTTTGAAAGACCCTGGGTGGATGGTGTCCAAGCCTTGCTGATTCGTATTTCCGAAGTGAGAGTTGCAGCAAGAGAAACCACTGCTTGGAAATGACATTGCAAGAGAGTTCAAACTGAACTGTAGTGTCACTTAAGGGATAGGAGACAAATGGAACAGAAAAGGTTTTTGTTGGAGAATTGGCTATTTGAACTGCAGTTTGTTAAAAGGTATGTTGTACTTAAAATGTAGCATTTTTATTTATTTTTTTTTTTTTAAGTATTTGGCTTAAGGCCAGTGAGAGTTGGCTTTTATCATTCATTTTAATCTCAGAGTATGTATTTTCAGGATGTATCCTATCAGTAGGAGAGCTGGAAATGTCTTTCTGGCGGAAGAGGAAGCTCAGGTTTTTATGTATTGATGGGTCTCCGGGAGTAGATGGGTAATAACTTTTTGTGCAATGTAATAAAATTGACTTGGGAACACTGGAATATTATATTTGAATATGACAGATAGCCAAAAAGAGTTTTCAGTGAGAAGGCTGTAAAACCCTTCCTTTTCCCCTGTCGGTTGCATCTGTAGTCCTTGAGGAAGGAGAGACCAGCAGTCGTGAAGCTGCAGCTCCTCCCAGCACTGCTGCACGTGAATTTGACTTTGCAGCCTGGTTGTGTAAACCTCTGCCAGATAACATCAGCGCTCCTGAAACCTTTGGGGAGAAAAAAAAAAACCAACACCCTGAAATCATCACGAGATTATTTGACTCACTACTCAAAAACGGCGCGGTGACATTGCGTTACGCAAATCGCCGACTTCACTTCACTTCTGACATTTTCTGATGCAGCGATGCAGTGACATCTGTGAGATGTATTGCTTCTGCATAGGCAGGGATCAGCTTTGCCCAACTCCTGCTTCAGGCCTGTTTGTTCTGGACCAAGGGTGCTGCCTCCCCTGCTGAGGCTGCATCCTTCAGCACGCTTTCCAGGCAGCTGTAGCCATGTTTCTCCTAACACCGGTGCCTGCAGGGCTGGATTAGAAGGTGCAGGATGCATTCGTTTCCCTGGGCTTTGCTCCTGAGCTCTGTAGGATAGAAGCATCTTGTCCTTAACGCCTCTGTAATCCCTGATCTCTGAAATAGGTGTTCTCTCTGTCTGTTTTGGGGCTGGTGGGATGTCCTTAGCGGGAACTCCTGTGACACTTGGCAGTCTCTCTCTGCTCTACCACTCTGTATCCTTTATTTTTAGCAGGTTCCTTGAGATTTTTATTGTAAACACTGGGTGTTTTTTTTTTTTCTTTTTCTTTTTTTTTTTTTCTTCAGGCTTGATACATGAAATTTTAGCTGCAAACAGAAATATAAGTAACTACAGATGTGCTTCATGCACTGACAGGAAGATGCTATGTCCATTCAGAGTTTTTCAGCAAATATTTCTGGGATCTCTGATGGCTGTGTTGAAGGCACAGCACTGGCATGCCTCCTTTGATTTTATTCCTTATTTTTTCTTGGCTGCACTTCTTTCTGGCCCCTGTGGTCCTGGATTATCACCCATCCATCACAGGGTGGGTTTTCTGGTTCTGAAAACCAGAGTCACTCTGTTTGCTCATTTGTGACCACAGTCTAATTTCTATTAGAAACACAAACCATAGTATTACGTAGGTAACATTATATGTGTAAGGTCCAACTTTCAGAAGCTAGGGAACACCAAAGAAAAAGGAGTTTCTGCGGAAATGCTGATGGATGCTGGGTGATGACGCTGCTTCTAGCTGCTTTTATTAGGGTTTTTCCCCCTGCCTGCCCCCCCCCCCCCCCCCCCCCCCAAAAAAAAAAAAAAAAAAAGGCAACGTACGCCTCTGCTTCAGCTGCTGTGACTCAAGTTGGGATCTCAAGAAAGAGGAACAGCTGGGGCCGTCTGTGTTGGGTTTTGTTTGCACCGCTCCTTTTGCTTCCCAGCATCACGCAGAAAGCGTGTGACGGAAGAAGGGATGGAAGGCACTTCTCCCATTCAGTTGTCTGAATCATAAGACCACAGTTTGCCTTCCTGTAGTCCCTTTTTTCTGTTTTACAGCATGCCTTCTTCTGTGCCTACTGTAGCTTCTCCGGCGAGCGAGGCAGGAACCCTGCAGACAAGGGCTTCATTCACGGTGTGGCCGTGATTAATTCCTTGAACACTGATTCATTCTCTGCACAGAAGGTGCTTTGACCTTAAGGGGAAGAGTAAGTGATTGTGATATTATTCATGCCTTAATTCAGTTCCTCGTTTGTAACGGTCTCTAGGAGTGATTTGCTTTGCAACAGTTTTTTCCTGTGTGTTTTTTAGGTGTGTATATCTAGATACCTTTCCTTTTCATTTTGTCTTGGAGAAAAGTTGGCTGTAATCTGACAGATTTCCACATGAGACATCAGCAAGATGATTAATGGGTACCGGTGTCCTAGCCCTGCTTCCAGCTGCTAGGAGGGGAACTGTTGAGCAGTGTTCGTAGCTCTTGGAGCACGGGGGAATAGCAAAACCTCAGTGCAGGGTAATTCCAGGTTCTGGAAAGGGGAGTCATCTGCAGAGTTACTCTGTGTATCCACGGGCCTCTTAAATAGGTGTCAGTCTCTTTCTTTAGGATGGAATAGACAAGATGCTGATGCCATTGCTGAAAGTGATGAGTAAAAATATAAAAACACAGGATAAAATAAGCCTGAGATGACTTTTCTCAACTTTCAAGTCAATGAAAAAGCCAGCGAGCTTAGGAACAGCTCACAAAGTGTTTGCAACCTGTTTTAGGTTATACTTAGTGTGGGCAACTGCAAACCTTTGGGAAATATTTACATGGTTTTAGCTGAGTGTTCACAAATACTTTCATATTCTGGGAATCTTCCTTGGGGCAGAGTGCACATCTTTGACCCCAAAGGCATGGCAGTGGTGGGTGACCCCTGCTTGTGGAAATACCTCCACCTTCTTCCCCCTGCCAGAGGGATGGAGGTTGACACCTGCCAAATGTGGTTTCTCCTTTTCTCATGACAATAACAGCCAAAAAAAAAAAAAACTTCTGGGGTTTACAAGTCTGCCTTGGATTGCAGGCTTCAAGAGAATTGTTTGGGTTTGCTGTGATGCAAGAGGTGAAGGGACACTGGGTTTGTTAGGTGTCCGTGGCAGTCATGTATCAGTTCTTGCTTGACACCTGACAGTCCAAATAAGCTACTCTGAAACTTATCTGAGAGAGCTTTTCTCTGAATATGGAGAATCCTGGAGGGCTGAGTTCTTTGCTTTCCAAGTTTCTCATGCTTTCTGAAGAGCTCGATTTGACCTGTGATTGCAGACTGGCACAACAACGCTTACAAATCTCACTTTTCCTGCATTTGTTTTAATTCCTTTGGTGGTTGTAACTCTTTCTGGATGTAACTCTTCTTACAGAGGTCTCGCAGACAGCTTTACTGCAAGGCACCCCCCTTTTGCTCCTCTTATTGTCCCTGCACCAACACCTGGGCACAGAAATGCTAGTTTTAGGTAGCATGTGCACCACAAGGTTCTGAGAGAGTTTCACTGAAGTCATTGACTAAGCTACCATGGGATGTTTCTTTTCCATCATGGAAAGAAGAAAATCAGGGTGAGTGAGGAAGAGAGGGACCATAAAAAGGAGAGGATAGCACTGTATAGGTTGCCAAATGAACGGGTTTGTAAAACTGCACACAATAACTGTGTTCGGGATGACTGAAACCATCAAGACTGTGTGTGACTGATGCTCATTTTTGTTTGTAAATGAAGGGAGCTCTCTGCCCTTATTTTCCTCCTCCTTGTGCAAAGAGAAGGTTGGCATCTAGGTGGGCTTTTCCTGCCTTTCTGGATGCTGTGGTTTTCTGGAGGCATTGTCACAGTCATTTTGGTCTGGTAACAGCTCCGTGGCAGGGAGTTGCTCTGCCTGTGTTTCAGGCAGCGGCGGCCCTGGGCCATTTGCTGCTGCCTAAGAAAACTTCAGAGAGCTCTCAGGCCAGTGTGTTCAGGTTAAATGGTGAAGTATGTTTAAATTGGCTGTTTCGGATTTTTAAGTTATCTATTTCAGGAATTTCGGCGGCACACGGTATGCGTTTTGACGTACCAGCGGAGGGGTGAACTCAGTCTGTCTTGAGCAACCTGGGCCATTGCAGTCGTCTGAGGATTAGGAAGGGGGAGAAAGTTTTGCTATTTTTGTAGCCACTCGTCTGGGTTATGTGATGCTACAGTACAGCAAAGTGAACTTTGCTTCCAGAGTTGCTCTTTCAGCAGTCTCAACACTGACACTACCTTTTTTTTTTCTTTTTTTTTCTTCTCATTCAGTATTTGGCAAACCCTGGCCATGATTTCAAGCTATAGCTGTCTCAAATTATTTATGGCGGGTACTGATGCTTCCCCTAGACAGTTTATTTTGGCTTTTTGCTGCGTGTTTCTTACACTGTCCCTGAAAAGGGAAATACTGAGGTTTGTCTTTCTGAGCAGAAAAGCAGGAAACAGCACAACCAAAAGCTTCCATTCATGCACTTTGTGGTAAACACTTTACCACAGAGGCCCCAGACCCCTTTTCTCCCTGCTTTTTACCTATCTGTCACCATAAAATTTGCAGTGCTTCCTTGTGCCTGCTCACAGACAGCGAGCAGTGTGCTCTGGAGCGTCCTGCTAGCAGTGTACTGCCCTGGCTTGGTTTGTTGCAGTGGCTTTGTCCCTGTTGGTCTGAACACTGTTCCCTTCCTTCTGAAGGTAATCGAACCATTGCAGTTTGTTTGATATCTCTTAAGAGAATAACACTTGCTTGAAAATGCATCTTCCAATACAAAAACACTCCCTATATACAGTCATATATGTTTCCTTTAAGAAAGCACGTTTACTACCAGTGTTTAAGTACCATAAGCTATGGTCAATTAATGAAAGATTGCCTATAGTGTGGATTTAAAACACCACATGCAAGTTCCGTGTATGCACAAAGCCTAGTTGACCACCAGAATTTTAGTATACTTTTCCTGTCAACCTGTTCAGCATGTCATCAGATCTTTGTTCAGATTTTTATATGGGATTCTGTGTTTTGGGACGTGCTTTGTTAAGTGGGAGGGCATAAGGCTTAGTTTGCAGCCTCGCATTTGTGCCCAGGTCATGCTTTGTATGTTGCAAGTAGATTTATGTTACAGCAAAGTGAGCAAAATCAGTGTCCGGGGTCAATTTGAGTCTTCATTCAAATACAGAAAACGTAAACAAATACAGGAATTATTAAGATGAAAGCATATCGGTTAAAATGCCATAAATTTCCAAACCCTTCCTTTCACAGCAATGCTTAATCTGTACATTTTGGCCAAAGACTTTTGCATTTATTTGTCGTGCATCCTCCAGCTGTCAGTCTGCAGCATCAGCATCCTTCATCCTTGCCAAAGCCAGTTCTGCGATAATGAAGCAGTTGAAAGACAGCTCAGTGGTGAAGTCAGGTACTCCTAAAATCTGCCACTGATTGGGTCCGGAGACAGGCATCCTGTTATAGTAAGATAATAGCTTTTTGTAAGTGGCCTGCCTATTCTGTGTGTCATAATCTTTGATCCAGTCTTGTGTAAGTGCAAATGCACAGCAACACTGGGTGTCCGTAATTAAAGCAGTGCGTAGGGCAGGGATTGCAGCGCGCCTCTTCTTGTTTGTACTTACCATGACCATATTTAAAGTATTTGCATCCGAACACAAAAACAGTGTTTAGTTAGGAAAAAAAGCTGATTATGACAGTCTGCTAGAGCACCTTTCACAAAGACAGCCCCTCTCCCGATACCTGCTAATTCCCATTTGCTTGTGTTTCAGCGCAGTGTTTTCTCCGACGTGGTTTTAAACCTTGCTGTCTGCTTGAGGCGCATTTGATGTTGAGCAGAGCCAGGCTTTTGCACCTCAGCGGTTGGGAGACCACAAGCAATTACCTTCGTTAACGTCTCTTTGACCTGACACAATACTCCAAGCCGCGTTTAACGTCATTAAAAGCAAATCACGTAGCCTGCCTCCTGGGATTTATAAGGCTCAAATTAACGCCTCTTCACTTTCGCACCTTGCCGGATTTCTGTGTGGTTGGTGGAAGCTCTTGGCGCTGGAGCAGCTCGGGGAGACTTGGCTCTGGCTCTGCAGCAGGTTTGGGCTTTTGGCACTCGGTCCTGGAGCTGTTTGGGTGCAGGTGGAGTAAGCATCTGTGGGGATGAAAGCTTTAGGAGAAGTAGGGGAGAGAGGCAGGCTGCTGATGCTGCTTTATGGAGAACTTATTGGGCTTGTGAGTATCAGGAGGAGGGAGGAGGCAGCAGGGAAGGAGGCTTTGCTCTGGATGGCTCACTTGCAGTACTGTTTGCAGCTCTCAAGTGAGTCAGCAGCCTTCGATACGCTCAGATAACCTGAATAAAAATAGCCAACCATCTTGTGGTAAGCTTTGAAGTGAGATCTTGGTGAGGAATTACTGAGCTTAAGTGTTGTTTTTTTTTTCCTCCTTAAAGAAAGGCTGATACTGGAGTCGAGGAGCTAGACAAAGAAAGCCCAACCCAGCACTTAACTGACATCATCCCTGCTGCATCTGTGCGGAGCCTAAACCTATAGAAAAGCAGCTGGAGCCCTTCCCAGTATATAATATATGTCCTGCTACCAAGCATTGCACTGCGGAGCCACACCAGATGTATTTCACTGTGACATATTAATTTCTTTGCTTCAAATAGCGTGTGGCTAGGGATAATACACTTGGTGAAATATTGGGGCGAGAAACAATGCAACATAAAATAATGCTTTTCATTTGAGGACCTCAGAAACGTGTGCAATAAATTAAACAAATAACCCAATTTCTGCCTCGTGTCGCTGCAGAACATGAGGGTGGTGGTGCTTGGATGGGGGCCTCGGCTCTGGGTGCCAAGAGTGACTTTGGGAAGAGCTCAGGGACAGGGTGAGCACTTGAAATGCTTCCCCTGAATGTTTCCCAACACTGAATATCTGAAGCTCAGGGGTACCCCAAGTGCAGTTGGGCTTTGACTGTTTGTTTGTTTTTTAACCACCACTAACATCTTGGTGCTGTTGGGGAGCAGTCATAGATGCAGGATCTTCCTCCTATGGGGCAGAGCTTGATGGAAAGCTCAGCGTGAGGTTCTCCATCACACAAACCTTTGTCTGTATTAAAATTCACCTGCCTTGGATCTCTTTTGTCTTCATCCTGGAATAACTGGGAGATCTTCGAGGGGAGTTTTGCGTTTGTTACAGCATCCCGTCACTGGAGAACTGCGGACCCCTAAGTCTGGAATTGCTTTAATTTGGGGCTGGTGGTGGTGTGGGTGGCTTATTCTCATAGGGATTAGGAAGTTATCTGCATTGCATATTTCAACACTGGAGCTTTCAGTTCTTTGTTTTTTAAGCAGCGTGAGAGAAAGAAAATGAGATTGTACGAGTGAGTTGGCTGTAACATGTCACATCTGGCATTAAGTATGGACACGTTGGAAGAAGGTGGACTTGGTGGGGCAAAGGGCTGCTGATGGGGTAGCAATACCCTACAACTTGGAGGTGTTGTGTTCCATAAATACGTGCTATAACGTGGTGATTCTTACTGCAGTCTGGATTTCAGAGCAGCGATCAGAGGAGGTAAATTAAATCGATATGAGTTCCTGGTCCCATTAGTGCTGCAGCAAAGCGTTGGGCATAGCAGCAGTTTGTGTTCTTAGAGCAACGCAGGAATTGTGTGATGTCTTACAGCCTGAGACAACGTGAAGCTTGTGACAGCCGAGTAAACGACTTTTTTTTAAAAAAACTTGTGACTGGGCAAATCATTGTTTCAAGAGTCTAAATGCTGTTCAGCATTCCTGTTCAGGCCTTTGAGCTGACAAAGAAGGCATTTTCCTTTCGGTTGGAACATGCCTGCAAGGTGACACATCAGAGCTTTGTAAGTTAGCGTTTATACAACTGTTCAAAGTCTCAAGAGGTTTAGTTCTCTTCGAGTGTCTAGAAAATACGTAGTTTGTGTGCACAGAAAGTCAGCGTTGGGAAAATCATGGAGTGTTTTCCAAAGTCACGGTTAGCTGAGCCATACTTTGCCTGGGTTTTCATGCAGAGCATGAACATGGAAGTAGAGGCACTAACTCTGAAGAAGTTATTTGGTAATGCTGATTAAACCGAACCAACTTTTGATGTGAACGGGATGCCACTGTTGATTCGGTGTGCTGACCAGTATGTTGTTCACAAAATAATGCTTTTCTTGTTGATTTTATTCTCAGTAAGGTACATTGATGGAAAAGCAGAGGGTCTGCTTGCATCTTTGATGCCTCAGGATCTGGGAAAAAATGATCAAAGTTTGAGATGATGAGGGTGGCTGTGTCTGGGTAGAACTGCGCCTGTGTTTGGGTGTCAGGTGCATGCTGACTGCACTGGGTGGGGTTTATTTTTGGCCACAGCTTTGGTATATTATTATTATTATTTTTTTTTTTTGGTATTTTACCCTGCTCTCTTTTCAGGTGTCAGTTGGGAATGATTGGTTACTTTTAGGTGCTTGGTATCATTACTTAGCTGCTGCATTGCACTGCATCTCATAGATAAAGATAAAATACTTAACCTGTTTGCTTATTTTTCATTTTCAGTGCTGATAACATGATGACCTGACGAGGTACAGGACGTCCTAGCTATGCAGTGCAGGTACTGATGGGAAAGGATCCAATATGAGTGTAAATGATGTTGGAGGCAGACGACGCTTTGAGGATAGCGAGTACACGTTGCACATATACCCCGGGAGCATCGCAGAAGGGACGATCTATTGCCCCATCACCGCCAGGAAAACGTCCACGGCTGCCGAGGTGATCGATTCTCTCATCAATAAACTCCAGCTCGAGAAAACAAAATGTTACGTCCTTGCGGAAGTGAAGGAGTTCGGTGGGGAGGAATGGATCCTCAACCCTACGGACTGCCCGGTCCAGCGCATGATGCTGTGGCCTCGCATGGCCCTGGAGAACCGGATAAGCGGCGAGGATTACCGCTTCCTCCTGCGGGAGAAGAACCTCGATGGGTCCATCCACTATGGGAGCCTGCAGTCGTGGCTGCGGGTGACGGAGGAGCGCCGCAGGATGGTGGAGCGGGGCTTCCTGCCCCAGCCACAGCAGAAGGACTATGACGACTTGTGCAGCCTGCCGGACTTAAACGAGAAAACGCTCTTGGAAAATCTCAGAAACCGCTTTAAGCAAGAAAAAATCTACACCTACGTAGGCAGCATCCTAATAGTTATTAACCCGTTCAAGTTTCTACCTATTTATAATCCTAAATATGTCAAAATGTATGATAACCATCAGCTGGGAAAGCTGGAGCCCCATATTTATGCCGTGGCAGACGTGGCCTACCATGCCATGCTTCAGCGGAGGAAGAACCAGTGCATCGTGATTTCAGGAGAAAGTGGGTCAGGAAAAACACAGAGCACAAACTTTCTGATTCATCACCTCACTGCCCTCAGCCAGAAGGGATTTGCTAGCGGAGTAGAACAGATTATTCTTGGAGCTGGACCAGTGCTTGAGGTAAGATGAAAATGATAGTGGTGTGGAAACTTTTAATCGTGTAAAAAAAAAAACAAAACAACAAAACACAACACACACACAACAAACCCAAGTAGTTGTGGTTTTATTACGTTTTTATCTAGTAAACACTGATAATAAACTGAGTTGCAACAGAATGAGTAATGAGAGGAGGTAGCCTCTCTGCCTAAAGAACGCTACGTGATTCAAAACAGGGAAAAGAATTGCAGCAAGTGGCTTTGACAGATTTATTAATGCATATATTTTCACTCAAATGTTCCTTCATACCAAGGTATCTCAGTGACTTTTTAATTGGAAAATGGAAATGAAAAAACCTTTAATGAATTAACGGTGGCCTCTTTCGTAGCGTGTTGCAAACTGAGCTGATGTTGGGTAGCGTATGGATAGCGTTGCATTTGGGTGGTTTCTGTACCCGCAGCTTGACTGAGCTGAGGAATAGATCAAAAGTGATTTTAATGGTCAAAAGTTTATTTTCTGATAATCAGTGCTTGGTTTAATCTGTGTGAGTGGGTACTTTATGAGGATTTCTCCTGGTGATGAAAGGAGATAACTGGATCATTAATGTCACAGATATGAAACTCTACAGGTGGAATGCGAGTGGTCATTAGTTAATTTGCTTTGAGCCAGCTGTGTAATTCTTGGAAACAGCTTCCCCTTAGAATTGTCCATTTTTGCTTGCAGAAAGAGTTCTGTCGGTGCAGCCTGGCTGTGTGGGGCTTGGTGCGGGCGGTGGGCTCACATTGGCATGGAAGAGCCGCCACAGCCGGGCCAGTTTCCCTCCCGAAACCTGGGGCACAGGCTGGCTTTCCAAGAAAAGGCAGCTGCTGTTGGGCGGGGAAAACACTCCTCTCGCCTCAGAAAAGCCCGCTGTCAACTCCCCGGTGGATTATTTTGAAGCAAACGTTCAGCTGTTATTGCAAACCGTGTTTTTGGCTGTGTCTGTGTGAGTGCTGCCTCAGTCAAAAAGGCTACCAAGCAAAATTCTCAGTCCGAGTGACAGTGGTGAAACCTCTGCATGGATGTCGCAGGAGCCCTGGCCTCAGCTACAAACTTCTAGCAATTTCTCAGTGTTTTTCTTTTTAAGAAGGAAATGCTGGATTACATTTTATTGTCTTAAAAAGTGGCTTTGACCGTGTCTCCTAAAAATAATAAAACTCACAGTTTGGTTGGTTTGTTTGCATTTTATTTTGAACAGTTTGTTTAGGTGTATTCCAATTCCTGACTGTTGTCTCAGGATTTGTCCCTGAAGCACTGAGGATTCAGGGAATGCTGGCTGGTTCTGCTTTGGGGACAGAAGCTTGCATTCTTCTGCTCCGGCAGCTGCGCTTCTGCTCTTGCACTTCAGCTGCCTCCAGGTCGCTCTGAGAAAGTCAGGTTAATCCAGAATTTCTTCTGGTCTGCCGCTTCGGTTCAAAATAGTCACAAATCAAGCAGTCTGAAAGATAAGATGTGCATACCTCTGTTTTTTCCTCGCTTCCTAAAATTGCCTAAAAAAGGGATCTTCAGAGAAGATGGGCTCTCGTGGCTTGTGTTGCCCTGAGAGCAGTTTGCAGGTTGACCTCTTTTGATTCCTTCCATTTGTGGTTGATGCTAAACTTGTGCATCTCATTTACGTTTCCTCTTCCTTCCCATTCTTTTCCCTTTCTCCAGAAGCCTCCTTGGACCCTCTCATTCTCCTTCTGCCCATTTAAAATGAAATCGTGTTGGGCTCAGGCTTGCCTTTTAGGAGGCACATGTGCTGCAACATACCTGTTGGTGGGTTGACCCCTGGTATTTTGGGGCTGGAGCACAGCAAGTTGGAGTGTGTTCACTCCTGTCAAGCTCTCTGCCTGCTTGCAGAGCATTTCCAGCAGCACGAGCTGTTCCCCCCGTCCCTGGGAATGCCTTTGCAGCCGTGCTCGCATGGAAGGAGCGGAAGCATGGCCAACTTAAGGCTTTCTGCAGCTTCACTGTTTTCCGAAGTTTACCTTTTGGAATAGCCCAAGGCTATTGTTCTGTTGTTTTTTTTTTTTGTTTTTTGTTTTTTCTTGCAGAGGTCATTACGAGATTCCTGTGAGCCTTGTCCAAGCTGTGCTTTTTGGGATGGCTGTCAAGGCAAGCTGTTATTGCCATCTAGGTGTGGTGTTGTCATCCAGGAGCTGTGTGCAGTGGCTAGCACCGTGCATTGGACAGGAGGCCACAGTATGCCTGCAGAAGGTCCATTTTCCAGTAGGGTATCAGTAGAGCTGAGTTGGCCAAAGTTTTGCTCTCTGCCTTTTTTAGTTTCAGTGCTTAATTCAGTTCTTAAGTTCAGGTGTTTTATGCAGATATCAGAGGAATAATTGCATGTGCAATTGAGTTCTGTTTCTGATCTACTTCATGGAGTACTTCAGATGAAAACTTCATTATGCTCAGCTTGATGCTCCATCAGGGACCCAGAGTGCGTAGCTTTGCTGCTTAATTTCCATATAGATTGTTACTTTTCGTTTAGATGCCAACCCTGATACTATTTAAGGAAGCATCAAGAAAGTGTGCCAGGAATGTGTGTGCATGTAGGTTTGTATATATGTCTTTTAGTGAAACATTTTACTCCAAGAATTTCTCTTTTTTTGAGAGAGAAATAAGCAACACGCAGAAGAGATTTTTCCACTTCCATTTGCGTTCCAAAAGCTGTGGTTAAAGGTTTGCTCTACAGAAAAGTGCTATTATCACAGGACTTCCAGACACTAGTGTGTCTAACCTACTGTAAAATAGTGGAACTCCGTGG
This sequence comes from Anas acuta, assembly GCF_963932015.1. Taxonomy (NCBI): domain Eukaryota; kingdom Metazoa; phylum Chordata; class Aves; order Anseriformes; family Anatidae; genus Anas; species Anas acuta. The sequence goes on along the minus strand of NC_088990.1, from coordinate 11,708,822 downwards.
AATAAACACCACATGCAAAGTGGTTGCTCCCCTCTAGTTATCTTTCACTGAAAAATTAAGATATTTTATGTGTATTATATGGTCTTTTAATGACTGTTGCCAGGTTTGTAACAATCATCTCTAGCTTACAAATCTGTTGAAATCACTTAGAGTCCCACTGCGATATTTTGTCCTGAGATGGAAGTCTCAGTGGGTTTCTTGAGGTTTTCCTCAAGACGGTGGGTTTCTTGAGGTTTTCCTGTGCAGTATTCCCACTCCTCACTCGTTTAGCTTCAGGAGCATGTGCGTTGGCAGAGCTGCTGCTCAGCCTCTCTTGATGGCATTAATTCACTGAATTAATTCACCTAACCGAAATATTCACAGCTCACAGTCCAAACTGAATAGGTCAGAGCTACTTGGCCAGAACTATTCAAGCCTGATGTCATTGACTGATTGGAGTTCAGTGATTTTGGGGTGGGTTTTTTCCTACACATCGTTCAGCATCAAAACCTGTTCTTCTCCATGCTGTAATCACCAGGCTGCTTTCCAACTTAGGTTTGGACTTGAACCTTGCCAGTTTTGACAGAAATTATAGAATATTTGGGAAGAACGTGCATGCAGCAAAATAGGCACTTGCTCTTGGTTCCGTTTCTGCTGCTTACACCACACACGAAGAATTTCTTCAGAACCACTAAGCTGCAGCTCTCCAGCACCGAGTCAGTGAACCGCGGCTCCAGAAGTTACGTGGGATCTGATCCCTGTCCAAGGGGAGGTTTTTAATAGTGTGATAGGGAGAAGTTATGGGACCCACTTTAATTCCCAGATAGTTGAGCTAGGGTATAATTAGCTAAGACTCAAGCATATAAAAGCACGAGCTTGTCTGAAATTAGATCTCTCTCTCCTATCTAAGTAAGAGATGAAAATTGTGCCAGTGTTTGATATAAATACTAACCTGAAGGTGCAAGGTATGAAGGTGAAGTTAAGATTTCAGATATATGCTAATAGTTCAAGGGCTTATTTCTTGTCAAGAACATTAGATGTTTTTATTGCAAACGAGGCTTCATTATGTTCTGTGTTGGGGGAAGACCAGGAAACCTAGGACTCCTGTCTTTCTTTCCTTTGAATTCTTGACTTGAAGGGTGTGATGCACGCTACAACCACGCTTTGTTCTCATTTGTCAAGGTCTCTTGGAGACGGGTCATGGTCATGTAAACCTTGGGAGCCAGAGGCTAGTGGATTTAGGGAATGTCCAGCTGGAAAACAGCCCCTGGGTGGCTTACCTTTGTAGAATCAGAGAGGCTTTCAGGTTGGAGAAGACCTCCAAGATCCTCTAGTCCAAGCTTTTACCTAGTGTTCTGAAAAATAAAATCAGAACGTTATGTATTTTCTCATCTTTTCAGGTAGGGAGACTTGCTCCTGGTGGCTATCTCAGCAGGGTGAGGAGGAAGGCAAGAGGATCAGGTCTTCCTTTTTTTTCTTACGGTGACTTCAGGCTAAGAATGCTTAAAAATTCTGAAGAGCTTTTCCTAGTGTCCACACAAACTTTGGGAGGCGAACTGGATTTTATTTTATTTCTTGAAAGTGTAGCTTTGGCTTTGGGAAAGTCATTATCCACTGCTATAGGTCATGAGGAGAAGGAAGAAGTCTGTTAGGAAGTATCCCTGTATTTTCTGTTAACTTCTGGGGATGGATCTCTGCAAGCTGGTACAAAACAGCTTTGTAGACAATGCATGTTTTGTTTTTACAAAGCATTTAATGGAGGAGTTCAAGTTTATACCATAGATGCTTGATCTTTGTGACGTGGCAGTAACTTCACTCTTGGGATTTTCTTCCAAATTTTTTCCATTAAGTGGTAGCAGTATTTGAATTCTTGTATGTAGAGTTGTAATGCAGGAACATTTTCCCATTAACTGTTGTTTCATTCTACTTCTAATCAATACAAACTTTAAAAAGTTGTTTATGACAGTGTCTTAAGACACCGTTTTCCCTTTAATTACATTAGCTAAAACGTCAGGATGAACTTGTATTTTCATAGTGTTAAATCTTGTAGGGGTGGAAAGCCCAGCCCCAGCAGGATCACGAGCGTCCTCCTCTGCTCAGGACCCAGTGAAAGACAAATTGCACACATAAGCTTCACTGGAGCAGCCTGAGTGCAAGTTGATTTGTCAGGCTGTGTGATTTTTCTTTATTTCTCAGTATAAATGCAAACAGTAGCAAACTGCCCCCTGGCCCTGGTATGGCCACGTATCTCCAGGCAGGTTTAGGACGTTCCTGTAGCTCCAGGAGCCTGTGCCGGATCGATCCAGCAGCTGAAGTTTTGCTGACATCTCGGTTGTCGCAAGAAGCACTGCAGCTACAAAAACCAGACGTGTTTTCTAAGCAGCTGTTTGCATGCATCTTAAAAATGTCCCAGTGGGGATTTCTCAATTGCTTTTTTAAAAAAAAAAGAAATAATAACAAAAAGAAATGTTTCTGTGACAGGCTAACGATCACTGCTGGCTGTGGATGGGAGCTGTTGCTGTCATTCACTGATGTGCGGTTGCATTGTCTGTGCCAAAAAAAAAAATAAGAAGAATTGGTGGCTTGAATTGCTTTTGGAAAATAACAGCTAGCCTTTCGTAGTGATAGCAATGCTACGTGCCTTCCCAATAGGTGGGGGGTTGTGTTGAGATGTTAGGAACAGCACCGTAGCAATGTTTTTTTTTTTTAATTTCTGGAACAACTTTACACCTCTAGCAGGTCTGTGAAAGTCACAGCTTCAACCTTTAGGCCTGGAAGTCTAACATCTTTTCTTTTTCTTTTACTTGTTGAATTGCTGGAGGAATACGTAAGCAGCAATTAAAAGGTATTTAATTTTATTGTATAGAACTTGGCCATGGTCACGAGCAGGCTCCATCCCTCCTCCTCCCGAGCTGAGTCAAGCCAGGGAGCTGCTTGCAGCAGCTGAGGAGCTGGCTGAGGCTAGGAGAAAATACTGCTTCCCTGCCAGAAGTGCAGTAGATGCTTCTGAGTGCTTCAGAGCGCCACAAAGAGCTTTTGAATGGAGCAAAAAATCAGTTAACTCCGACATTTGGGCATGTCCTGGACCTTTGGGGTACCCGAGCAGCACGGGACAAGGAGGAGCTGTTGTTACCAGAAGCCAATTGCACACAACATTTCAAATCATGATGTTGGGCCAAGTGTTTCGAGAGGTTTTACATCTGAAGTAGGGATTTACGTCTGCTCTTTGCTTGCTCTTGATAACTTTTAGCCTGTAATATGTACAATTATTACTGATCTCATGTGTGGCCTGAGTTAGGCATGGAAGTTTGGTGCAGCAGCCGGGATTTGAGCATTGCTTTCTCCTCTTCCAAACGCACGGGAAGGCCAGAAGGGGAACAGCTCACAGAGATTATACAGATTATGTCTAATGTGAGAAGAATTTGTGCAGGCCTCTGACAGCAGCAGCGACACAAAGGAGTCATACAGCAATGCCCATGCACTAAATGCTTTTCAGCAGTGTTTCCAAAATGCTGTTATTCTTCAGCTCGTGATATTTTACACTTTCTGCCTCTGTGTCAAAGTGTGCCATTCATCGGCTTCTCCGGTTCGGAATTACTCAGTCCTTTTTCTTTAGAGGCTGTGGAACAGCCAGATTGACCACATCGGTGGTGGAATTTGACTTTTCTTTTTCTCCATTATTTGCTATCCTCAGCAAATATTTCACCACCTCAATTCAAAAGTCATTTTATTATGTTTGAATGATGGAAATGGTTATTTCTGACCTGAGGTGGCTGCAGGAAAATCGATCAGTTACTAAAGCAGGTTTATGAGAAATGGCCTTTTTCTCTACCCCTAAGAATAAGCAGCTATTTTGTTTCCCCTGGTGGAAACAACAAATAAAGCCCTGACCATGCTGAGTGCGGTGCTTTTTATTGAACCTTCGAGTCCAAATATCCCATTTTTTCCCCACCTCCTTGTCTTTTCCTCCCTCCTGTGTTCCTTAGCCCCCCTCACCATCTCTTTTGGGCGAATTGCTTTGCTTTGCCATTTGCTCTCATTCATACCTTTCCATTTTTATCTTCTTTCTTTAGTTTTCTTTCATTCTTTCAGGGTTTCACGTTTTTCCTCTATTGAGGTATATAATCCTGAGTCTGTCCCTAGCAGGGGGCCGTGTGTTCGTGCTTATGTGCTACCATAGTGAATCCAGATTAAGACTTCTGGTCTGAAAGCATGTGTGTTGTCACCCTCAGAATTATTTTGCAGCAGCATTTTTTTTTAACCATGTCAGCATTATATGGTATTAGAGGACTGTTGATTTTTCATTAATACTTTTTTTTTTTTTTTTTCTTGTAGTGGCTTAGCACATATATTTCTTCAGTTTATCTGTTATTTGGTTTTGTGCTACGTGTAAGCTTTTCATTTTAACCTGAATATGAAAACATACGCTTTATGAAGCTTTTCTTTCATTTTCACTAGATTGTGCAATGATAACGTAGCACCTGGTAAGTGATGTTTCAAAGGAAGATTGAGCCGCTGCTGCTCAGTGAAGCTTCCATGAGAACTCAGTATTGATAACAGAGGTGCAGAAGTCCCAGCCCTTATGCAGTTGGTACAGCACTGGAAAAAGCTGTGGTGTTCTAGTTACAGGATAATCAGTAATTAATGCAAAATAGCAGTTGATGAATTTTGGCTTTTTAATGGTTTCTGGTGTCCATATGGCTGTTACAGGCATGCAACATGAGTGCCCCCCATTAAACCTCTCTAGAGTGCAGGGTTTCGCTGCCAAATCCTGCGTGTTGCGGGGTGCCCAAGGACCTGTGCCTTGCGCTAGCCCCTTGCCTGCTTGATGACTCAGCTACAGCATCCTCCTGAGCACTGGGAGTGCCAACACATTGCTTGCCAAGACAGCACATAAAAGCTTTGAAGTCAAGTCTCAGTGTCCTCAAGTCATGGAGTCACAGAATGGCTTGGGTTGGAAGGGACCTAGAGATCATCTGGTTTCAACTCCCCTGCCCTTGCTATTTATAACATGGTAGTGGGTTTTGTTACTTCGTTTTTGCTGTGCAGTGGAGACAGAGTAAGCATGATTAATTAACGATTTTTCTTCTAAATCAACCTTTTTTTCTGTATAAACCTAAGTGACCAGGGATGCTTTCAGAGTGGGTGCACCTGCCTGGCCTTTGTTCCTGTTCCTCCTTTGCTTTGCTTCTCTGTATGAGCTGGGGCAGGTCCGCAAGCACTGTTATTTTTAAAGGTACTGTACTACCTAGCTGCCCTTGATGGGAATTACAAGATAAATACACAAGCATACGTTACAGGGCCTGTGTATATATAGTACGTGTACGTTAGCAAGCAGTTCAGCACCGCAGGGAGCTGTTGTGCCGAGGGAAGCAGCCAAGGCCGAGTCCACACACATGTCTCTGGAGTTTTAGTTCTGATGAGCCCCAACTTGGCCCTGTGGCTGAACGCCTCCTATTGCACTATACTCTGATAAAAACATGGATTTTGTTTGGGTCTGAGTGGACTCAGAGCACTGAAACTCAGGTGGGGATGACCAGGAGGTTCCCTTTTAGGACCTACCTGGGAGCCAGCTGAATTGTGATGTAGCTGTAGGTCTGCTGTTGCTCTGGTCTTTTCTGCAGCTTGGAGAAGATTGCTGCTTCATCACGGTCCCAGCGCCTGCTAAATATGAAGCTGAACAAAGTGCATCACGTGCTGACCAAACAGCTCTGCTGCTGGTGGCTTTAACAGGAATCAGATCAATGAGTGGAGCAATGCATCAGGGCATAGGCAGGTACCTGCTTAGCTGCTGCAGCTTCTGGAGTTAAATACTGCCAAGCCCAGTTAAAGCTGGGCACGTGGAGAGGGCAAGGGAACAATCCTTCCCCCAGATGACATTCCACAAGGTTCCTTTCCTTCCCCGCAGCGGGGATGGCTGGGCTTAGCAGGACAAAGGCTTCACCTCATCCTCTCTCACATCTCTGGGAAGCAGAGTCAGCAGGGCAGGTGACTTTCACCCATGGCTTTCAGTTGCCTAGGGCTCAGGGAATCCCTCATTTGGCATCAGAAATCAGTCCGGTAGGTCTGGATGGACTTTTGGGGGTTATTGGACTACATGAAGTCTGTGCTGACTGCTGGCAGTGATCTTGATACAGGTGGCACCATGGACGTGCTGTCTGCTGTTGTGCTCCCGGCTGCTAAGCCAGTAAGGGTTTCCTATTTTCAACCCCGCAGCAGTTCCATAAAAATTCATCTTACAGCTACGTGACACTTAACATTTTTGGTATGACTGCAGAGCCGATGCAACGAACGGTGCCTAGAGGAAGGACCGGCAGGCATCCTCTGCGGGTGTGCTCGTCCAAACCCGAGATGAATAATTCAGTTCCTTCTTGCGAGAGCCGAGCAGCTTTCAGAGGATGTGTTTCAGTTTTCAAGAGTCTTAACCCTGACAACAAGCGTGGGTAAGGCCAGAATAGAAGAAGAGATGTTGCAATGTTTTTTAAGAATTGAAATCATATTCCAAATTTAGCCAAATCGGGGCAGTTTGCAGTAATGGAGAACCATTACTTACAATCATGAGGGCTGATTGTGTCAGTTAGCTTCATTACAAAAGGTACCGAGAAACCACATAATTCACTAATCCTACTAGGAGAAGTAGGAATCAGAATTATTTCTGATTTTTTGAGCATTTTTGGATGTGTTAAGTACTTCTATCAAAGTGGTCAATTCAGTTTGGGGCAGTACACCCTGCTATGGGCAGACTGGTAGCAGGAGGTACTGTAATGGTTGTCAAGCAGTTCCTGTTAAAATACTTAAGAAGTGGTAATGCCACACACCAAGTATAAATTTCAAGAAAAAAAGTGATTAAGGAAAAAATGAGGAGTGCATGAAATCTATTTTTTTTATACTTTAGGTGCCTTGCAGTGAATGAAGAATTATTACCTTCAGGTCAGCAGTGCAAAATCTGTAACTTTGTTTGAAAGGCCCTCTCTGTGTCAAAAACTCCCCTCATTGCCACTTTCAGGAAAGCGAGGTTTTGCAGAGAGAGCACGTCTCAGAAAATGGGTGGCTGTACCAGCAGCTGTGGGGCAAGAGGACGAGTTTGATGGTGGGGAGAGAAAGCTGAAAAAAAAACCAACAATTTCTGGTTCTGAAAGCAATTTCTGGCCATGGTGCAATAACAAAATGTGGTTTTATTTTGACAGCATTTTCCAGATCTGTAGCATCCTCGTGTTTGGTTGAAGGGAATGAAAACAGAGACATGGGATTCCTATGCAGTAACTGTGGTAGGGATCAAATATCTGCAGATTGCCCCAACGTAGGCAGATTTACTTATTTATTTTTCATCAGGATCTTGGACAAGGAGTTGCATGAGGGATACCTGATGAGAATGAAAGCAGGTGAATAAAAACGCTCTCATCAAAGATGAAGGCCAAGTGTTAAAGCCTTCATCTGCTTCAAATCCATGGGCTGTCTTGGGAAGTGGAAATGGTTTCAGGAGAGTTTGAGGAAGGAGTGATGCTGCATGCTTGCCAGTGATAGCCACAATTGGGCTTGCACATACAAAAACTGGTCCAGCCTCTGGTTTCCAAAATAATTAAATGTTACAGGTGACCCTTGCAGTGTCAGCAATGCTGTTGTTCTGTAGAATTCTACCAAAACTGGAGGAAAAGAAAAAATTCTGATGTCACCTTTTTGGTTCTTACATTATTTTTTTGGTGATAGGCAACTTATAATGGTTCATAGTTGTTTGGTAGTACCGCCACATCCCTGTTGTTCCCTCCTTGCTCACATTGAACTGATAGAGGAAGAGACCAAGCTGATTTTAATAAAATATGAATCTAGTTTCTCTTTTGCAGAATTCCTGCTTTCTTTATATTTGGAGTTACAGAAACGCAGGCTGGCGGGGGCACATGCAGTGGGCAATGCTGAGTCTCTCCACTACAGATGTGTGGGGTTCTTTGGGGTTTTTTCTTCTCACAGCTTCTAAATGTCACTGTGAAACTACTGCATTTGTGTGCTGCACTGGTAGCTTCTAATGAAGGAGATCTTGTTGCTCTAGAAAGTCATCCTGAGGAGCAGAAAATTCTGGTGTTTTTTTGTTTGTTTCCAAAATACAAATGAAAATGTCAGAGGAAAGAGCATCTGCTGCTGTCAATAGGTATTTAGTGTCAACTATCAGGCAAGTCAGCATTTCTTCCACCTCTGAATTGAGTGGGGCAAGCCCCACTTTATTTACAACCTGCAGAACCATATTCCTGCATGGAGCTTGCATTTGCTGAGTGCTGCAGCCTGACTGACGACTCTGCCCCTCTCTGCCCTTTTGCATACGCTGCCAGCTTGGCGTTCTGAATTCTCCAGACTCTGCAGATCCTCGACTCGACTGTAAATGCTCCTCACCCTGCAGATAAGAAGCGAGCTCTGAAGTGAGTACAATGAGACTTCTTGTAAGGCATTATTCAAGGGAGAGATATGAATCAGCTGCGTGGTAGGTGGAGTAGGCTGTGTCTGATGGAGCTGGGGAAGGTTTGGGTTGCCTCCCCGAAGCAGGAAATTAAATGCCCTTCTGTGCAAGGCTTGTATCCATTCCTTAATTGAAAATAAACTCTGTGAGCTTTGGCAATAATGCTCTGCCATTTAGTTTAAGGCTCTGAAAAGGTAGGGGTGCCTTCTAGTAAGTTGTGTCCTTATTGCTGGAGTAACTCGATCATTTGCAAAAACAGAAAAAAATATTGCGGGTATCTCATCACAGCTGTGCTTCAGCAGCAGCGTGCACAAGAACAAGCCCTGAAATCACTGCTGTCAGAGAGTGATAGTCTCATAATATATAAAATGGATATTTTGCCTCTTGTGGATTAATCAAACCTCTTATTTTCACCAGAGTACCTTTCTGTTCTTGCTAAATTTTGTTTCTTCATTGCTTAGGCTCCAGCTCCAGCGATGCTAAAAGAGGAATGTATCCAAGTTATCTGCCTGAACTCTGCATTTGTGGGCCAGAGTTGTCTTGGTATTTGGAGGCCTCTGGGATAGCGGTAAACTTGCCAGCAGTTCATAAATTTTAGCCAGGCTTTTTACCTTAGTCAGGAAATTCATGTTTGAACTTTATTAAGGGGCTTAAGCTGGGATTCGCAGTGATCTAATACCAGCCTGCTGCCAAACGTAACATGCAATTTTTGCATTTGGTTGCTCTTGTTAATTCTAGCTCGCTCCCCTCTGTCCCAGAGCGGATGAGCCCTGCAGAAGGGGACAAGGGCACTGCTCTTCCCTGTGTGCCTCGTGGGGCCAGGCTGGCTTGCAGCACAAGATGCTTGCCAGGAGAAACTACAGCACGGAAACATTGCTGAACCTCGGCTTGAGGAGGGCGCACGCTGGTGTTTTGCATTCGTTGAGATCGTGGATGCTGAACACGAGGATGTGTCGCAGGTGCCATGCGGGAGGCCAAAAAATGGTCAACCACCTAAACCCAAGATTTTTTTCTGTGTTGTGCTTTGGCAACTCCTAAAACACAGTACCTGAACTTAATTCTCAAGCTGCGGAGGAACACAGATGATAACATAAGCAAAGCCTTTTGTTGTGATGGGAATGTGCATCCATCTGTGGAGGATACAGAAAATATTTTGGTGAAACGTCCCTGCTGTTTTACCTGCCGCGTTTAACTGAAGGTGAGGGGTGTTATTGCTCGCAGGTGGCCCTGCTGAAGGTGGGACTGCAGGACATGTGTGTGTAACTGGAAGTGAATAGGATGTCAAAACTAGCTTGCTGTTGGTGTATTTCAAGTATTAAGTCAGTTTTGAAGAAATCAAGTGAATCGCCCAAAGTAAGAGCTCCATATCCCAGGGATGCTCTGTGATTGCCATTGTGGTCCTCCGAGCATTGCTGTCTGTGCGCAGGCTGCCTGTACGCAGGCACGTATTGGCCATTGATTTTTGTGCAGCAAATCCAGCATGACAAGGCTTGTTTCCCCACTCGCTTTCCTGTGCTCTGCATTGCAGCCGCTCTTAATGGCTTTCATACGAGTGATTCGAGTCCGAGAGCTCTGTTACCAAAACCTTTGGGTGAGCACAGATGGAGCAGTTTGAAGGAAAACTGTGCCCTCCTGGGGCCGTGTGCCTGGAGATTCACCCAGGTCAGGTCACCTGCCCTGCAGTTGCCCACAAGTGTAGCCAGGCAGTGTGCAAATCACTCAGGATTTTCTCTCGCTCCCCATTTTTGCATCAGGCAGCTGCTCACTGCCAGTACATCTCTGTTCCTCATGCAGACTGTAAATGAAGGATTGCCTTCAGTATTCCCTCAAACACACGCGTGGCAATACTTCCTGAATTGCCTCGTGTGCGTGTGTGCAGGCTCCTTTCCTTTATTCCTGTTGTAAGTATAGCAAGTGGGCATCCAAGAGCTAGTAAGCTTGGATTAATACTGGGCTTGGGCTGCTTCAAAAGGGATTACAAACCATAATATTGGCATTAATGCCGCAAAATGTGAGCGAAGCTTTTGAAAGTGCTTATGCAGCACAAAGAAACTTTGCTGGAGCCTTTTAACTTGCTTGCTGCTTTCTCCTTTCCTCTGCTACAGAGGAGAAAATTGTGGTTTCCAGAATTACATCACAATTATAATATTTGTAATAATAGAGATGCAATATAAATAGCCTTATGGCATGAGTGAAATATAGGGGTAATGAATGGGTGGGACCTGCTTGTTGCTGTCTTGGTTTCTCCTGGCTCGTGCAGGCTTTCCCTCTGTAGGACATCTGTTTTTCATCTGGTACAGGAAAGCTAAATAATTTCAATAAAGCTGGGAGAAAGCAGAGTGATTTGGGGAGGGGGAAAAAAAAAGGCACTTATTGAAGTTTGCCTGCTTTTCAGGCGGGGTTATTAACTAAATTTATCAGCTTGGGTTATTGACAGAGTGGACGCTTACTTGGATGAGTAAATGTGTCTGCTGACGGACTGTGCAATTACAGCTTAATGAGGTCAGAGCTCCGGGCTTTTCCTGATGTTGGTACATGCGAGGGTGTGAAATGATAAATAACTGGGGTTACTCCGAGTTTTGGGAAACCACTGTGCTGTCATTTCAGCCAAGCATTAACGCAGGCACAGCCCCGTGCATCACAGCCTCATCTCGGTGGGACTATGCTTATCCATGCAAGAATTACCCACTTGAAAATATCTGCATGGTGTGAGCCTGGAGCTAGATGCATTTAAAAATGGTAGAATACAAAATGTACTGCATTTTCTTTGCATCTCTGCCTCTAACTCTGATCGCAATGGCAAGCTTGTCCTTTGGGCTAATTTTAGAGTTTAGAGGAAACGTTGGGTCAGTGTCTGCTTAATCTCTATGGCATTAGCAGACCCTTTTGACTAAGTTTTTAAATTGCATTTTATTGATTGCTAGGCTTTTAAAGAACTCCATAAGCTATTAGCGAGGGCTCCACTGTGTGAAAATGGAGCGTTTGTCATGCTACGAGCAATATTGACCCGAACAGTTGGGCACTCTAGGAATATTTAGTCTTTTTTTTTCCCCTATTTAGGTTGCAGAACTCTTGGGGATCAATTAGATCTGTTGTTTCTGCCCTCACTGTTTCTTGATGCTGGAAAAATTTCATTAAAGTATAATCATAAATAAGCAAAATATTTCTAGTTTTCTGTATTAATTGCATCTAGTCAGGGGGAAAATTGCATGTAGCTAGCTGAGAGGAGAAATGGCTGTTGGGAAGAGAGGGTTTCTGGTTATTCCTACTCTGACAACATGCAAAGCATTCTGAATAACTAGGTTGTCCTAAGCATTAGCTTATAAAGGATCTGTGTGAGCCGTGCTGAAGTCTGCAGGAGTCATAAGTTTGCGTTTGGACTTCAATGGTTGTAATTCTTAAATTGCTTTATGGTTGTAGTGTTGAAAGATCTTAAGCACTAATTTTTCCTGAGAGTTTAATTAAGTTGCTAGCTTTCAATTGGAAATTTGAGAAGTAAAATAGGTCTTAACTTAATAGTAAGTTCTGTTCTCAGAGAGAAAGCCGTACATTTCTACTTAAAGGCTTGCTTTCACTGCTTCCTGAGTAGCTGGATCCACGTGTTATTTTGCTCATGAGATACCAAAAGTAGCATTTCTCTGGAAAAGGAAGCATCACTGGGTAGGGCACTTGCCGATGCTGATGGTTTCTTGACAAGAAATTAGGGAAATGTTTTCTTTTTGGGTGCCATCCTGTTCCTCACAGCCGAATTGCACATCAGCCCAGTTCCTCATGCCCATCTTGCTGTAGTCCGGTGCCGTGGGCTGGGCTAAGGGGTGTGCAAGGCTAATAATAGTTTGAGTTGGTGCTAAAATCCCTCAGTAATTCAAGGTAGAGATGTTAATACCTGCTTCTGCCTATTACATGAGTTATCTCTGATGCATTTGTTTTCTGGTATGGCATGGAGAGAATTTCTAGTGCAGTAATACTCCCCAAACTACTTAAGTATGCATTAGCGTATAAATGCACTTATAAATACAGTAACCTATACACGTAGCTTCTTTTTGATTTCTAATACGACTTGAGGCAGAGAGTACCCAGTGAGCTGAGAAAATACACAGAATATAATTTTATTTGTGTAAATTCACCTGCACAGTCATTGCCTCTCAAGAAAAAGTCTTTCTGAGGATAGATGGCCACGTTAAATGAGGTAGCGTCTGAGACAGAAGTGAGTAGAAAAGGACAAGGCTTAACAAAACAAATACAAACCATGACGTGCCACTAAATGTTTCATGTTTGAGAAAAAAGCTGCTCCTGTGGGGTGTTTTAGAGTACTGGGTCTAAATGCTTTGCTTTTATGCTCATTTGGGATCTTGATCCCTTTCACAGCATGGTACCCAGGTGGGACCCCCTGATGGTGATGCTCTTGCTCAGCACCACTTATCTTCAAACCATGTTTTTCAGTACATGCAGCTCCTCAGCACTCATTCCTCTCCCCTTCCCCCCTTTTTCTCCTTTTTTGTACAATCCCTGACAATGGAGGATTTTTTCCATGCCTTGCTTCAGCTTCCACCTCGCTTTTAATTATTACAGCCACTTCGAGCCAGGCAGTTGATGAATTTTCAGCAGATCCTGCGTGCCTGGATGGCATCCAAAGGGAGAGACAGGGAAGAAATGGCAGAAAGGAGAGACTGCCAGGGTAAAAGCGTCGTGTATCTGATGCCAGGGGCTGAATGACCAAAGCATTCCTGCTGAAAACAGGCCAGCGCGAGGTAGGACAATTGTGCTGCTGTTCTGCCCGGTGGTTATAAACAAGCGGATGAAGGCTCAGCAATGCCCACTTAGCAGAAAGAAAGGTTTCTTTCTGTACTTTTCCTTTTTGTCAGTTTTTAGCTTCCTTTGCCATTCCTCCTCCTTGAACTGCAGGCAGAGCTATGTAGAGAAGAAGTGCTGTTTTCGCATGCATTTAATTTTTTAATGTAGTGTTTTGCTTGCTGATTAAAGTCAATAAAGAGATGCATTTAATACTCTTCAAAGACAAAGATGCAAGCAAACTCCCCTTAGCTACCACTAATGGTCTTCTGATTTTATAAGGCTGAAGCAGCATCCCTGTGCTTCCCATTCAGAATAAATAAATGTGCTCCAGCAATTTCTGCTGCGTGCTGCATGCATCTTTTATGTGTAAAAAGGAAACAGAGTTCTAAGTGGTTTCCAAATCAATTCACATCATCCCAAATGCAAGCAGGGTGGCTGAGTTTGTCACTTGAACTCCACTTCAGGACAGCCCGTCCTGTGTTGTTTAAGGGAGAGTTCCTTCAGCTCTACCCCAAGAAACCTTTCCAGATCACTCCAAGTGATGCACGTGGAGACGTTTGGTTGCATAGAGCCGCCTTTCTCCCATGCCATAGGCATTGCTTCCAGCGTTTTGTTCTCGGAGGTCGGTGTGAAGTGCAGATAATGGCTAGCACGATGGCAGGCACCACAGAACGCTTGAGCAATCACCTCCTCAGCTTCCTCGTTGGCTTTGGCACGTTGGGGAGGTGCGTAAGGAGAACAGATTGCTGCCTGCCATCCCAGTCAGGGCTTCAGAAGCGGGTGATGTGCGAAGGAGCAAGTAAACTCTGCTTCTCACTGGGGGAGGATGCTTGTACCCTTGTCTCTGGCCTCAGTCGTGCTGGGAGGGATTCAGCACAGCCCCTTCCCACCCAGGAAACAAGTGCAATCCTTCCCTTGCCTTGCAAATGTGGCTTCACGGTTCATTTTTTTCACAAGCTAAGCATAGTTATCTGTGGCCCACTCTTTATTCCGACGTGGTGCAGCCGTTGCTATGTGTTATGTAGCCACCCACTTCCAAATAACAGAAGAAAATGTGTTTTTATGTAGGGTATAAATTGCATATCGCTGCTTAGCACAGGGAGTGCTGGGTTTCGCCCTTCCTGGCTCCCTTTTTCACATTCCTGTGCTCCCCAGGCTAAGAGCGTTTTCTCCCACTGGGTTCCACCAATGAATCTTGTGCTAAATTGAGAAAAACTACTCTGAATTTGTACGCGAGCTCTGAGGTTTGCTGCAGGCTGGCAGAAGGCCTGCTTATGTGAAACCTTGTTCGCTTTTCCAGTTATTTCGATGACAGACAAAGTTACTTTCGCCTACAAAATTTGTTGCACATCTATCTTTATCCCATTCCAGCTACCACAACGCTAGTATCAGGCTGTGATTTTTCTTGCTTTACGATGTGTTTTGTTAGAGAAGAACTGCTGAAATGCTTCAGCACGCTGTAGTGGTTCTTGAAAGCTTGAAAGAAGGAAGGTCGGTATAAATTGTAATGGTGCAGAGCTTGCAGGCTTCTATAAGGTGAGCAAATTGAGCGCACTGTTTGTGTAATTACACAGAGATGGAGAGGGAGCGTGATGGTTAGAGGTCTTTGGGATGGGAAACAGCCAGAGAGGGTTTATCAGACAGTTAAACAGGAAAGAGGTTACAGAAGCTCTGCATATAGAAGCTGTCAGCTGGAAGCCCCCACTTTGGGAAAATGGGGAATGTCACAAGTGTGTACTCGAGTGAAGGCGTCTTTGGAGCAGCCATTGCTTATTCGCAGGAAATTATTTGGAAAACCAACTGCAAGTTCCTGTTAACTCGCTGGTGAAAGGCAAGCAGCATCCCAGTGTCTTTTCCTCGTTTTTTGTGCTGTCAGGCACGTGAGTGTTGCAGCATGGAATAAAGGTGCACGGCTCCTGGCACACAAGCAGCAGAACATCACTCATCCTGAGCAAGCTGTGGTCTGTCCAGCCATCGCACACCCTTATCTCTGAAGATTTTATGATTTAAATGGACGCACACTGCATTTTACTTTTAGCACTGGCTACATTCTTTTGAAAAACAATCAGGATTTAAATGGTTGCTCTCCCAAAAACAAGTGAAAGCCATTACATATGAAGGCTGAAGGGATTGCAAAGCTAAGTGCTATTAAATGCATTTGGAGATGTAATTTGTGCTGTGGTTTTTAGGCATCCTTGAGGACACAGCATGTTCCTCCTGGCTCCCTGCAGCTGGGGATCAGTTAATTTGTGCAGTAAAATGAGCTTACTGCTGGGAGGACCCCAGTTTCCTTCGCTGCAAAATTTGGGAAATGTTTCCCAACCTAAGGAGGGAGATCCCAAAAGGAGGGTCGATGGCTCACAGATGCAGCTTTAGAGGAAAAAAAAAAAAAAAAAAGAGCCTGTGCTTCTTCGCCTTTGGTTTGCTCTGCTACCCATCAAACCTCCACTGCAAACTTGATGACTTCAGTACTTGAAGTGATGTCCCAAATGCTTAGCTTTCAGCAAAAGCTAGGCTTGAAAACGGTGGACGAGCATCGGCATTGGTTTTGTGTTTGATGCAGCATGGCTCGCTGCCATGAAAACTCAAGCACAAGTCTTAGCATGCTCCCCTTCGTTTGATTCATTCAGAGCTTTCTTTTTTTCAGATTTTTTTTTTAAACTCATAAATACTGGCCTCAATGGCAATGGAAAATAACGTGCAAAGCCGAGCAGGGGATTTGGGCAGGGCGTGCTCTGTGGTGAGAGCTGTTGCTCTGCTGGGAGGCATGGCAGAGTGCTGTGGCACCGTGCCCGTGCTGTGCCGCTTCTGCACCACGCATCACAGCTGCTGCTTCCTCCACAGGTAGCCAACGGGGCGATGTTATGCTCACCCTGCCCTCTCAACCTTTTCCATTTCACATTAAATATCTCCATCACAGCCTCAAAATGCTCCAATCCTATGCTGTTGGAAAATGGAAGGCAATACCTGTTAAATTGTCTGTTTTGCTTTACCTAATGGCTGAAAATACATTTTTTTAAGCACTCGTGTCCTCTGATCAGACAAATCAGCCATTCATTTTAGGTCAATAAAAGTATACTGATCTCTGAGAGTTCCCTTTTGCTGCTTGTGAGCAGCCAGTGCCAGCCCTTGATTTTCCTGGGGTTTATCAAATATTCCGGTCGCAGATGAGCCAATTGTTCCTTTTTATTTATTTATTTTGTTTAGCGTTACCCAGAGAGAAGATCGTGGTCCATTGTAAATACTTAGCAATAGCCACGTTCAAGTTCTCTTTCTTCCCATTTGACTGCTCGAACTGCACTGCAGAAGGGGAAAAGGCGTTCTTGTGGCCGGGCTGGATGACGGGAGCTGCCTCTGACATGTTGCAATCGGTGGAAAACACCAAGCACGCAGAGCTGCTGTAGGGTGAGCAAGCCATGGGCATGCTGCGCCCAACTCTGATGCTGTGCGTACACAAACAGCACTTGAAATCTGGGAACCTCCTCAAGAGGAGGTGCGGATTATTTGTATAATCCAGGAGAAGATCAAGGATGAGGCGGAGGCTTCTGTCTTCCCGTTTTACCATGTCCTTTCTTGTGCAACATGGCTTTCCATGGCAGAGTTTAAATGTGTTTTTTATTGCGTCGGCTCAATGGCGGAGCTCGGACAGTTTTTTAGGGGAGGGTGTATTATTTTTGTCTGTAACTAGCAAAAAGTAGCCGAGGTCTAAAAGGAAGGATAACACGCGCAGAAGCCAAGCTGGGTTTCGTATTACAGTGGTATGTTTTTGTTGCTGCTAACGTGTTTTTGTTTTTATTCATTACACATATTTCTCTTGGGAAAATCACGAAAATATGTGTGTAAAATATACATAACGACCCCATGCCTCCGCTAAGAGCTTCCAGATGGAAGGTTTGACGTTAGGGACGCTTTCTCCTGCGTTTTGGTTTGTGGCACTGATTTTGGTGACAAACTACAGGAAAACTTGTGTCAGGCCTGAGCAGGGAACACTTCAGTTTCTAGTGCTGTCGGGGCTGTCCAAGTATGCAGCGGGAAGCTGAAACTTGGCTTCTAGACATTTATGGCCCCTTGTGGAATCGTTGCTTGAAAAAAAAGAGGAAAAAACAGGGCTTTGAAGGGACCTTGAGAGGCCTCCTCCAGGGGCTGGCGGGTATCCAGGGGGAGTGTGCCAGACCGTGTCCCTCTCCCTAAATTAGAGGCTGAGGGTTGGTCTTGTGCCAAGCAGCGTGCTGGAGGACCTGTGCCACCCCACTCCTGGAAGCACGTGAGGTGCTGGGCGAGGGCTGCCTCTGCACGGGTCAATGCAGTGCCCAATGAGCTCCAGACCTATGGGAGATGCTTGGGAGACAGGGCCAGACCCCAGCATGAGCCGAGCACCGAGCTGCATGGCCATTCGGTTTTGGAAGTGGAGGAATTGTGTCATTCGAAGCGGCGGCTTCAGGGCAGGTGAGATGTGGGTGACCAGCAGCTCTGGAGACAATGAAGCTTCTACCAAGAGAAGAGGCAAGCCCAGCACCGAGTGGCATGTCTCAGGGGCTTTGGCCTGTATGAAATGTGTTTTGAGATTTGGGTCTTGTTAATTTTTCATTTTTTTTCAATAGTTCTGCCAGCAAGGGCAGCCTCAGTGCCACATGCGTCATCCTGTACTCATCTCAAGGGAAACGAGCCGCCGCGTTACTTGCAGTGGGGCATGTGCTGGCCTTTGTGAAGGAATTGTGTCCTGGCACATGCTAGTGTTGTTTCTAGAAGTCACAGGGAAGTTTTAATTGTAGAATCAGCTCTTCGTGATAGATCACTGTACTCAACCTCGGTCTGTAAAAATTGATTTTGCAAGGTGGGGAAATCGTGGTATGGCTCGGTGCTGTAATAAATAACATAACCTATTTGCCAGTCACTTTAAGTGTATATTAAGTGTTTTTCATCTGTCAGTATTCTGTTACAGGCTGCTTTTCCTTCTCGTGCTCAGTGGGGATGCTTGCATTGCATGCTGGGGGAGAGGAAAGTCTCCTCCTTGAGCTGTGTCTTGTTTTCAGCCTCTCATCTTATAGTTCTGTGGTTATTTTTTATCTCCATCGGTATGAAAAAGCTATTTGAAGCTCCAGTTAAGGCGATTTTTCTCAATCCTGGAACCTGCCAGACGCTTACTATCTGCATCAGCCAGCTGATGTAGTAAAATGTTCTTTTACTCCAAATAACCATGTGGAGCTGAGAGGCCTAGACATCCCCTGGGTCAGGGAGGAGACCGGCAAAACAGCGACCAGCTACCAAGCACCGTTTTGGGATACTTTATAAATGCAAAGCTGAACCTGAGCTGAAGGTTCTCCACCAAATCACTTGTTTGCCAATGTGTCTGAAATTGCTGGAAAACACACAATCAAAAGCAGAGTTTGGCTGCTCTGCCCAGGGCCATCCACTATGTGCATGAAAACCTTACAGATTTGGCAGCCTCTGCCTCCCGCATCAATCTGTGCCAACATCTGCTGATGCCTGCTGAGTGCTCAGCTGCCTTTTTTCCCCCGTTACAGCGTGTGTAGGGAAAGCATCCCCGTTTGGGAAGAGGACTCAAGTAGGAGGCCTTGGTTTGGCGTTGGTTTTATTGCTTTGTGGTTATGTGGCAATTCCTTGATCCTTTGCCTAAGCACTAACCTGGAAAAGAAGGAACAATCTGTCAAGGATGGAGCATTTGGCCATAATGCTGGCATTAAATCCTATTTCTTACATAGAACACCTGCATCAGCAGAGCTTGAAATCTCCCCCCAAAACTGTGTATTGTAATCACTTTTATAATAATTGTATCTAGAGTATCTTACTGAGTATACTTAATGGTTCTCTTGAAAGCTGCATTTCATACACTGGAACTCGTTATTCAATTCAGTTGACACCCAAACCTTCTCCAGTGGAGTACTCACAGACTACAAGTAATTTTCTCCCTTATCTTAGTTTGGGAGTGTGAACTTGAAGTGTATAAAGATAAGTGGTCATGACTGACCCTCTATCTTAACGCTAATTGCTGCAAAAGATTTTTTTTTTTTGTTAGTTGCTCACTTCCAGGATGGTCATGTTGTTTGGGAGAGGGGAGGAATTTCTGCCCCCAAATATTCTGTTTTGCTGTTGTCAGGGGGGTATTTAGTGCAAATGCTTTACAATGACAAGACACTTGGAGATGGCAGACACTTAGCAGTAAAATAAATATTAAAAACCAGGTGTTTTGTTGCCCATATCATGAAAAAGCAGTATTTTATATATGGTTTAAATTGCAGAAAGTAATTTAATTTGGTGGAACTCATTTGGCTTCCACCCAGTGATGGTCCTTTTCTGGCTGTTACTCTGAACTGTTCCTAACATACCTAATATGCTTTATGCTGAAAGAACCCGCCGTGTTTAATCCTGCACAGGGCGAGCTTATGGCAGGTGTGCTGCCCTTGACCTGTAAAATTTTGTTCTAGGCACTGTGTAGAGCTGCCCTCTGTGCCAGAAGGGCAAGTAATGCGGGTAGATTTGTGAAACTAGGACGGCTGAGGTTGGCAGGGATCTCTGGGAGTCCCCTGGTCCAGCAGTGCAGGTCAAGTGGCCTCAGGGGGGTGTTGAGTATTCCCAGAGATGGAAATCCCACAGCTGTTTTGGGCCCTGTTCTAGTATTTGGTTGCCCTCATGCTGAAAACATTCCTCTCTTCCATATAATCAGAATTTTCCTTCTGTGACTTGTGCGTGTTGCTGATCCATCGCTGAACCTCCATGGGTGTTTTAGGGAGAACCAGCCCCCAGCCAGCTCAGCAGCCCGGGCTCCTCTGTTTTAAGTTTTTCCTGTACCGAGGAGCCCAAAACTGAAGCTAATTTTGGTACATTCAGGGTTTCCACCCTCCTGTGCTGTGCAAGTAACCACCGTCCTTTCCAGTAGCAGCTGCTGAAGCAGAGCTGGATTCCTGCGATGGGTCCAGTCACCAGCATCCTCGTTGGCTGCTGCTGGGCAAACGACTTCTGCAGGGCTTGCAGAGATTTGGGTGCCCTTCAGTTCTTCTGGGCATGGCAACAGCCAGGAGAGGTTTTTTTTTTTTTTTTCTAGAATAATCAAGGACAAACACCATCAGTTTGTAATGTAAAAAAATAAAGGCATTTTCTCATTATAGACCTTACACCTAAGCTGCCTTGTAACCTTTGAGGTTCGAAATGGAAAATTGTGTTGTGGTTATGCAATGGGTTTCAGTGACCGGTTGAAGGATGAATAATGCTGTTTTTATGTATAGGCATAATATATTGATATACAAATGTTATAGGTTGTCATATGCATATGTTATATGTTGACTAAAGGAGAAATGTTTAGAAGTTAGCCCAAAGATGAAGCAGGTTTGTGCTGCCAGGTCTGGTCAGCGCTGCAGGTCTGTTCTTGGCAAGAGCTCACCTCAAGCATCGCAGCACATGCACTATAAATACTTGGTGGTTTGTGCTGGTTACCATAAAAGCATAAATGGTTTCATTAGGCTGTGTGAAGCACCAAGCCCCAGTGAAGAGAATTAAAGGGTGAGGTGTCGGCACTCGACCTGGTATTTAATTGCTGTAGCCTAGACCTTGAGTGCTGGTGCCTGCCCATGCAGAACGATGTCCCGCAAAATGAACATAATAAACGTAAATCCTCTTTTGGTTTGCAGAACTCGAGTTGCACCTCATGCTTTTTGGTTTCAGCACTTTTTTTCGCTGCCCTGCTCTCTGCTGCACACAGGTTATGGAAACTGAAAGTCGGGTGAGGTTTGTTGGAGCGACTGAGCAGTGCAGTTCAGGTTGACGAGCTGTATCACGCAGTGAGCTGCAGGCTTAAAAGAAGTATTTCTTCTAAATGGAAGTCTTCAAATGAGAATTTAAAATAAAAGTATTTAAGTAAAAGAAATACTTTTGCTGTTATTGTGGCAGCTATAACGAGAGGAAATTTAGGGAGGCTCTAACTCAAGTCATCCAGGTGCATTTTGGGTGATGAAGTGATCACTGTTCTGGTCCCAGTTCAGTGCATTTCTGTTAAAAAAGATTCCTGGCAGGATGAGTGCTGTGAAATTGGTTGCAGATTGAACCAAATCAAGCAAAAGTTGTCTTTAACATCTATGTATTTATGTCTGAAGATGCAGAAAGGAGCTCCTAACTGTACAGGCTAAGTTAAAAACTCCGTGAGCGCTCTGTGTGGAGCTCACACAGACATAGCAGTGTTAGCAGCATGGTGAAATGTAAAGATGCATTTTTTTTTTTCCTGTGGGCTGTTCTTTCCTGCATAGAAGTTAGTTGACTTGCTTTGCAAAGGGAACTTCCTGCTATTAATCACTTTTTGTGATGATGTGCTTGTTTTATTGTGCTCAGTAGCTATTGTTACAGGTCAGCAAACTCAATATTAATGATATATATATATATATATTAATAACAGTCTTTGTTCTGTCATGGTTTTTAATTAAGTTTTATGGAGGCTCTCTTTGAAATAAGTGTCCCTAGCATTGCGCAGCTTTTTTCCTGTTCACCTCCTTCTGGCTCTGTCCTTTGCTGAACCTATTTGATAGCAAATAGGCTTTTCCAATTTCACCTTTTTTTTCCCCTCTTCGCTGCATTCCCCATGTCTTAGGGCTTGGGCTCTTTGGGCATCTGGTCAGGCGGACTCGTCACCTTGCTGCTGTGCTTTAACAGCACTGATGTATGTGGAGATTTAAACATGTGGCTGTGACAACAGACGTCATGCTCAGTGGTCTAAGTTCAGTCTTGGGTTTCATTATGCCGACACTTTGAGTTTCCTCCTGGCTTATGCAGTAGCTACAAGCAGTCCTGCTTTACTCAGAGACTTTATTCTTGAATCTCTGTACCAATTTCATAGTCTTTGCCATGCTGTGCATGTTGGGCATTTTCAAACTCGTGCCTGTTAATACATAGCTCTAAATAACAAAGATAAAATGCTGGGTTTGTTTAGTTTTCACTCTAAGGGCAGCAGCATCAAAAATAGAGCTGAGTGCTAGAGGCTCATCTGCAAAGGGTTGTGCAAAAAAAGGGGACCTTACATACCCAAGGCATGTATCTTCCTACCTGCTCTGCTCTGCGGAAGCTCTTACTCTATGCAGGGGTAATATTCAGGTAGAATTACCTATAAAATGCCTTGTTACTGTCATTACAAAAGAGCAAGGCAAGAGCAAGGGGTTTGGAAAACAATTTTATTTCAGGAAAGACCCGGAGATGGTCCTTATTCCGGATCAACGTTCCAGATTGCACTGGTATAGAGTCCAAAATGAAGAGACCGTAAGCACTGGGGATCAGGAGAGGAGGGAGGGCAGGTACTGAGCCACGAAAACGTTAGTGTTTTTTTTCCTGCCTCCTGGGCCCCATGAATGAGCGAACGCTGAGCGTTCCTGAAGGCGACGGAGCAGATTATAGCTGAACAAGGAGGTTTTGAGATTCAATCAGACGCAGTTGCACAATTTCAGGAACACAGCTCATTTTTGAGTCTTCATCGCCAACAATATTGCCTGGTGAATTAGCCTGTGGTGCAAACGTTCAGCTCCCAGCCTGGTCCACGATAAGCATCTCTTTGTGCAGAAGGGCTGTAGGAGGTACCAGGAATGGGGCTGTCCGCTCCTCTGCGTTTGCCGAGCCGTTGGAGCACCAGCGGCCGCTCCAGACGGACGCGTTGCTCGCACAGAGGAGCGTATTGAATTCGTTTCCTTCAGAGTGTTGAGCTCCGGCCAGGACAAGCTTTGGTCTCCCCAAGAATTTGAGGAATGCTGTTACTGAGTTTTTCCGCTGAGTGTCGAACAGCTTGGAATCGGCGGGTTAGAGAAGTGAAATAATGTGAACAGAACCTAATTTTAGTGAAGCAGTTGTAACTCATTTTCTGTTTTCCGAGGCTGAACAATGTTGTGCCCCATCATCACTGGCTGCGGAAGAATGTAGGGTGTTGTTCAAGCATATGTAGACTAGATGTGCATAAATTGAATTAATCATGCTTTTTTTTTTTATCTGCGAGTTCTGTTAAAGAAATGCGGTGAGTAAAACTAACAAAAATGTATTAAGTTGTCTCAAGTTAAACATCAGACATGTCTTGAGCTACTTACTGGCCCCTTACCAGCATGCCTATGCCATAGAGTAAGCTTCAGCTTTAACAAGGCAGGATGCAGAGAGCTTTCTCATTTACGCAAGGAATACAGAAAATCCCTGAAAGAGAGATACTATGGCTTACGATTTCTGTGGGCATTTGGGTTATAAACTATAACATGATTTGGCATATTAATCCAGAAAAAGCCATGAAACCTATTCCTCATAAAAAAAAAAAAAAAAAAAAAAGGAATCCTGCAGTTTCCCACTCACACATTCGACACAGTTTATCCTGAATCTGTTTTAATAGAAATAAGAGAAATCCACCCTGTTGGGAAGCGAGGGGATTCGGGAATTTGCTGATACTACATCACCTTGAGGTAGAAGCCCTGCTGCGTGGAGGTGGGGCTGCGATCGCCTCAGGTCCTGTGCCCGCTCAAGGAGGAAGCATTGCAGCTGGTGGGAAGCTTTCTCTGTTTTATTCTCTGCTCAAAGAAATCCCAATAAACAGACTTGCTTCTCCCCTTGGGCCATTTCCTTGTGCTATAGCAAAGGGAGCTGAACCAGAAAACCCTTTTAATATTGTTGTGTTGAATATCACTGTATTCTGCTTAAACGCTGCTGCGTGTGCTCGCCGAGCCGTTCAGCTGAAACACCTGCAAGGGACAGGTAAATCCTTTGACAACACTGAAATAGCTTTAGACTTTTAATCTGAACATGCACGTTCTGGAGAAGCAGATGCCTGAGTTTCAGTGGCCAGGAGGAGGTTTTGGGGGCATGAGGAGGGTTCCAGGGCCCTTGCAGGAGAGGATGCTGGGGGAAAAGCCCCTACGTGCAGCAGTGATGTGGGGGAAAAAATCAGAAAACAAAGTATGTTAAGCCTGAAAAGGTTGGAGACTTGTACATGGGAACACTCATTAGTGTTATGAAACCAGCCTCTCTGTGCAAGCACAGCCATCAGCTGCTCGTTTGGCAGGTTTCTGCTATTGCAGAACTTGTTTTAGTCAACCGAGGCAAATTCATATGCAACAGCATGAGCTGATACAAATGTGTGTATTCAGACGGGTCGGGGGGGGGGGAGGTCCGTCACCATTATGCTAGCAAACCTGCAGTTCCGGGGCTGGGATGTAACACTCTGCATGATTATTGGTGCCACTTGAGGAAAATGGTTACACCATTCTGGGCACCCAAATCTCTGCAGCCCGGAGACGCTCCGCTGCGTCCCCCTGATGGGGAGCCCACGATGCACGGGAGGGGGAGAGTGCCTTCAGGGAGTGCCTTTCCTTTCTTTTAGCCTTTCTTTTTTAGCTTTTAGATGCAAAATAAAACCTGCAAAGGTCATTTGAGAAGGTTGGGATTATAGATGTAAAGCCTTTTTAATCTTTTCTAATAAATAGCTGAGTAGGAAATAAATCTGCTGGGAGCTCGGAGCTGAACGCTGATGTTGAACATCAGCACAAAATGTGTCTGTGAGTCAATGTACATACACAGCTCCCGGAATTACTCTGCGTGTAACTGCCTTAAATAGGTTTGGCTTGGGAGTAGAGGTGAATGATTACCAAAACCGATGTAATAAATGAAGCATTAATTGTACCTGGCAGCATGACAGTTTCTGTCACCGTGGGCCAGATTATTAAAGTGATTTAGGCACAATTGCAAATACCAGTTCTCAATTAAGCTGGTTTGAGATGCAGCTCTTATGGGTTTCCAACAGTTCTTGTGGTTAGGGGTTTCTTTTAACCAATGGTAAATGAGTCTGTATTAGATGCCTCAGTAAGGCAGGGTTTTAATGAAAGCTTTGTGTCATAAAGCCTTAAAAGCATTTCAATTTTGGAAAAACAGCGGCGACAAATCGAAGCGACAGTGTCTGAAATACTGAGGTTACTACAGGCACTGTCGGTGTTACATACAACGTTGTCGAACATCTGAGAAGCCTTCAAAGTGTTCTCCCCTAATTCCATATATAATTAAAAAGCAGCTTCCTTTAGCTCATTAAAGTTAGTCTTGTTGGAGCAGCGTACTTTTATATCTATTTAAATGAATAAAGTATAATCTTAATGTAGAATATAATAACTTCAAATATTAAATCTCATGTATAGCTGTGCTTTACTTTTAGAGAGTGTTTTTCTGTCCTTCATGAATCCCAAACTGAAAATGAATGTGGTCCCCAGAAGCTCATCATATTATTTTGTTGTAGCCCATTCAACTAACTTTTGCCATGTGTTTTTTATTAACGATACGATGACAGCAAAATCTGGAAAGTCAGTTGTTAGCGATGAGCGTATAAATAAGGAAAGGTGGTGGCTTTTCAAATGTCCTGATGGTATCTCTTTCTTTTAACAGGCTTTTGGAAATGCAAAAACTGCGCATAACAACAACTCAAGTCGCTTCGGCAAATTTATTCAAGTGAATTATCAGGAGACGGGCACCGTGCGAGGGTAAGCGGAAATCGGATTCAACGCGTATATTTTTTTAGCATATTTAAATGTTATGAAAATGTTGGCGTACCTATGCTGCACATTAAAGTATGAATACACCTGAGCTGGCTTTAAGCCAGTCCAGATCTCATTAATCATGGTGTTAACTTTGTAATTAAGCCAAAATGGAATTTTTCTTCCAAAGAAGAAGAAAAGTTTTCTGCCAGCAAGGCAGGAAGGGGATTGTTTTAGCTAGGGTTGGCCATGAGGTTGGGCTGGGGGGCTGGAGCATATGATGGGCAGGAGGAGGCTGGGTGCAGTCGCCAGAAGAGAAAGCCAAGGGGGATTTAATCCTCCCAGCTGCCTGCTGGGTGTTACGGAGAAGATGGAGCCAGACTACTTAGCATCGCGGTCTAATTCTCCATATGCTTCTGTCTCTACCCTGAAGTGCCTCTTGAACCAAACTCATGACCAGTTAGGGCATCTTTTTCCGTGGGCTGTTGCAAAGAGATGCTTGTCTCCATCGTGTTTTTCCACTCTACCATCACGGGATTTATTTCCAGTGTTGCTGCTGCTTCCCAAAGCTGCAGCTAGATGAAGGCTTCTGGGTGGCAGACCCGGACCCGGATTTCTCTTTGGCCTCTCCTAAGGGTGTCAGGGCATCGTGAAGCAACTCAAACTAGCTCTAAGAGAGCAGTGCTGCCTTAACTCTGCTTTTTGGCTGGGTTAATTAACTCAGTTGGAGAAGTGAAGAGTAGATGTGGCATTCCAGGGGCTGGGTAATTTTTGCAGCTAGCTAAGAGATCTCTTGCTGAGACTTTGTTGTTATTGTAGAGAATGGCTTTTAAATTTTTTTCTTTCTTACTTTCCAGCAGAACAGTATCACACAAATAGATGCCATTAATTTTTCAAATGAGCTTGGGTACTCTGCGTACTTTGCAGTCAGGCAGCTGTTTTTTTCATCCAACTTCTAATCTGATGTTCTTTTCCTTTTCTCTTCTTCTGTTATTAACTCTGGTGAACAGTTATCTTAAAAGGACAAGCCTCAATTTTTTTTTAATACCTACTTAAACGGAAGCATAGGGTAGAATCCGGCAAATGCCATAACAATGTATTCTCTTGGCGTGCTGTGCCAGCTCTCTGGTAGTGGCCTCTATTGATGGTTTGCAGTTACCTGCAAATAGCATTGCATTTGTATGCTCCAGTTCTAAAAAATAAGACAATTTTTCTCCCTTTTCTTTACAAAACAAAACAAAAACACCAACCTGTGAGTTGTTCCCGGCCTATGACAGTAATTTTTTTTTTCCATAATCTTAGGAGGAAGATCACAAGTACCCTTTTAAAATTTGTCAGACTGTGTGCTTAAAATCTGTGCTTACACAAATCAGCTCTGTCCCCATTTTGTGCATGCAATTTGTTTTGTTAATGTAAGTGCAATTTGCAGTACCGAATCAGAATTTTGCTCCGTTCATAGGCTGAAAATAGCAGTTGGATATTTGATTACAAACTATATGCAGATAATGACCCAAACTTGAAGGGAATTTCAACTTAAGAGATGTAATAGCTGAGAGATTTAGTAGCAGCCAACCCCACCCCACGAAATGAAGCCTTTGAAGATTCGTTTGAAATCAGTGGAGCATGAGCAATGGCTACGTTGAAGTGCGTTCCCATAAGGCTTTATGAATTTATTATGTCCTGTTCAGTGATAAGTGAACTGGGAGGAAGGTCGTTGCAACGTGTTCAGTCCTCCTAAGATGATCAAAAGCCTCAACATCTTACATACTCCTTAAAATTGCAGAACAGCCAGATGGGAGACATTTTAATTAAATTTGTGCAGCAGCATGGGGCTGTATCACAAATAGCAAGAGGCAGCACTTTCAAACACAGTGCTTGGGTATTTTGCATGGTGGTATTTGTATGCGAAATTCATTCTCAAGTTTCGGTTGATATTACCTGGTATACCAGGTACAGGTTCTGTAGCGTGGTTAAATGAATATTTTGCATGAAATCATACTCTCAAAAACTCCTTACTGGTAAAACTGTGAGTAATGATAAGGTGGTTTCTGTATCATTGACAGCAGTAAATAGAAAAGATTTTGAGGGGGTTTGCTGTTTTATACATGTGTTCTTTTCCTTTTCACTATCCTATTGAAATAAGGGGGCATAGCTTTTTCCTTGGACGTGTATTCCTTAAGGCCTTCCCACTGAGCAAGCATCTTACCAGAACAGCATTTGCATGCATC